>NW_026535816.1:688000-1376000 GCF_028551555.1 Melozone crissalis
ACAGGTTCAAGCAGATATTTAGAAAGGAATCATGAGTTTTCTCCCTGCAACAGGCCAAAGTTTAGGAAGAAAAGGCAGCTGAAAGCAGAGTGTGTGTCTGGGACAGAATTAGAATGCCCTGGTCTCTTTTCAGGCACATTGCCAGAACAACCCTGGGTTTGTGTGGGAGGGAATGGGATCCAGGTAGGCTTTCTTTGAAGCAGGAGCTGGTGGGAATTTGTGTTTTGCAAACCTGCTGAGAGAAGAGCTCTATCTTTCTGCCCCATGTGGCCTGAGTCACACCTGCAAGCCAGAATTGGGTTTATGTGCACACAGCAGAACACTCTTATACACAGACTGTCGTTTAAATACTTCTTATCGATGTTCATTATTTTTTAAAAACTCCCAAACTCTTAACCTATATCTAATGTAACAGCGCATCCTCTTCAGTTCTTGATAATTCTTTAAACCAGTTGTTCTTACAGAGAAGATTTTCTTTGACAATAACATCAAAGCAATTCACTTTTGTCACCCATTCCCCAAGCTAATTTGTCACTGGGAGCTCTGCACATCAGGCTGTATCAATCACATTACACTGCAATGCACCAGCCATGCCCCAAGGCATGAGTGATGTAGCTGAGAGGAGATGTCACAAACACTCACATTACTGAGATGCTTGAGAAGCCAGAGGATCAAATTCTTGTCTGATATGAAGTGGCTTAACTTGATTGGGAGAGTCTGGGAGATTTTCTCTTGGGGGAGAAACTCTAAGACAGGATTTGCTTTATCTGCCAGCATTACACCATTCCTTTTGATTCTGTGTCATTTGCTGTACCGCTATATGGGTCATGTAACAGGAGCGCATTCAGCCTGTGTTCCTCCATGGATATTTGACTAGCATGGAAAATCACCTCCTGGAAGAGCAGCTGGTGGAAACTGACCTTAGCAAAAGTGAAATGGTGGTGTTTGGAAAAGAAAATGTTTCAGAAGTTTTCACAAATCTTACCATTTGTATTTGTTAATCCAGTGCACATGCCTGGGTCTTGTAGGGTCCCTCCCAAACTTTGACACTGATGAATCACGAGTCTCCGAAAGGAGCCTTTGCCCTTCCATTTTATGAGTTTAATTTTGCCTGAGGACCGTTTCCCACAGCAGGGTCTGGATTTACCATCACATCTTTGTGACCAAATCAAGAAGAGACAGCATGACCTCCCCACTCACTGCAAGCCCATGCCTATGCTACTTACATAAATCAGCTGAGGGCATTCCATACGGCATGGCAGTACAATCTAACAGCTTAATGAGAAGAAAAACATCCCAGAATTCAATATTCCTGTTAGACAGGGAAGTCTAGAAATGCATGAATAAACTGGTCATAACTTTATCCCTCCATGAGGAGTGAAATATATGTCATTTGTACTGTCAGGTAACCGAGAATACAAAAAACTCAAGAATATAAGACTATCAAAAATATAACAAAAGACAGTTAAGTATTACCAGTACAAAAATGTAAATAAATAGATAAGAACGGTCTAAACGTTTCCTTTTTTTAACTTTAGAGCGAAGTTTATTCCCCACTGGAAAAATGTTCCTTACAATGGACTATAATACCATAAATACACATGCAAGTCACACCCTTTGATGTCTTCTATAGATTCATATCTCAATAAACCCATCAAGATTAGGTGTGATGGCTTTATTTCTTTGTGTAAAAGAATCTCTCGTGATAATGCCTTATCACAAACCCTGCAGAACTTCAGCCCAACACACCCAATAAATTCACACAAATTCAAGCTCCTGGATTCTCTCTCCAAATGATTCTGCATTTTTGTAATCTGATTCAAAGACCAATAGCTTCAGGTTAGTCAGAAGAGTCTAGGACATGAACAAATACTGCAATGGATAGAGATACCTTACCTGGGCTAGTTCTCACATCAAAATTCATGAAAACCTCGAGAGCTGTGAACTGCAGCTGCTGAGGCACCGTGCCTGTCTGGACATCCTGGAGTCACCCCTGCACTGGGACTGAGGCCCCTTCTCACCTGTGCCCTCCACACTCACAGCCAGACCAGGTCTCCTCAGCGGCTCCATCCCAGGATCCCCACAGTGCAGTCTCAGACATCACGATCCTTAACATACTCTATTCATGGTGCAATAAGAAAAAGAGCAGCTCCAGTTTGGTGCCTGGAATGAGGAGCCCCACACAAAGGAACCCCTGGGTTTTTATACCCCCATAGTGTGAGCACTTGACAGTCTGGAGTCCTCATCTCCCGCTCTGTCTGCGCTGGTCACCTGCACTGATTGCATTTCTCAGCTCTGGGAAGTCACCACTGTGTGTCACATCCTCCAAGCAGCTCTAACAAAGGAGTTTGCCAAACAGATCTGCGAATTCTCTGCCTTAAAAGTGTCTCATTTTCCCTTGTGATGGGTTGGTTCTTACACACATTCCTAGTGACTCATAATGTTGCTGCTTAGGCTCCAGACCATCTGTGGAGGGTGAGCACTGTCCACCTCCACCAGGGCTTTTTATTGTGTAGAGAAGGCTCAGAAAGAAGAAAAGAATGGGCCCACCTTATACTTACCACAGAAGAAAGGAAAATATATATTTTACAAAAGATAAGGCCCAATAAAAATCAGATGTCAAATAAATAAAGACAGAACTTGGTGCAAAACAGGAAATAGGAAAGACAACACCCCTATGACACCTGGACTATGTGTCAGAACACACATTGACATAGGTGTTCACCTACCTTGTGCTGTGTCTCCTCTAATAGCACTGTGCACGAGTAAGACACATACAGAATGTGCCAAAACAGTGCCAAAAGAGGCAGCACCTCAAATTAACCTTCTGAAATGTAACCTTCTGAAATGCAGTCATTTGGTAAAATTCACCTACTAATTCTAGTGTTTCAATATGGAGTTAGAGTACGGATGCTCTTGTGTGATACTGTAAATTATGAGCATTTATAAATACCTTCTGTTTCATTACTCAGCGGCTCCAGTGAGGTGCAAAGGACAAGTCAAATAATGAAAGTAATTGCGGATGATAAAAAAAGAAATAATTAGCTTTGTAATAGAAAAAAATGTCTGTAGCCAGTGCAGGATGCTAAAGCCAATTTTAGCTTCATTAATTGAAGTAGTTATTCAGCATCCATTAATTCAGTACCCAGAATTTAGAAGTGGCGACTAATCAATAAAAAGAAATGAGTATTGATAGGGCAGGACCTGCGCAATGCTGTGTTTACAGTGCCCCTGAGGCAAGCTGGATCCTCCATGAAAAGATCCATAAACTGAGGCAGAGGCTGAGGCCCTGCGTGCAGAAAGCCTCAGTGGTGGGGATCAGGGAAGGAAGGTGAACACCCACCCCCGTGCTCCTGACGGCACTGCAGAGCTCTGCTGGGGCTGAGCCCAGCCAGGGATTACCTTTCCAGCAGAGCCCGGTGCTGCTCCGCAGCGCTCGGCCAAGGTCCGTCCGTCAGGAAAGGGCTTCCTCTTCCCGAGGCTCCAGCACTCCCCTCTTGGTCACTGGGAGAGAAAGAGAAAACCTCCCCTCTTTATCAGCAACAACACAGCTCTGCAAGCTTTGAGTGTGCCTGACTCATTGCTCTGATCCCAAAATAAAAGGAGAATTGGAATAAAATCAGATTTTTTTTTTACTAAATTTAAAAAACAAAAAGAACCCCCAAAATCTAATCAAAAATTGAATCAAAACTAATCAATGAAAATTCCAGGCCAAATCATGTCATGCAGAAATTATAGTAACAGCTATCAAAAAAAAAAAATCACAGTCAGCCCCTTGATCAAATGCTAGATTTTCTCTCTGATACATGTAACGCAACGTAAGGGTAGAATCACACATTCCAAAAACCTGTATTACTGCAAAACTGCACATAACACTCACCTTCTCAGAATTTAAAGCAGCGCTGTTTGTATTAACAGACTTGGGCTGATTTTATTGAAGGATGTATAAGAAACAATTAATGGGTTTTGTCATAAAATATGTGACCGGATAATAGAATGTCAAAATAAGCATTATTTGATGAAAACCACATAATTTAAAAAAAAAAACTGCTTCACTTTCTTATTACTTTTACCCCACATTTTTCATTCGATTAAATTTGGCTCAAAAACAGCCAAATCTGATCATTTACTACTGTAATACATGTATTTTACTGTTGTTCATGAAAAGAGAAGGAAAAAAAAAAATCTGTTTTCTATAAGATGGATATACTTCATAAGTTGTTTTCCAAAATGATTGCTTCAATGATTTTACCCTCAAGAAAACATTCTCTCTAGAGTTTAAATCAGATTATCTAAACAAAATAATTTTCAAGCTTTTCTAATAAAAAAATATTTCAGCCCTGCCTACTCTACAGTTTGTCTTCACCTGGGCTTTTGTTTTCTGTGTTCCTTGTTTTGGCTCAGAGCCTGGATTTCCAGGTTCATTTGTCAGCAGTGAGAGTGACTCAGTGAGGTGACATTCTTCAGCTTCCTGGGCTGCCTTCCAGTCCACACTATGAAGAGATTTCAAACTGTCTCACTTCCCTTAATTGCTGATTTAAAGGGATTCACAAAGCGGAACTTCTGATAAAAATGTATTCCTGCAGAGTCTTGTATTTCTCAGATTTTATAGTACCTAAAATAGAACTACCTAAGCACACTGATTTGGCCTTGGTCAAAATGATTGAGCTGACACAAAAGCATTAATATCAGTGAAGCAAATCGAAATAAGGAAATCAAAGATTTCCTGACACCTCAAGCTATTTCTCCTTGGGATCCTATACCCTCTCCATTGCTGTTAAAATTGGCCCTTCCCTCAGATCACAATTTTGTTTTCATTTTCAAAGCAATTGGCCTGCCTGGAGATTTCACTGCACTCCTGATGTGCACACCTCATTTACACACCCAGCAGCTTTGATTTTCTGCACCCTTGTGCCGGTTTTTAGCCGGGATACAGCTTGCATGACCTCTTGTTCAGTCAGTATTTTACAGCCTAAGTTATTTTTTGCAAGAACTGTTCTTCAATGGCTGCTGTTAGGTAACTAACTGAGATAATGATAAAGATATTTTTGTACATATGAACTTCTCAGGCAGCCTGGTCAGTAAATCTTACTTATTAGTACCAGCTATGGATGGATTTGCCAGCACTGAAGAGTTTAATCAGGATTTTTAGGTAGCTGTGATTAGAGAGCAGTTCTTGTGGCTGGGTTCATTGGGGGTTTTTAAACAATAAAAATTGACACCTCTGACCTCACCCTCTTTATTTTGATGAGCATTTAATCTGTCTTTAAAAAGACCACTTTTGTTTAAAAAAAGACTTCCAATTTGTGCCTGGAAATAATGCAATCCAAGGAAAAAGAATACAGTCTTTGCTTGAAATTCCAATGTTTTGAGATGATATAAGAGTTGATTCTGTTCCTAAAGGCTGGTGCTGAAATTAAGATTGATAAGTAAGTATTAGAAGAAAATAACTTTGAGTTACATGCAATAGCATTTAATTGCATCATTTAAATTCTTAAGCATTTCAATTTTATATTCATTCAGGGTTTTTCATAATTAATTTGCAGATTTCCAGAATGCATTAGGATGAAACTTTTAAATGGCTGGATGGTTATTAATGGATGATATAAATACATTATTCATTTTTTTTGTTGTCATGGTAAATGGCACTGAATACTTCTGAATGAATAGTAAATTAAACATCATCCCATGAATTCAAAAGCAAAATGCATCCCCAGTAAAAATTTGTTGTAATATAGAATACTTGAGGTGCCATTTCATAATAAAAAACAAAATGTTAAATATGGTTAATGTCACACTTTCCTTTCCTCTAGAAAATGGCAGGATCACCCAGGCAAAACTGAATTTCAAGCAGCCAACCTTTTCAAAGATGCCAACGCCAGCAGATCTGCTCCAGTCCAGAAATAAATTCTCAAAGCTCAGATTGCCTAAGCAATACTAAAACCTGCAGCAGCACATTAATTTTAACCCAAGTTTTGGTTTGTGTGAAAAGCTGAGTACTAAACCCAGTTATCAGTATAAAGTTGATCTAAAGGTTTTTCAGAACCTGAGAGAGTATCACAGATTTCCTGAGATCTTTCCTCTACAGTTAGGTGAAACTCGTACTCTAGACCAGACAATCTCTTCTCTGGAAACTTTTCAAATCTAGCAAGAACCTTTGAAAACACACTGCAGTTATTTAGAATGATAGGTCAGCAACATGCAAGCAAATAAAGACAACAAACAAACAAACAAACACCCCTAACAACCCCAACCTTTTTTCCACACACACTCATAGACCACAGTAAACTTCTTTAAGAGTGAGGAATTACCACAGACTTTTAGAAATGGGCTTTTTGCTTTAAACCAGCAGCCTTCCCATCTGGTCTGCGCTCATTAGGAATGCAAGAAGAACACATCTCACAGTTCCATCAGCACAGAGCCAAACCAAACTGGTTAAATGGCTGGGTAGGAGCTTCCCATGTTCCTACAATGGTATTTCCAGCTGTGTTTCCCATGTTTGTGACACATACAAGGAAAAACGATGCCCTGAACGACAGGGAAGCTTTAGAGTGAATAAAAGCTTCTTTGTATCTGCCGTCAGACACAACGATCTGTCAGGGCAGCACTGCAGCTCATTCTCCTGACCTGGACCAGGAGCTCAGTGCAAAAGTGAAGAGACAGCACAAAAAAAACCCCAGTGTACATTCATTTGGAATTAGAGCAACACCTTGGGGTAAAAGAATCTACTCCATCTATCATTAATACCTCAGCTGCTAGAAATTAGTGTGAATTTTATATACCGAGATATCACTTTTATTAATATCTGGAAAATCTAACAAGTGCTGGGGAATGCTGAGGTCAGGAAATGACATCTGGCTGGCAAGAATAATGAATAAAAATACCCCTTTAAAAAGTTAAGTTAGTTGGGTCTGAATCGGGAAATATCACAAATGCAGAATATAACGGGTGAAACACTAACAGAGATATTTGAGGAGCAATCAAAAGCAAGAGCAGATTTTTAAATACGTGAAAAGCCGCCAGACTGAAGTAAAAAGGAGTTGCTTGCAACACTATCAGAGAAAAACGGGGCACACAAAACAATTCCTTTTCTTTAACTAGAGATGAGATACTGTGAGACTGCAGCAAAGCAGCTCCGCCATGAGACTTCCACAGACTGCTGGTGGTTCAGCCTGAAAATGGGAACAATTGTGGTTTGAGTAAGATGATTTCTATGCCATGTAGAAGAAATTTCCTAGAATCCTCCAGACTTCTAACAATGTAGCAGTCGTTAAACGTGCAGGAGATAGATAATAGATGGCACATGTAAAAATGTATTGGTTATATTACTTAAGAAAGCAAACATTGCATAAGATAGCACTTGGTGTTGGAGATGCTATGTTAGATTTAAAGCAGATTGTCAGTTTCTACTTTTCCCCATTTCTTCAAGTTTTTAAAATAAAATTCATGCTTTAAAAACATAACTTGCTTTATAAAAACACCCTCAGAATAAACACCTGCACACATTCTATAAATCAATCCATTTCTTTCTTAAGTTTCATGCCAATGCTGCACGGTATTTCTCTGTTCCATTTCAGCAATTATTTATAACAAAGAAATCCCTTCACAATTGTTCTAGTGGACTTTCCTCAAGTAATGCAAATCGTTGTTATCACTCTCCTCATATTTTCTCAGAACTTATTTAGACTAAGAATCTAATGATACCAACCTGGTTTTAAAACACTTTTTGTGCTGATCGGCCTTCTACCGTTTGAGGAACAGTTCTGTTATTTGAGGAACATTGGAAAAGATTCTCCTTAAACATTCTAGGAACACTGAAAAGCCTATTCTGTTTGGTGTGTTAAATGGGGCTTTCTGAGGGTGTTTTATTTTGGTTTGGGGTCTGAGGAAGGCACCCCATGGAAGGCCGGATTCACCCTGACAGCCCAGTCAGGAGATGGACCCGGCTTCCCTCACATGGCTCTGAGGGGGCTTTGGGGGCCAAACTTAAAAACAAAACAAAACTCCAAACACGCAGAAAGAACACGCGCAAAAAAGATGGCAAAAAATGAACTTACCAAGCGCAGACAAGACAACTGGAGAGCTCCGCCGGTCCGTGTCCACCCGTTCGGCGACCCTGAGGCAAAGCTGAGGGCGGGAACGCCGCCCCCTCACGGCTTTCCGCCATTTTCCAGGCGTCTGAGGGCAGGAAGAGCCGAGCCCGCCCCTCACGGCTGCTCTCCCTCAGAAATCCTCAACAAGGTGGGAAGGTGTGGGGCGCAGCTGTTCCTCGTTCTTTTGAGGACTTCTGAGGGCGGGCAGCTGTGAGGGGGCGGCGTTCCCGCCCTTTCAGAGGCTTTTTAGCCCCTTTGCTCAGGCCCGCGGGGGTGCGGCGGGGCTTCCGCTCCTCTGGGCTGCCGTGAGGCGCTGGCGGTGTCCCGGTAGCTTGGGGCGGTCTTTGCAGGGTGGGAGTGCGGTGTGGCTGGGGGTGCTTCCTTCCTCCTCTTCCTCTGCAAAGTTAATTTTTGTGTTTTAGGAGGTGTGGAACTGTGAGGGGTTGTTTACGGCCCGTCCGTGCTGCCTCCTCTTGCGGCTCCTTTGTTTTTGGCTGTGTCGCTGTGTGGAGGTATGAGGTAATACCTTTCTTTGTGCTTGTGGTTTTATATGTGCGTGTATTATTTTTAAAGTACCTGTGTATATCTATACATGCTGTATGTGTGTACATACATATACCTTCGTAAGGCCCGGAGGCTGAAAAAAAGACTCTGCTGAGCGCTTTCAGGGAGGTGAGGGTTAACCCTGCTTGCGGACCTGATCTGTGAGGGGTAATGGTTTCACTTATCTCATCTACTTAATAAACTAATCAGCAGGGTGTTCCTGAAAGAAAAAGTTACTACTAAAGCTTTTTTCTCTCATCGAAGTAAACAAGTCTGTGACTTTGGTTTTATCAGACCCAAACATTGCCTTGAGGGAGTGGGGTGGGTTTAAAGTAGCTATTAAAATTATTGCTGGGAAATGAAATTTGATTAAAAAAGCAGCAGCGCCATTGTTTTACAGAGGTATTTTGTTAAAAGAGTGCCATTTCAGGTTGTTATTTGAGCTCTGGGTGCTGTTTTATTGAAGATATCTACTTAGAATATTACAGCTGTGAGATGAAGAACTGCCTCACATTTTATTATTTGATATTTGAACAGCAAGTACAGGCCGTTAGAAGGAAAAACATTTGCTTGCCCCACTGGTAGATGTGTATTATTTCTGTAGCACGCATGGCTCTTACACAGCAGTATGGTGTTATTTTTATGACTTTGGGATTTTTTGTTACTATTCCTGCCAGTGATTAGAATTCGGCGGAGACAAGTGTGTGTGTGTCTGTGTTTTGTTTGAGTTTTTGTTGGTTTGCTCTGAAAGGGGGCCCGAACATGTCAATTGCTGCTACTTTCTCCTTGCAGCTGACTTACCAAAGCCTTCTTTGCCCGGGAATAAACACTTATAGTTGCTGGCAGCCTTCCAGGGGAAGGTCTGCTGTAGTTCTTGATCCTCCCAGGGTTCAAGTAGTAGCATCGGCCAAAGAGGTGTGAGAAAGGCCGTCTCCATTATGGCTTTCATTCCACAAAAGCAAATTGTAAGTAGTGGGTGTAAGTGTTTTATTTGCTGACGTTTATTCACCTGAATAAAAACAAGTTATGTTTGAAGAAGAGATCAGGAGAGTGGTGTGAAAGGAGACAATGTGGGGTGAGAAAAGCATCAAATGGTGTGTGAGTGACTTCCATGTACTAAGAAATAGTTATATCGTGTTAGGTGGTATTAATGATTTCAGGAAGGAAAGTTTCAGACATGAACGCTGTAAGTGCATGTGTGAATGGCGCTTATGGCATCAACCAGAAAGCATTCAGTGTTAATGCTTTTATTGCATTGATTTTATAGAGTTATGTTCCCTTAAGGGCTTAGGGAGGCTGCCAATATTTGACGTGACTTGTGCTTTGCTATGGTTAGATCAAGGTTTTAGTATAAAGCTCGGTGAATGTTGCCAGGATGTTTGGCTCATGTGATAGATCAGTATCCCTCAATTTTTCCATATGCCTTTGTCTGTTGTAGCTGCTTTTAGCAAATGGGCTTAATTAGTGCTAATAAAAGTGAGACAAACAAGCATGCTCCATTCTTTGCTGGAGTTATTTGGGTTTTTTTAAGTGGGAATGTGAATCTGTGTGGAAGGTAATCATGCCTATTTTCTCATTTCAGAGTGCCTGATTTCAAACAGCTCACTTGGCTTTTCAGGAGAATCCTGCTTTGTGCCTATTCAAGGCACCTGTGACAGCCTCTGCTGGCCTGGAGTTTTCAATAAAAGCACAGAAAGTAGTGAGTTTGTCCCACGGGATTCAGAACAGCTGAGGTGTGACCCTGGTGTCCTGTGTGTCCTTGCCGTACTCATGCTGTGGTTTTGTGTGTCTATAACAGCAGTAAATCCTCAGTGTTCCTGTCAAATGGATCAGGTAGGTGCCAACTTCACCATTTACAGGTAAGGGCTTGGAAGGAGAGCTTTGTTTTTGTGTCTTTGTTGCTGAGTTCCAAAGTTAATACAGAGTAACAGGTAAAAATGTTGCTGTGTTCAGCCGCTGTTCCTGGTGTTACAGTGTTACTTCTCTGTCAAGGGGCATTTCCGTATGTACTGCATGCAGGTGTAATCCCAGAGATATGGGTACACAACCAGGATCCTTTGTGTTTTATGTTCCTACAGCTTTTCAAACACTTAAATAGCTCCCACAGCCTTGTTTTATTTATCTGTAAGCTGCTTGGAACTTGCTGGAAATGGCAGGCTCCGAGGCTGGAAGCGCAGCTGGGCCCCCAGGTCAGAGGCTTGTTGTCAGCTTACTCAGCAGTTACTGCATTGGTTATTCCCCTTGTGGAGGTGCCAGATTTGGGAGCCTGAACCCGAATTCCAAGCTGGGTGTTTAACTCCAGGCTGTGAGTGCAAAACCTTTGTCTGGAATACCAGATTTCCTTGTATTGGCTGTGTGGTGGGGTACAGTCAACCTGTGGTGCTTGGGAAGATTTGTCTCAGACTGATTGTGCCTCTCAGAAAGAGGATATGCATTTATAAGTCTTGTTGGTCTTTCTAAATCCATGGCTTTAATGAATACTGGCTGTTGTGTTTATCCATTTGGCCTCACTGTAAATCCATGTAGAATTCTTCAGACACATTAAAGCAAACCCAGAGCTCTCTGGTTTGTCTGCTACAGAAGTGGAGACTGGCAGGTCAGTAATGGCAATCAGCTCATTTTCTTCATGTAAAAGGTTTTGGGAGAAATACATTACATCCTCCTGGTTTGTGGTGAGGGATTTTTGATCTGAAGTGGACCATGAGGAGCATAAAATCCTTCATGTTTGCGCTGCTGTTCTGTACTGACATTAAAGCTGTATATTCATTACAGCTCCTCCCTGAGAAGGATGCAAGTGTGTTTCCAGTTTAGCACCGTTTTTCAGCTGAAGTTTTAGGTAGAAGGATGATCACATCTGGCATGCAACATGAGCTTGATTTTGTGTTGTAGACCTTGTTTTGGCAACATCAAATAAGGGTCAATTTCTACCTGTTGGAATTCTCCTAAGTTCAAGGAGAGAAAACAGAAAAAGTTCAGTATTAAAGCAATGTTTATTTCATATTTATAAACCAGTAGATAATCCCTTTCAGGTTGATACTTGAAAAAAAATTTGCTTTAGTGGGTATGTTCTCTATTGAGTAATTACAAAAAAAATCTGATTGCTGAGAAAATAATTATAGAACTGAATCTAAATCAATTCCTTTTATTTTTCTTCTGGCAGATGGATGTCTGGCAGGGTCTATATTCTGTCTTTCCTATGACTAAAACACAGAATGAAATATTTTCTTGTCTTTGATGGTGAATATTTATTCTTGTGTTCTTGTTATTTTATTACCTAATCGTAGCTGTGCTGGCTTTGCTGCCTTTTCCCTGGAGCAGGCATCTTTGCACAGCTCAGCTGGGCTGTTTTGGCTGAGCCAGGCAGGAAGGAGAAGCAAGAAGAGACTCTTGACCTTTTTCTCATCCAACTGCAATGGGGAGCGTCCTTGCTGTTCCATCAGGTCATGTGTTGCACAGAAAGGATGGGGACAGGTCCTGAAACAACATGGACACACTTGGATCAAATTGCACATGGGCTCTCCTCAGAGACAGCGAGTATCCAAGGTCTGAATTCATGTAGGTGTGGCAGTCTGTGTTATCTCTTAGGTTCACCTAGGAAAAGGAAAGAGCTGTGTAAAATGAGAACATGAACAAAAAGGGTTCCTCTATTCCTGCCCACATTGTGGGGCTAGCTGGTAGCACTGTATTATCTCATGCATGAAAATCTTGCTTTCAATTAATTGCACACTCCTTCAGCACTGGTGTAATGCACGAGGCTATCACAAATTATGGGACTAGATTAAATATAAAATGCAAACTTTTAAAGGAATTGGCTAGCTCTATGCAGGAGCATTATTTAATTAATCTGAAAGCCTAACAAACTGTTAGTTTCTACAGTGCAAATGCCTCTGCATAATTGCTTACTGCTGTTGGGTGTTTTTCTTCACCAAAGCCAAAAATCCTAGGATGACTAAATAATAAGCTTTTTCATGGTCAAAAGCAAGGTTGGAATAAGGTTGGCATGGTTTTAGTCTTGTTTTGAACTCAGGGTCTGAGACTTACTGTTCCTTTTAGGAATGGTAGGCGAATTTTAAATGTACTTCCAGGACAGTACTATTCATACATCCTTTGCCTGATTCTTTCCCTAATTTTCTCATTTAAAAAAAAGCCAGAATTTTTCCTGTTTTGTACTTTATTTTTCTCTTAGAACTGCTGCTTTTTATTAACTCTAGGTATCTTTACATTAGGCTCACAGATGTGCTAGGGTTTAATAACACAAATGTGTGTGATTTCTTTACTTGATTGCCATTAATGATGTGACTATGTAGGAACTAGCTATAAGTGTAATAGGTCACAGGGCTTTTCTCATGGATTTTGCTATTAGGAAGGAATAATGCATGGAATAATGGGGGTACAAGCAACAGCTTTATCTTGGATGCTGTGATTTCTACTTCACTTGGGTTTGCCTGTTGTGTTTTGATGTTAATTAATAGAGATAATTATTGTGGTGCTCAGTGTATTGCATGCTTTGAATGACAAGAGCCATGGTTTATAATTTAGTGCTTAGGAGCAGCTTTTGTGTTATGCAAGTGCTATGGGGGAAAACAAATCCACTGTAGGAATAAGGAACACAGAGGCTGACGGTGGCACAGGGTACATGGCTGCTGCCATTCTCAGCAAGCAGAGAAATTGCTGTTCCAATGACTCAATTTTCCAATTAGGGAGAGCTAAGTGTTCTGTTTGATAACTAAATGCACCACAGCTATGGCTGTAACACTGGAAAGAGAAAAGCAGCCAGTAGTAACCAAGATGTGGCTTGTGAATCTACTGGGTTAAGAATAGCTGAATGAATTTATTCTTGTTCTTGGAACAATCTGAAATGAACAGGGAGTTGCTTATTAACAAACCTTCATAGCACACTGCAGAAAAGACCCATTATTAATCTGTGTAATGAAACAAGTCAGATTCTGTTGAACAAGTTTGTATTTCTGCTGAAATTGAACATGCATCTACAGCTGTTTCTTGTTATTCTGCACATCAGAGAATGGCAAAATGCCAGTAAAAACTGAGTGATCTGCGATGAACAAGACACATTACAATATGGTGCCTTCATTTCCCTGGCTTTGCAGGGCTGTTTGTGCCATTATTTCCCTGGATACATTTCCCATGTTCTGTTCTCAGTCACAGAGGTCTGAAGCTGTTGTTTGCTGAGGCATTAACCCACCTTACTGTGCCCAGGCTGTAGTAAGGAGACACAGCTGCTGAGGTGGCTGTGAGGTTGCTGAAGTGCCTCAGAAGCCTTATTTTGTATCCAATAGAAGAGTGTGGTTTTTGCTGCAGGAGAGGTGCCCTCCTTTAAAAGGAGGAATATGCTCATTTACAGTCAAGAGGGGGCTCCAGGCCAGGGATGAAGGCTGGATGCTTTGAGGCTCTCATGAAAATCTCATATCTGAGAGTGAAATTTTTCTGATTTGATTTTTGTTTTAGTTGCAGCTCAGTGGCCCCATTCTTGGGCAACACAGCCCTTTGCTGATATACATATGATATTGCTTCTCTGGTGCTCTCTATGTTGTTGTGCCACTGAAAGGAGCTGATGGTCCCTGGATAGCACAGGTGGGGTCAAGGAGCTCCTGTGTTGTCTTCCAGTCCCTTTAGACCTTGTAGGAAGGAGGTGACAGGTTTAAATTATCCTGTTGCTCTGGTGATCTCTGGCTTGCAGGATCTGCTGCAGCAACTTGGAGCAGTTGAATGCTGCCCACCCCAGCCTAAATCACAGATGTGTGCCTACATATTGGCAATACTAATTGTGAGTGATTTCTTGCTATGGTGAAAAAAAATTAGGGACTGGATATGGCACTCTTTGAATGCAGTCTGTGCAAGAACAATTTAAAATAAATTGTTCTTTCTAAAACAGAAGAAAATTGTAACAAAAAACGGACACATTTCACAATATTTTCATCAGTTACTGGCTGCTGTGAATAATTTTAAATCCATTCTAAAAACTGAATGTTGGAAAACATGATCAAGTTCTACTAGGTTCCTGGTGGGTTTTACAAGAAAGAATTTTATAGTAAAAAAGATAAAGTGTGTAGTAAAATTAGCCTTTCCTGCAGCAATCTCCACTACAATTAGATGTCATTAGTAATGCAGTGTTGGAAGAGTTTGCATAGGAAATGCAGAGCATGAATATTTTATTGTCACTAATACACTTTGATTTCAGGTCACGTTTTCTGACTGGAGCAAGGGAGAAGTGGTTTCTAACAGTGTTTTTTCCATATGAGTAGGCAAGTATTAATCACTTGCTCAGGAAACCCCCAGGGGAACTTGCACGTGGGCCAAGCTTATTTTCAGGCTTCTTTCTCGTTCAGGTTTGCTCTGATTAACATCATGTGAGCTTTTTCCTTTAAATTCAGCGTGTAAAATCTTGTTCTGCCACAGCCCGAGGCACAAATTGCCTGCTTAGATTTGGAATGAAATTCTGACCCTACTAATAATCAAAGATTTGACAAATGCCCGTGTGCTGAATGTGATCCGAACACAGAAGTTCCTTGCAGGTAAGGAGTTCTTAACAGCTCATCACTGGAGTCCTTTCCAGCAGCTGGAGGCCTCCCAGCCTCAGGAATCCTTCACCTTTAGCACTTCATCAAAGCACTCACATGGACTTTGGTGATGACTCACAGTGGCTGCTGGAATTTGACACAGTGAAGCAATCTGCCAAATGAGAACCACAGCAGAAGGGAGTGGGTTTGTATTTCAGAGCAGAGCTAAGGCAGGAAGATTTGTGTGCTCTGCTGCTGGATGTGCATGAGCTGGAACCCTGCTATGGAATGCATCAGCAGAAACCAGAATCCTGGTGAAACTGTAGGAACAGTCATGGGTGTGATCCCCACAAAACCCTGACTTGAAAACAGACACAAAACTTGTTTGAGGTCAGCAGGTGTGAGTCAGTGGCACAAATAGTCTGGTGGTGTTGTTGTTTTACATGACTAATTTATTCCTCACAGATACTTCCAGTCTTTCCTTTCTTGCTGTGTACTTTGTGTTCAGATGACTTGGAAATAGTGTTGGCTCTGT
Source organism: Melozone crissalis (assembly GCF_028551555.1). NCBI lineage: Eukaryota > Metazoa > Chordata > Aves > Passeriformes > Passerellidae > Melozone > Melozone crissalis. Next base: position 703,690 of record NW_026535816.1, read on the forward strand.
AATTACCTACTCTGATCACCAATAAAAACAATAGTCTTATATCCTAGAGTAATTTCAGTGAAGCTATGATTTCATAGCTATGTAACTGTAACAAGTTAGTGAGACATTGTTTATGGAATTCCGCTGTACTCGTAAAGAAGGCTATTTCTTTGGTAGATGAAAATATTCCTACTTTGACATTGAAATGAGGATCCCTTTTCACTGCAGTGGTAACTACAACTTATAGTCATTTGCTCTCAAAGTCCTTTGTTACCTCCCCTTTTTAGTTTTTTTAAGGTGACATTTTGTAGAAATAAGTAACAGTCAGATCTTTGTGCCAGTGTTCAGCTGTTCCAGCAAGTATTTGATTAAGTTAATGTGGTAATATGTCCATTTTGTTGCCTTAACAGTATTATCTGGTTAGCCTTTTACTGTTTCCTTGATTGAAAAAAAATCTTACTATTTTTACATTACTAAAAATATTTGTAGTAAAATATGCCACATTAACTGTCTAAAAATGGTATTGTAGAGGGCAATTACTTTAAAGATTTATTTACTCAAAAATGTTCTAAATTACCCAATTCATTATTTCCCCCCTTATTAGTGGCCTTGTCAGCATTTAAGGCCAGCGTGGCTAATCAGATGTCAACAAAATGCAATTACTACCAAGTGAAGAGTAATTTTCGTCCTTATGTTTGTAATGACCTGGTACAAAGCAAATTTAGCTGTAATTGCAGAGTTCCTCAACTGTGCACCATAAATTTATGGCTTGGGCTTTCCCTCTCTATGACTGCCTTGGAGAAGGGATTTGAGGTACTGAATGGCTTTCTTTTTTCTTTGACTCAATTTCATGGGTTAGTCAGCTCCCTATGGAACACTTGTTGGTTTTATTGGTAATTACTGTATAGGTTTCTGAAGTACAAAATTGAAATATTAGTTTTTTATTAATCTGTGCCTGGTTAAATTTTGTAGAGTCCTGTATTAATGCATTAATAGCAATTCTATATTTTTTATTTCCAACTTTATTTTCCAATTCTAAAAATATTTTTTTGTTAAGAAAATCCTCGAGTCCAGCACTTTCTTGAGCTTTTATTGAACAGGAAAATCTGTTTCTCTTGGTGAAACTGTTTTTAGTTATTCTATAGTTTTGGGGACTGAAGGCAACGTTGATAGCTTAACAGCATGAGATGTTTTTGAACATCATCAATTACTGAATAATATCTTGAAATTACTGGATGGACACAATGGCACTGGAACTTAATACTTGAAATCCTTTGCACTGTGCCTGTGTCACAGCCTGTCCAAGAGCTGGGAGTGCTCCTGGTGACTGGGTGAGCTCACTGACATTTAGGAGGTTTTCAGTTGTTTCTTGTCCATCTCTGAACAAACCCAGTTGGTACCATAAGTCTGTAGCCATGGAAAAAGAGAAGCCAAGAGCTCCCAGATAACACCCTGCTGATGTGTCTGGTGCTTTTGGAGGCAGTGCCAGTGAGGGTTTCTAAGCAGACTGAGGCACTGAGGTCAACTGAGCACTTGAACAAGAACACCCCACCTATACAAAAATAATCAACTATGATCTCAAGGCACATAATTACAAAGTGATACACTTGCTTGTAGCAGGATGTCTTAATGATGAAAATTGCTCTCATGGAGCATTCAGAATACATAAATTCTCTTTGTGTTTCCCCCCTCACTGTAACCATAGCAAGTCTTTTAATGCAAAGAGTATTGTGGCTTTCAGATCATACCTTAGAGCTGCTAGAGACTATTTGCCAAGATCTTGAAAGTTACATAAATGAACTCGGAGATGACAGAAAGAGGAGTGTGGCAATTTGGGTGCTGGTTTGCAAGCACCACTGCTGTGTGTCAGGAGTTTAGCTCAGCAGAGGTGGGAGGGTCTGAGCCTGTGGAAGCCTCAACATCCAGCTCTTGCCAAAATATGGCAAGGTAAGAAGATGGTTCTGTTTTGTTTTCTTTAATCTTCCTGATTTATGATGCTGGCAGTTTATTTACAGACACAAACAGGATGGGGCTGCTGGGAGAGCATCTTGAGCTACTTATTGTTCAGCATCAGTCTCATGACATGAGGATGCTAATGGAAAGATGTGAACAGCTCACTGTCTAAGCAGCAGGCTGGAAAACTTCATGTTACAGCTTACTTTGTAACTTAGCCAGTTACATGAAGCAAAAGCATATTGACAGTAGTTCTATCTAATCACTATAAACACACACAGCTTTGGTTAAAACAATGCTTGCTTTTTTTTGAATACAATACCTGTTTGTGAGGCATAATGCATAGAGCCCTATTCATAAGCTTAACCCTCCTAATATCTAGCTAGATCAACTTCTTGCAACTTAGAAAGCCATTCAGACAAGCCCTCTTGTTCTATTCCCATGTCTTCTCTACAGCTTAAATCATTTTTCTGCTGCTTTAGCAGTGTTCACAATTCTGCTGTATCTGAGGCCTGTCTTCTGCAGTTTTCCTAAAGCCTTCTGATTTTATAGATTCCCACAATTTACAGTCACCTGCTGCTCTTTGTACTCATGTGTATTTTGCTTCTGAGTACCTTAAATACACAGCTCAAGTTTTGCTGAGTCTTTGAGCCACAAAAAGTACTGCTGTTTGCTTTTTAAATGCAATGAATCATCTCTCCAGAGGCTACTGCTAAATCTATAATTTTCTAGCTACTATGACTACTATTTTAAGGTGAGTGCCTTTGTGAATGTTAGCAAAGCTCTGTTTTCTGCTTGCCCCTGTGTTTAATTGCTGTAGCTGTGCCAGATGTGACTTCTGATGTGATTGTTTCACTGCAATGGCTTCTGTTATCCCCTGTTTCTAGTTTGGATGGCCAGGTTAGCCTCAGTATTTTATTCAGATTTTACAAGCTGAACTGTGTTGCCTCAGCTGAAGAATTGTCACATGAAATAACATTCTGCACCTCACTGGTTGTTACCAGTAAGGGGCTTGTGGAATTGGGAGCATGAGGAAGACCTGGAACTATTTAACAAAAGGCCTAACTCCCCTCACCTGTATACTAAGGGCCAAATTGAATTGGGTTCAGAAGTGCTGTGTTAGGGAATTGTGCTATCAGAGTCAGTTTGCAGGTCTTTGCTGAGTCTCCATACTGTTCTAGCCAAATTTTCTCTCTTTGTGCTGCTTGCATCAACATCTGTTTTACTAAGAGCTACACTACTTTTTCAAGTGATGAACAGAAATTAAAAGAAGACCGATTGTAGTATGCCTACATAACCAATTATGTTTTCCACCCATCTTGTGAAGTTAATATTTAAAAAAGCAGTGCATTTTCAGACTTGAAAGCCACCTAACATGTGAAATTACAACTTGCTGCCATCCTGATAGAAAGTCAGTCAGGCAGCAGAATGACAGCTGAGCAGGATCCAGCTGGACAATTTTCACTTGGAAAGTAACCTGAAATCCTACCAGCGTGTCACAAGGATTGTAGTATCATGTGCAGCAAGACAATTTTTTTGTTTTTCATTGTGGTAGATGTTTAAAAACTATCTTTTCTCACAGATTAGTAAGTCAGGCTTGCCAAGCAGTGCTGAGGTGCTGAATATCCAACTTAAAGGAATGCAGGAGCAGAGCTTGTGGTAATTGGGAGTGGGGCTGGAGCCTCATCCCCAGTGGGCTGCAGCTGTGCCAGGCAGGTGAGCAGCATTGAGGGTAAGGAGCCACGGAGTGCCCAGGGTCCTGACCAATCACCCAGGGCAGCAGAGGGCACACAGGGGCTGTGCATGAGCAGGAGGGGATAAAAGGCTGGGCTGGGGAACGAGAGGGGCTGATGCCTGCAGCCTTCTGAAGGGATTGATTCCATGTTGTACTGCGTGGGCTGATGCCTGCAGCCTTCTGAAGGGATTGATTCCATGTTGTACTGTATGGGCTGATGGCTGCAGCCTTCTGAAGGGATCCCATGTTGTACTGCATGGGCTGATGCCTGCAGCCTTCTGAAGGGATCCCATGTTGTACTGTGTGGGCTGATGGCTGCAGCCTTCTGAAGGGATTGATTCCATGTTGTACTGCATGGGCTGATGCCTGCAGCCTTCTGAAGGGATTGATTCCATGTTGTACTGTATGGGCTGATGCCTGCAGCCTTCTGAAGGGATTGATTCCATGTTGTACTGTGTGGGCTGATGCCTGCAGCCTTCTGAAGGGATTGATTCCATGTTGTACTGTATGGGCTGATGCCTGCAGCCTTCTGAAGGGATCCCATGTTGTACTGTATGGGCTGATGCCTGCAGCCTTCTGAAGGGATCCCATGTTGTACTGTATGGGCTGATGCCTGCAGCCTTCTGAAGGGATCCCATGTTGTACTGTGTGGGCTGATGCCTGCAGCCTTCCTGTGAGGTTGGTGTTACTCTGGGTGGGTGAGGGCTTAAAGCTTTCTGAAATTGTGTGCTGGTTCTCTGGGTGTTGTGGCCGTGTGCTGCAACAAAGGACAAGTATCCAAAGGAGGACACCTGCTCTTCAAAGAACAAAAAATGCTGGTAGTATAGGTGGAAACAGAGTGCTGTTCTCTTTTCCAGTGTTCTGTCTTTGTTTCAACACCTTGGGGATCATGGTAACCAAAGATTAAAAAAAACTTAATTCCAAGTTTGTTAAAGGATTTTTCTTGGGTGCTACCCTTCAGTTAGGAAAAATGCAGGAACTGGAAGTTCACCGAACACCATGAGTTTCTTTGGAGAATGTGTAGGAATATTTTGATTTCAGCCTTAGGAGCTTGCCAGATCTTTCTCTTAAGGAATGTGATTTGTCACATTTTGTAGCTTATTAAAAAAAAAATTGCTGTGTTGGGTTGTAGGATAGAAGTGCTGTAGACTGGCAAAAAATGGGAGAAAGAAAAGAATTACAGCTTTCCAGATGAAAAACCAAATATGCTTGTCCTCCTTCCAGAGACTTGTACAGGAGGTAAATTATAACGAATTGGAACTGTAGTGCTAATTATTGTTCTGGAGTCTCAGTGAATAGGATAATCATAATCATCACATTCCTCTGGAAATAATTAAGCTAGAGGACAATCAATAACTTCAGATTCAGGATGGCATGTTGAGCCACTCAGATATACCTTTAACCTCTTATGTTTTTCATAAGGCATACCAGCAGTGTGTTACACATCCATGGATTTAGAATCATCTATGTAAGTGGGAGATCTGCTTTCATATTTTTTCGAAGCATTAACTGTGCAGCTATTAATCAGATAATGGAGAAGCACAGTACTGCTTAAAAACTGTTTGCTGTGGAGTTCATACCACTTTTCCAGTGTGGGTTTCTTCTGGTTTAAAACTGGGCAGTCAGACAAGTCCCCATCTTGCTGAACAGAACCTGGCACCTGTGCTCTCTCTCTCCCAGGACTACAAGTCTCAGCTGGGGAAGGCAGAGAGGGAGATCAAGCCCAGTGTTTATGCTCCCTAGCAAAGTGTAAGAACCTGGGAGAATGTGAATACATCTGGTTTTGTATTGAACAGAAAGCGAGTCGGGCACTGTTTGTGTGCAAGAAAACAAGTGTCCCTTAGTCCATGCAGCAGGGTGACCTTATGAATTGCTGGGATTCCCAAATTCCCAGGAGGTACAAGCATTCAGTTTTTCCTCCCTGCTCAGTTTCTCAAGTTGCAGAACTGAAGCATGTCATCCATGGGTGCGTGCCACATACCCTTTGCTTTGGCGTTTTCAATGTGTGGAAGAGGAGGGATCTGTGTACTGACAGTGCCATGACCTGAGCTGCTGAGCATTGAGTCATAATGCTAAATGCTAATGGCTGAAAGTCATCCTGTAATCCCATTTTGGGACTCATTCACTCAGTGCTACTCTCCCCTGGTATGCACAGACCTGCTCTCTATCCAAGTCTGTGTTTTTGCATATGAGCTGGTTTGGAGTTGCTGTCTAGGCACTAGTGGGCTGCTTTTTGGGAGAGGCACGGGGAAGGAAGGAAAAGCAGATCAGCTGTGTTTGCAGCCTGTCTCAGTGACAAAATGCACTGTGGTGGGTGTGAATTGCTGCTGGGCAGCTGTGTAAGGCAGCACCAAGGTGAGCCAGCTCAAGTGACTGTGATGTCACTCAATGCAGTGCCCCTGAGCTTTGATGTGGGTGGCCTTCCCAAGTGTGACAGCAAGTCAGGAGCTGAAAGCTTTGGATCTGTTTGCCCAGTGTGATCCCGCTCCCAGGTATCTGGGAAATCAGACAGCAATATCAGGTATGCTGTCTCAATGTGCTTGTTCAGATGCTCAGTTTGCTTGGGATGATGAGTCAGGCAAGCCAGGAATCTTCAACTGCCTGAAGGGTGGCTGTGGTGAGCTGGGGGTCAGTCTCTTTCTTTGAGCAACAACAGAGAGAACAAGAGGACACAGTCTCAAGCTGTGCCAAGGGAGGTACAGGCTAGAAGTAAGGAGGAAGTTTTTCACAGAAAGAGTGGTCAAATACTGGGATGATGTACCCAGGGAGGTGGTGGAGTCACCATCCCTTGATGTGTTTATGAAAAGACTGGATGTGGCACTTGGTGCCATGATCTAGTTGAGGTGTTGGAACATGGGTTGGACTTGATGATCTTAAAGGTCTCTTCCAACCTAGAACTTGTGTGTTTCTGAGATATTCCTTATGATGCCTAGGTGTACATCAATGCTCCAGTGTAGCTTACATGATATCAGCAGTAATACTTGTCTGCTTTGCAGCTTCCAGGGCTTGCATCAACAGAGAAAGAGCGACATAAGGGGGTTGAGTTTTGCTGCTCATTACAAAAGCTAAGTGCTCTAAGAGATGCTTGGCTTTTACCAGGTGCTTGGATAGGTGAGAGGCTTCAGCTTTTCCTGCTCCAGGAAAGATTTCATTCTTAGTATGAGCAATGCTCCTTTAAATCAAGTCCATTTCTGGTTTTCTTTTCCTCAGTCTTACTCCAACATGGTTTTGTACCTTGTGTCTGGTCCATAGCATTAGCTCAGAGGTAAAGGTCTCCTTGTAGTGTCTGCCCGTAGAATGTGGAGGAAAGCTGACATCTTGTGAACAGCTTTTAGTTGCTGTTACAGAGGAAACCCTGCTAAAGAGCAAGGTCAGAGTAGTGTGTGCTTCAATGTATGCTGTAAAGCAGTTGTTATCATTAGTACTAATTAGCCTCTCTGTTGACAGAGCTGTAAAGAAGAAAAGTAAGATGGTTTTTTTTTCCTGTGTTAGTGGGGTCCTTTGCTATGATCAAGCCTTGTTGGTCCATTTGCACTTCCTAATTTTATTCTCCAGGACTTTTAGCCAGGAACCTTTCACCAATGCACAAGGCACGAAAATATTTTCTACAAGAACTATCAAACAAAGAATGAATAATTTAGCATATTAGACAATTATCCTGCCGAGGGCTCTGTGTCATCAGACACCTTGCTTGGCAGGAAGAGTGTCTCCACTTCATAAGAAATCCTGTTGGGTGTTCCTTCAGCACCAGGAACTCATTCATGGCAGAATAAGAGTAGTTGAATCTAACTGTACTCAATAGTAAACCTTATTTTGGATCATAATCCTATGAAAATAGGAAAAAAGACATCTGGGAACTTTTATGTCAGATATAATTCCAATTCACTAATATAAAGTGAGTAGTTTAGTTTTCATGACTCTAAAACTGCAGCTGTTTGCTCTCCAGTATCTTACATTAATGCTTGTGAAGTTGTCTTTGTTACTTGGTAATATTTGCACCCTTGAGTCCAGAAGGTTTAAGGTAACTGGAGGAGCCAAATGCAGGTTAAACTGCTGGTGTTGTTTGGCTTGACTCTAAAATTGCAGAACAGGAAACATTTGGGCAAATGGGACCTGGTTTTGTTTAGTCTTTGTGTCTTTGCTTGCACCAACTACCCTCCTTTTCAGGCAGTAGACTGCTGACCTTTCCAGTGTGTGTGCAATTTCAAGTTCTCTTTTTTCAGTGACAGATGATTGTCTCTAGCATTTGGTTCCTGCATGTGCCCATTTGCATTGCTATGGAATTTCATTGATGTGGTTTTCATTGTACTGCATGCAAGTCTCCCTCTTTCACTATAATAAAGGGCAGTACTTGAGGTGATTGGGGAGGGTTACAGGAGTGGGAACGATGTAAGTGGTGTTAGCCTCAAGGTACTTGAAGGCTGTCAACAAATCAGTACAATCAGTGGAGCAATCATGCTCGCTCTCAATCGCTCTCAATCAAGTGCCGTTTTTTAAGCATTCTTCTTGCCTGTATTGTTATGCTGAGTGAATTTCCTCCTAAAATTGCTTCACATTTGGTGGAGGACATGGTAAGATCTTGAAGCCAGTCTGAAAGGGAAAAACCAGGGTTTAAACAAGGCTGATCTCTCACAGACTGGTGGAAATAAGTTTACAAAGGCTGTATCAAAATTAAGAATACCAGATGGATTTCAATGTTTTTGCAATTTCAATCCAGTTCAGACTGACTGTCTCCTTGGGTTGGTGTGTTTGTGTTTTGCCTCTTTCCAATCTCGTCTTAAATGGCAGAGAAAATTTCTGCTATTCATGACCGCAGTCAGTGTGGTTTTGGTTATTCATGAAGGTGCAATTACAGAGCTTGTGTGCAGTTTTAGATTTTAGGGAATGACATCTGTGTGTACAATTGCAGTCACACTGATGATGCAGTTACTAAATATTTAGGCAGTAGTCCCTGTGACTTTAAGCCATTGCCGTATTGAGACAATAAGTACTCTTTTGGTAGTTTACGGTTTTGGAGCAAAATTCCTTTTTTTTTCCCCCCTCAAATTAGTTTTCTTTGTTTTCTAGCTTCTCCCAGTTTAACTTGAGCTCATTTGGTGTCTTGGATGAAGATTAATTATTTCTTCCCTACTTGATTATATGCAAAAAAGAACAGGCCTAGCTGTATTGGGACTGTATATATAAAAAAGGATTTGATATTTAAGTATCCAAGTTTCCAGTGTTTACTGAATAGGCTTTTTTAATTAGCTGTCTCATGAGCTGGTTTTACCACCTGAGAAACAAGAGGTGTTTTTGTTTGCTTTTTCATGCAGTTGTTGAATATGATATATCCTGAATTTTTTCAGACGTTTTTGCTGGTTATTGGTTTCAAAAACACTGGGTATAGTAGCAGAGGGGCCTTCTTAAATAATGTCAAGGTAGTTCCTTTTATGATGAATGAGAGAAAAGGAACGTTTCCATGTATTTCCATTTTATTGCCGTGTTACCTGAAAGAAAAGAGCAAGGAGAGGGCTTTTGCACCTTGTCACTGAGTGTAAATTGAGTAATTTATTGGTATAAGCCCTTTTTATTTGATGGCTGATGTCTGCTGCTGTAGAGTCATTGACCACCTCTGGCTGACTGGAAGGCAAGAAGTGTGTTTGGGATCTTTTCCTTTCTGGTAGACAGGTGTAAGGAAAAGAAAGGTGGGGCTGGATTATTGTTTCTCAGCTTCTGAGCTCTGACCAACTGCTGCATGCCTTGAGTTAGGAGGAGGAAGGGATTTATTCCTTTTCCTTTGTTTGTCTTAGGCTTTGGGGATTTTGTATGCTCTGATGCTGCTTTGTGTAATGCCAGGAGTAAGAGAAGTGGGGGCTGAGTGTGGCAAGTTGTGATCTTGAACAAGGTCACCACAGTCACCAACAGATCCTGAATCCCCAAACTGTGAGGTTCATATTCAGCTGATTGTTTTTTACCCTCTTAGATAGTACCAGAGAATAATGAAGGAAGCTGGCATTGAATTTCACATTTCATGGCGTAAAAGTTGTCCTTTATGGGAAACATTGCAGAAATTGTATGGTGCAGTTCTCCACAAGCTCCTGTTTCCCCTTCATGATGGCTGTGGAAAACTCTGAGTTTTAGACTTGATTGTCCCATTCATGACTGAGGTTTGTAAGAAATGACCGTGGTTGTGTGCATCCCTTTGCAGGCTGTAAACTTCAGAGCTTTACCTTTTCCCATGCTTAGCTGCTTATGGTAAAAGAAGGAGAAACGTGTTTTTGCCAGGCACAACTGCTGTGTAGCAGATTAGGCTGGTAAAAAACTCAGTCCATGGCATTGCATGTTTTAAATATTGAAGGTGCCATAATTAATCACTGAATTACCCATGAAAATTAGCAGTGTATTTTGGATGTTATATCTTTGTAGCTGTGAGAGTTGTCTTCCAACAAGGATAAAAATGGGGAAGAATTTTATTTGCCGGTTTTTAGCATGGCCTCTTAGCCTGTCAGTTGACCAGCACTAGAAGTCCTGGGATCTAATCCAGGTTCTTAGGACACAAATAAATCCCTTATAGGAGACCAATGCTTAAAAAACCCCCAAAGTCAGGAAGGGCAGGAGAAATTGACTTTTTTTTGGTCCAGTTATCCAGGAAGGTAAGTTAATGTGTTGTAGTCCCTGTTTCATAAACTACCTTTAATTACCATGGTAAATGAAGTTTTACATGAGTTTTAACCCCTTCCTTCTGCTGAAGCATGTCCCAGTACTTAGAGCTCTTGCCTTGGGAGCCAGCCGGTGTCTCAGGACCTGGGCACATCACCCACAGACCAGGAATGCTTCACCAGGAGGAGTTATCCTGCTTGCTGGGCCTTCTGAGCCTTGAGATCCTTACAGCAGCAGATTTCTGTGCTTGTCAGTCCCCTCTGATGTGGAGAATTCTGTGCAGAGGTATCAGTTTCTTTGGAGATGGAAAGCTGAAAATGTAGTGCCCTTTCCCCTACAGAGCAGAGTTAGGTTTTCCTGCAGCTGTAGTTATGAGGCATTGCTCATTAATAAGGGTTTTGAAGTGCAAAACAGGGGTGAATATTCCAGCAGAGGTGACTTTTGAACTGTAGACTGCCAGTGTGGCAAGCCCTGTTCATCTTCTGATAGGCTGAGGTATTTGAAGGTAAATTCCCATCTCCTTTATGGAACAGAGATCTGAGTCTTTTCATTGGTCTCCTTCTACCATTTTACATTGTGGACATGTTGCAGTTCTGAATGTTTGCTGGAGTTTTAGCTATGGCTTATATTGTGTGAAAAAGCCAATTTTTGTGTTTCCCTTACATAAGGAAGTGCTTTGCATGATATTTTTCGGTGTATTTAAAAAAAGTCAAGTTGCTTTAAAAGGAACTTCATATATTCCTGTTAGTGCATCATTCAGAACTTGTGTTTTGGGGAACCTTGGTTTCTTTCAAGGAATTTTTTTTCATCTTCTGGTTCAAGTGTGCGAAATGCAGTGTAGAAACATCCCAGAAGGTTTTCAGTGATTTTCATCTCTAAAACTGGAGAGGTAAAAGCTGATACCATGCGCATTCCAAATGGTTCTAGGAGTACTGTACTTCATCTTGAGATGAATCAATTATTTTCACCTGAAGCCTGCCTTGTAACTGTGATGGGCAGTGGGTTGGCAGCACATTTGGTGCCTACCCTTGGCAAGACCCATCTAATTGCATCAGGTGACCTATTGAGATGAGCTCAACCTAGACTCAAGTTGTTGGTTATTTCTGAGTGGAGAAAATGTGCTTTTTGTTTTTCTCTGGAAGACTGGAAAAGAGCTGCTGTCATTGCCAGCACTATCAAGGACATGTCATTGTTCAATTTGTGATTTTTCCAGCCTTGAACAGGGCTCTTTGAAAATGATTGACACCTGCAAATTAGGTCCTTTGGTCCTGAGCTTGTGCCATTGCTGATAATTTAATTACGAAGACAGGTAAGAACTTGCTTGGAGAAATATAAAGATAGACAGGAATGGAGCAATGTGATTTTAGTCACATGGCATTTTTTCTGTCTCTAATTCATCTCAAGTTGTTATCACCAGCCCTATCTTGACACAGACTACTTGTAGTAATTGCCAGAGTTTGACTGCTTCATAGCTCTGTTTTAATGCAGTTTGGGTTATTGTGGTTTTGGATGGCTTTCAAGATGGTGAGCTACTTTGCACAAGTGTCTTTCAAGGAAGTGTGTGCCAAAATAATTAGTACATTATTTCTGCTTCCAATCCAATGTTGTCTAGGTCTTGTGGATTTGAGGAACTAAACTTGAGCCTAATAAGCTTGTCTGTTCTTTCCAGGATGAGATCAAGTGCATGAAATGAGTTGAGCCAAGTGCATGCCCTAAACACATGTGAAATCCTGTCTGTCAGACATGGAATACCAGGTGAGCCTTTGGAGGGACCCATTCCTGGTGTGTCCCAAGGCTGCAGCCCATAGGGAGCACCCCTGCTGAGGCAGAGGGAAAATGAGAGGAAGGAGCAACAGAAAAGACACTTGACTGATGAATTACAGCCCCTCATTGCTCATGCCCTCTGTGCCACCTGGCTGTGGGAGGAGGAGGTGAAGGGATAGGGAATGAAGGATTGATGTTTGGCCTGGAAAGAAGGGATGGTGCCTAGGGAAGGTATTTTGGCTTTTTTTCGTTTTGTTTTCATGTCATCATCCATCTTTATTTTTAATTGCTGTTATATTAAACTAATTTATACTTAGGTCTGTTGTGCCTATGATAATAAGTGGAAAAGAATCACCCTGTGTTTACCTTGACCCATGAGATTTTCCATGTTGTTTTATCACCCTGTTCTGCTGTGGAGAGAGAGAGAGAGCAGCTGGCTGGGTGGGGGGGGGCCTCATATCTGGACAGGGTCAACCCACCACAGCCATTTGAGGGTGAGAGGAAGGAATATATATTTGTTTTTTAGGTATTAGTCCTTAGATTGAGTGTACTCCTGCTTGGCAGGCTCAGTGTCACAGTCATAACACAGTCACTTTTTTATTGCTTCTCCTGAAGGAGTAGCCTTGAAGGGAGAGAGAAATCCCACCTTCCCTGAGCAGACAAGTGTAATTGGAAACCAGGTGAGATTTACTGTTCTCTGCAGCAGGACAACTTTGTCTCCCAACACGTCTGCAGCCCCATGGCAATCAGTATATTTATCTGAAATTATGATTGCCATTTCTTCACTTACTCTGTAGCAGGAACTGCTATTTATGCAGCACAAGTGGCATGGGTGGTGAAATTGGTATCCAAGCAAATTTTGCATATTTATAGGGTTTTTGTAATCAGCTAATTGTCAGTAGTTTTTCTGAACAGTCAAATGTGTTCTGAAGTTGTGCTTATTTTTGGAGTAGTGCACCTTTTGCAAATTGTGTAGCACACAGCAAGTGCTGCATGGGAAATTGAACATTGGGAGCTGCAGAAACTGAGGAGAAGATGTGGGGTTCTTTTTGTGGTCAAGGCATCCACACTGAGGTTGCCTTTATTCAGTTTATGCAGACTGAGCATGGCTGTGAAACAGAATGGAATGAGGCAGTCACTGGATGGTGAGCTGTTGTGCTGACATGCCAATGCTAAAAAGATAACTCCTCTTATGTAGTTCAGGGTAATCCTGGAGGTTTTTGGAGCAATTACTGGATTCCCACATTCATTGCTTATGTATGGCATTTGCCTCAGAATTCCATAGAGATCTAACGAAATGATGAGAAAATGATTTATTCATAGCACATAATATAAGTTATTATGCAGCACAACCATTCAGTTTTCAACAACAAAAAAACAGTTCCTATTTAAAATACACAGTTCTATGAAAACAGATGGTGCTTGTGAACATTTTCTCTCACTGAAAGCAGATTTTAATAATTAGCTCAAAAACTGAAGTTAATATTTTTGAGTGTTGTACAAAAAAAAAAGAAATCACATTAGTGGTGTGCATTTCATTACAAAAATGCTCTCTAAGCAGTTCATGTTCCTAAAATGTAAAAGAGGAAGTGACCTATATTAGAAAGTTCTTCACAGCTCTAGATAGAGTAAAAGGATTAGTATTTATGCCAAGGCTTAATCCTGTGAAAAGTTCTATCTTGATTGATATCACCTTTTCACTTCAGTTGGAAGCAGATCCACAGTAGCTATTAATCTGTTTCACAGTGGTTTATATCATAAACTTGAAGGGGTAATTGTTACCAAAATTTCTGCTGTGCCTCTGCACAGGACTGTGCTGCAGCTGAATGTATGGTGGCACTTAAACAATTACTTACTTGTGGATTCCGTCAACAGCACCAACAGAGCCCTTAAGTTATCTCTGAAAAAAAATTTGGGATGAAAACCTAAGAACCATGACAGGACAGGAGTGTTGGAACTAGATTGTCTCTAAGGTCCCTCCCAATGTAAAGCATTTTAAGGTTCTGTGACTAAAGTGTATGGATATGGAAATGTAGTTAGACCAGTTACACCAAGAGTTCCTTGATACATTTCTATAAATGGAGATTCCCAGCCTATAAACTCACCAGTTTTTCAGTAAGCCAGGCAGTCATCTTGTGTAACATTTTATGTTGTAGCAGCCAAAGGTGGTAAATCATCAATGAGGCTTGCTGTTGAGGTTAGGGCATGAAATGCAAGATTATGACTTGCATGTGAAGATGCAGTTTTTCAAATTTCAAGACAGTGTTCCCACAGGCAAACAAATATAAGCCAGTAACAATAGATTTTTCTTCTCCCCTTGAAATTGAAACACAGCCCTTGCCTTGAACAGGCAAAGGTAACTGGTTTGATCAATCCCGTAGCACCTATTGTGGTGGTGCTCTTTCAGAGCCAGCTCTGTGGCAGTTTAGAACTGGCATGTAGTTACAGAAGGAAAGTTTCCTGAGCCCAGTGCATTGTTTGATTGTGCACTTAGCATTGGTGGGTTAGTGCACGCTGGCTTTCAGAGAACAGCCAAGTCAGAATTGTTCTTTAATGTTCTTGCAGTGAGGAACTGAAATCCTATCGCAATTCTGTGGGCATCCAGGCCCCTTTGAAATGTCAGTTGACAGACACATCCCTGGGGAGATGCCAGAAAAAGCTGTTGCTATCCTGAGTGGAATACAGGAAAATGTGTCAGAGCTGGCTGTAGATCTGTGAGGCACCAGTGAGTAGTGAACTGCTGTGTTGTGATCACAGCAATGAATGAGCTGACTGAAAGCCTGTGCAGGGAGATGAAGGGAATACAAATGGCATCATCAAGCAGCAGGCCAGAGATGACAGAGCTGTTCCTGAGCCAAGCAGGGCATGGAAAGCAGGCACAGGGTTGTTCCAGGGCAGGTGTAATGCTCCTGCTAGCCCAGGGGGCAGCCTGGGTTCCCCTGCACTCAGGTGTGTGGCCAGGCCCTGTTTCGCATGGTGGAACAGGCAGGACTGCCCACCCTGCCCGAGTGGCTCTGTGCCCTCACAGAAATGGCAGCGCTCTGGTACCTGCCTCAGTGGCTCCCTGCTCTTGGCCCAGGTGTTAGCAGGGAGCTGGGGCCTCAGGGAGAAAAGGAATGGGGTGCACTGAGCCACTGCTTTGTCTGATGAGAGGGCATGGATGTGGCTGCTGATATGTAGGGACTTCTGAGTGCTCAAATTGTGAAAGGAGGCATAATGGAGTTTGTTTGTAAGCTGTGTCCTAAAGTGTTAATTCTAAAATGCACTGAACTGATTCCTGGCAAGTAAATGGTTTTGTGATCAAATGGAGCAATCTTTGGCCAATATACAGGAGTATACAAATATTCAGACAATATAAATTCTTTTCAGATTTTAAGACAATCTGAAGGAAGAGTAGGATGGATTCTTGTTTTCTGAGGTATTCATGCTGGATTTGTCTCTCTCTGCTTAGTGATGTGCATTAAAAACAGTCCTCATGTTTTTCTGCAAGTTCTGGCTTACAGTACCTTGTATTATACAATTTTATGGTGTTGCACGTGTTCCTCTACTTCCAGCTACATCAGGGAGTTGGAAGTGTTACACAATGCTGTCACCTGATGGTAAGAAATGATGGTATTGGAGGCTTAGACTTGAAAAAGAAGGGGTTTTCTGTTTTATTTTTAGCTGGTCTTAATGGCACATCTGACTTTGTTTGGATTTATTTTGTTATGTTTCAGTAAAATGGAACACGGAAAATCATTGCTTTCCCAATATTCAGCTAGCAGCTTTACTGTTAGAAGAAGACTGTTGTTGAGATCCCTCAGCTGCATAATTGAACTTGTGTCCTCTGCATGGCCTCAGCTGCAGTTTTGGGTGTAATTGCCTTATCCAGGACCAAGAGATATTTAAACAAAAGATTTGGTATACATTCTGCAATTTTAGACTGAGCAATTCAGGTAAATCTGGTTCTGTTAGTTACGACAAGCATAGGAGATGTCACTTCACCCACATGATTTGAACACTGATATTTTTTGAGGTGATTTACTAAAGAGAGAACTTTGTTTTTGTTGGCGAAGACCCCCAAACTATTAAATTAGAAAAACAGAGGGCACCTGTGCTGTGTGAGACACTTGTAATAAGAAGGAAAAAATCAATCTGGAACTTCACAAGAAGACACCAAAGCTGCACAGAGTGATCTGAAAGGTAGAAATGGTAAATTGTTTTCCAGAGAATGAAATAATTCCTTCCCTCTTTCCCTATAATGCCTTATTATTGGGAGCTGAGAAGTCAAGTTGCTCAGCTGTGTTAGGAAGAAAATATTGCATCTTTGAAAGTTTTGTTTTGTTTTTGCTTCTTTTTCTTGTTATTGGCCTGAACACCTCAGCTGCTTTGTAGTTTTACCTCTTGTGAACATCTGGAATAACTTATCCACTGCTCAGGACTTCAGATGAGGAAGGGAATGACATGTCCTGAATAATCCCCTTATAAACCAGTGAGGATCTAGGCAGGTAGCTTTTGTTTAATGGAATTAATGGGCTTCTCTATTGAGACATGTAAGGCAAATCTTTCACAGGTACAAGCTGAAGATCTGATTGACTTGGGTTAATGCTGCTGAATTTGATCCCAGTGATTACAAGAGCCTCCAATGTGGTGGCCAAACCAGAAGAGGCTTTAACGTTTTTCAAGCAACTTTTACTGATCTGCACTGAATAGTAACATCCTTTGAAGGCAAAACAATTAGAATTATCTAGTCTTCTTCCAGATGCAGAGTTCTTCTGGATTCCTTTAAAAGGTCCAGGTATTAAATCTGGGGATTTGAGAAGGTGTGTGAGGCAGATACTGAATTAAAGAACTGTTTCCATCATCTGATTAAGTGTACTTGATGTTATGGTTGATTTCCCCATGATATTTCAAGTTCCTATTTCTGGTATTTTTCAAGTTACTGGAATTGCTTGGTGGGAGAAGTGGGCAGCAATTTCGCAGTTGCGCTTTGCAGAAAGCACTGTCAACTTTTTTCAGTTCAGAATGAAGACAAATGGCAGAGGTGGCAGACCTACAGGTTTGCTGGAGCTCACATTTTTCCCTGCAGTTCACATTTAGCCTGGTAACGCTCAGAAAAAACCACAGGTTACTGAACAGAGCCCTGTGGACCAGTACAGGGTGAAAAGCCTTTAATAAGGGGTGTGTGTAAATAGCTGCAACTTAATTCCCATATGGCAGCATTATAATAAATATTTTTTCCCTAAAGTAAATCCTTGTATGTGTAGATCCTAGTCTGCTGTATTTTTAAAATATAGGGTTTATACTTTTCAGTGTAATTATTAAATGAAGACATTTATTTTATCTTTGCCTAGAAAAGTGTGGAATATCGCCTGTACCTTTTGGGAGCAGAAGCAAGCTGGAGAGCTGCAGGGGCTATCACCTTAGATTTCAGCAAAGATATGTGTGCTATGTCTTCATCAGAGATGTCAACAATTGAAAGGAGAGGAGTCTGTCACAGCAATTGGTGTTTGAGGTTATTATCAGACAAAGGCTCCTCTGGAAGGGTTGGCAGAGTGTGAAGGGAATGATTTTCCTAGTGACAATTAATCAAGTATCAGGACAAACTGCATCAAGGTAGGAATAGCTAATCCAGAGGTAGTCCTCTGCTTTCCAATCAAAAGTAACCTTAAAGAAACCTCTGCATTCCAAGTGTTTGTGCATTAAATCACTGATGGAAGTGTACTGTCCCCTTTAAAAATAGAGAGTGTGTGCTGACCCTCAGAGTGCTGAGCTCCCAGTGAGGGTACAAGTGACAGAGGAGCTTGTCCAGGGCACCAGGAAGGCGATTGCAATGCTTATTTCCAGCCTGGAGTGGCCATGCTCTTTTCAGGAGAGCTTTGGTCTACAGGGAAGCTGATCTTTGCTTTCCCTCGCAGGGATGGGGTGATTTAATCTGTTTTCTTGTGTGGAAATAATTGCCAACAGCTTTAGTGTATCCAGGTAGAGTTTGTATCACACTTACTGGAGGAGTTTAGGCTTAGGAGTTGTGTGAATTACAGTAGTGATTGTTTGTTCTCTGCTGCTTATAATAGCAAAAACTTCTGAGCAGTTTCAGTGAATATTGTTATTGAGTTTATAGATTCTTTATACAAAAGGTGAGGGGTGATTAAAATCTAACCTGCTCACATGTGAGTAGAAATTTGTTGAATTTAGCCAATGGGGCATGCTGTGTAAAAAGCTGTATCTCTAATTGCCTCTTAGTTGCAAAATGGCTGCATAGGAGAAGGGAATTCTTCAAGCCTTGTGAGGAAAGCATTCCTTTAATTGTTGAATAATTAAAGTTAATAATGTGTAGTTCATATGGCGACTTTCTGCCCCATTTGTGCAACTCCCATGTGGGAAATACTTACCACAGTATTTAATTTCTGGTGTTCTCAGTCAGATTAATTTGTTACGTAATTGGGTGTTCTGCATTTTCATGTGAACCAGGTGAATTAGGCATAAGTAGGGAGGGGGAGAGGAGGGTCTGTGGTGCTGTTGTCAGACACTGTTTGTGGCAATGGTATGAGGACCAGCTTACCCTCCTGTTTCCTTATGGTCAGTTCTAGACTTTGTTGCTTTCTAAACCTCTAACTGGCAGCTGTGGTCATTCCAAGAAGTGGGTTATTCCTGGTTTTAATGTGGTGGGAGGGAAGAGATCATCAAAGTTTGTTAAGAGAGGTAAAGATCTTGTATAGATGAGAATCAGAGTAGTGGGATGGCTTCCATGTGAGGAACAGCTGCTTGCCATCTCTTCAGCCTGGAAATGCAAGAATTGGGTGGAAGGCAAAGAGGGCAGAAGGATTGAAGAAATGATGAACTCATTTCTTCTTCAGGGATGTGGTAGCTGGAGTGCCACAAATGAAGCAGCAGGTCCTGGGTTTGAAACAAAAGAGATCCCACACTGTAGTTGATCTGTGTAACTGCTTGGAATGGAATTTTGAGATGAATCCCCATGAAATCTGAGTTATGGAGCTTTCAAATGGAGCTTGACTTTGTTCTGAGTAAGGTAGCAGAGCCACACTGTGGAGGATGAGGCTTTGAGTGCAGAGAATGAGTACCAAAACCAGCTGTGGGGCAGCACAAGACATCAGTAAGTATAAACCAAGCACAGGAAGCAGCAGTTGAGTTGTGCTGTGGTTGCCTTGCCACTTGGAGGGGATGTTTGACTTTTCAAATGGTGAACAATAATACTCTGGGAAAAGTTTCATTGTTATTCAGCAAGAGGAGCCTGTTGGTGCTGCCTCATTGAGGAGCTCTTGGACACCCTGGATGTGGGAGAGGGGAACATAAAGGTCACTACATCACATCATGAGGTTCTGAGAACTCATTGTGCAGAAGATGAAGCTTATGCTTGAGGAGAGAGGAGACCTGAGCCCTTTGTCCTAAAAGTTCTATAGACATGAAAAGCTGTCATGACATATTATTACTGAATAGAAACCTTTTGGTTGCTAAAAGCCACATTAAATTTGAATGTTATGACAAGTATGTAAGAGTTAAAATATTTCAAGGTCTAAACTCCAGTTTATCCAAGTATTCAATTCCTCAAACTCTGATAGAAGGATTGGCAATACAATCCTTCCTAGGAGTCACTGTGTAAATGAGTCTTTTTACCCAGTTCAATTATTCTCTCATGACCTTGCAGCATTGGGTACTGAGGGTGTCATGGGCAGCTTCTGCTTCCTTCAGTCTCTGCTCTGGCTCAGTCTGTGCAATGGGGAGTCACTTCTGGCTGAGCCCCAGCTGTAGCTCTTGGCTCCAGTGGAATCCAGCCCAGCAGAGTGTGCTGAGCCAGACAAGGGGGTAATGTCGCTAGCAGGAGTGAGCCAGAGATCCCTGGGATAGGAGGAGAATGGGAGTAAGGTTTTGTGTGACAAGGTAGAGGTGTCATGATGAAATTATGCTTATAGGCGATTTAACTTTTTAAAAAATTATCTCCAAGTTCATGAGACATGACATACTGGAGAGAGTGCTGGTAATTACAGTAAATAATCATTTTATGAGCACTTGTGTGATAGTAACCCTAATAAATTCTGTTTCTCCCACACTGAGGTCACCTTCTCCCTGTCTGTAACACATCTTATGGCAAAGTTTTCTTCAGCTGTGAAGTGCTAGAAAATACAGGAGTGATAGCACTGGAGAAGATGGAGTAGAAGTGCTTAGGAGGAAAAATAGATCAAGAATAGGTAGTGTTAAAGGGAAATAAATAGGATTATTACTGTACTCTATTGTTAAGGATTGCACGGAGAAAAGGGATGAGTAATATTTACAGAGCTGTTGAACTACAAAAGTTGGTTTGGTTTAATGTTCAACACAGTGAATGGTGGAGTCCATAGCTCCTTAACAAAGTTTCATGAGGAGCAGCTCACCAAAGGAAATGTGAATTAAGCTGAATTGTGCCTTGCCTGCTGAGTACACCTGAAAGGTAGAGAGGCTGGGGGTGTGGCAGGTCAGTAAAGTCAGGGACAGTTCAGACACTTGATTGCAAGTGGCATCTTTTTTCAGGTGTGTCCTGACAGAATCTAAGGCACTGCTGTTTTAAAGAAGAGTGTGAGATTGGCTGGAGCTGTGTAAAATAAAACCTTCCAAAGGACACAAACTGGAACTGCTCTGCTGTGCACTTGAATGCAAGCAGTTTTTCCTCACTGGGGTTGTCACTGCACTGCTTAGGCTTTATTTCATAAGGTACAGTCCTAATTTAAACTTTGACTTGCTGTTACAAAGTATAAATCAGAAGATGAAAAACCTCCTGCTATAGGTTTTTTAATAGAAAGTGACAGTTTAATTTGGCAGAGTACAACTGAAAGGATGCTTAAACCTGGTAGAGAGTGCCAGCATCAGCAGCTCCAGAGTAGCTGGAAATGAAAACAGAAAGATGAATAATTAACAGATAAGCTGGAGTTCCTCAGATACTTTGAAATTACTTAAGAAAAGTTTACTTCTCCATTAAATCCTGGAGATCTATTTCTGTAGTAAACCTGGTTCTGCTTAATGAAAAATAGTGAATCTGTGTTACTGGTGCTCAACAGTGAAAGTTTGGGGTTTGTTGTTTCTATTTATTTAATGAGAAAGTACTTTTGGAGGGAAGCCCATTTTTTGACCAATAGGTAATTTCTTGCTGTCATATTGGTGTATCTTTCCCAAAATACAGCAGCCTTTGAAACTAAATTAATTTAGGTTTGTTGTGTTCCTTGAGGTCCAAGAACCTTCGGTGTTTAGGTGCAGTGAGGAATTAATGATCAATTGTGGCCCTCTTGGCAAGGCATTCCAAACCAGGGTGCAGCTTTATGTAACAAGGAGCTGTTAAACACCAGAGTTACTCCATGTGCTTATGGAAAATGGCATTGAGGGAATGATCATCATGCTAATGGCACAGGAAATACTCCTTTTTTAGTATTTCTACCATCTATTTTACTAGCTGTGAAACAGCTTCATGAGGTGGGATATGGTTCAGCCAGATGGTGGAATCAAAAGAGCCAGTTTGTCCTGCAGGGAAATGACTCTGCAGAGTCCTTGCTTTGCAAGTTTTTTTATTTCAGCCTACAGGAGGCTTTGTGAACCCAGATGGGGATTTCAGTTGAGAAATTTGTTTAGAGCATTTTGTTGGTGAAATCTAGGCAGTTTTGCTTTGAGAAAAAAAATTAATGCCAGCAAGTTTGTCTTGTCTTCCCCCCACCCCTTGTGCCACCTTACCAAGTAGGATGACAGCCTGCTTTTGTTCCAGTTTCCTCTTCATAATATTCTAATTTGGGAAATGTTTCTTATTTGATGAAGATATGTACTTTTTATAGGAAACCAATTTAACTTGGGTTCTGCTGCTCTGATTTCCAGTGTTAAGTGTATTTGTAACAGCAGTGACCAAAGTGAAGAGAAAAAGTGATGCCAGTTTTTGTGTTTTATGCACAACTGGTTAATATTTTTTGCATTAAAATCCTGCCTTTGATGTTTACCATACTGCCTTCCGTCTCCCTTATGTATCAGCATGTTCAGATATTCCCATTTTATACCTGCTCTGAATCTTTCACAAAGGATTTGCTTCCCAACATCTTTAAAAAAGAGAGCACCCTGTCTCTTAGTGCATGTAGCTTTTTGGTATTGGTGATTTTTGTGTAAAAGCACAGTAGAGTCAAATTGCTCCATCACTTTTAAGGGTAAGGAATATTGCAGGAGCAGTTCCAGCAGGATTTTTCTCCCAAGGGAAGAACAGAAGTAACTGAGGTCTCAGCCATCCTGATGATGACATCTCTGGTTTCCCTCTGCCATGACTGGTGTCATCAGTGAGGCAGGGTCAGGAGGTGCTCTAGTGAAGTGTTGGGAGATCGGCAGTAGCAACAGGTGCTGTCACTCGGTGATTATCCTGAGGCATAAAGTCAAAGGACAAATGAAAACAAACAAAACCAAGCAAACAGCCTCCAGGTATATGTATCTATCAGCAAGTCAAAGCAGCGCAATTGTAAACTAAGGGAAGGCATTATTTGGCTTCTGACATAGTGTGAAGGGTATGTTTTAGAATGTGGAATTACTCAAGTGTGATACATTGTATTTTCCTGTTGTAATGCTGCTTAATACCATAATGAAAGGAAACTAGAGAACTGAAATGCTTTTGGGCTCAACATAATGAAGCAGACAAATGTTCTTTTTCTTTTCTTTAAATGTCAGATTTGGTTCTCATTATTTTAAGAACCTCTGTTAAGAAGCAATTGGTCAGGCACAATTTTCAGCAAGCATTTGGTCCACAAGCCTTAGCTTCTCAAATGCTAATCCCAACTGTGTTTTATTACCATTCCTATTAATGCAACAAGTATCATGGTGTCACTTTTCTTATTTCTGCTATCAGGGAAAAGGTTACTGACCAAGTACAGCTCTTGCTGCTTGCATTTTGTGACTGTTCTCAGCTTTAACCTTGAGACTACATTGGTAACATGGCTTAGAGATAAAGCTGACTTTATTACTGGAGTAAGAAATTCAAGTTTGGGGCTGGGGAATTTGATGTGTTTTTTTAGAAAGACTAAGAGCTTTGCATTACTGAAAAACTACTTATTGTGTTTGGCCAGTTAAAAAGGATCTGTTCTATTGCTTTAAGAAGTTCCTTTGTAGCATGTTTGCACTAGAGATGGTGATTTTGAAAGGAGGGGTGTACAACTCCAAAATCCTGTAGGAAATCCTGTTAAACTTTATCAAGTACTTGATCAAGTTGAGGCTAATCCCAAGTCACAATGTTTGCTTTTCCTATCCTGGAATTTGTAAGCAAATTGTGGTTTTCAAGGTAACATCTACAACTTGAGTAGATGGAGGAAAATCAAGAAGTTAAATTGATTGGAAGGAGTCTTGTGTGGAAATGCATAGATATTAAGATACAGATCAGAAAACATAGTAAAAAAATAGAATTGGTGTCACCGATTAAGTGAGTTTTGACGGAATATTCAGTGTCTTATAAAACAGATTCTAGCAGGGTTTTGGAGATGAGTTATTGCTTTTCACCTGTGCTTAGTATTGAAAAATAGAATATCCATGTTATGTCAAATTAAAGCAGCTTACTAGCAAATACCAGGAGTTTGTTTTTGATGATAGTTCATGGTACCTTCATCATTTCTTTCTGTGTAGTGTGGTGGATGTGCTGTATCTCCCTTGAGGAGTCAGTCTGTAGTGTGGTGTAGTGAACCCATCTGTTGGTCTGTCTGAAAGCTGGATAATGGGGTGAGTAACAGAATGGCATCTGCTGGGAGTTACTGAGGCGCTGTCCCTTCGAGAATGACCCAAATGTGACTCTCATTCCTTCTAAAAAAGTCTTTCACAGCCTTGTTATTGGTAGAGGTAGTGCTCTTTAGCTGTCCATTGTCACTAAGTGTCTTTTTTGTTAACTGAAGCCTCATGCCTGCATTTGAATCTTATCTAAACCCTTCACCCGAGAAACGAGGCAAGAGGGTTTGTTTTCTGAATGGAAGGATTCAAAAACAATCAGTGTGTTGTTTCTTGTAACTTGCTGAGTAGCTTGAGTTGTTTCTTGAGGGGATAAATATTTTTTTCATTTTCTTCGTGTGTAAGTTGTCCTTTAAGGGAAAAGCAGAATACAATCCATCTGCAAGAATTTGAAGCAATTTTGTGAGTTTGGTTAATTTGCTGTCCAACAAGAATTTCTTTGTCCAGCTTGTCAGTGGGGGAGCAGGATACAATCTGGGAAACCTTGATAACACACGGCAAAGAGCTTTTAGTGTGTCTGATCTGTCATGCAAATATAAACAAATGCTGCTGCATAAAGCAGAAATGTATGGCAGGGAGGTGGGAAACTCTCCCCCAAAACAAGAGAATGAGCAAAAGGGCTGTGTTTAGCTCCACTGTCCTTTTAAGCTGTCTGAGAATGTTGTGCAAAAGAGCAGCAGTCATTCCTCAACTGAAATAGTAAGTGTACCATGTGCCAAGTAAACATTGAATGGGTGCCAGGAGCTTCCAACAGCAGCCCCAGGTTTACACCTGGTGAGACTGAACTCAACAAGGATCTCATTAAGCTGCTCAGGGAAATGTTGAGGCAGGTATGATGCTCAGCAATTTGTGAGCGTGGATCTTACAAAGCCAAGGGTGTATCTCCTTATTCCAGATGACACTGAGGCAGCTGGGTAATGCTCACCAAACCAAATCAATTCACTTCAGAGGGCTTGGAGGGAAAGGCGTTTTGTCTGTCGGTTGTTTGGAAATGCAGCTGGAAAGCACTAGACTGGCAGTTTTTTCAGAATCAGACATTGCATTTGTGCTTGAGAGAAGATTAGTTTGGGGCTTCCTTTTTGCTTTAGGGAGAAAAATCCTTCAGTGTGTAGCAAGTTGCTGAACAAATACTGAAACATTGCAAAATGGAATTGACATGCAGGTGTTGTGGCACAAGGAAATGTAATGCAGCTGTACCTTTTGGTATGAGGAATAGAAAAAGAAGGTTATGTTGGTTGTAGGAGCAGAATTCCACCCTTTCTAGGAATGACCTGAAAAACGTGAAATTTCTGTAGCAGGCTTCATCAGTATGTAATCAAAATGCAGAATTTGCCTCAAGTTCAGGACTTGTGGTTTTGATACAGGAGCTTCCCTCAGCAGCTGACAGAGTAAATAGAGAAGTGCCTGCTGGTCTGTGTGCCACAGATGGGAGCCTTTTGTTCAAATTCAGGAAACCAATGCAGAAATTGCTTTCTGGATGTCACTGCACCACTGTGTTTATCAGCAGACAAACACACCAGTCAGTGTGTGTAAATAGCCACTAATAATATGTGCTCCCAAAGGAAATGTTTTCAGTGGCTTCAGCATATTTTTTCAGGTGTGAAAGAGAAGATGGGTGGAAACAAGCTTTAAATAGCAGCCAGTGTGTGCATTTCCTGTCTTTCTCTCTCTTTTAATACCGAATTCTTCTGTTAGGAGATTAATACATGGATCATCTCTCCATATCTCTCCAAGCACCTATCCTGCCTCCCACTGAAATACACATTAAGCTCATCTATTGTGAAATAAATCCCCAGAAATCTCTCCAAGATAGACGTACAGGTGTAATGGATTGAATTAAAATTGAGTGACATAAGTTTAAAAAATACTTGGTAAAAACAGTTAATCCTGATGAAAGGTATAAATACCTTGCCTGAAGCAGAGATAATGTTGGACTGAAAATAATGTTACACATTTTAATCACTTTTACTGCAACCATTTTTATCTATGAAATAAGCGGTCTTGGAAGCTCTTTTCAAGTAAAAGAAGGCTTGAATGGTATTGTAGTTGTGAAATCTGCTCAGTTTGGAACCTGGGAAGTGTGTAATGGTCTGTTCTCTTTCCTTCTCTGTGTAAATGCAGTTGAAGAATTACTTTCAGTACCACTTTAGACAAGTTCTCAGAAATTCTAAGCTTAGCAGTGAGCTTCTTTGTTGTCACAGTAGCGCAGAGGAAATAATGTAATATTTACTGGAGAGCCATTCAACTTTGAGCAGGGGATCCCAGCATTAGGTACCATTGGGCCTGCTTGTTCCTGATTACAACAGGGAGGTGGTACCTAACCAAAATTGAAATCACTGCAGCAATTGTTGTCATAGGTTTTGCAGCCCATTCAGTGTCTTGTAGCTGCAGCTCACTCCCAGCTGTCCCAAGGCCATTGCACAGCATTCCAGCACCCTCTCTAATGAGGCTTCCTGTGTCCCAGTCTGGGGCTCTGGCCAGGGACCGGCCCCTGGTGTGGAGCACGGGGGTCACTGGGATGGGGGAGCAGCCTCTGTTACTGCTTGCTGTGCTGCTGTCACATCTGCACTGGCCCGTTCTTGTGAGGGAGCTGGCAGGGGAGTGATGCTCCTGAAAAGGAGCTAAGCCTCTTGGAAATGGAAAGCCTTTGGGAGTTATTTTCAGGTGACTGTAATGTTTTCTTTTCTCAGCCTTCCATGGAGTCCAATTAGCCTTGTCTGTGCCATTTCAAGTCATGTGCTGGAGGTATTAAATACCCAGGTGGAGAGGTAGATAAAATAATAGGGCACTGTTGGGGACAACTTGTATAAAAAATCCTTTCCTTAGTATTTTTTCCTCCTGGGAAGCTGGGAGGCCTTGGAAACAAAATGTGGGCAGTGATTATCTGTTGCTGTGGAAGGCAGCCAGGTGGATCTGTGATTGGTCTCATGTGGATGTTAGGAATTCATGGCCAATCTCAGCACAGCTGGCTCAGGCTCTGTCTGAGCCACAAACCTTTGTTATTCATTCCATGCTGTTCTTAGCTTAGCCAGCCTTCTGAGGTGAAACCTTTTCTTCTATTCTTCTAGTGTAGTTTTAATGTAATATATATCATAAAATAATAAATGAAGCCTTCTGAAATACGGAGTCAGATCCTCGTCTCTTCCTTCAACATGAGACCCCTGTGAACACGGTCACAGGGCACCAAGTACATTTTGACCCAACTTTATCTGTATCCTAGGTGCTTAATTCAAAACTCAGCCACAGGTATAATTGTAAAGAAGTTTAATCTGTAGCTGGAAACAGTGAGGTACTTGAATGGGCAACAGGAGTATGAAACGTTTTCCTTTATCAATGCAAACTTTGTGCAGCTACACTACTTCTATTTCTACTTCTTCCCCACCAAGTTTTAGAATATTGCTGAATTGATGGCAGAAAAAAAGCTACAGCCACATCCTTACAGAAAACCTGTTGTGTCCATGGGTAGGTTCAGACTTCCCACTTGGTTTAGCATGAAGCAGATTTCTAGATATAAAAAGCCCTATACCTGTGCCCTTGGCATACATCATGTTGTGGCCTGGCCTTCTTGGTCATGATTTTCTTCAGTAGTGTCTGTAAACAGTTTTGGGACCCAGATTAAGTAAATGGTGTTAAATCAGGATATGTCTCACCTCTGCAGTCTCTCAGAACAGACCTACTCTTCATGGGAAATTCATAGCTTGATCATATGTTAAGCACAAAATGTGGTGGTTTTTTTGTTTTATTTTTAACTCCTTCTAGCATAAGCGTGTTTTCAGGTAATACTGATTTTCTTTTCTTTTTCTTACATAGAGTGCACAGCTACCAAAGTGTCTTCTCATTTAATGCACTGCACAAATAAACACTTCAAGAGCCGAAGTGTAATATTTCAGGGGTTTTTACCTGCACACATTGCATTGTGAAGGTGCTGTCCCTTGTCAGCCTGCCAAGCAAAGAGGAAACTGCCTCTGAAGCAGAGTCCCTGGGAAGAAGCTTTGACATTGTGTCTGTCACCTGGTGTTAATTGTCTTGTGGCAAATGCTGTTTCTAGTAGTGTTAAACACTTTAGGTGAACTGATTGTCAAGAAACAAGACAATTATCATCATTTGCCTTGTGCTTTACCTTTGGGGAAATATCTTATTGACAGGATTTATCTGTTTAAGGTCGGTGGTGAAGTGTGAGTTCAGCATTGCTCTCCTTGGGCATTCTGAGCTGTGCTTACACTGACACTGAACTCCCATCTCCATCTTCCTGGTGCCACTAATGGTTTAGATATTATCTCTGAATGACATCTTCAGGAGGTCTCACAGGTAAGGAAATGGGACTGATGTCCTGGGATAACTTGTCCAATCTTTGGCAGTGTTTTAGTACCTCACTTCAGCCTAACTCATTGCCCTCCTCCCTGGGAGACCCTTACACACTGCAGTCCATGGGATCTCTGTGTGCTGAGGGGGAAGGGATGGGAGATGCTTGCTAGTGGTGCTTCAGTCAGCGTTTTACTGCCGTTCCAAACTGCCTTTT
This sequence comes from Melozone crissalis, assembly GCF_028551555.1. Classification (NCBI taxonomy): domain Eukaryota; kingdom Metazoa; phylum Chordata; class Aves; order Passeriformes; family Passerellidae; genus Melozone; species Melozone crissalis. The sequence goes on from NW_026535816.1 coordinate 731,979, forward strand.
CTCCAAGCTGTGCATTGCAGACAGCACTAAATGACAGGTGTCAGTCGTTTTTTTTGTTTTAAAGCACCAAGCTACATAACACCTAGTGCCTCAGGAGGGAAGCCCTGTTATGGTTTTGCTGTAAGAGAAAATCATTCCCCTCTTGTTAGTCTGTCTTTGTTAATAGTTCAGTGAGACACTGCACCTCACTTGAGACAAGGAAAGCAGCAGTGGACATGGCAGAGCAAGCCAAGTCAGCACTTTGCTCATCTCATGTGCATTCATTATAAAATCAATACAAATGTAAGTGCTGTGGAACAAGGGTGAAGCAATCTGAGTGTAGTTCTTCTGCATTTCAGTTTTAATGACAACCTTTTTGCTGCAGCTGTAATATAGGTTCATCCCAAAATAGACACCTAGAATAGCCATTTTTATAGAAATAATTTCACCCAGAGGAAGGAGAGAGTTTAAATTACCTACTATGCAGAGCTCACAACAGAGTAAATGCTGACTCTACTATAAAATGCTAGGTAACTTTAGTGAGTATAATGAGCAGGATTTATTTAAGGACAATGAAAGGCAAATATTAACCTTAAAAAATGGGGTGTCAAAAAGATGGGATTTAACATGGAACTGAAATGGTAAAATGCTGATTTTCTTTTCTGCTATTCCAGTCCTGAAGGAAAAAGGGATTCATTACTAAGTTTTGAGCTTTTGTCAACTCAGTAGCCTTTGAACTAAAGAGAACTACAGTGCTTAGGTAAGTTCAACACACTAATGGAGTTTGTCCCTTCCACTTGAAAATGTCTAGCCTGTAGTCTACTTGGATGTTCTTTCTCTTCTTGTATTATCAGAGGTCCTGGGAGATTTCTCATTTATTTGATTTATGATAGCATAATGAGCAGTCTAATTGACACTGAATAAACTGAGTGATAATGAAATAGCTCTGCTGACTTGATGAAGGCAAAAAATTTACATAAAAAATTAAAAACATTAGTACTTTCTCCTGTTGTTGGCCTTATCTCTTAAATATCAGAAACCACACTTTCTTAGCTTTATCTGCTAGCAAAAGCATCATGCTCTCTGTTCTCCTGGAAATCCAGGGCAGTGAAATCCTGTGTCACATAACTTCCTAGAGAAAAGGCCTTTGTTTGTAACAAAATGCCAGCAACTGTTTGTGTTCATTTGCAGTCAGTTCAGGTGCCTGCAGAATTTTGATGGAGTCCATTCATTCAAAAAGCAAGGGCTTCTCACAGTTTGTGCCAAGGACTTCTGGATAATTAATTGTAATGGGCACTGTAAAGCTGAAAGCACTTTATTTGTACTGCCATGAGCAGTTTGGGGTAGGATGAAAATAGTTTTTCTTCTCATGCATGATTTGGGGAGTGAGAGGACGGCTGGCTAGCACGTCAATGAGATGGGCTTCTGCCTTCAGTGGAGCAAGAGGCTTCCCCCATAAAGCCACTGGTATTTACTTGTGCAGAGGCATTACCAAAGTGCTTAATCCAAACACTTACTGGCATAATTGGTAAAATGAGGTCTGGAGTTTGGCTGCAGCCAGTACCAAGACAGGGTTCTTGAGTTGGAATTTAGGCTAGAATTTCCTAAACTGAAGTTGTGTGCTGCAGGAGTGGGGCACAGCCTTTTTTTTCAAGGTTGTGTTTTTAAGGCAGAAAACAAAGTATCTGTTGAAATTGGTCGAGGATGTTACATCGTATCAAGACTTGGTTTATCCTTCTGCTCTTTTGGTGCTTGTAATAATGGGCAGGTTGCTTTTCTTCCCTCCTGTGTCATTACCATGGCATGTGTTGCCTGAGCTACTTTCAGCCAGAAATGTCAGAGAGCAACTGATCAGTCATTTCATCTTATTTACAGGCAGGCAGGATTTACAGTGGTTTTTACCTTCTGTAGAACTTTTGTGATTCTGATGCAGCAAGAGCTTTTTCAAACATGTGCTGCAGTAAGAGTTCTCTTGTAATGCAGCGCATTGGAAGACAACACAAATCCAGAAACATCCCATGTAAGCAAAGTTCCCTAAGTGGACTTTGTTTGCAAATGCAGGGCTGGAGATGAACAGCATGACTGCAGAAATGTTCTTTATACAGGCCATGGTAGCCAAATTTGTATGCTGCATTGACTGCAGAATATCTGAGGAGACTGTATTCCTCTGAAATAAGTAAAATATCAGTGAAGTAGTATAAAAGTAGAAATGAAAGTTCCATCTGTCTTAACCGTACTCATTGACAAATTAACTGATGTTTCTTTGTTCTCAGAAGATAGTTTTTTGTTTTTACTTTTTTTAAACCTTCCCTTAGACCTGTGAAGTGTTGTGGGAATGCAGATTTTTTTAAGCAAGTTGAGGGTAGGTGCACTGCCAAGGCCTGTGTAACCTGAGGCTGCGGTCACAGTAGCAGCCCCAGATGCAAGCAGTCAGCCTGAGCCCCAGGCTGAGGGGGAACAAGCAGTGTGAGACCCCAGTCACGGTGTTTTCCAGAAGCTGCTGTGCTGACAGCAGCATGGCCATGTGTCCTCAAAGCAAGGCAGATAGCAGCAAGGCAAAGCTGGTCCTGGGGAGGGACAGAGGCCCAGCTTCTACAGCTGCTGGTCACTGCAGAGGCCTTGGTGGTGCACACCATCTTTCTCCAAAGGCCATTTTGGCAGGGGATTCAAATGGTTCCAACACCAGGTACTCCAAAATTCTGTAGCCTTCATTTGCACGTCTTACTGTGTGTGCTCCTTCAAGATGGAAAAAAGCTAGAAAGGTATTGATAGTGCACTGCATGAGCCTTGCAGTGTCAGTTTAAAGAGGAAATTTGTTGCTGTTTGCACTGGTCAGGCTGGTGCTGAAGGAATGGGGCAGGGCTGATCTGTGTCAGGAGAGGAACAGTTAATCCATGTGGCTGCAGGGAGAGCTTCCTGTGGAGCAAATGGAGCAGCTGCACGTGGGGATGCTGCAGAGCTCTGCAGGATGAGCCCTGGTTCTAACAGAGATTGTTCTAGCAAGGCTTAGTGTCTCTGAGGGCGTCCTTTGACACAGAGGCCTCTCTGTAATAATGATGCTTGCTCATGGACAAGTGTGACATCATTAACACAATTGTTAATGGTTTTTTGTTGTATGTCTGAGTTTGTCAGCCTGAGGGAGCCTGTGTGACCAAAGAGCTGTCTGTGGAACAGCTGCAGGCTCCACACCTGCACCTCCACTGGAAATAGTCTGGGAGCTTCTGCCTTAATGAAACTTGAAACCACACAGCTAGAAAAGGTTATCCTGTCACTTCTACTAAATTGGCTGCTGGGTTATTATTTTACTCTGCTTTTCTTTAGTTCCTGGACAATTCTGATCTGCCACCACCTCTTCAGCTCAGTTCTGCCCAATTTTGCCTTAATGGAAGATGAAGTTGAAATGGTACTTCTAATTTCTTTTAAGTTCATTCTTGTGGCAAACACTGTCTTCTGAGTAAGTTTTTTGGTGTGATGTTAAAATAATAATTACTAGTCCTTAAATAAAAACCAGTCTTTAAAACAACAATAGTAGAGTAATAACAAAGATGATTCCTGCAGTCAAGGACTCACTTGCCCTTGGGTGCTGTATGACAGTGCCAGGATGTAGTGCCTCAAGCTTTCCTTTCTGTGCAAGTGTGATTGTGGCATTCCATTCATATTGGTTTGTGATAGAATCAACACAGCACAGCTTGAAACAAACACTGAGGAAATGTGATTTGTGGATGCATTGAAGCAACTGAATAATTTGGTCTGCCCCAAAGCTAAAGTAAGACTAGAAATATTTTTCCAACCAGGGGAATGTTATAAAAAGCTGTCAGCCCAGTGTACGGTCTAGTTATCTTGTGTTATTGCATCTTGCAAGTGTAATCAAAACCCATCATCACAGATGATCACCTTTTGCTGATTTTACATGTAAGGAACAATTTGCCCCAGGTCAGTTATGGTCATTATTAAATGTAAGTAACTGGTGCTAATATTTACATTTTTATCAGCAATAAAGGCCTTTGACTGTAGGAGTAAGTGTTCTTTGGACTAGATATTGAAAATCAGAAGTTATCTCTCAAGTAATTTATTAGCACACTGTAAATTTCTAACCATGCAGTGCAGATCTTATTTCTGAGGAGTGCAATTTGTTGAGTGATTTCTAGGGCTGACAGCACTAAGTTCAGCAAGTGCATTAAGTGCTGCAACTTCCTTTTGAGAAAAAAAAAAGTGCTTTATGTTATCAGAGAGTCATCAAACTTGTAATCATGAACCTATCTGTTGCTGTTAGCTAATCAGACTGGTTGTTCCATGGATAATATGTTCAGGTAGTGTTTTAGTACATTGCCTCTTTTATTGCTTTTCTAACTCAGTAACCATCTTTTCCTTGGTGACTCACCAACAGGGTACATAAAAAGTCCCTTAAGAATATGTCAATCTTTGAAGTGAGAGCATGTCCCCCTCTTTCACTGTGGAAATCCATTTAGAAATTCAATTTCATTGTTAATGAACAGAATAAAAAGGAAAACTCTTGAATGAGGAGAAGAATTATGGTCAAGGTCAAAATTAGTACTCAAAGCTGTCAGCAGCCCCAAAGACATGAGATTGGCATCAACACTTCTGCTATTGCCAGTTCCCATTGAGTTTCTTTGTAATTCCTGTCCCGTGGTATTGCCCTGGCTTTCAGTTGTTGAGCTACTCCTGGAAAGCTGAATGCATCCAGCAGACAGTCAAATGAAAGACTGGGCCAGGCAGAGTGTGCTGCAGCAATTGGCTCATTTCCTTTCTTACAGGAAAGTGTTGGGACAATCTAATGGAAAATGGAGACCTGGGTGGTGAGCAGTGAGATAAACTACAAACAAAAGGTGCTGTGCTATAAACTATTCCCTTCCCTCTGTTATCTCCCCCACCTTCTTGCTTGTCCCCTCTCCTGTGACAGGGACAAAGATGGAAATGAAAGTCAAGTGCCAGCCTTTGACTGCTTTACTGAATGAAAAGGATTCTGAGTGCTTGAGGTGAAGGAAGCCAGCAGGAGAATGAAGGGTGTCATGGAAAAATAACAGTGCTGCTGTGTTTGTTCTGAAAGCCTTTATTTAATAACTAAGTTATTAGTGCAATTGTGTCCATATTAAAAACAAGTCATTTTATTGACATTTGATTAGCAAATCAGCTTTATTAGGACTGGGAATAATTGTCCCAGGTTATTTATTTCAGTTTAATAGTACAACAGCACACGTATCTGCAGTGTGTGTTCTCATTGTTAAAGGCTCTTTGTACAAATATTTAAATACCTAATAATTGGGGGCTTGACATTTATTAGAGTGTAGGCTTGGGGAGGACTAAATAATGCTTTTTAATGGAACTTGACAGCATTAAAATGCAAGTTGTACTAATTCCATTATTGTAGTGCCATAATGCAAAATTATAGAGAGCTGCAACTTGGATTTATAATTTACTTCCACCTTCCGAGTCTTTAATGTATTATGGTTGCATTTGCTCAAATATATGGAAAAAAACAAGGGATCTTGAATCTTACTATGTTTTTTTCCCCTTCCCAATAAAGGGCAAACAGATCTGAGTTCATTTACCTAGCAACATCCAAGTGTCTGTGCTTAGAAATAGAGTTAGTGCTAGATGAGCCTGACAGGTGGATAGTCACAGAGATTGTTCATTCTGGAAAAACTCAGAGCAGAATGCCAGAAACTGAAATTCAGGATAAAATGCTTCTGCATGTTTTCTGCTTTTCTGCTCCCAGACAGGATAGTGGGCTGATGCAGAGTTCCTAAAGAATCTTCCATGCCCACATCAGGAGATGCAGATAAAAGCATGTCAGGGTATTTGTGCTATTTTTTTCCAGTTAAATTGAGAGATGGACTTCTCTTAGCCTGCTGCTCTGTGGAAGAGCACATATTGACAAATGACACACTTGTAATGCTTTCTGACAATAGCAGTGCTTCCTGCCAATTTCTGCTGCCAAGAATAATGACTGTCTGCTACAGCAAACAACTCATGGATGTCTCCAAATGACCTTTGAGCAACTGCTGTCAACATGAACTCCTCTGCAGCCTTTCCACCTTCCCTGGGAATTGCTGGTGTTGCATCTGGAGTGTGTGAAGGTAAGGGACAGAAGCACAGCTGGATCTGTGTGAGTCTGGATGGCATTGCCACTGGTCTGGTTCTGCATCTTGTGATGAACACTCGAGGTTACAGTGACAGATGATCTCTGGGGATGGGGAAAGGCGCTTGCCTGTGTGCAAGTTTGTCACACGAAGGGGATAAAAACCACACAGGAGTTGTTCTGATGTGTGCAAGGGGCAGGGAATGAGCTTTAGAAGCCACTGGATCACATGAAGGTCATGTTGTTCAGGTTCCTTAGAAAACAACTATAAGCATGCAGCTTCCTAGAAATCACAAGGCAAAAATAAGCTACAGGAGGTGAAGCTGGAACTGGGGAGTTGAAGTTCCTGATCAATGACAGATTTCCTGTGGGACCAATTAATCCTCAGTTAATTGTGTAAACCAGTTGAGTAAAACATGGCTTCTTGTAAGAGAATTATTGCTTCTTGGTCATGGCAGTTTTCTGTCATCTGTGCGGTGTGACCCCATCTGGTTCCCAGGCAGCTCTCTTTAGCTTCCAGCCCAAAATGCCAAGACAGTACAAATATTTGAGAAGAAGGAATAAGATCCCTTGGATTTGAAAGAACACAAACATCTCATCCTATTGTTTAGAGAGCTGCTCTCTTGAGGCTCATGTCAGAGGACTACTCTTTAAAGATATTTATATGTGTAACATATATTTAAGAATAAGTGTGAAGAAGAGGTTGCATAACGTAGCTTGGGCTGCTCTGAACATCGCTCTTGGAGGTTATTTTTCTTACAAAGCTGAGAAATTCTTCTTCTTTTTGGCAGAGAGAAGAAAACAGAGCTGGACCAGTGGACGGAGAAGATGGGGATTACAGTATCAGAACCAGAACTCGTGGAACACCAGTTTGCCAACTTGCCACCAGCGCCTCAGACTCAGGTTTGCATCCTGGCTTTTTATGCTCCAGCGTCAGAACCTCTCTGTTCTGGAACACACTTCCCACCCCCCAGCACAGGGCCTCAGTAATTCACAAATATGTTCTCCATCTCAACTGTGACCCTCTGTATGGAACTGTGTGATAGAACTGAATCCTTATAGCTCTGCTTGCTTCATGGGAGTTGTTCAAACACTTCTGCTCTTGTAATGTGAGGCAGCTGTTGGGAACAGAAATCTCATTCCTAAACACTGAAATTTAACAGCATTTTAGTAATTAAAAGGCAGCATTTTTGGTGCTTAATTTTAGCCTGGTGTTGCTATGGAAAATAAAGAGCTGTGCTTTCCCTTGCCCCCTGGTTCCCAAAGAGAAAATTGAAAGCATTTGATATTCTTCCTCTCTGCAACATAAAGCAAAAAAATTCCCAAATAAAATGGCTTTTAGTATTGTGGTACACAATATAAGAAAGCACACTGTAAATTAATTATTCTCTACAGACTACATTATTATGAGATTTAGATAAGCTTTGACCTTTGCTGCATCCATTTGCATAATGCAGCACACAGTACTGTGCCATTGTGGATTTTTCATCATTGCCTTGTGCTGCTACTGATACTGAAATGTGTTCACTTCAAATACTCCATTATGTGAATTTTAATTGCCAATACTCTTCATGTTAATTGTTGGACTAAAGCAGTGCTGAGTACAATTTCTCTCTTAATACCCACTGGCTTCCAGTATCTGAAAGACAAGCAGGACTGGAGTTGGATATTGAGAGCACAGGATATTGATCATTAGAAGTCCATACAAATATTATGCTTAACTGGGGAAATTCCTGTGGAATAAAACATTGGCCCTAATTTTCACTGATTTCACTAAAGCTTTTTTTTTTTTTTTCCAAATCCTAAAGAGGAGCACAGTTATGCTTTCAGGAATTAATCTCCTTGTTATGTACATGACTGACTTTGGAAGAGGTGGGTTAAATGATGAAGCTATTAATCAGCATGTGCAGGCAAAATGAAAACAGTTAAGAAATATTCTTTATTAGTAGGATATCTTAAATACAGGTAGCGAAATGGTGTGCTGGGCTGGCTGCTTGGCAAACAACCAGAATGGACAGATGGTTTTTCATGATCTGTTATATGGAAATATAAGGTTTGTAACAGTGTGCTTTATATTGATGCTTATTGATTTGTGAGAGAGCAATTTTCAGGCTGCTTGTTCAGCAAACACTCTACGTCTTCCTTTGCATCTGCAGAACAGCTGCTTAAGCTAGGATTGCCAGTGTTTTATTTCTGGGAAGCTGCAGGCTGTCCTAATGTCTTCCCAAAGCCAAAGAAATGAGTATAAAGTAGGATTTTGGGGCTGTGATCCAGGGTTTATTGTGTATGAGCTTTTTTTTTTGCTGTGTAAAATCTTGCTCCATACTCACTCTATTCCTGCTAATATACGATGTCAACAATTAGGACAGAAAAAAAAGTTTCTCTTTGTAACCATTTACAAATGGTGGGGGGTACATTGAGTTTAGGTAGTCATGCAACCAGTGTGTTTGCTGAAAAGGATCATTGTAAACAATAAGGCCATGGTATAAAATCCTAATAGCCAATAGTTGGTTACTCAGGTGGTTACTCTGGAGAAGGGAGGCGGAGGATTTCATATCTACAGGACATAAAAATTAGAAGTTGTTAATTGCCATGTCTGTTTCAAAGCCTCAGCTTGGAAGTTGCACTAGGTAAGGTGCAGAGTTCAGATCTTTTAGGTAATCAATATTTCTTTAATTTCTCATGTGCCAATAATACTGGTGTTTTTGTCCAATCATGCCACCCCTTGCTGTTGACTTCACTCCTTTTGATAGCTATTGGAAGCACAAACCCACCTCACAAGCTGTGAGAGAACCTGTGGGACAGTCCCGTGGTTGCCTCACGTTCCTGGTATTTACAGGGGCCAGAGAGAACTCGGGATGAATCTCTCTGAAGCACACACAGGTATCCCGTGTGTAGGGCAATGCCCCTTCTTATACAATATTTTTCACTTTGGCAACTTCATCCTGGTGTTAATTCCGTGAGAGGTACTGAAGATGAAGAGGAATATTTTTGATCCTTACCCCTGCCTGCACCACCTCACCTGCCTTCTGCTGCTCCCCTTTGCTTTCTAATCAGATGGAATCACTGAGATAGAAAAGATGGCTTGATTTCATTTCCTTCATTAAAATGTCTTGGGGATCTTTAAAATCCACTTTGCACTTTTATCTTTGGCTGAATGCTGGTGCTGGCTCATACCTAAGGCAGCAAATGTAGATGGAAATGCTGTACTGAACATAACATAATTATGTTAGGAGGAACAGTGATTGCTGCACTGCTAGGATAAAGATTAAATTGAGCCTGTGGGACAATATGCCTGATTCTCGGTACACGCGGCGCGGGGGGGGGGGGGGGCGTTCTCGGTACACGCGGCGCGGGGGACCGGGGTTTCGGCTTGCCACGTGGCGTGGGGGAAGCTGCTCTCTCAGCTCCACGGGGGGGCTGCATTCCACGGCGGGGGAGGCTTTGTTTCCACCTCGGTTCGGCAGGGCGTGCCGTGCTGTTGCTGCCCGGGAATTTTCAAAGCACTACATACAGCTGCATTGTGAAGCTTTTGTCTGTTCGTTATCGCTTTCTATCTGTGGTTTTTTTTTTAAATCGGTAGCTGATTTTAGCTTTGTTTTTGGTCAGGCAGGATTAAGTACTTTGCTTTTTACATCTAACATGGGTTCCAAACTCAGCATTGTACAAAAAGGAGTGTATTATAATATTGTTAGTGGTAATGTGAAGTTCTCTAAAGGAAAATTAAAACAGTTTATAAGATGGCTTTTCCTCCACTTCCCAAAAATTTCCCCTGAAGAAATCCACAATATTCAATTCTGGGATAAAGTTGGGAATGCATTGATAACCTTAGGACAATCTGGCAATGTACCCTCAGCTAAATTTGTGTTCTGGAGTTTACAAATTCGAACTGCATTGCTCAAACAAAGCGAAATGGAGATAAAGCCAAATGCCAAGCCATGTACCTCTGCTCTCCCTGTTCCTCCCTCTCCTAGCTCTAAAACCCCTAAACCTCTTACCCCAAAACTTGGTATTTTAAAGAGAGCACACTCATTGAGAAGTCGACTTTCAAAGTCTGCTGAAATACCTGAGTTGCCCTGTCCACAAGGCCCTGGCCAGGCTGCGTGGAACCTTTCCCAATCCCCTGTGTCCCCCACTCTGAAACCCAGAGTCAGCTTTCCAGAGAGCAGTGATGCCCAAAATGGCCCCCAATCCCTAGGGGGTCCGCAAAATGGAGGATGCCACGTGGCACCTTCCCAAACCTGGTCTTCTTCTTCCCAAAATCCTCTTAAACATCCCAAAATTCCAGCCCCATCCCCCTCTCCTCCTGTTCCTCGTGACCCCTTCCCCCCCCTTTCCTGCAGTACCCTCAGCTCCGCCCCTCTACTCCTCCCAGGGGGCGTCTGCTGACGTGATGTCACCAGGTGTCCCCGCCCCCTGCCTGCCCCCTGACCCCGCCCCCTGTTCCCACGGTTTCCCCGCCCCTTGCCTGCCCCCTGTCCCCGCCCCCTCCCCGAGTTCCCACGGTGGGGACACACCCACTGCCGGTCCCCAAACCTGTAGCTGTGATCCCAATGCTTCTGTTTCAAGGGATACAGAGCAGGGAACAGCAGATTCAATGCATAGTCCCATGTTGTCACTGGCTCCTGTTACCTTTCAGCCTGCAGCACAAGGGGGGGCAGCCCCGACTGCTATTTGGAATTCTTTTGGACGACAATTGATTAAAGAGATCTGTAAATCTCATAAAGAATATGGTCCACACAGTCCATATTTCCGTGGCCTTTTAAATTCTGAATTGAGTAGGACTGTAGTGATTCCACATGATTTAAAACAGCTTTTTTCTTGTCTCATGACTTCCACGGAATTCAAATTATGGGAAACTGCATGGAAACAGCTGCTAAAAGATGCTCTCCCAGGCTTGCATGCTGATCCAAACACAGCCAAAGACAGCAGTGGTAACCCTATTACCATTGAGCACCTCTGTGGTGAGGGCCAATGGTCTTCCCCCTCAGTCCAAGCTACTGCAATTCCTGCAGAAACACTCGAGAAAGTAAAAGGAGCAGCTGAAAAAGCATTCTTTTCCCTCCAACTTGAAGGGCCTTTTGAGCCCTATAGTAAAATTAAACAGCTACCATCAGAGCCTTTTGTGAAATTTGTAGAAAGGTTAACTAGAGCTATTGAAATACAAGTTAAAAAAGAAAATGCTAGAGAACCAATTTTAGAGGAAATGGCATTTACAAATGCAAATGCACAGTGTCAAGCGGCAATCCTGAGCCTTCCTACGGAACTTACTCCTACATTAAAAGACATGCTTCTAGTCTGTAACAGGAAAGTGCCTCTGAGTGTGGCTGAAGACTCCAGACCAAGGCTGCTGCCAAGACCACATCAGCTTGTCGCCATTGCCAGCCCTGCACCTTTCCCCTCAGCACAGCAGTACCCTGGGCAGCAGCGGAGACCAGCAATGGTTGAGCCCACAAAACCATGCCTGCTTTGTAATAACCTAGGGCACTGGAGTAACCAGTGCCCCCTGAAAAGGGAATTTGATGAATTTAGAAATGGCAGGGGAGGAGAACTACAAGCCCTCCCTGCGGGTCAACAACAAAAAAACTGAAAAGGGAGCGCCCGCCTGCCAGGCGTGCAGACATAAAAAGAGCAGGCCAAGGGAATATGGGTAGCAAATCAAATCAAGCGCGCGATAATATTAATGTTTGTGTAAGTGAAGCAGGTGCTTCAAAGACCAAGTCTGCTAGTACGCTGTTGAAAGTGAAACGAAATAACCTTTGTTATGATTTAGGTAATCCTGTGTTAACCACGTCTTCTGTCAATGAGCCTTACAGGTTGCAGCTTACAGAGTCACTTCTCCTGAAGGACAGCAACTGGCATTTTGTCTCTGTCAATCCTGAACAGAAGGGTACTTGGAACCGAATTCGTTGTAAGTACGTCGTCATTGGGGACACCAAACACACACCACAAGAGATCAGAATTGCTCCAGGAATGACAACATCAGATCCTGAGCAATTTGTTCTCGGCCTGCACTGTTTCCACCCACCCCTGTTTCTTCCCAAGGGACAAATTGTTGCACAAGCTATCCCTGTGCCATCTTTACCTGAAAATATCGAAAAACAAGGGCCCACAGTTGCCCGGGTCCAAGTTATTGGGGAAGATAAACCCAAATTATGGTGCAATGTCAGTGGGGGTGGGGAGTCAAAACGCATTGAGATGCTTGTAGACACAGGTGCAGACTGCACAGTGATTCCAGCAGAATAACGAGCACATGGCCTGATCACCTTTTTAAGCTCCCGGGACAGGGGGAGGGGGGGGGACAGGTGACCACCAACCAGGTGAAGGGGGCGGGGTCTCAAGGGACGAGGGACACCTAGACATAGGCCAATGACCCCTGGGCATAGGGGCATCTTTTGAACTTGACCAATCACACGATGCCTTGGTGGAGTGATAAGCCTGATTGACAGGACTCACTAAGCAAGGGGGCGAGGGGGAAGGGAGAGGCATATAGGCACACCTGGGAAAGGGACCCGGAAGCTCAAGACACACCGCAACACCTGATAATCCTAATTGGTACCTGTGCTTGTAATGCTCAGTTACTTTTTTCCCTCAGAACTGTGGAAGAACACTCGGCCATCTGACGTGGCCGTGCCATTGCTGCAGCTCCACGTGTCCGTGCTGGGCCGTGTGTGAGAGGCAGGTCAGCACTGAGCTCCCATTTATGGCTCTTACAGCCCCTTGTCAGGGAGATGTCCATTTGGGATGAGAGCACACCCACCTCAGAAAAGGCATTAGCAGAGTTGGTAAGGTTTCCAGAACACTTGCTTTTCCTGGGTGCTTTCATGGAATCTAATGATGAGCTCCCTTTTCTGGGAAAGAATTTAATTTCCTACACTGGGAAGGGAAATGTTCAGTGTCTCTCACACCCAAGGACATTGGCAGCTTTGGCACAATTTGATGTTATCTGAATGAGTCCTTTAACACAGCAGCATTCTTTCAGATCAGTTCATTGTTTCTAAATTCCTCAGGTAGATCACTAACCCTAACAAATTACTGGTTGTTTTGATTCTCCTGCAGCCAGCAGCACAGCTTGCCCCTCTCAAAGAGGTTCCAGCAGGACAGAAGCCCAACTCATTCTTTTCCCCCCAACACATGGACAGGAGAATCTTTCACAGCTCTCATCCCAGCTTCTCATGTGGACCAAAACAACTTTGTCTCATCACAACAGATCAGAGTTCTCTTCATCAAAGTCCCACGGACAGCAGGACAGAGCCTGTTCCTTGAGTGCTTGCTAAGTACCAAGGTCAGCATCTGCTTTTTCACCTCTGCTGTACCACAGCATCGCCTCTGACTGTGGGGTAGCTCAATCTTGCTCCAGTTACAGTTCATCTGTCTCACTTGCTCCTCCAAAATTGATCTGTGCATGAAAATTAACAGAGTCCATTCTTGCAACTGGTGCCTAGCTTCTGCAACAGATGAAGAGATCTATTTTAGGAAGTTTATCCACAAAAGAGTATGGTTTGTTATTATACTAATAATGAAGTTTTCATTGTGTTCATTTTGTATTTTTACCTCTGATTCAGCCTCCAATTAGCCAAAATTACTAGAAACCCCTAACAAATAACTGACTATGTCAGTTACTTATATGATTCAACACTGAACCAACTGGCTGTCAAAATCCCAGTACCTTGGTTCTCCACCCCTTGGTGTGAGTCTTTAATTTCTCTGATGAACTTTTCCCAGGCAAACACAGCCAGCTTATTGGGACTGACACCTTCTGTCCCTTGACATTTGTTACCTTTTGAGGTAATGCAAAGAGACCCTGTGGGAGTTCCAGTCTGCTTTAGGCCTCTCTTAATTGATTTTCAGGGAATTTTAATGATGAAGCTTCTCAGATTGCTGATCGGAGCTGTGAAGGGAACTGGGATGATCTGCTTCAATTAATGCAGCATCTTCAATTTCCCATTAGTTGCTGACAGCTTCATGCTGAAAATACTCTTCATTTGGGACCAGAGGTATCAGACACAAAGCAAAAAGCATCATTGTCATTCCTAACTCCAGGGAAAGGACATGTGGCATAGAGGGCCAGCGATCTTCTCTTAGAATGAGCCAGAGAAGTGATGATAATCTAATGAGGCCAGTTATTCATCTTCTCCCTGTAGCCCTTATGCCTTAGCAGGCTGCAAAACTTCACTTTTCCCCTACCTGACTTTGAAGACAATTTCCCAGCTGCTTGCCTGTAAACTGCCTGTCATCCTGGGCATCTGGCTTTGTGTGTATTTCTGTCTGGATGCTCTGAATCATTGGGAGGCATTCCAACTCCAAGGTGGCTACAAAGCAAGGCCAGAAGAGATTTACAAGTCTTATGCAGCAGGATGCCAAGTCCTATTTCTAACACTGCATGTGTTATGGAAGTCAAAGAGTCCATCAGAAAAGCTTGCCTTTAAAAAACAAACACTCCTCCCTCAAAAGAGCCATGCAAACAAAGAAACAAAGCCCCAAACCCAAAGCAAGATATTCTGGGAAAGTGTTGTAATTGTTTCTTTGTTGAAATGGTACCTTTCCACTTCAAATGTACGGAAAGAATTTGAACCCTCCTCAAAAACAGAGAGCTTGCAGACTTCACTGTATCTTCAACTGGAAATAAATAGAGGGTAAATGGATGAAGAAAGGATATTCAAAAAGGTTAAATGAAGTTAAAAGGAAGCAGTCAGAAAGATCTGGATTTTTATGCAATTTTACTAAAATGTTTACTGTGTCATTAACAGGTAAGTCTGTTAATCTGTAAGACTTAATTCCTCAGATAAAACTGCATATTTAACTGCTGTTTCATCATAACTCATTGCTGAAGGATCGCATAAAGGATGGGAAACTGGATATATAAAGAGCCACATCCTTCTGTGAGACTTGTAATACATTTACTGGGTCTTTTTCCTGTTTGTTCATAATGCAGGACTCACAATACGGGGCCATGGTACGTGCCTTAAATTATAACTCCAGTAGAGAAATGAGAGAGAAAAGCTGCTGTAGATGACTTGTTGCAGTATTTCAGGCTGGGCTAACTGCAGGCAAATCTGGATCTTCGCTGCACAGACTGAGCAGTGCAGTTTGGAAGGCTTGCACCAAGCACTTGAGATGTATGTGTGCACTTGCCTGTTTTCTAAGGGCAGCCCTTCAGCTGAATATTCCTCAGCCTTTTCTCTCTCCACCATGCACTGGCAAAACCTTCTGGCTGTTTCAAACAGTTTGAGAGATTTTTTTGCCATTGCTTGGGGTTTCTGTTCTGTTTAGCTGAAATAATTTTAAGCGGCCTATGGTGGTTTTTTTGAGGAAGAGAAATTAAATGGATGGAAAATTGCATTATTTGATAGTGTTTGCAGTCTATGGCCATAGCAGTGTGCAATATTTGGGTCAGATTGTTTTTAAGCAGTTAATTGTCTGCCCAACTGAATGCTCAAGCATAATCAGGCTGATTATGTTCAAGCAGTTGAAAGTTCAATGTACAGTGAGAAATAGGATAGCAATTATCTTCTAAATTCCTTTATATGAGCCACAGGAGGTACTTTTGCTCAGGACAGGAATCCTGGATAATCTGTATCATCAACACAGTTTTGGTTTTAGTTCCTAACATGTTTTTGAGAAAAAAATCAGCATGCAAATGATTGAAGTCAATTTTTATGTTAATCCTCAGGCAGCTGTGAGTGGGAGACACCTGTGATTTCAGACTTCTAAAACAAAGACAAGTTCAGCAGTTAAAATTCTGAGCCCTGAAAGTACAAGAGAACTGCTTATTCCAGGTATTCATTAAAACCACATTCCAGCTCAGCTCAAAGGAAGTGCCTGTGCATTAAAAGTTTGGGGTTACATGAGGCTTTTTAAACACTTTGTTTTATTGGCTTTGAATGTATGTGATTTTTCAGTGTGATGTTCATATTTCAATAGATGTGATATTTCAATATCTGGTGTACGTACCATTGAAATCCCTAGTCTTTTATCTTTTACAATATGTTCTTAAGGAGGCTCTTTTCCAAGATGTATTTGGTGCAAGGAATATGCTCTGAATCAGGAATTTGATATTAGAAGTTATTTTCTTGGTTTTCTAGAAATGGTGTGCAGGCAGGTAAGTGAGGAAGCTTTTATGTCAAATGCCCCCAGTCTGAAGGGAAATATTTCTTCCTCTGGGTTTTGGGCAGAGGTGCCTCACTGAACACCTGGGGCTGTTGTGTTTGGCCCTTCTGGCTGATGTCACATGGATTCTCTGAGCACAGCTGAGAATTACACACGGACAGTAGAGAATTTTTATGGTCTTGAGATTGTATCTGAAATACAGAATCAACTTCTGCTTAATCAGCTTCATGATGGGTGAATATATTCAAATAACAAATATGTGTAAACATTATTTTTCTGAATCGGTTTAATTTCTTTTTCAAGCCAATCTACATCTGTTGATTTAACCTAGAAATGTAATATTTTTCCAATCAGAACTTTAAAAAACTATAATTTTTCCTGTTTTCTTGTAAAGCAATATTCTCTTCAAAAAGATGACACAAATGCTCTGTAGCACTGAGGTCCCTGTGCATTTGAATGAGTCCAATGGCACTCTCATTGTTTTGTTGGGTTAAATCACAGTCATGTGTTAATTTTATTTGGTTTGAACCACTCTGACCTGGTTCACTTGGAGTAGTCTGATAGAATTCAGTTTTGACACAAAACGGAGGTAAATTTAAAAGAAAAAGGAAATCCAAACCCTGCTTTTTGTCAGTACATCTTTATGATCTATCCTCCACAAGAGGCTCATGCTCCTCTGATAATGTGGGATGATAGCTAATGGGGGAATTGTTCTGCTGCTGAGCTGATCATAAAAACAGGAGGAGATGAATGAAGTCATCAAACAGGTTTCAAACAGCAGCTTTTATTTCACAGCACCTTTAGGGCAGTGCTTCAGAAAAACTCTGAAATCTTGCTGCAAAGCCTCAAGATGCTGAAGAAGTAAATTGCTTGAGAGGTCTAAACCCAGCACTTGTTCTGTGTTTTCTAGACTGTTCTTCACTGTTTTCTGAATTCTCCATGCTGATGGCGCGTGCCTTGGTAACAGTAGGTGATGGCTGGTTGTGTGGAATTTTTCCCTGAAATGTGTAATTTAACCATTATCTGTGATAGACACAGACTCCTGTTGGTAGATATTAGTTCAAGGGAGACATCCATCCTCAACACCAAGATTTTTTGTTTAAATGGGGCATTCCTCTGCAATTTCACATTATCTTATGTTCTCCTTCCTCACCTACTTGTATTTCAGATGGGTGATCTTTCTTCCTAGAAATTAATTTCCCAGAGTCCTCTTATTATTTCTTCAATTTGGGGATCTGCTAAGCCTAAATGACCGCTCTGACATGGGGGTTCCCATCTGTTCCAAAGCTTTGTTGGTTTTGGTTGAGTACAGGTTTTATTCAGTGAGGAGGAAATGCCTCCTGAGAATCATTCAGGGGCTACCCCAGCACCTACAGCAAGAGCCCTCCCCTTCTGAGCTGGAAGGATCTCCCTTCCTTCCAAGAGAGCCCCATCTGAAATTGTTTCCCCACACAAACCCTGCCCTGCATTCTCCATCTCGCTGGACAGGCTCCAGCACCTGCTGTGGGTGGCACAGCTGTGCTGAGAACACCAAGTGCCCCCTGTTCTCAGTCACAAAGGCACTGGCAGAGACTAAATGGTCAAAAGGAAATTCGTTAAAACATCTTGATAAGTAAAATAGCAACAATCGTGACAGCCAGATGGTGTTCACAGAAAGCTTGAAAGAGTTAATCCCTGTTCTGTAGGCTGCTAGCAAAAATATGCTTGCTATATTTAAATGAAGGCAGTTTACTGAAGAGTTTCAGAGTAAATAGAATTTTCTTAAAACTCACTGCCATAATTACATTGAAAGAACTGTGGGCCAGGTAATTCTGACCCAAATAACTTGGTTCAAGCATTAGGTGCTTAGCCCAAATGTTCTTCCCTTCCTTGTCTTTCCTGATGACTCTTTTAGCCCTTGTGGCTTCATTTGGTGAAGTATTTGATAGAAGATTTTAATTCAAGTATCAAAGAAAAGAATAAAGCCGCACTGGGCAGTAAGCTGCAAACGAATATATTTTAGTGTTTTATAAATTGCTGCTCTGAGCCCTGATCTCAGTGACATCCCCAATGGTTTCAGCTGAGCCATGGCTGCTTTCACTACCAGATTTCAGTTTTAAGTGGCTGTGAACAACTTCTTCATGCTTTAAGACAGCTTTCTGTGTTTTCACCTTTAAAATATATTTAAAGACTCATTAAACAATTCTTTGAGAGTTCTGCTACAATAATTCAGATGCTTTTGGTGCATTTTTTCTCCTGCCACATTTCCTCTTGTTTTAAAAAAAGTGGTGTCGTTATTCCGTTTTCACATTTCCCACTGAAATCAGTGAACTCTGCAATGAACTCTGCATTTCTTGCAATTAAAAAAAAACCCTAAACCATCAGCAGGGAACTCCAACCATGCCACATCTTCCTTTCCATAAATGAATGTGAGTTTCTCTAATTTACTCTTGAACAACTTGCAAGGAGAAGGAACTAAAAGAAAAAGGCAATGGCTGATCCTTCTTCCTTTTCTTCAAAGGAGAGGACAACGGGATTTCTGATAGATTTTCCCTTGGAAGACAAATGAGAACATTCCAAGCTTTGTGGATTGGAAATCAATGTGCATAAAGCAAGAAAAATGGGCAATGTTGTCAAGCCCAGAGTTTGCACAGGCAGTGAATCCAGACAAAATGGGCCATTTTCCCATCTCTGTCTGAGCTGGCAAGCTCCAACAGAACTGGCTCCATCTGTGACTGCCCCTCCTGCCCCAGCACATGGGGTCTGTGCTGCCTTAGACTGGCCCACCTGTATCTGAGAAAGTTCTGTGCAGTTTTTGGTATTATCCTGTGTTCTGTGGGGTTTTTAACGTGTGGTCATCACTAGCACTTTTCTTCTGTACATGAAATGGTTGCCCACACTTTGTCATATTTTAAATCTTTCTTTTCTAGAACTTACCCATAACTTCCCTCTCCTTGCTACAGTGAAGTTCCATAATGGCAGCAGTATTAGGGAAAATATTTGTAGCCAAGTGCATCTACCTAACTCCAATAGACTTCTGTGGTGATGCACAAGTCCCACAGGTAATTTTAGGACAGAGCATTAATTGTTCTTTTCCATCAGGTACGTGACATCAGCAAGATTTTGTACCAATCCATTGTGCTTTTTAAGTATGAAAGTGGCTCTTGGAATCCTTACCCATTCTGTCCTGGCATATTCCATGTGTGGAATGTAATTAGGTTTATTTGGAGGATTCTACAGAATGTCTGTGAAGGGAAAGTGTGTGGGTGGGATCCTGGCCCTGTTAGAAGAGATGAGAAGTTTCCATTGCCTGGAATGAAGTTCCGGATTTTAACTGGGGTTTTGTACACATGAGGTAGGCAGCAGGCAAAGCTCCTCAGTGATGGCTATTTCTTATCTCAGAGAGAAGTTGTCATAAGAAATAAAGTATTTGGAATCTTCTGATGTGTACATGGTTGTCAATTCTCAGAGTGGCAAAAGAGCTACCACTTGAGTCAGTGAAAAATCTGGATGGTTGTAGCAAGGATAAAGGGTACATCTTTAGGAAATACTCCTTCTAGTCAAACTGAGCAGGATTTCTGGGCACTGAAGCTCTCATTCTGTATTGGAAAATGTGTTTCTTCATTTATATGAGATAAGAATTTAATGGAAATCTCTTTATCTCTTTCCCTGGAGAGGAAGTTCTTTCATTAGTGCAGGAGTAACTGTAGTTTAATTTTAAAGGTTTTTGCAGTCAAATTATTCTAATCTGCCAGAAGATTTACCTGGATATATAGGAAGACATTTCCTATTCACATTCATTTGAATAACACCAAGTCACACTATTTTCTTACCTAATCTATGAAGCACTATTCAGTCTAAATCCCTAAAATTGCACTGCTGCCTTAAAATGTTCACATTATACAGGAAATGAGAGCTGGGCAAAGTTCTGGACTCTTCTCCATGGAAACAGCATCACTCATTATTCCTGGGATAGTGAAGATTTTAAACCAAAGGAGCTCTGCCCTTTTTCAGTATCCCAGTTAGGCTGGAAAATTTATGGGATGATGTATAGATAATCAGTCACTTTTATTTCTTTGCTTGTAAATAATGCTACAATGAGCTCCACAAATTGAGTTCTATTCTCAGCTTCTCTTCTGTTGTCAAAAGAATTTAAAATCTGCCAAGCAAGTAAAGCACACCTGGCTTCTTTTGCCTTGAGTCTGTAATAACTTTGCTCAGTCTGCTGGCTGTGCCACTCTGAAATGAATGACACTTGTTTTTGCAATAGAGGAGAGTATCTGTTGATAGTATACCATCTTGTCATCCATTGCAAAAACATTTGTGGCTGCTGATAGCTCTGGAGTCTTGAATTTTGATTAAGGAGTTCAATTTTGAAATGACTGCTTCCCACTTCTCTTAAATTTCCTGTTACAAAAGCCTTCCATGCAATTTGATTTTAGTTTCCTTTGATCACCTTCATCAGTTAAAGGTAAAAATGCAAATCTGTCACTAAAAGTCATTTGGAAAGGAATAGAGATTATGAAATTACATGTCCACATCTAGAACCATGTGTGCAGTTCCAGTTTCTTTATCTCAGGAAGTGTATCAGAAGTAGGGAACAGTTTCTCCTTTGTATGTAGGACATGGATATGTGTCCATGTGAAGAGATTTTTACTGACATTGAGGGAACAGGAGATGGGAAATGAGCAAAGAACAAAACTGGAGGCAGACTGGAGTGCAGAGTGGGGCTGGTGATATGCCAAGTCCAGAAATGGGGAGGCTGTGTTGTTAAATAAAGTCACATCTCTCCCAAAGGACCTTTGAAACAGAAGTGACCACATTTTTGTAGCTTTCTATGAGTCACAGAAAACAGATTTCCATCAAATCCTGCATGTTCTTTCATGAGTCTGAGGTTCTAGCATGTGTCTCATTCCTGTTTGCTGCTTTGGCCAGTTTTGTATGTTTTGTTGCATATTTTGCTGCAATAATCTCAAGATGGAAATGGCAGAGATGGATACTGCAAAGATGATCATCACAGCAGGCAGCTGGTAAGAGACAGCACATGGGAATGAATAAAGAGCCCAGTAATGATAAGGAGAGAACTTAAAAAGTACCAGAGAAAAATACCAGCACACACAGTTCAAACCATGGGGACATCAAAGAGGAAAGCAAATCCATTGATGTTTTCCAGCTGTTGCTGTTCTAATTTAATTTAATTTAATTCTCTACTCCCAGTGTGTATATGAAAATAGAGTATCTGGCACTGGCAGAAATTTCCTTTGCCTGTGTTAAACATTTGTGTAAAAAAAAAAAAGTCAATATTTTTCTGGACTGTGTTGTACTAATTTTTAAAAAATATATTTGTTTCCTTTAAAGGGGAAAAGTTAGGTTTTACTGAGTGATCAGACCAGACTCTATTATCAACATTGCTAAGAAAGAATCAGTCCAAGCTGAATTTAGTGGTAAGGGAACCTAACAGTGCTGTTTCTCTGGTAACAGAAAAACTGTGCAGAGATTAATGTGTTCGCAGGCTAGGCCATTAACAATCTCTTAGTGCAGTGTAGTTTTGCTTTGTTGCTGATATCTTTTTCTCTGATCTTCTCACTGGCTTTCTAAATTCTAGTGAAAAAGAATCTTTTTTCTTTCACAGATAAAATTGTTCTTCAGCTGTAAACAAAAAGAGGAATTTTTTCTGGATGAAATAGCCTGAAGTTTGTTGGTTTATTTCTAAATGCCACTTTGAGCTGTGACTTTGGCCTGATCAATGCATTGCTGAGCCTCCAGCTCTGTGCTCCTGCCTGGCCCCAGGTCCCTGTTTGTGTGACTGGATGTCAGCTTTGGGAAAAACCCCGGCACAGGGCTGAGGGGTGTGTGCTCTGTTTGGAGATAAAGGCTGGCAATGGGGAAAAGCTGTTACTGATTTTTGTGCTTGTTTCTGACAATAGGAAATATTTCTGCATGGCAACATGGAACAAGAATAGCCTGTTAATGGTGAGAAGGGTACTTGGATAAATAGGCCCAGCAGTGTCACCAGGAAAATGAAGCTGCTTTTTAATGCAAGGAGCAAAGTTTTGGAGATCAAGAAACACAGGGCTAAAACCAGATTTGACAAAAGTGAAACAAAGTCTGATTTTACAAAGATTATTAAAACGTGTTTTAAAGTTGTTTTGGAGCGATTCTGATGGCAGCCTGCTCCAGGATCCTCAGCTTTCTGCCCCCAGCGGCTGTTGATCCTTAAGGCCCGGGCCGTGTGTGAGGGGCCGGGCCCGGGGCCTTTGGGCTCTCTCGGTGGAGCTTTGGGCGCCTCAGGGCCCAGCGGGGGCTGCGGTTTGGCTCGGCCAGCTCGGTTTTATTGAGCCCAGCAAAAAGCTTCTCCCTTCCCGGCTCGCAGGAGCTGCAGCAGCGATCTTCCAGCAGCCTCCGGGCCGAGCCGGGGAGGGAAAGCACAGGGAGGGAGAGAGGGACAGGAGAGACACAAGGAGAGGCTCCAGCCCCGCTGCTCCGCCCGCCCTGGCTGCCGGGAGAGGAGCTGAGAGCCCCGGTAGGTGCTGGGCTCGGGCTGGAGCTGCCCTTCCCTCAGAGGGAAAAGGGAAGCTCAGTGCAAGCGCCATTTCCCTCAGAGGGAAAAGGGAAGCTCCCTGGAAGCTCCATTTCCCTCAGGGTGGAAAGGGAAGCTCCATGGAAGCTCCATTTCCCTCAGAGGGAAAAGGGAAGCTCAGTGCAAGCTCCATTTCCCTCAGAGGGAAAAGGGAAGCTCCCTGGAAGCTCCATTTCCCTCAGAGGGAAAAGGGAAGCTCAGTGCAAGCTCCATTTCCCTCAGAGGGAAAAGGGAA
Source organism: Melozone crissalis (assembly GCF_028551555.1). Lineage (NCBI taxonomy): Eukaryota > Metazoa > Chordata > Aves > Passeriformes > Passerellidae > Melozone > Melozone crissalis. The sequence goes on from NW_026535816.1 coordinate 754,962, forward strand.
GCTCCCTGGAAGCTCCATTTCCCTCAGATGGAAAAGGGAAGCTCCCTGGAAGCTCCATTTCCCTCAGAGGGAAAAGGGAAGCTCAGTGCAAGCTCCATTTCCCTCAGAGGGAAAAGGGAAGCTCCCTGGAAGCTCCATTTCCCTCAGATGGAAAAGGGAAGCTCCCTGGAAGCTCCATTTCCCTCAGAGGGAAAAGGGAAGCTCAGTGCAAGCTCCATTTCCCTCAGAGGGAAAAGGGAAGCTCCCTGGAAGCTCCATTTCCCTCATATGGAAAAGGGAAGCTCCCTGGAAGCTCCATTTCCCTCAGAGGGAAAAGGGAAGCTCAGTGCAAGCTCCATTTCCCTCAGAGGGAAAAGGGAAGCTCCCTGGAAGCGCCGCTTCCCTCAGAGGGAAAGCTGGTGCATCACAAGTGCGGAAGGGAGATTTCTTCAACATCTGCTGTGTTCTCTGGCATTCTGTTTTAATCAACTGTTGGGTTTGGGTTTGGTTTTTTTCCCCTCACTTTATTAGCATTTTCTGTCAGTGGAAGGGAATTGTTGAAACTCTTCAGAGAAGAGTACTCATTGCAGAGTGTCCTCTCTTTTGTCTCAAAACTGAGACACAAGTGTATTCTAATCTAGATAAAATAAAAAGAGAATAAAATGTGGGACATTATCAAAGAAAAAATTAGCAAATCATTCAGAGAAAACAGAATTATCTTCAAAACTAAAATACTGGGATTTATGAAATGAGGCAATATTTTCTTGATGACAGGTAACAAGAATTTACATCAAGAACTGAAGACATGAACTGGAGGAAATGATAGAGATTGAGAAGGACCAGCTATAAATGCCAGAAGGTACACACCAAAACAGTGAGGAAAAGGCAGATGTGGTTGTCGAGCACATCCAGCAAGGTAATTCCTACAGAAAAATATTGATACTATTGGAAAAGAATGATGGGATCTGACTTGGGAAGCCATGTACAGTCTGAGTCCCCCCCACAGGAAGGTTGGGGCTGGAGGGATGCAGAGGGAGGGAATGGAAAATGAGCAGAACAGTGTTTGATAGGCTGGCACACAGGGGAGACAGACAGACAATATTATACGCGTGTTAAAACTGCATCAGAAGTGTGGGTACTAGAGGCAGAAGAACTAACACCCTGTTTTTCAACAACTAGAACAAACACCAGTTTTTCAACTAATTGTGCGTAAATCAACTCTGAAAATTATAAGTGGGTTTCTGATCATTAAGTGTGGCAAAGTTGGCAGCAGTCCTCAAAAAAGAGCAATTGAAATAATTGTAGAAATTGACCAAGTCTGAAGTTTGCAGTAACTGAAAGGTTTTATATTTTGCTAAGTAATTGTCAATTTCTTGGTTTAGCTGCTCTCACTAGATAAATTTAACCTTTTATGAGTAGTGACTCAAAAGTTAAGCTTTTCATCTTGTGAGACTCATTTTCAGGCCCTGCAGTCAGACATGTATTCATTAAACTCTGTGATGCCTCAGAGCTACTCGTCTGCTCTGGATACCATGAATACAAACATTCACCGTCAGGTTGTTTGCAGTGTCAGCCCTGAACAAACATGCAGGAATTACCAGGTGGTTACAGTGTTTTAGGTATGACAGATCTATGGCCTGGTGTTGCTGGCTTATTATCTGCTTATTTTAAAACACTTAATTTAGTGCTGGGGGAGCAGACTCCTCCGAAGCGATAAACATCTGTTGCTGCTGTCAGCCTGAGCATTTGCAGCCCATAATGTTCTTGTCCCCTCTGGCAGCCGAAGGTAAATAAGGGAACATCGCTCAAGTGTCAGTATGGGGGGACCTGGGTGAGGAGGGGGACAATGTGTGACTACAAAATTAGGTCTGAATTCTCTTCCTGAAAACATTGTTTCTGTGGCAGTTCACATATAAATAACATGAAAATTGGAATAAAAAAAATTTCAAAATGCATTTATTAGTTTTGCATAAGTATATTTCTGATAAAACCTCAAGCAACCCTCCCAATAAACCAGGAATGAATATTGCTGCCTTGGGTCAATGCTTCCTAAACTGCAGTCAGATTTCCACTCAGTTTAGGCTGTTTCCTTTCAGCCTTTGAGTGTAAGAAGATGGTGAGGGTTATGTATTTACATCAGGTAATTGGTATTCCATAGATAGGGAAGGTGGGCTTGTTAGTGCCCCTTACTGTCACCATCCCCCAGCACATGTTACTGTAAGACCTTATTTTCAGGTAGGTTTGCAACTTCCAAGTGCCTGTGACCTTCCCTCCTTCCCCTGCCACTGTTTCCTTTCAGATATCTTCTCCCTGCTATTGCAGCTGAAATCCCATTTTCTGAAACTGAATTGAGCAAAAATTCTTACTAGCCATGCTAATAAAACCACATAAGCATTTAATGCAAATTATCTCATATCCTCTGCACGGTGGAGCGAAAGGCTTGAGATCAGAGGAACAATCTTTGCCTGGGATGAGTTCTTTCTGTCTCTGTGAAATTTGCCTATGAAGTCACCAGCCTCTGAAAAATCCCATTTTACAGACATTTACTAGAAACATGTGGATTTTGGTGGGTGAAGTCTCTGAAAATGCCCTGGGCACTGAACCTTCTCCAGAAATGCAGCCTCTGAGTGAGCTGCTGCTGTTTTGCCTCCTTCCCTCTGCAGCTGTTCCCCTGCAGGGAGTGGGACCCCAGGGGCTGTGACCCACCTTGGCTGCTCCTGCTGTCACCAGTTCTGCACTGCAAGGTGAAACATTCAGGGTCTGGTTTGGATAGCTTTGGATGCCTTTCCTTTTTTGTTTTTCTTTGGCAAAATGTTTCCAGGGAAAGGAAGGAGGAGAACAAAATTGTGTTCTGGCTTTGTTATTTGTTTTATTTTTAAGGAAATTTATTTTCTCTACCATTTCAATTGTAGTGTTGAACATGATGGAAGAACTTGAATGGCTAGGACAGAAATGGTGTCCTTTCAGGAAATACAAGGCCTTTTGTTCAGGCCTGTGTTTGGGCACAGAGTGAGGGCAGGTCATGAAACAGTGAAGAAGGGCTCACCTAGCACCCCAGGACACAGACATGGAAATACTCCTGCAGCCAGAGCACCTTCAGCCTGCACCTCCTCACACTGCACAGCTGGGACACCCCCATGTGGTGTTGTGCCACAGCAAATGGGAAAATCACCTCACTTGTCTGCCCATTCATTTTTCTTGCCTTCACCCAAATTATTAAACACAAAGTGATAAACACAGCAATTTCAGCATTCAGTTAAACTGCAGTTTTTTCTTACTCCATCTTTCTCTGAGGGATATTTCTCAAGTCCCAGTTGCTTTATACATGTGGAAGGAATGCAAAGCATAAACCCTTCTGAATCCTATTTTCTAAGCCTTTTTGTCATCTCTGTTGTTCTCATCTGCTTGGATTTCAATTTGTCTTTTTGAAATGTCCTGTCCCAAACTGAATCCCATCAGTGCTGCTGCTGAAGCCTGAGCATTGCTGAGCAGAGCAGGAGGATTATTGTGCTGCTTGAGACAAACTGTTATTGTTAATATAATCATGGGCAGCATTTGTCCTTTTTGTGTAAGCATCTTAGATGTGAATTGCAAGCAGTTTATGATTTAACTTCTAATAACTGTGTCTTGCTAGGAGTGTTCCTTGGCCCACACTGCTCATAAATACTTGCTTTGGGTTCAGCAGTCACTAGCATTGCTGCAATCTTCTGGACTGTGAAAAAAAGACCTGTTTTAAAGAGTACATATAAAATGTATTAGGCAATGGAAGGCTAAAACAAAATGGCTCTCTGTGGCAGGCAATATCACAGGGAGTATCACAGAATCATAGGGAATTTTTGTGGCAGCCCAGCAATCCAAAGGTAGTTTTTCATGGTTGTTTAATGAATCTGAAGTAACTGGATTGTCACTGGGAATACAGCCAGCCCTGAGTGCTGCATTTTCATCACCCTGGCAGACTGCACAGGGCTCAGGGCCTTGGCTGTTAATTCAGGGAGAGGAACACGCTGATGGTGACATTTGGAACAGGAGAGACAGAGGCACTGAAGGGTAGAGTTCAGAAATGTGCTACCAGGCTGTCACAGCTGCAGACAGCACCTCCTGAGTGTTGAAATGGATGTGGAAATCAGCAGCTGAAATAAACTGAAACTGCTACTCTAGGTCACTTTAGTTTCTCAGTGCCTAAATATTCAGCCTTGGTAATTCTACAGATTCCAAACATTGTCCGTTTTTTCTCCTGCGACAACACTGACCACATCTTCTCAGAGGGAAAAAAATCCTGGAGCTTTCCAAGTCCCTGGCACCTCTCAGAGCAGATTATTCACCATTTTAGTACTTTCTCCACAGATCAGAGAAAAAAAAATCTTTTCTGAGACCCTCAGAGTTCAAAGTGGTAGATCAAGAGCTTGTGCTTGGCAGGGGAAGGTAATAAGACACTCAGATGTTAAAAATATGAGATCATAAATATGAGATAACCACTCATTGACTGCTGCTGATGAAAAAAAGCCCAATATTTACTTAGAGGTGAAAGAAACCTGTTATCTAGAATAAAATGGAATTAGTGCATGGGTCCAGCTATAAAATATGTGGAGCAGCCCCAGTTCCCATCGTGTGGCAATTCTGCAGTAGCTCCACTGTGGGCACAGTAATTCCCACACCAGGAATATTTTTGTATGGACTAAATGTGGCCACACAGGGGGGTAGTGGAGAACAACTACAAGACTTGAAATTCCCTCCCTGATTTATCTCCCCGTGGCTTCCATCTGCAGACAGTCTGGTCTTGTTCCTTGTGCCTCATTTGTGCAAACTCCTGCAAGGGAAGTCAAGAGAAGAATGAGAGCAGGTTAAAATCTCAGGATGTGGATGATCTCTCTGAGAGCTGGGGGCACTCAGCACCTGCAGGAAATCTCCAGTTCTTGAGAAATGGATGCTCAGGGTCCCTGTTGCTGAAATTCTGTTAGGGAAAATGGCTGGAATATGAGGGAAGCCAATGTTACAGGAACACATAAAGCAGTCCTAGCACTATCCAGCTTCCCTTGCTGTTCATTGCAAAAGCAGTGAAGTCAGCTTGGCATGGCAGTTTCAGCATTGTGGAATGAAGGGTAAGGCATCCACTCAATTCTCCCCTGGACCATTTTCTCTGGGTGAAATTCAGGATAATGATTTCTGCAGAGGAAGGAAATCCTTGAGAGCAAAAGCTCTGCCTGGCAGTGTACTCAGCTTGATTCCAGGGGGGAAGAAAGTCCATGTGGGCTGGGAAAATGGGTGAGGATGGGTGATTCGAGAGCTGGTTTTGGTTCTGGTGTACACAGACCAGCAGTGCAGTTTTGACCTCTGCAACCACAAGAGAAGCCATGGAAAGTCTTGGAAAGTCAGATGAACTATTCTGAAATAGACACAGAAAAATTCTCATTATTTATTGCAAATGCCCAGCCCCTGAATTACTTGTGCCAGAGCCTGTGGTCAGTGGGGAGAGGGTGAACGCTGCTGTGGGAGAAGGGCTAATGCATTTCCATCTGAACTGATTGCACAGGTGCTGGACACAAAAGCCCAAATTGAGGTTTTGCAATTTTAGGTGTGGTGTGCCCAGTCAAAATTCTGCCATGTGATTACAGTGACAAGTAACATTTTATGATAAAGAGAAAAAAAAGAAAGCCTTGTAAATCGATCTGTTTTGATAAGAAGGTGAATATCCTGATTTTGGTGATGTTAACCATTTAAACCTCCCATTTTTGGTGGCAATCCATGTAAAGCCGATACCCACTCAATGGCCCTTAGGAGGTTCTGAACCTGGACATATGTTCAAATGCAGAGAGAGGAGAGGACTACAAAATACAAATACTTTTTCTGTCACTAGAATTGAAGTTGCACATAGTGACAATCTCAGTTAGAAATGATGAGTTGTTTTTTTTTTTTAGATTATGATTTAAATAAATCTTTTGCCATTACATTCTGTGTACTTTGAGAAGGGATTATAAAGAAATAGGAGAAAGTTATAAAATAGAAATTGATAAAAGGCTTATTTGGTGTTTGGGGGTCCTGTGCAAGGAGCTGAAAAGGCCTTTGGAACAGAACCAGTCTCTGTAAACGCTTTATTGATTACACTGAGAAAAGCCCATTTTAAACACTTTCACAGCTCTGTGTTGCCTGAGGAAGCAAAATCTATTACAGTCAGATGATGAACTTTTTGTTTATGAGCTCAGCTGCCTTAGCGGGCAGCTGGAAGAAAGCAGCAGCGTTATTTCTGCTGCCTCTGGAGCAGGGTTATCAGCAATCCCCCATTTCATGTCCCCACGCGGCTGCCCCCGCCGTTCCCGGCCATCCGCAGCGTGAGGCGCTCCGGCACTCGCTGCAGCTGCAGCCGGCGCTGCAATGGCGGCCCTGGAGCGGCCCCGGGCCAGCGAGCCTCGGGTGCCCCTCAGCTCCCGGGGCAGATCGGGCTGTGCTCCCGGATCGGGGTGTGTGCCCTTGCTCCGCTCCCTCCGGGCTTTTTCCAGCGCCGGGCTGTTGAGCTGTGTCAGGAGAATGACTCGGATCTATCCGCGGTTAAATAAGCTGTGCAATCAGCTGCCCGAACAACTCTCACTCATCGGGGTGATCATGCTGCTCTAACGAGGATCTCCGCCTCTCTTTGGTCTAAGGAAAGGTCTGAGCCAGAAAAATGGGGGAGGAAAAGCGATTCCTTTTCTTTGCCTTTCCTTAAAGGGGCGAGTGTCAGACCGCGGCGGAGGGGATCTGGGTTTGGAAGGTGCCAGAACTCTCCAGCTCCCGGGGCACAGAGCAGGAGCTGTGGGAGGGCCGGGCAAAGCAGAGCAGGCGGGGCGGGCTCTGTCTCTCGGCCGAGCCCAGCAGCGCTCCGGAGCTCGGGGCTGTGCGGGGCGGCTCCGCCTGCGGGGTCTGGGACTGAGCCCGGGCGGCTGCACCGACTCCTGGAGAGCAGGAAAGGGCAATTCCGTGTGTGCTCGGTGCTCAGTGTTCCTCCTGGCCTCCAGGAATGGGGCTGAGAGCAGGAAAGGGCAATTCCGTGTGTGCTCGGTGCTCAGTGCTCCTCCTGGCCTCCAGGGATGGGGCTGAGAGCAGGAAAGGGCAATTCCGTGTGTGCTCGGTGCTCAGTGCTCCTCCTGGCCTCCAGGGATGGGGCTGAGAGCAGGAAAGGGCAATTCCGTGTGTGCTCGGTGCTCAGTGCTCCTCCTGGCCTCCAGGGATGGGGCTGAGAGCAGGAAAGGGCAATTCCGTGTGTGCTCGGTGCTCAGTGCTCCTCCTGGCCTCCAGGGATGGGGCTGAGAGCAGGAAAGGGCAATTCCGTGTGTGCTCGGTGCTCAGTGCTCCTCCTGGCCTCCAGGGATGGGGCTGGCGTTTGGCATCTCGCCGAGGGTGACGTGATGTGACCTGCTTGTTCTAGCACCGGGTCTTTTATCAGTTTGGGCTCACAGCATCCATCCAGCTGAAACTAGTACCTGTGAGTGCTTTAAGTCTCAGGAACTGTGGAGTTGATTAAATTGACTCTGAACCAGCATCTTCAAACACTTCTGCCTGTCCCCTCCATTCCCCCAAAGCTCAAAGCATGCAGAGAAAAGGGTAAAATGATAAAATGCCTGACTTAGTTCCATCTAGATCTTTCCTGGAGCTCACAGTTCTTTTCCCTCCAACTGACCCTCATTCCCGACTGTGAGAAATAGACTGTGCTGCTCACAGCATGTTTTCTCTCCTCCTGTGATACCTTGCCAGCCTGACAAGTTTTAATGACTCCTTGACATTTGTTTTTTCTTTTTTTTCAGCAACAAAATAGAAAAGGATGTGAGAAAGATTTCTCACTGGTAATAGCAAAGGTTAGAGCCTGTTCATTTGGCCAAGAGCACCAGGCAGCTGCAATTTTACCACTGATTTATGTCTTGTGGAAGATGTGGATAAACACAGAAATACTGGGGAAATGCCTCAAAGCACTCCCAGTTCTATTCTCTTTTACTCAGCTTCTCTTTTCAATATAGTTCTGAATGAAAGCTTTAGCAGAAGAGTTCTGGAAGATTGTCAGGCATTTAACAGATTAAACTTCTTTGTGAGACTGAACATTGCAGAAAAGCTTTACTGGAGAATTAGAAAATAATGCAATGAAATGATAAAATTCTTGCAAATTTAACAAACTCCCTACATATCAGATCTAGGCATACCAGCTGTAATTTCTGTTAGCTGTGATCTTGCAGGGTTTTTGTGACAGTTTTACAGTGGTAAATTTAAAATAGAAAACATTTAAAACTTTCCAAAACCAGCACGTGAGGATTCTGGAGCACTTTGCTCTGTACAAGGCCCAGCCAAATTAATCCAAATGTTCACTCTTGGTGTGAGCAATAAGGGTTTGCAAAAATTACTGCAAGTGTAGCAAAAGGTGTGACTGGATGAGTGGGAACTGTTTTTTCTTTAAAATGGCTTCATTTTGGTAAGTTTTTTACCAGCAGAGACTCAGTGAATGTGCACTGGTACCTGAAAGTAGTTCAGAAGAAATTCCAGATCCTCTCTAGTGGGCAGTATGGGAGTCACTGATTTTTAGGGGAAGTTCAGTCCTAATTTCAGTGAATTTGACTTTTCAACTATTAACAAATCATAATTAAAAATACATTTATATAATTCTGTCCCACCAAATGGGTGTTTTTATTTCATTTCTGCTGCAAGAGTGTTTGGTGAAACTGTTAATTTCATTAAGCGTATTTCTTCAAAGGTGCTTTACTCCAGTTTAGAACTTAGCAAGTGCTTTATAGCTGCTGAAACTGCTCTGTGATTAAACAAGGGCCTCTAAATAAATGGTTGTGATCTTTAAACAAATTACCTTGATTGGAGATTTCTGTCTGACGACACCTGATGGATCTGTGTTGTCTAAAACTGTGCTGCCTGAAAGGAGGGACAGTATTGACAAGCTTTAAATGGGTCTGTTTGGTTTTACTGAATTTGAATCAAAAAAGAATTGGAGTTCTTTAAAGTAGACATTGGAAAGGAAGATTATATTGGTGAAAATTTGCGTGGGTAATTTACAAATATGTCTTCTAATGGCAGCCAGACGTTTTCAGTGCAAACCAGACTTAGCAGGCTAGGTTAGTCAAATTTAATTAATTTGCTTTCACGTATCTTTTGGCATATTGTTCATCTTCTTCTGAGGTTGACACAGCTTTAACAAGCCGAGCAGAAGCACAGCTCTGTGAGCAGGTGCTGTGGCTGGAGACAGCTTTGAACACCAGGTGTGTGCTGACAGGAGTTAGAATGGCTCCAGTTCCTTCTCTGAGCCTCTCCTCAGGAAGGGAGATACTGGCCTGGAATGCCAGAAATGGGCAGAAGGGGTTTTACCCAGACTTTGTGCTCCCTGTTCTTCAGTCTGCTCACCCATGTGAGCACGTGCACCAATCCCAAGGGTTTGCCCCAGAAATGAGGGAGCAGCACAGAACAGGGCACGGCCAGAGCCCCTCTGGTTCAGCTGTTCTGAGCAGGTGTCAGTGTGAGACCCGAACCAGTGCCCTGAAGGTCTGCTGTCCTTTTTTCTTCCAGGAAATGCTCTGAGTTCATTACTTTCAACTGGTATTTTTTGTTCTGTTTGTAATATCAAGAGTCCAGGTTAGAGTTTGGTTTAGTTAGTGAGCAATGGGATGTGTGCTGTGATTAAAAAAATCCCACCAGATGGAAGGGATGAAGAGCAGCAATGTAAGGTGAAAGGAAAAATTTGGTTTCCATTTCTCTCTGCAAGTTGAATTAGCTTTTTGTCTGCACAGACTTTTGCTGGATGGTAGCCCTGGAACTCCTTTCCTGTTTTATCAGCAGGGTGTGGTAAAGGCTTGCTTGCCCCCCTCACCTACCACACCTCCTCTAACTCATTAGCAACACAGAGCAGTCTAGATCTTCCAGGGAAGTGTTAAGTTTCTGTAGCCATGCCAATTGATGCAAATTCTTAAAAATAACTTCAAAAATTAAGTACTTGCCTCATTAGTCTGATCTCCTGGAAATAGACCATTATAAATTATAAATAAAATACTTTAAATGCAGCTTCATTTGTTCCGCTTGTGGAGCATTAGCTAAATGTGGTTCTGCTATTATAAAAATAATGCTAAGATAGCCATAATATGTTTAGCTAGATAAGCTAAATGTTTCAGCTTCCCTTTTAAATGGGCACCTTTATGCCTCATCTCTGATCCCTTTGAGGCTGGACTTCACTCAGCATCTTTATTCCTAGTATCATTTCCTCACTCTGTTATTGTTTACTGCAGGAATTCATGGGCACACTGGTGTCTTCAGGACACCTTAATCCCATACAGTTTATTAACATTTCAAAGGATCTTCCTCAGAGTGACAGGTAACATCATCTCTTGGAGAAAAATCTGATTTTTTGTATTAAGTTCTTTGTTTGCTCTGCTCAGAAGCAGTAACAGCTTTCCTCTGAACCAGCAGCTTGGTTTCCAGATTTCATCTGTAGTGATTCATTTAGAGCATCAGAAATGAACTGCCTGGATTGGAGTTGTCAGAACTGACATCCTTGTGCTAAACTCTGCACCAAGGGACTCCAAGTGCCATCGGTGTGAAGAGGGAGAAGGTCTCATTCCCAAATGGAGCCTGATGAGGCACCTCGGTGCAAACTGGAGGGGAATGAGACAGGCTCTGCAAGGAGGAGTTAAAGAACAGCCAGGCCACTGTAGCATGAGAAGCAAAGGTGAGCAGAGAGAGGTCAGGCCGGCAGCAGAATGAAAAGAAGTAGAAATAAGGCAGAGAAATGTTAAGAGTGACTGCCGGCTCAGAGGGTGTGGAAACCCCCTAGCGATGGATCAGAGGCTGCAGAGGAGGAGTCCCTGCAGGCTGCCAAGAGGAATTTCTGTTCACAGCTGGGTTTGGGCTGCTGCGCAGGGGACGGGGCCTGGGGCAGTTTCTGTGAACAGTGAGCTCCCAGGGGAGAGGGAGAACAGAGATATTTGGGATCATCAGTCCTGGGGAGGGTGCAGCCCGGGGCACCAGTCCCTGCATCCAGACAGGCCCGGAAATCCCCCGGGGCAGCAGGGGCGCGGCCTGGAGGAGAAAAGCTGATTGTGCTGTGCCAGCCCAGCTGCACACCCAGTGCCAGCCCAGAGAGAGCAAGGGCTGCGCAGCCAGGGCACAGAACGTGACTGGGGAGTGCAGGGCTGGCTGCATTCACCAGCTGCCTGTGGTGTCAGGGAGGCACTGCCAGTGTCAGCTGCACTTCCACACTTGGGGGAAGGCGATGCATGCAGTTTGATTATTTTAGAGCAAAAGTTTGAAGCTTTAAAATTGTTGGGTCCTGTAATCCACGGACACACATTTTATGTGTTATGAATATGTTAATGCATTTAATGATGCAAATTGAAGCAATGGCTAGGATGACATGCTAATATTTCTGTATGAAGCAGGTTTTTATCTTTGAAATTATTATCTGAAATACTGTGAAAATAATAGGTTTTTTTTGTTGCTTCTTAGTGATAGATGCTTTTTTTTTTGCCATGGAGGTTTCAGATATCAAACTGGATTTATGGAGAACTGTCATTCTCCTTTGTTATGTGGATTTTTAATGAAGGTTCTAGGTGGTAAGAACTCTATCATATATGTGCAACCAGACCACATTAATCTCTAAAGAGCTTTTTTATGTATTTCAGTAACATGATTAGAGAAGGGAAATGCCAGAGCTGTATTTGTCCTTGCAGAAGACACCAGATACTAAAAGAAAGCCCTTTTAGCAAATGAATTTCTGTGATGTAAGCTGGGCATGAATTCAAAGCACTATTACACTTGGGACATAAATGTGTTAAACTGAAATAACAAAATTCGAGCAGACAATAAATAAAACTGGGGAGGGGTGCTTTTACTGCCTCAGAGACCAGACTGTCTCATTCCAGGACATTCACACATTATCCATAGGGTCCAGTCAGTGAAAGCCATTCCTGTATCTGTTGCCAAGTGTCCCATACAGTTGGTGATATTTATACAGGGCTTGTGATGGAAGCAGCAGCAGCAGCAGCAAAGCCCCAAAAGTCACCTCCAGAGCAAATCCTTCTCAGTCCATTCTTGCCTCTGGAGAATGGCACCACCCTCCTGAACAGATGGGGAGCATTTAACATTACAGTACAATTTAAAAATCCTTCATCAAAGAAGAGTGCCTGAAAAGAATTGGAGAAGGTTAATAGTGGTGCCTTAATGCAGGGGAACAGCTTTTTTATTGAATGCCTTTGGAGCACAGTTTGCCCTTGTGCACACTGCAGCGTGCAGCATCAGCTGAGGGACACTGCGGCTGAGAGCAGGACAAGGACAGGAGAGGCAGAAGGTGAGGAAAGAGCTGATGTCAGGAGAGACCCAAGCATCACTTCCTGGTCAGGCTGAGACTGGGATGTGCTGTTTGATATTTAATTGTAGAGCTCTTAATTAAAAGCATCCTCCCGTTCCTTTGGATGCTGTTTGCAGAGGGGATGTTTGAACTCGTTCCAGGTGGAACCAGCAGAGCCTCCTGATGCTGCTGTGTGTGGCTGCCAGATCAGAGTCTCTGTGGATCCCAATTCTGAGGAAGTCTGTTTGAGAAGTGACCAGGACACTGGGATGTGTATTGAAGGGTTTTCCCCGTGAACCATTGGTGTGTGAAAGCAAGAGGGCAGACGTGAGTGCGGATTTAAGAGGTGCATTTCCACTGAGCTCCTGACACCTGTTCTGAATTTCTGTAGTGTTCCTGGCACATCACATCAAGTAAAAATATTCCTTAAGTTGTTTCTCTTGTTTCAGCACTAATCTGTACCTTTTCAGCCTCCTATTGCAGTAAAATGCTGTTCTGTTTTTAGACCCTGCTTCCAAGCATCTGCTATTTCTTATTTTCAGAATTTGGATGCTAATGGCAAAACAGTCCTTAAAGTGCATCTCAAATATCAGTAAATCTGGTTTTTTAGGTTTTAGTACAACAGCCTATATTATTTCTGTTAGAAAAAGAAAATTAAATTCGTATTGTTTACCTTCTGCAGTTATCCATCTAGTAAGAGTGAAAGTAGAAAACAGTTTTGTAACATTGCTTTGAATAAGTAGTGGAGCTCTGATGCAATGAGAAATGACAGAGGTGTTACATCAGGTTTGGAGATGCCTGGATGGACAGATCTGTGTACATGTAAAAGTTCCTGATGCAGCAGAGAAACTGCAAATGCTTCTCTGGCTTATTGAAGCAGCATCTCATGTTAGACATAAAACCAGAAGCATTTTAAGTGGAAGAATAACAATATTGAAACCTTTCCACTATTGAAACCTGGTTTGTGATACAAATGACTCCTCTTGGAGTGACTGAATTCTCAGATGCTCTGTGCTTTGCACCACTGCACAGAGGGATGGTGGGAAAATACTGAAACGAGTCCATGAAGTTTTGGAATTGCAGAATTGTGTGGGGTTCAGGACCCACAGGGCTGTTGGCAAGTATTACACCATCGCTCAAATCCCTCACACCAGAGTTACCAATGAAGCCAGAAATGAGCAGGGTTAAAAAAGTCCTTCTACACAAAAGATGGGTAACATTTTAAAATAGGAGAAAATGTCTTGAGGCAACTCAATTCTCAGGGAAGCTTCCCATGTTAAAAATCCTGCTCTAAAATGATGGGGGGCACTCGTGAGAGTTTTTTCCCCAGATGTCAATGTGCACCTCCTTGTTTGTTTGAGTGGCTGAGTGGCCCTGAATCCTTCTGGGTTCTGCGTTCAGGGCAGGGAACAGGGGGAGTGAAGGAAGCCTGGGGGCACCCATTGGACACAGGGAAGGACACTGAGCTCTGCCTGCCTGGAAAAATTCATCTGAGCATTGACCTCTCCCTGTGCTGAGCTGAGCACAAACCACTCAGAGAGTGCTGCCCCAGGCAGTTCAATTTGTGTTTAGGTACCACAGGCTCCCCACATTGTGCATTTTCCTGTGTCTCAGCTTGTGTTTGCAGCATGTTTCATTCCTTGATAGGGTGTGTTGGAGGGAAAAGGGATGGGAACTGGGCTGTGGTATTGCTGGCAGTCTGTTATTGATTCTGTCCCTGAGAGATTTGGGCTCGGAGAGACTTGGACCTTCTGCAAGGCACAGAGGGGCACGGGGCAGCTGGTGCTGCAGGAAACCCCTCTGCAAGGAGAGGCTGAGCTGAAGGACAGATTCACTGGCAAACCAGAGCACTGTGACCTTCCTCCTGAAACTGCTCAGTACCTGAAGGAAAAGTCACCTCAGGAGATCTCACCAGGCTCTGTGACTGGCACGGTGAGTTTGCTGACCCTTTGTACAACAGAATCCATGGAATGCTGCCTTTCTGATGGATTTGGAGTCAGGCTCAGAATGGGGATGCAGAGTTACTGGAGTGCATCATTCTGCTGTTAAACAGAGCACCTGATGCTCTTGCACAGCCAGTGAAATACACCTGCATGTCACAGTGCAGGCACATTGGCAGGCATCTACCAGTGACTCTGACATCGGGAGCACACCAATGGTATTTTCCTTTTCTCCTGAGTCATTCCCCTTTCTTATGCCTGGTGCAGTGTGATTTATAAGAATTGGGATGTCTTCTAGTGATTTGTGGTAACACACCATTCAGCAAGGAAAGAGAAGTTTCATTTTGTTATTATTCCATATTTCACTTGGTTGGCTCAGTGAACCCTTACAAAATGTGTTCAGAGATTGTGCCTGTAGATGAATGTGGGGATAGAATTTAGCAATGGAACCAAATGCAGAATGTTAAAAGTGATCTGGGAAAGGTTTCAAACTCTTCATTTCTGTGACAAGAATTACAACCAACTGGGAAAATGGCACCAGGTGAGTGAATTGTAGTGACACTGAACTGTAACAATGGAGAGGAAAGATAAAAATTTTAGTCATTATTTTTAGAACTTCAAGGTCATCGTATCTGAGTTGCTGTCAGATGTTGCAGCATGGAGAATTAAATAATTGCACCAAAACTAGATATACATTAGTTCATTTTACATGATTTTTCCCTTAAGGTTACAGTTCTCATTACTAGAATTGAAATTTAGGAATATATTTTTTCTATTAATTTCCTTTTTAAGACCATCAGCAAATAGTTTACATTGAATCATAATAATTTACTTTCATTCTTTCTTGCTCTGCCTTTGTTTGAATGACAAAAATCATAACCTAAGTAGAAAACAGTAAGGTAATCCATTCTTGTGTCACAAGTCATAAAAAGAAAAAAGTAAGGCAACAATTTATAGTTTTGACATGCCTAAATTACTCACAGGAGTTAATACCTATTTTTCCCTGTCAAATTCATGTTTGAATCTCACAGTGGTTTATAAGTAATTTATGTGCAAAACATTGTAGCAGGCATACAGGGCAGTAGCTAATTATTCCAGTCAGAAAAATTTTAAAGCTGCAAATTTTAGGCCTTCAAATGTGCCACATGTTACGGTCTGGCTGCAGGGTACAGCAAAAATTTTAGAGACGCTGATTTTATAAGTTGAGGTTTTCCAGCACAGAAATGTTGCAGGATACACAGTGTAAAAAAAAAATGCTGTTAAATTTACAGGACTCAACACACAGGGATGTGGGAGATGTTTTGCTGTGTGCCAGTCAGAAATAGGGGATTTATCAAACCACTGCTGTAGCTTGAATGAAGTGTCACAGAATGTGCATTTTAAACAGCCTTACATGGCAGTGTTTGAGTGCTTCACTTGAAAGGGCAGAAAGCACCATTAGATTGCTCTTGAGCTCTGTCACTGCAGTCAGCTTGACATCACTCACATTTACATGGCTCAAGTGCTGCCTGCTCTTTAATCCTCATTTCCCCCTAAGTGCTGTTTTTAGTGGAACCTTTTTTTGCATTTTCAGGAACAGGCAGAAGCCATTTTTAGGTCAGTGAAATGCTAAAAATGCTGTCAGACACAGCAGAGGGAGAGCAGTGGGAAAGCAGGCTGTGGCCGTGGATGCCACGTCAGAGATGCCGTCAGTGGGGTGGAGAGAGCTCTCTAAAACACTTCTCTGAAATGCACAGGCTGTGAGAAGGGACTCTGGGTCTCAGTGCTCCATCTCCAAGTGGGATTCTGCCTGTGTGCAGCATAAAGATGGTTTGTGCTTGCAGATGTGCTGCTTACAGTGACTCTGCTTTAATCTGTTTTTAATTGTCAGGCAAAAGAAAGAGAAGAAACCTTTGGAAGCTTCATCTGTGGTCTGAAAGCCAAAGCTCTGCCTTTGCTGCTCTCTGCCTTGTCAGCCATGAAGGTTTTGCAGGGAGAGCTGAGCTGATGCAGTGCTGGTAAGCCAGAACTGAAAGCAGCTCCCTTTTCTAGGACTCCTTTGGCTGTGCAGCCCTGGCAGGGCAGGAAAGGAGCAGCCATTTATTTCAGTTCCTGGGGAATCAGCCATGCCCATGGATTTACAGCCACAGCAGCTCAGCTGGGAACAAGGCAGGGAATGCAGAGTGGGATTGTGCTTGGATGTTGGATGAATGCAGCTCTGGGGCTGTTGGCTCTCCCCTCTGTGCCCCTGTGTGTGCCTGCATCCATCGCCAGGGCAGGATGGAGCAGGGGCTCCTTCACCTGGGCTGGTGCCAGGGCTTGGCAGGGCCTGAGTGTGCAGAGCTCAGCAGTGTGTGTGTGTGTGTGTGTGTGTGCCCAGGGCTGCCCAGCAGCTCACTGACCCTTTGGGCAGGGCTCCCATTGCCAAAATGGATCCTCTCACCCTTCCTTAAGGTGACTTCCTTAAAACATCTGCTTGGCAGCCGTGGGGAATGCCAGATGTGCTTCTAATGGAAAGGATCTTGCACTGATTCAGCTCCTCCAATGGGCACAGTCTGTTCTCCATATTACAGGCAAATGTTTGGGGATGTCCACCTTGCAGTCTGTAATGTTTAGTCAAGGTTACTGAGAAAGTAATATCAAATTAGAAATGTGTTGCTCCAGTATGAAAATATTCTTATTTCATTGAGGTTTCCCAATGATCACTGTAGGTTTCATCCATTATCTTCATTCTGAAAGACATACCTGATGCATTATTTTTGATATGCACGCCTTAATTTTGCTATCTTCTCAGAAGTTCATCTTGTGATCACAATGTTCTTGGTCTACAAAGGCTTGATTTCAGCAACAGTACAAATCAGATCAGGATCTGTGAAGAGATCCTAATTTGAGAAAGAATTTTTCCCCTCCCATTTACATTGAGTGGTCACCTCCTTTCCTTCAGTCTAAAAGCTCAGTCAAAGTAGAATGAACTGTATTCAGTTTATACAAATCTGTTAATCTACTGAAAGAATGAAAAGAGAAGAAGAAATTTAAATTGATTAAGGCATTGTTTGCTATACCAGTAAATTAAATACTACAGTAATTTGACATTGTTGTAAGTGAAAACCAGTCAGATAACTAATTCGCAGTTTGAAAACCATGTAGTTTAAATCCTTATTACTCATCTTCTTGACTAAAAGTTAAATCAGCTGAACTACAGTGCCCAAAGAGATATTAAATCAAAGCCACATCTGAAGAGCACAAGTTTCTCCCAATAAAATATGTATTGCTGTTTTCTGGCATCACATTTGCTGTCTGCATTTGGGTTATCTATTACACCGTTGTACGTATCACAACAGGGCTCAAAGTATTTTTATGTCTGAATAAGTCATTTATTCTATAATAAACATTAAGGATATGCTGCTGTAATGTATTTAATTTCTGGAGAAAATGAAAGGCAAGCAAGTAGAGAAGTTGCAGTAGATTGTTTAAAACTGTTTGTGCTAGGCAGAATTAGACAGGAAACAAATGAAGTTTTATGGAGAATCAGTTAATACCCAGTGGTACAAAAGTTGGCTGGCCAAGGGCTCTTCATCCCTCAGAAATATTCCACGCCCCTGTTGGATATGCAGAGCCTGGCCCCAGGGCAGCTCTGACTCCAGAGCAGCTCTGTGGTGTGGGTGGGACATTTGGGCTGGTGGCAGAGGGCAGGAGGGCTCAGAGCATTTCCTGCAGACAGCAGGGACTGCCCCACTCCTGTCTGGGGGGAAATGGGGGAGCTGCTGTCAGCCTGGGACAGCAGGCACAGGAGTCAGGGTGTAAGCCTTTTGTGCTTTATTTATTTACTCATGGACATTTCCCACAGCTGCCTGAGATGCAGAGCGCCCCTGAGGCTGCTCCTGGGTCAGGTCACTGTGCCCAGCCCCAAGGTCACTGCTGTGTACAAAGGCCCGGGTGCTCTTTGCTCTCTGCTCCAGGGAGATCCTCTCACAGCAGGAAGCCTGCCCAGGTGGGTGAGGGATCAGCCTGCCCTTTGCTCAGGGAGCAGCAGGCAGCTTTAGGGATCAGCTGCCACTCTCAGAGGCTGAGAACTACATGCTCTGGGGGGAATTTAAAAAAAAAAGTCTTTGTTAATAGATTATTAGATTAGATTAGATGGGGGAAGTCTAGCAGGGCTGGAAGAAGGAACAGAGAGATGAAAAGAGACAGGAGTTCCCTTGCAGGCTTTTGTCACACAAATTCTCTAAAACTGTGCTTGCTTTTGGAAGGGACAGATGGGCTGTAAAGGCTGGAGGCTGAGTGCCCACAGAGACAGGAGCTGATTTCTGTCACAGTTTCTGCCTTGCTGAGTGCACCTCCAAGGGAGGCTCTCCAGCCAGCAGCTCTTCTTGAGTGAATTCTCTTCTCCGGTTTTCCTACATGGAAATCTAGCCTCAGAGCAAGGAAACCTCCCAGGGGCCTCCTGCTCAGGCCCCAGACACTTCCCTATCTCTGAGAATCTGTCTCTGGTGCAGCTGCTGCATTCATCTCCCCTTGTAAAGGCAGCAGCTCAATCCATCCTTCCTTAAGATCCATGGGATGGAGACCAAACCAGACCTTGGAAAGAAGGGTGATAAAGCACAGGTCTGCCTTCAGCTGATGGCAGGGTGCTGCCTCTCCTGTTGGGATTTTTCTAGGATAGGGAAAGCTCCTCCTTAATGTCTGTTTTCCTTCTGCCTCTTTTTTTGGCACCCTGTAGAGCTGGCCATGGCAACCTGTCCCTAGGCCTTCAGGCAGGTCAGATTTGTTATCAGTGCTTTTGCTGAATGATAATTTGTTTATGATTTCTTGGAAGATTTCACAGTATGAAAAAAAATAGTACAGGCATATTTTAAAGCAAGTGCTAAAGGTTCAATTGATACAAGATCAGATCTACAAATTGTGCGAAGCTTGAATTTGACAAAGCTTTTATTCTAAAATGTTTTAATGAAAACCTACCTGCACCAATATTGTATCATTTCTTTATTTTGAGACCCAGGAGATCATCAACTGATTTAACATGGGTTTAGTTCAGATCACCACTTACCTGTCAATTCAATCAACAGGGTCATCCTGTGGGACTTTGCTCTTCAGTGAAACCACAAACCCAGAGGAGTGGGGGAGTCCAGTTCAGGGAACAACATCTGCTGGGACCACTGAACAAAGGGTAAGGAACATGTCTGCTGTTCTGGAGAATAATTATTCCTCTCTCTGCACTTCAGCTAATCATTTGCCATGGTGTTTTTGGGTTTGGGATGTCAGACAGAGATATTTCAGAGGAGGACTCTCTCATGGTGTTTCTGATGGAAAAATCAACACTTTCCCCCTGCTGTTTCTAATGTGCCATCCCTGGCCAAGCATTGTCTGTTCTGCCAAGGGGCTGCCATGGGCTGCTTTCCCAGGTAAGGGGAAGCTGCTTGGAGCCTTCCAAAGGCACTGGTGAGGCAGGAGGGGAGGTCTGATGTCAGTAAGAGCCAGACTGCTGTGATTAGGCTGGATCAGTGTTTACAGCTGGATCAGTGCTTACAGCTGGACTTTTCCAAGGTGCCGGCACAGGCTGACTTTGAGTGAACATTCCACAGCTCTCTGTCCAACAGCGACCCCTGAAAATGCAGAGCAGGAGTTACAGGGGTAGTTTAAGGCCCCTGAGTAAATGGGTACTAACCTGATGAATTAATATTCCCAATCATACATAGCAATCCAGTTCTAATTTTTATTTTTGTTTTTTAAAGTTTCTGACATGGGTTGTATTTACTGCAAAAAGCTTCATTAAAATATATGACCACTCATGGCATGTGAATGAAATCTGAATTAGTACAAGCCATGGAGGTGAGTCAGCAATGTAGATTTATGTCTGTTTTAATGTGGTAAGAAGTACCTTCTGTGAAGACAAAAAAAATTACATATATAGCCATAATTTAAGAAGTGAAGCCCCTTTCAGCAGCACTTGAATATCTTGAAGGATATACACGAGGACTTGTCATAAATGACCTGGTGGATGTAAAACAAAGGTTATTCAGAGTAATTATGAAGGGCAGTCTAATACAGTAGGGCTGTATTGAGTCCATTAATCTCATTTGTGTCATGTCAGAGAAGGATCAGTCAGAGGTGTACATGAGGGGATTGCCCTTTGTTCTGAAAGGGTGGGGCATGCACCAAAACCCCCTGGATGTGTGGGCAGCTCCCCCAGGTCACTGTGTTTTAGTGGATTCCTGTGAACTGAGCTGACTGGCCATGGTCATTTGGTGCTGAGTATCTAAATGTCAGCTACAAATCATTGATGTGTGTAGCACCTACTGTGGGTTTCATCCTAAAAGGACTAATAGCAACAATTCCCCAGGAGCCTGTGGGAATCAGGGATTATACTTAATAAGAGATAGGCAATTTTTTAAGGGAATGAGGAAAATATGTCACTCTCTTCATTCCATCCATTCCATCCATCCTTGTTTATTTCCTGCAATGTACAGTGTATTTTCTGTGTTCAGATAAGTTAGTATCAGTATAACAGACAAGCTAAATGAAATGATGCTGTTCTCTGGTCTGCCACTGGAAAACACCATTAAGACTATAATTGATTTCATAATATTTATTTGCTCATCTTAATTCCATTTTTGAAGAGCCTGTAATAGAAAAGTAACTTTTCCAAATGAGGAAATAAGCTTGAGATAATGATATGATAAGATACTTGTACCCCAATGGAAAATTCCTTCTGTTCTACTTCTGAAACTGCAGAGAAAAACTCTGTAAAATGTAATTGTCTTTGTCACTCTGAGAATCTGTATCACCTGCAGAAATGAGTGTCTCTTTTCTCCCTAACCTGTGAAGTTCTTTCCCTTGTTTATCTACAGAAATGTTCTATATTTTATGTCCCACTAGACAATCCAAATATTTCATATTAATGGAGGGATAGGGTATTTTTGGGGGAGGGCAGCCTGCAGGAATCCTACCCCCCTGGCAAACAGGAGCAGTTTATTCCAAGTTCTTGGAAGATAATGAAGAAATGTGCTTCTTATCCTAGATCTTTATTGAAGGATACAAAGCCTGCAAAGAGCTTTTTTAATCTAGTGTTATTCCCATAAAACTCTCCATAAGTCCTGTTTTATAAGCAGAGTTACTGGACAGTGATTTAGCTGAGTTCTTATCAGAATATTAAATGAGTGATGAAATCAGCAGATGTTTTTTACTCAGCTTTCTTCCTCTGTCTGATGAGTGGCAGCTGCCATGCTAATAAATGCATGGTGACACAGCAAATACCACCACACCTTCCAGCTGCACTTTCATTTCCTTACGAGAGTGTCTCTCATTTTAGCAGCAGAATTTTTATCTTCATTACAAAGAAAAAATTATTAAGTGTATTTTTGAAGTCTCATTTACACATTCTTGAGGAAAGCAGAATCACAGGAAAAATGTTTAGGCGTTCCTGAAGCATCTGATTAATGGCAGGCCTTTTTCTCCTTTAGTTGCACGTGAATCCTGAATTGCTGCCTCAGTCTTTCTGGGGCTGAAAGCTCCCCATTATCCAGGGGACTCTTCCAGCTCTCCGTGCTGGTTGCACAAACGGCACTCGTAGGTCTGTGCTGAGAAGCTGCGGGGATCTGAAGCAAACAGCACAACAGCCTCAGGACAGAGCCAGAACATCCCTTGGGGCTGCCCAATCCAGCACTGCCTGTGAGAGGAGTACAGTGTTTCCCACATTTTCTGCAGAAACAGGAATTTGTGTGTCAGGTCTCAGTGGGAGGAGCGTTGCTGTGACTCCCAGCACTGGCAGGACTGGAGTGTGCAGTCAGAGCTGAGGGACCCTGCTGCAGCCGGGATGGGAATGTGGCTTTGGGTCCTGCTGGGGCACAGTGAGGCGCTGGCAGCGTCGCCTTCAGCCCCCTGAAGGTGCCATTTGTGTCACGGAGAAGGCTCACCTGCCTTTGCGTGGGCCCGTGCCAGGTGGTGTCTGTGCTGGGCACAGGGCCAGGAGTGCACTGCAGGGGTGTGCAGGGAAAAGGGCACTTGTGGCAATGAGTGCAATTATCATTAGCAGGCTTTCCCAGGGGATTACTTTGTACTGCTGTCACTGTGGTCCCCAGCAGCCACACACCCTGATCCTGTGCTTGGGGGCTCCTGCTGTACCTGCAGACAGTCTGCACTGGAATAAAGGGACACATCAAGGCTTCAAATGAAGAGATGTGTCTTACACTGGCTAAGGCCTGAGCTACATTTACCCAGTTAAATTAAATTAACACCAGTGTGTTTGTGATCTTTTTGTTCCATACATAGTAAATTACTGAAAACCAGAGTTAAATGTAATTTCTGATCCTTATTCCTGGCTGCATAAATTCATTATTTAGACCTGCTTCCAGTGAAATCATCTGAAGTTTAGTTTCTGCTTTCACTGAGAGCAGGATTGAAAGACTCCATATTGATGTGGGGAGTGAAGGCAGCCACACAAACATGTGTAATAAAGCACGTTGCTCTCATTCATCCTAATAGGCATGATAAAAAAAATTTTCATACAAGCCTACAAGTAATACAAATGAATTAAAGTCATTTAATGGCAAAATATTTTAAAAGTCACAATAATAACTTAAAAATAACTGCTGTGACAAATTTTAATGAGATAATGACAGATTCATTAGCTTTTAAAATGTGCATAATTTAGAGGAATGTTGTGTTAGCATTGAGGTGACATTTCCTATTTTATTCAGATTAAAATTGTGTAAATAGGCCATTTGAAATGCTCCCGTTGTACATTAGAATGAACTATCAAGGAATAAATTCTTCAGCTTCTCAGGAGAGTTATCCTTATTCACACAAGAAGTGCCATTGATTAATGATATTTTTCAAGCATAATCAGATGACATTGGGACAGGTATAAGAATTACTCATGTGAAAAATACCAACTCCATCCTTCTTTGTTGAAGTATTTGCTGATGATGGTTCTTTTCATGCAATTTGCTGTTCCAGTGTTCAGTGCTGCACAGCAGACTTTGGGAAATTCCAGCCATCTCCTACTGGTTTGCTTGAGGAGTCGTGTGGTTTCGTTTTAGTCTCTGGACAAATAATGCTTGTTTTTATGGGCAAAGCCTTTCTGGGACTCCACAGGCAATCCATGGACATCCAAGGGTCTCTGGAGCACAGGCTGGAAAAGAGTGGTTTAACTGCTGCACTGCAGCTGGTTTCAGACCACTTGTGTTCCTTTATCAGCACTGCATAAACCTATTGATGACCTAAATGTGGATGCAGAGCCCTGGCCTTTATTGCTTGTTTTATTCCATATTTCAAATTTTTTCTAGCCATGCTTTCATGCAGCTGTTGCTCTCTGAGCTGCTCTTGCTCACACACAGCATCCTGCTTGCATCATTGTTTGTGTGGCTCATTAAAACACACACATGTTTGAAATGAAAACTCTCCTGAGCATTTCAAACTCATCACCTGGCAGTGTGTTGGACAGGATTCCTGGGACTGATGAGAAGCACTCGGTGAAATATGTCAGCTCCTCATCCTGGAATTTGTAAACAGATAACCCTCATCAACAGGAGAGAGGGAAATGCTTCCTAAAGCAATTTTGTTGCTTTTGTAATAGATCAGATTTGTGCCATGTGGTACATAATTCAAGAGAATATTGGAAGAGTAAAGCTATAGATCCTCTTAAGTGACTTTGTTCTCCATAAGTCTGGGCTGAAGGCTGTCCCATATCCTTCTCTAATGATATCTGCAATACATTCAAATACTTTTGAAAGTTTTTTTGCTCAAGACCAGCTTGCTGCTCTAATCCTATTTGCTCAGCCTTCATAGTTGATCATGAGAAAGAAGGTTCTGCTTTTATTGTTTGCTTTTTTGTCAGATAGACTTATTTCTTAAAAAAAGTAAAGTATTATCAAGAGGAAAGAAGGGATTGTAATAGAATGAAAGTGGCACTGGGGCTCTGTGTGTGAAGCAATATCAAAGTCAAAACACAGAGCCTTGTGTAAGCAGGCCAAAACTTACCTTTCAAGGTGAATTTTTAAAAAACAGTATGGAAAATTTCTGATGAGAGTTGAAATCACTTTTGTCAGCTAAATTAATCTGCCCCTGTGTCCTGTCAATCATTTCATGCTGCAAATAATTGATCAGCGAGAGAAATTTGGGCTGTGATTTAAAGGGAATTAATTCATAATTAAGTTGGCTTACTTTGGATTTTCATCTTTAGGGAGAATAGGCTGCTAAGCATTCCTAATATCTGCCACTTATTGAATATTAGGAAAACCCTTCACAAGAGATTAAGGAACTCCTCAGGTGAGGGAGATGGGAATGAAGTACCTGAATTTAGGACTAATTTAGGGGTCTGGTGTAATCTACAAGGTGAGCTCCCAGTCACCCCAGGAAGTGAACTCCCAGTTATCCCATGAAGTGAGGCAGAGCAGCAAGGGCAGGATCCTGTGTTTGCAAGGGAAGCAGGCAGTTAATCCAGAAACCTTTCCATGGTGACCTTCCCTCCGCTCTGTTTCTCTGATGCAGCTCCTGTCAGCAATGTCCAGGAAGAACAGTGCAGTCCTGTCTTTGTCACTAATTGTAGGGTCTTGGGGGAGCTTCTTCCTGAGCATTCCTGGAACTGTCTGCATTGTTTCAAAGGGCTGCTTCCTTCTCTCCTGTGCTAATTGTTGTTTATTCTGTCCTGCTCCTGGGTTATTCCCTTGCAGATGGATGTGTTCAGAGTGCTTTAATACAGCGTGGAACATTAGTTCTGAATGTCATTTTCCATTTTATTTTTTATGTTGCCTTAAGAGGTCTTTTTAAACACCCCGAGTGTCTGTTTCTGCCATGGGAACACTGCACAATCAATTGCCTCTGGTGTGTTTTAGGATCAGCGGGATGCTCTTCCTTCCCCGGTGCATTTCAAACCCTGTTTGCTCCTGGTGACTCGCTGTGTTTGACAATGCTCCGTGATGAATTGCATGAGGGGCCCTCAGCAGTCAGGAAAGGAGGCACTGTGGTCAGTGCTCAGATTTATTGCAGAGCTTGTGAAGTTATGGAGTGGGATGAGTTTCTGCGGCTGTGTTTTCAGCCCTTGCAGCTACAGGAAAAAGCCAGGAAATGTGACACAGAAGACTGATGGCAATAGCAAGCATCAGGAAGATTCAAAATACACACCCCTCGTGGTTTTAAGGCAGTCTTGCTGTTCCTTAGGGTCTGGCTTGCAGTTTGTCTGTTTGAGGGTAAGCAGCCTTGCTGAGGGTACAAAAGGAGAAAAGTAAGGAGAAAAAAAGGGGAGGAAGTAGAGAAGAGCCTGCCCTTGAAAATGAGACAGTGAGCTGTGTTATCTTTTTGTGTTGCTCTTCTGGCAAGGTGTTTGTCCTCTTGCCTGGCAACGTTCTTGCCTCTCCCTTGGAGTGGATCTGTTCATTAGTGTCTCCAGACAGAGGTAGTTTAGCTTTTAATTAAAATACAATTTGCAGGTTTTTTCGTGTGTTAATGAGACAGCAAAAATGAATTCGTTGAAAGAGGAACAGCTATCTAGGCCTTACAGCAGTGAAAGTTAGAGCCTCATTAGTAGCTAATTATGCAGCACAGTATATAAATAGAGCTGTTGTGGCATTAAAAACAGCTTCAGTGCCTTACCTAATGACATAAAATGTTTACAGTCTGTTCTGAGTATGGGCTAATGCCTTCCTGAGGTAATTAATGGCATATTTAACAGTGACACAGCTGGAATCACAATTGCTTTGCAGGTACAAGTCGAGGGCAAGGGAATGCATTAAAGTCTTTAAGGAACGGATAATTTGTCTGCTAATAAATATATGAAAACCTTTCAGAAGATGCTGGAGGAGCACAGGATTTATGCAGGAAGTGGGAAAATGTCTGTGTCTGACAAGGACAGGGTGCACTGGCCTTTATTTTCATGTTCTCCAAAAGGGAGCAGTGAGATGCCAGAGCTCCAAACTGGCACTTCCAAAAGGGGAATAAGAAGAAGGTGCTCGGTATTTTGAAAATCCTTATTTTTTGATATAAAAGGGCAATCAAGGCTGATAATACACCCAAGACGGAACAGAAGGGATTTGTTTCCCTGTGTGGGCCCTTGTAATTAGACACACCCACTCAGAACAGTACCTTAGTAGCAAGTCCAGTTCTGCTTTTAATAAACTGAAGCATCCATAGAATTGTTTTGCTCTGCCTAATAAGATCTCCATATGCAGCTTAACAGCCGATTCTCCCAAGAATGGGGGCAACATCCTGGCCCAGCACACCAGAGGTGAGCTGAGGAATGTTCATGCTAATAAGAGAGGCCTGTAAAATGGTCTGGGCATTAGTCACCGTGATTCCAATTACTGTGGTATTGACCAGCAGCCACAGAGCTGAATCAATTATTCCTTTAAAAATACAAAAGGCTCTTTCCTGCTTCAATTTGTTCAGCAGTTAACAAGTTTAGCATTTTTTTCCTGGGAGATGATGTTGATGTGATGACCAAGTTAGAGACTGATTAATGTTTAGCTGGGGGTGGGTGAGTTGAAATGACTTTGCTGTCAATCCAGGCTTTATCTTGTACTCGTGATGCTCAGTGAAATAACACAGAGCAATGGAAAACATCATTATTGCATGTGTTAATGACTTTATCTAGTGGGAGAGGAGTTACTGACCTGCAGGTTTGTGTTACCTGCAGATAGGAAAACGAGCCACGTGCTAATTGTGGTGGGATTAGTTCAGTTCATTCAGGAAAATAACTCTTTGTTCATAAAGAGGTCTGGGTAGGCCAGTGCTGAAAGCCTGAGCAATCTGTTGCACATGGAATGGGTGCAGTTAAAAAACCTCAGTGCCACCATTGCTGAGAGCCCACCGAATTGCCCGAGCCCTGATTTACAGGGCCAGCTCTGTGTGTGCGTGAATTATGGCTGCTGATGTCTCAGTCTGAGTTGTTTAATTACCCTGGTCAGTGTGGATTGATCAGATTTGCTGTGTTAAAAGCCTTACATTTCTGCACGAGTATTCTCTGATAGAAATCCATCGGCCTTGTCCACAAAGAGCGCCACCAGGAACATTTGTCTGGATTTAAAATAGTTTATGTTTCATTTTTATAATCAGGAGGGCAAGCAGGGGACTTAGAAACTTTCCAGATTAAAAGATATTTCTTACAGTGCTGCAGATGGTTCCTTTATTGTTAGAACCCTGGGATCTTATTTGGACCTGTATGAACATGATTGGAAAGACACTTATTAGAAAACAGCTATTAAATTAGGGGAATAGCAAGTGCAGAAGAATTAAAGAAATGGGTAAGGGCTTTGTCTGAGTTCTAGGTAACTAGCTGGCTGTATAGCAAAATATCCAGGACAGGAGAATTAAAATGCCCCGTTTTGTGGGAAAGCAGATGAGGGATGGAAATGTCATGTTGTTAAAATAGAACATAAGCTGTAAATGTGCCCAGTGGAGAATTTTTCAACCAGGAGCAGAGAATGCTGTATGGATACAAGTCAAGTGGAAATCAAGGAAGTGAGAGTAGTTAGAAGGGGCCCAGGGGTCCCTCTGTTACTAAGATATCCATAATCCCTCTCAAAAGCTGTACTCAAAACCTCTTCTTGGATAATAACATACAGCTTCAAAGCCAACCCACACAAGCCCTCACGGTGGATCTCAGCAGAGGGACATGTGGAAACAGATGTTCTGTGGCTAAATTAATCCTTGGAATGTTAATTAGCTCATTCTCTTTTTACTGTTTTTTTAAATCTTGTGGTTTAGCTGTTCTCTTTGCCTTGCAAGGTTTCACTGCTGGATCCACTGTTTCCATGGAGTACTTGTACTTCTTTTACTTGCACACAGGAATTAAACTTTAATAGAGCCCAGCAATATGGTCTATGAAACTGTACATAAGTTGTGACATAAAAATTAAGCAGAAGAAAGTGATGGCATATGTTGTCTTTTTATATTTTGTGCCTACCAGCTCAGAGGAGTATCCTCACAATTCCTAATGATGCAGGGGTGAAAATGCTTTATGGTTAGATTTCCTAAAGCCTGGCTTAATTTACACGATCTGAGAATTCCTCTGAAACCATTAGATTTGCTTTACCAAATATGTACAGTTAAACTATTTTACACTATTTAAATATGAGGCTTTAGAAACCCTTTAATATCAGTTTCTGGCAAGGTTTTGATATTTTTCTGCTTTGATTATAAAAGAAATAATTGATGTAATATTGTGGTTATTAATGTAAATTGCTTCATGTATCAAATCAATGATGGAATCATCCAGTGGAAATAAGGTCTGGTAGATGAATCTTGATTAAAGCATTTATGGATCAGAACAGTTTCAGAGACTATAGTGCAGCGGGACAAACTTTGTCTTTATTTTGATAGGTGTTTTTTAATTGAAAATCCTACCTAAATTGTAATTCAGAAACTTGCTTTTTAAATGTACTACATCTTATATTTATTAAGAAAAATATGCTTCTTTTACATGGCTGTGCCAGTACTGAATTAATTCTAGATGAGTCTTTAGTGGAGATGGGGAAATGAGGGTTCTGGGAGCTGCTCTGCAGTTCAGCTTTGCTGTTGCTTGGGAGTTGCTGATGGAGGAACCAAGCTGGGCATTGCTGCGGGAACAGGGCCAGGAATGATCTTTGTTCAGCAGGGCAGGGGCACAGAGCCCTGGCCCAGAGCAGGCCAGTGTCCATTCCCCTGTGTGAGGAGCACCAGAGGTGCAGATAACCCAGCTGAGGGCAGGGCTCCGTGCCTCCATTGCAGAGGAGAGGGAATAAAAACATCTCTGGTCCCCGGCCTGTTGAACAAAAAGATGCAGAATTCAGCAGAAAGAGGCTGGAATTTCCTTCCCAGCCCAGCCCATAGTCAGTACCTTGTCACTCAGGGACTGGCATTGCCTGCAGCTGCCTGGAGCCCACTGGAGCACTGGCTGCTGTTTTCCTGCCTTAAATGTCTGCCTCTTCTGGAAGTGCTGCTGAGTGTTGCTAGTGATTGCCTGAAGACACAAAGCACTGTGGAAAGCGAACATTCATTTAAATTTGCATTCTTTCTTGGAGTTCAGCTCTTGAAATATCGCAGTCCTCTCCCAGTTGGTTCTTCCTGTGCCAATCTCTTGCAGGTCTGCCCTGATCAATTTATTCTCCATCTCTGTTATCTCTTCTGTTTTGACATCTGTGTGCCCACAGCCTGATGCAGCATAAGTGAAGTAGAAAACAGCTCAGGCAGACATGGAAAATCAGATTCTGTTCCTGACATATGGCCAGGAGTGAGCTCAGGTATCACCACGAGCAGCCACAATGAATAGTTCCTGCTCTGTTACTGATACAAACCAACGTGCCCTTGGCTCACACCCAGAGCTCTGAGCAAGGGCTCCTCCCCTTTGGTGATTCAATGGTTTGAATGTCTTTGTACGTGTGTGAAGGGTTTATGCTGCTGTTCCCTTGGGTTATGAATTCATTTCCTGCAGCTGCCATCATATGAAATCTATTGGTGCCTTTTCTAGGTGGGCTTTTAGAGCTTCCATTGGTGTCTTCCCCTCACCCCCTTTTCCCCTTGTTCTGTTGTTCAGTCTGTGGAAATGTTTCTCTCTCTGTGGTGCCTTACAGCACTGGGATCATCCGTGCCAGGAGCCCCAGAGGAGAGCAAGGTTTGTCACATGCCACAGACTGAACCTTCTGGCCCCTGGAAAATGCTTTTGCTCCAAAGCAGCACCTTCCATCTCCAGTACAGGGAGCTGTGGCAACACAGGGCTTGGTGACATGCACAGAAAAGACTTCATCTGCTTTGTGAGCTGTATGAAAATATGATGAAATGTGCTGTCCACTAAATGGGAGAGCACTGGGATTCCAGCCAAAGAGTCATAGGATTAATCTCAGGAACATCAAATGTGCTCTTTTAGTGAAATGAATCCTCCCTCTCAAACAATTGCAGCAGGTGGGCAGCTTTGGCTTGTTTCCATCATATCTGCTTAGGCTCCTCTGGCAAACATTTGATTTATTCCTATATACCTAAAATAAATTAGTATATTTACTTCAGCAAATCAATTGGCATGGCATGCTTTCCAGGGAACTGCTTTAACAGGCATATCAGTGACTTCAGCATTTTATCAGGATTCTTGACTTCCATAAGCAAAAAGAGCAAGGGGGAAACTAAGAAATCCAAAAACTGCATCAGGGAGGTAGAAAACTCTGAGATAAAATGGAAGTTAATTTCCTATTAAATGTGACCGGGTATTTAAATTATTAATTGCCATCTATTGTTATTTCAGTCTTGGATGCCCATGGAACATGAGGAATGAGAGCTAGAATGATAAAAGGGTTTGTGAGAGAAATTAGATGGAGGAGATTTCTTGCTTCATTTTTCCACAAAATATGTCTGGGGAAAGTCCATTAATTCAGACAAGACTTTGACCCACTGAGGGAATGGGAATCAGCTTGGAGAATTCAGAAAAATCCAAAGACTTGGCATAAAAAGCTACTTCATAGCTGGTATGACAAAGCTAAAAAGCCAATACCTTGCTGAATCCCATTTCTCAGATTCCAGTTTTAATAAATAGATTTTTAATAGATTTTTTAAATATAAAGCAACAGTACTGCTAATCTAGTCATTACTGGAGTTAGATGAATTAAGATACAATTAATAGTGTTATTTCCTGTAGTGATAAATTACCAGAAGTAGCTTGGTTTTGTCTTTATTACAAGTCTGTCCCTTTTTAGTGAAAAATTGTTCTCCTTGTTTGTTTTCCCTGAAATTGTGGGTTGATGATAGGTAGTATTGATAGTATTTAATGATACTGTCAAGTGCTGCTGCTTCACTTAGAAAGAAGACCTGAAGTAATTCATTCTAATGTGCACTCTGAAGTTTTATTTGTATTTAGCTGTATCCAGGTTATTCCTAAATATGTCAAAATTTCATTTAAACAAGGAATTATAAATGAGGGGGTGTGTTTACTTCTATTCAGTAAATTTCTTGCAAAGACACAAACATGTGTGTGCCAAGTTGGGCAGCAAAAGCATTACCAGGAAGTAGTTCTAGGCCAGCTTTTCCTGCTTCATTTAAATCAGATTCATTTGGTCTGTCTTGCTGGGATGCCTTCCCCAAATAGTGCTTACACTTCCTAAGCTGGGGACAGAAATTCTCTTGTTCTCTGTAAGATTTACTGAAATGTTCTACGTTCAAACAGGATCTCAGCCTAACCCAGAACAGCAAACTAGAGAAGCAAAGCCTGCATTCACAGGTGACTTACTCTGGGTGTGCAGACACTCCTCTTCTCCATGTACAGAGGGAAAAACAGATGTTCCTGCTCAGCTCAGACCCACGGGAGACCTTTTAACCCATGGCCACCATCCAGCAGCAGGGTAATGCCACCAGCCTCGGGAGGATGGCTGTTTCCTTGTGATTGATTTACCAAAAAGGTCAGCCCCAGACATGACACCTGTTTGCACTGTGGTCCAGCGTTCACCCCACAGTTCTGTAAACTGCTGAAATGTTCAGGGAAAAAAAAATATGAGATGAATTGGCTGTTTCAGTGGGCTTCCAAAAATATTCTGAAATACTGTTGCCATTATGGGCACATAGCATTGCTCTGGGTGAGATTCAGGGAGGAGCTCGGGAAGAGATACCAGGAAGGGAGCAAAGAGCTGTCTGAAAGGAGAGCCATGATGGGACAGGATGTACACGGTCACTGTGCTGGAGAATAAATCCTTCAGGAAGAGAGGGATCCAAAGCGAGTTTATAGCCTGAAATGTGTTAGTTAATATTTATAATGTGCATCCACCTTTCTCTGTGTCTTGGCTGTGCACTGGCTCCTGGCTGGTCTTGTGTCAGGTACAAATAATGATATTAAAGCAGGTGATTAATGTCTGTTTGAGACAATTGGGAGGTTATTTCCAGCTTTGACAGCGCTGCTCTTTGTGCAGCACACGAGCACAGCACATGAGGTACTTTGCTCACAACACAGAGAGGTGTTTTATTGATCTCCTCCCGTTCCACTTCGCTAATTCTGCCAATTTTCAGGCAGGCACAGCACCAGGATAATGGAGTCAGCATCCACTGCAGCTGCCTGGGCAAGCCAGGCCTGGGGAAATCAAAGAAATTGTACAAGTTATGATGAGGGGAAGAAGAAGGGGGGAAATCCCCTCTTCTGAGGTAGTGGGGTTAAAGGGATTTAAAGCTAATTGGAGGCCTGAAAACAGGAGCTGCCATTTAAAAGGGCAAATGTGAATTGTACTCTGAAATGAAAACCCAGATTTTGATGAGAGCTGTATGTTCTAAGCCATATAGATATAGCTATATATCCTTGGAAGTGCTCATTAAACCAACAGATTTTATGCAGTGCAAAAATGAAGAGAGCATTACTGAGTAGAATGGTGAGAAATAAAGGGATTTTGTCTGTATATATTTTCAACACTTCCATCTACTGGAAAAATTATTTCTATATAAAAATGTCACTTATTGGTAAATAATGAAAAAACATTAATGCCTGAGCTGGCTGGAAACACAAAAAACTGTGATTAATATCTGATTAATTATTAAGTAACAACTTTAGTAATACATTTTCCCTGTAGACACAGTCATAGTTGGTATAACCCATATTAAGATAATTCAGAAAAGCATGTCTGTGTACAAGAAATATATGTATTATCCAAATGGATTCAATTAAACCCATATCAGCAGTCAGTGCCTCAAAAATTAGGAAATAGCTGATATTAGCTGTTCAAGGGCATACTTAATTTATTCCCACTTGGATTCTGGCAATATTAATTTATTCTGTAGCAAATACCCTAAGTGTACAGTAATTTTACACAATGCACAAAAGGGAATGAAACCAATTAAGTGAGCAACAGAATGAAACAAAAGCAGCAAGGAACACTTTTCTCAGGAAGTGGCCTCATTCTGGTACCTCATGATCAACTCCTAGATCTTGTATTTCTATTTTTCTTAACAATCCTGTGAAAAGGCAAAAGGAATATTAATTACATTATTAATTAAATCCAGAGTTTGTACTGTATTGTGAAGCACTAAGATAACACTGCCAAGAGAAATAAATCCATTAAATGGGACTCAATAAAATGAACAATAGTGAAATGAAATGCATTCTAATCCGTGATTTCCCTTATTATCATCGCATCATGGAAACCACTTCTGTAAATGTGCCTCACGTGCCTGATGAGCTGACAGCAGAACAGTCTGGGAAGCATTTGTACCTTAGAATAATGTAGGATGTTCAACACCCAATTCAATACTTCCAAGATGAAAATATTCCTCTCCTGTAAATGAGATAAAAATATCAATTAGAAATTTAAGATCTTATTCACGTTAATGAGGAGTAGAACTTGGACATGGATGGTGTGTGCAGATCACAGATTTACTTTCATGACTGTCAGAACACTTGGCTTTAAGGCAAAACAGGACAAACTTGTCCCTGTTTGCTGAGGCTGACTTGTTGTGCCTTGGTTTTGTTTTCCAAAGGTGCTGCTGCTCTGTGCTGGTTCCCTGTGACCCATTCCTCATGGCTGCTGATATCGATGGGTACCAGATGTGGTTTGTGGCCGGGTGGCTGTGCTGTCCCCAGCTTCTGTGCTTTTGGGTTGGAGGGTTACAATTGACAGCAGCCTCTGTCAGGAGCACTGCAAATCCCTTTGGTTTCATGTAACTTTTGTCAATTTTGAGAGAGAACATTGGTCAGGTACTTCCCCCACCAGGCTGCCTTAACTGCATTTTTTTATCAATTGCACAGTTCATGGGTTGTAATGGTTTCCAGACAGGCGCAGAGTTTTTTGGTAGGTGTAATTCTGCATTTTTTAATATGTTGTGTAAATACTCAATTTACTATTTAGTTAGTAGTGCTAAAGAAGGAGCTTAAATAAAGGTGCTGTTCTAGTATAATTAGCACAGCTGTTTGTGGCTCTGCTTCAGATACCAATGGTGTTTATTTCATGACAAAGATAAGACAAAATGGAGCTGGGATTAGCTTGAGAATTCCAACCCAAGGAACTGCCTCAACAGCAGTTTCTTGGCAGAAGTCAAGCAGGAAGGAGGAATTCTTAAATAAACAAAGCAGCCCATTGCAGCATCCAAAGGTACTTCTTACTTCTTAGGAACAACAGGCCTTCATGCACCTGTATTTATTTTTTTCCCCTTTCTTTTGGTCTGGGAAAAGAAGATTTAGTTTGTGATTGGAACCCCTGGATTGAGTTTTGAAGCTTAACAGATGAGACTCGTCTGTCCGCAACACTGTGCAGATAAAGGCACCTTTCAGCAGCCCAGTTTCAATAATCAGTGCCTGAGCTTCAGAAACAGCTCATTGTATTTATCAGTGCTTCTGTCCCCATCCACATGTGAGTCAGGAGCTGCTCTGGGTGTAGGCCATAAATGAACTGTTGACATGAACTGGATGTGATGTAAATCAGGGCCCTACAAAGCTCGTCAGTGAGCAGGAATCAATAGGAAGGAAACAGTAAAATTTCAGCAATTTTTTGCTCTGATAAATAAATGGATTACTCTGTGCTCTTCTGGGAGGAAGCACAGCATGGGAGTGGAAACCTGGATCTCTGCTTTTCACCTTACTCTGCTGCAACACAGTCACAACACCAGTGACTTACATTTGCCTGACCTTCATCTATAAACACAGCCCTCGTGGTTTTATATCCTTACATCTAATTTCAGTTATGTTCATTGTTTACAGGCATATAAATATATTCTGGAGATACATCCTGTGTATAATGAATAAACAGAAATATTTACAGTTAATAGTTTGGGGATTAGAATAGCTCTGCTTTTTAATCCATATTTCTCTTTCACACTTGTCCAGGTACCTGAATTTTTCACCATTCCAGTCGATGCAACAAGGCCTTGTGTCTTGGAGAAAAGAGCCAATTGTTTCTGTTTGGGAAAGCTGCCAAAGGAGCACAGCTCCTTGCCCCCAAGGCCAGGATGATCACCCCTGTCAGTGACCCAGGGCTCAGACACACTCTGGCCCAGGTACGAGGATGTCACCTCCTGTTGCCACCATCCCTGTGGTTTTCCCCTCTGTGACCCCATCCCAGAGTGCAGGGTGCACCTCTGCTGCAGCTGAACAGCCACACTTGGTGAACACATTTAGCAAGGCTGTGGGCCTGCTGTGACCCTCCAGCCACAGACTGGGATTTAGAAACAATTCTCCAGCAGCACCAGGCTGTGCCTGAGGATCCAGCAGTGCTGAAACCTTTCCTGGCACTGGGAAAAGAGAAAACTTGTTTGCCATGTTCAAGTAACAGCTGAAAGAACCTGCATTTTGTCAAGGCTTATTTTCTTCCTCTGTCGGCCCTTCCCTTTTCTATCTACCTGTTTTGGGGTTTTTTCATTTTGAATTAAAGTTCTGATTGTTATGGAGTGTTCTGAAAGGCTCTGGAGAAAATACGTGTGTTGATTAAAGTTAAGGAAACTTTTGAAAATAAATGTTTTGCAAGTAGAAGTGGCGTTTTGGTCAGTGTTTAAAGACATGCAGAAAGAAAAAAAAAAGACAATAAAACAATCCCAAAATACAAAGACATTGTTTTAAGGGCAAGTTTGATCTCTGTAAGAAAATTCTCCAGAATTAGTAATTTCATTTGAAAACAAGGAAAACCAGACCTTCTGTTTAGAATAATTATAAAAAAGGTGGTTGAATATACATTTAAAGAACTGTTCCATAATACTTTGAAGATATTAAGACTTTTAAAAGTCATTTATTGACATTTTTTTTTCAGGACCTGACCTAAAGTTAATTACAGTCAAAGGTGGAACTGCAGCAGTTGATAAAATATACTAATCTACCAACTTCAGTTAACATGAGTATTGGAAGGAAAGAAGATTTCGGACAGAAAAAAAAGGACTAAAGTGCAGCTAAGAAGAAATTTTGGAACTTTGAGGTTCAGAAATGCCTGCATACCAGTACTTTATTATTGCCAGCAACACTGGCACAGCTTAGGGGTGTGAGCCCCTTTTTAAATGCATATTCCCTTCACAGTGGATCTGAAAGCCTGTCAGGAAAATCAACCCTTTTAGCAGCATTTACATCTGTACTCAGCCTGCAGTGTTGCTGGATCTCTGTGGGACTTAAACGTATCCTGAAATGCTGCCCTTAGAGACATTTTCCCGAGAAACTCATTTTCTGAAACACGGCCTCTTAGTGCATGGAAAACCAGCAAAGCGTCTTTGTCTTCCCATTTCCTGAACTTCAGCTCAATTATAAAAACACTAATTTTTAAAAGTTCTTCCAAAGGAGCTCTTTTCTTGTCACCATGTGTCACTCTGTCAGTCATACGTCAAGCCATGGATTTGAAAACCGACCTGCAGAAGCAGCTACCTTTGTCAGAAATTTAACTTGACAGCTTCTCTGGGGGACTTTCAATTAGGATTTTTTTTTTTTAAGAAAAAAAAAAGAACACTAAAAGTGTCAGTCCAAATGCAGTGAGCAAATGCTGGTATATGGGAGGCCTACACATACTGCCTTCTACTTCAGGATGATCAGGAACATAAATGCCAAGTTTTGGAGAAAAACAAATTTTAAAAACTTGTTTCAGGGACACAGAAAGAGCAGTTTCTGCTGTTTGAGGGGCTGGGTGGCTCTGAGGCCTGATGGGCTGGGCTGAGGGCTCAGCCCAGCCGGCAGAGAGGTGGCTCTGTGACACTGCTCAGAATCTCGTGTTTTCCACTTCAAACTTGGGAGTCTTGATGAAGGAAGTTGAAAAACCCCAGCAAATTTCAGTGCTGCTTGCTGAAAGCTTGGATTCTAAGGCGGTGGGAGCTGCTGTGGCTGGAAAGAGCCGAGCCCTGGGCCCGGCTCGGAGCCGCCTCAGCCTCGAGGGCAAAAGCCCCTCCCGGTGTCCGTGTGAAAACGGGAGCGAGGTGTGGGAGCTGCCGTCCCTGGCCGCTCTGCTCCCGGGCTGCCTCCCTGGAAACCTCATTGCTGTGGATGTGGGGGATCCCAGGATCCTGTGGAAGCCCTGGCTGCCCTTCAGACTGCCCCGAGCCCGTCCGGCCCTGCCTCGGGATCGCCGCCATCACCGCAGCCCCGTCAGCTGCGGTCAGTGTTACAGCCCCGCTCCAGAGCGGGAATTTCCTCGTCAAGCGTGGAGAAAAAATATACGTAATTGAGTTTATAGCTCGAAAAGTGGTAAAACAGCCCTTGAAGAAGTCATTAAATGTGGATGGACTCAATGATTTCTGCCTGAATCATCAGCAAGCTTTAAAGACACGCAGTGTGTGCGTGAGGGGAAGGCAGGAGCCCCGGCCGAGGACTGTTCCTGAAATCCCACTGAGTTTGTAGATTTTGTGACTTTATTTGTATCTGTCACCGAAACGTGACTGGAAAACTGATAGAAATGCTTTGGATAGACCGAAGGGGTGAAGGTGCTAAGGACAATGATATCCCGCAGCAGCGTTCCTCATCCTCTGCCTTCTGCTGGAGCCGGGACTGTGGTACCGTGACCGGGTGTGTGCTGCGTTTTTTAAAGGTACTTTGTTTTTATAGTGTTAATTATAGATGGACAACAGCTGAGAAAGGAAGCAATTGTAAATACGCTCAAACTTCAAAAGTTTATTGGAATTTTTCTGGTCTGTAATAGTTCTGATGGGTTTGTGTGATCTACATGATAACTATTTTTCAGTAAGAGAAAAGCTTTTATGAAAGTGTTTCAATATTATGTCTCCATTTGGTGTGGGAGGGTTTGAGGGAGGCTGAGGGCGATGGTAACTTGCAGCCTTCAGGTGCTCTCAGCAGCTTATCCTTTAAGCGCAAGGTTTTTGTCTAATTCATGGAATGCGAACTTCAGGTAGCTAGAAAATGTCTTAGGCTTTAATTGCTACATTGTCTCCCATCCCTAAATCTCCAGCAAACAGCCAGTGTAAACTACAATTTAAATGAGGCTGACTGAGAAACAGCGTTCCCCTTTCAAAAATATCACGAGATCTTTTTTCTTCCCCCTAGAATTGATGTTAATGTTTAAACCAAGTGTTTCCAGATAACACTTATACTTTGAGAAGGGAAGATTTTAAATTGAGCTTTATTGTGTAAATGCTTGCTCTGCCCTTAGTATGTCGCTGTTGTGCACACAGTGGTCCCTGCTGAGAGCCAGTGGTTGGGATCCACCATCTCTCCTGGCAAGGCTGAGAGTCACAGGCTGGAACAACATGGAATCATTATGGAAATGATTGGCATTTAGGGGCTGTTCTGAGAACATGATTAGAAGGTAGAAGAAAGGAGAGGTCATTTTTCCCTAAAGAACTTATACTTGCAGAGTGAAATCTTACCCTTTGGGATTGAAGGTTGTATGCAGTGGGTGTGTATGGTGTGTTAGCACTAGTGCCAGCTAATAGTTGGCAAAAAGAGGTGAGCACGGGTAAGAAGTTGTATTTAAAATTAACTGGAAACCTGACAAAGAATCCAACCATGAGGGAGGGCTTCGGCAAGGAGGAAAGCACCTGATTCGTGACTCTGCACATCTCTCAGGTAAGAAATTCAATGTTTTTGTGTCCTCAGGAGCACCTTTGTGGGCTTTTTAATACAGTTGAAAGGAAAATAACTAGCAAAAATATTTGGTTTTATTTTCTTTTGCGGCTGCATTTCTTGACTTTGTGTTACATATCTTTGTAAAAGAGATATTTAGAGGTATTCAGCTAAGTGATGCTTTTCTGTTTGTCTGTGAAACTGTGAAAAATGTGGAGCAGCAGAGCTGGGATTCCTGAGTTACAGAATGCCAGTTTCACTTGTTGGTACAGAGAACTTTGTGGCATTTCCTTGGAATGAGGGCAGAGGAGAAGCTGGGCCGCAGCTGTGGGCGTGGGCACAGAGCCCCCAGTGGGGCTGGGGCTGTGCAGGCACCCCCGAGGGATGCTCACAGAGCCCCCAGTGGGTCCGGGCTCCCCACGGGGCTCCCCCACACCCCAGGGATGCTCACAGAGCCCCCAGTGGGTCCGGGCTCCCCACGGGGCTCCCCCACACCCCAGGGATGCTCACAGAGCCCCCAGTGGGTCCGGGCTCCCCACGGGGCTCCCCCACACCCCAGGGATGCTCACAGAGCCCCCAGTGGGTCCGGGCTCCCCACGGGGCTCCCCCACACCCCAGGGATGCTCACAGAGTGGTGCAGGCACTTGGAAGCATTTCAGCATTTCCATGTTTACTTAGACTCATGCCTAATCAGTTGAGTTGCTGTAAATTTCTCTTGAGGGAATAAATTACTGAAAAACATCCCTTCTCAAATATTGTGTTTAGTGAGGGAAAGCAGCACATCTTAGAAGAACTGCAGTAAGCCAGGAAAAAATGGCACGTTCCCATGTAAAGGATCACAGCCTTTGGTTTCCAACAGCAAAGTGGTTTTATGAGGGGAGAAAGGGAGCAGAGCTCTCGAGTAAGTTTCTGTGCTTTGGTGGTACAGGAGCTGTTCCTTGGCTGGCAGCAGCGGTGGGACACAGGAGAAGGGAACTGTTTGTGGGAGAGCTGAGTTTCTCTCTCACTTCTGTGTGTTGCACTTGGTGGCTGTGTCTGAGTTACATGAACAGATTTTTTTAAAGCTAAACAAACAAACCAACCTGAGAGTTCTCCATCACCTGGGCTGGGGAGCAGATGGGCAGTCGTTGTTGGAGCCTTCGGTTGCATTTTCCCTGTAATGAGCTGTCTAATTGCTTGTCCAGAGCTGGTGCTAATCTATTTACACATATAATTCATTCTAGTTTTAAAATAATCACACAACCTTTTTAGGTTGTTTGTTCTTTTTTTTTAATTTGTGGAACATCAGACTGTCATGCTGGTGAACAGCTGCTGTGTTTATTCATGGACTACATTATGACTCCATTCTGGATGTGTCCATGGAAGGACATGTGATAGCTAATTGTTTCTCAGGTTAAAGGAAATAATGAATATCAATTGCAGCTACTTCAGCATGGCAGGAGAACGTCAGGAGTACCTCCCAGGCTTATGCTGGCTACCCATCATTTTGATTCTGTTTTCTGAGTTAGGAAATGGGACCCCACTGATGTGGCACATGATGTTCAACTTCCTGAAATTGAATTTGGAGAGGGAAACAGGGCTCACCGGTTTTGTAGGACACCTGGCAGACCGGTGGGAGTGGGTGAAATGTTGGTGTTTGCCATGAGAGAGCCCTGCTGTGCTGAGGGCCCAAAGAAGAGCTGTGCAGGCCTGAGAGTGGTGCCTGGTGCTGGCACAGCCTCAGTGACACCGAGCCATGGGACAGGGCAGCTGCGTGTCCCTGATCCCAGGAGCACAGCCTGGTGTGTGTGTCCCTGATTCCAGGAGCACAGCCTGGTGTGTGTGACCCTGATCCCAGGAGCACAGCCTGGTGTGTGTGTCCCTGATCCCAGGAGCACAGCCTGGTGTCCCTGATCCCAGGAGCACAGCCTGGTGTGTGTGTCCCTGATCCCAGGAGCACAGCCTGGTGTGTGTGTCCCTGATCCCAGGAGCACAGCCTGGTGTCCCTGATCCCAGGAGCACAGCCTGGTGTGTGTGTCCCTGATCCCAGGAGCACAACCTGGTGTGTGTGTCCCTGATCCCAGGAGCACAGCCTGGTGTGTGTGTCCCTGATCCCAGGAGCACAGCCTGGTGTGTGTGTCCCTGATCCCAGGAGCACAACCTGGTGTGTGTGTCCCTGATCCCAGGAGCACAGCCTGGTGTGTGTGTCCCTGATCCCAGGAGCACAGCCTGGTGTGCGTGTCCCTGATCCCAGGAGCACAGCCTGGTGTGTGTGTCCCTGATCCCAGGAGCACAGCCTGGTGTGTGTGTCCCTGATCCCAGGAGCACAGCCTGTGTGTCCCTGATCCCAGGAGCACAGCCTGGTGTGTGTGTCCCTGATCCCAGGAGCACAGCCTGGGGGGCTGCTCGGGGCTGGCTCTGAGCTGCCCTTACAGAGCAGCGCTTGTGAGGGACAGAGGGGCAGAGCAGACTCAGTGTGCTGCTGACAGTCCATCTGCACACACACACACAGCCCTACAAGGGTGTCATCTAGGTTTAAAATAGCCCAGTCTGTCTCTCTGCATGTTTCCTGTGCTGTTAAATAAGTTTAAAGTGTGATTGATGATCTCCAGATCCAAACCTGGGTTTCTAAACCCTCCAGCTGCATCTGCAGCCCTGTGGTGAGAGCCCCTGTCATCACATGCCAGATCTTTCCAAGGCAGCTCACACATTTCCAGAGCTCTCCTTAGCAGTTAAATGGCTTTGTCACTGTTCTAAGGAATGTC
Source organism: Melozone crissalis (assembly GCF_028551555.1). Taxonomy (NCBI): domain Eukaryota; kingdom Metazoa; phylum Chordata; class Aves; order Passeriformes; family Passerellidae; genus Melozone; species Melozone crissalis. Next base: position 796,308 of record NW_026535816.1, read on the forward strand.
ACTCCTTTGGTTAATGACAGCATTGGGGCAGTGTTTCAGCTGGGCTTAGCAGGCAGTGCTAGTATGGTTTTGGATTCTCAGTTTTAAATTTTCTTCCTCTCTTTCTTTTTAATTGAAAGCCTGAGTTGAAGATAGAACATAGAATGTGCAGGTTTTCCATCACTGCTGAGCATTTGAACATTTCTTTGCCTTCCCTGCAGTGGCCTTTTCACATTAAAGGAACACATTAAAGAGGTGTAGAACATTAATGTGAGGTGCCGGTGGAAGCTTGACAACTGTCAGCTTTGCCTGTGTGCATTTACCTCATCCTCTGTGTTATTTATTCATCTGAAACTCTTTTGCAAATGAGGCAGATGAGAGGGAACCTGAGGTAAATGAAGCCTGTTTAGGGCAGTGGAGATGAGAAGGAGCTGGAACAGCAGCAGGAGCAGAGCACCTGGGTGTTGGTGGCTGCTGCCTTACCTGAGGTGTTCCCCTGAAAAACAGGGCTTGAATTATTCAGGAGTTACCAGCATCTCCAGCCCCAAAGCATCTTTATTCTTCTGAATGTCTACTTAATAACTATTTTATAGTTTAAACTCTGAGTCTTCAAATGATGAAAGGTGGCAAAAGGAGCAGACAGTTAAGAAAGTGAGCAAAGAAGCCTCTGTCTAAAGAGAAGGAAAGGTGAATCCAGTCTGTGCATTCAGGCACCAGCCCCACACAGAGAGAACAGAAAATGCAGCCCAGTCCTTGTGCTGTGTCCTGGTACCACGTACCTGGGGACGGATGGTGACAAGGCATTCCTGCAGATCTTTGCAGGCTCAGTTAAACCCCAGAGTGAAACTGTGGGAGTTTCAGATCTGCTCATCCCCTGGCTGTTTGAATTGGGTTTCACCTGGCCCAGCTCAAGGCAGGGGAATTGTTTGGGGAGTCTGTGTTCTCCAGCTGCTGCTGGGAGTGGAGCTGGTGCGCTGCCACTGCTGATGGATGTTGCATGAAGGATGGGAGCTGACCTCTGGCTGCAAAGCTTTGTGCTGTACAGGGCTCTCACCTCTGTAATTTGCATTCCCCTTGCTCAGTTTTATCCCTGCTAGGGGTAATAAATGGCCTGGGGAGCCTGGGCAGAGTTGTGTTAATCACAACAATCATAACAGAAACAAAAGGGTTCTGGCTGGAGAAATCAACATTAAGTCCATCAAGCTGGATTTCTTTTTAAATGGTTGGTTAGCTAAGCCAATTAAGAGCTCCTCCACTTATTATTTTGCTGGTTCATTTATTTGGGCAGCAGGATTTCAGGCACTGTGCCATACAAGCAATGTCAGTTTGATTTGGTCCCATCTTTTCTGTCCCCTCCTACCACATCAGGACCCCGCTGCTCTTCACAGCTCTGCGTTGTCTCAGGAATTCATTTGCAAGCTGGAGATAATCAGCATCTCCTGACTCTCTAGGGCTGGTTTGATTATTGATTGCTGAAATCAGCCTGAATATTGCACAGTCACAAACCCCCCAACATAAATCAGCTCTTTTAATGCTTGGGGGTTTAATGCTGCAGTCAGAGATCTGTGAGACAAGGGAAAGATGTGGATTCCCGTTGTCACTTCAGTTAATACTTGACTTTGTTGTACAGCAGGAAATGCTGGCGCATCTCTTTGAGCTGGGTTATCAGAGACCGCGTTCCTGCCGTGCTGTGCCCTCTCCCAGCGCTGAGGGTGAGGAGGGAGGGTTTGTGTGCAGGGGCTGCTCACAGGGGCAGCCCTGGCTGTCTGCACACGTGAGCAGGAGAGTGCAGGAGCCGAGTCTGGCTGGCAAAGGCTGTTTCTGGGAGCTGGCACTCGTGGGACAGGGCAGCTTTTGAGGGTCTGATCGAGGGAATTATGTGCTGACATTCACTGTGTCCTCCTTGGAGCTCAGCAGCTCACTGGACTGGATGAATTTTGAGTATCTTGTTCAGAAGGGAATTGTTACTGCATTTCAGTTCTAGAGATGCCAGAATTCTTCAGGCAGTTCAATATGGGGAAAATGTATTTTGTCATAAGCTTTATTTGTTTTGCTGTTATCACCAGCTCACATCTCTTTAACTGCTTTTTGCAGTATGGACAGAAATTCAGATATTCAAAGCGTGCATCACCATTGCTGCTGTCTTGGGATGCATGAAGACTCCTGCTGTCCTTGTAGCGCATTTCTGTAACTCACACGTTTTTATGAAATTTCAGATGAGACCTTTTTTCAAAAAGACTTCTGTCTCTGTTATTGTGTAATAAATATATGTGGAGAGCTAAATCTGCTTTTGTTCAGTTGAAGGGTTACTGCATTCAGTGGCCATAATTTAGTTTCTGAATGGCCTGAAGATTTTCTGGCACGGCTCTGAAGAAGCCACTTCAGAGAGCAAAAAGGCTTTTCCTGTCCTCTTGTGCTGTGATGGCACTGATGTGGCTTTGGGTTTGGCATTAGTCCTGTGGTTCTCTTTCTGGTTGGAACTGCCACAGAGGGCTTGAGACTTTCAGAATACCTCAGGTATTGGTTAGTCATTGCAGAGTCTTAGTTTTGTGGGCCTTTTGCTTTCAACACTAAATGTCAATTTTTGTTTTTCTTTTTTTAAAATCTGATGGTATTTTGGTTAGATAGATAGCTGAAAGGATGGAGGTTTAGAGATTTATGTGTCAGAATGTAAAGAAATGGGTCAGGCGATGCTCAAGTGGGGCTTGCAGCAGCAGAGCTGGAAGTGGCAGCAGCACGAGCTGAGCAGCCACCATGCCCTGACTGGAGGACTCATTTTTCAGGCCTCCTGATCAGGCTGGTGGAAATGCACCCCCAGAACTGTTTGCTCTGTGGTTCCAGGAGTTATTGGAGTTTGAGATAAGAGCAGTGCAAATCTGTGTAATGTTATCCTGAAGTGCAGATCAGTGCCTGCCGGGAAATTGGCAGACTCCCCTGGTGCTGCAGAACAAATCAAGGCACCACTGTTCGTGTTCTTGCCTTTCCAAGAGTGTCACTCATCCTTCATCAGCAATTCCAGGATGCGAGGGAGATGCCATTGCAGTGATTGCATTGCCTTTGTCATTTGTGTGTGCATTAACCACGTTCATCAGTCAGTTTGCTCACAGGAGCAGCCTGGGGACTTCCCTTTGCAAGGTGCATTCACAGTGAAACCCGAGAGGTTCTGTTTCCTTTTGTTTATTAACTCCTCCCTGCACCGTGTCCTTCTTGTGGCAGTGTGCATTCCCTCCCAAGCCCTGCAGAGCACAGAGGTAAATACTTGAGGACATCACCTGTTTTTCAGCTGCCCACACAGCGTTCATGTATCTTAGCTAAAGCTAGACCCGATTCTGAAACCTCTTCCATGGGGTTTCATGAACATGAAACATGAGCCTAACAATTGCTAATGGCTCCCCTCACTGTGCAGTTTCTGCGCCCTGAAGGTGAGGGGTAGGAAATGCCCTCCCCTGCCCTCTGCCCAAGGTGCTGTGCCCAGGGCAGCTGGGAGATGAAATGCACTGAGGACGCGCTGGGCGCTGTCGGTTCGGGTCAGTGCAGGGCTGAAACTGCAGGAGAGAAAGGAGAGGTGTCCCAGATATTTGATATGTGCCCTCTGTGTACAGTTTCATGTCCTTTGAGCGCTCCAGAAATCAGAACTCAGCAGTTCAGGAAGTTCCAGCTCTCTGCTTGATTTTTATCCCCATTCTCTCGCAAGTGACAACGAACTGAAGTATTATTCCAATAATCTTCTTGTTTATTGTTGTTCAGAAAAGGGCTTCTGGCTAAATGTTCGTTACCATTTTTTTCACATCCCAGCCAATACAGATCATGGCTTTATGGGTGCACTTTAAAAATGTCCCATTTAAAACTTTCTGAAGGCTATTCAAAAAGTTACTGTATACACTCTGTATGCAAAAATGCGAATCTCCTCTTGTTTTTTTTCATTTGAAGGAGAATGGCAAAATGATGAGTTGTGAGGAGTGGCATTTCCCCGTGCTGCCATCTCTTTGCAGTGCCCTGAAAGGCTGCCCTGCCCACATCCATTCCTCTTTTCTCTGGGGCCAGTTCTGCCGTTTGCATCCAGGTCAGTCCCGTGCCGAGCCCGTGGATGATGGCAGCGGCGCAGGGCAGATATCGATCACACCAGTGTGACGAGGGCTCTTTGTTCAGCGCGGCCCAGGCTGGCACTGCCCTGCCCTGGGGACCATTAATGCTCACGGGGAGTTCGTGTCCCTCAGCAGCGCTTCAGGCACGGCGTGCTCGGCTCTCGGCGATGGGCTTGGACGGGCAGCACGGCAGCCTGAGGCGTGGGATGTTTATTTCTGTGTGTGCCACCTTTTAAAAAGCATTTTTAATAGCCACCACTTGTTCGATATGCTGTGAAATTCCGACTGAAAGGCGCTTAGAGCTGGGCTTGCCCAAACAAAACCAGACCAGAAGCCCCCCGTGGCTGTGGCCGAGCCGATGATCGGCCCCTGCAGCCGGGGCTCGGGGCTGGGGCGGGGCAGCCGCAGCGCCCTCACGGCTGTGCCGGCCGTGCCGCCCGCAGTGCCCGTGGCACGGAGCGCCGTGTGGGGCTGGCACGGAGGGCTGGGGCCGGGCTCGGCGCTGTGCGCAGCGAGGAGGAGGAGGAAGGTGCCTTCCTCCCGGTCCCGTTTGCTGGGAGCAGTGACTGTCACCTCCGGGCTGTGCACACGGCTGGTGCTGAAGGAGCTTCACATTTGTGATGTTCGCCTTTCCCCTCTCCTCTGCTGTGCCAGGGCTGCTCAAACAGGACTTTGGCTTAGTTGGAGCCTCTAACAGTTACCGAGGTGCGAGTACCATTAGCCAGTAAATTTTGGTTTATTTTAAAGGAATTCAGCAATGCCCCTCAGTATTTCAGCTAATGGCATTATGTGCCTGGATTCCTCGGTGTCCTCTCAGAATTCTTCCCCTGCAGCTGAGCACTGCACACAAAGCTGTCCCTAATGAAACCCCATCATTGTGGGTAGCTGCTGCTCTGGGAGAGGAAAGCTTTCCCTGTGGAAAAGCAAGCAGCCCAGTTCTGCACAGAGAGCACAGTTCCTCCAAACTTGTCCTGTGCAATGTCAGAGCACAAGCTTTAATGAATGTGGTGGAACCGTGGTGCAGGTGTTCATTCTAAAGAAATGAACATGGAAACAATTTATTTTTGATTATTCAGTTTATTAGCACACAGTTCCCTGTGCAGCCAAGCCTAAAATAAAGCGGGTTTGGGGCTTTTATCCATGGCTTAGTGAGGGCTCTTTGAGTTGCCATTCAGCTCAGCAATGTTCCCGAAATGCCTCAGTTCCAATTTCACTCTGTATTCCCATTCACAGGGCTTCCCCTCCCTCCCCCTGCCCTGTACTCTCTGGAGATCCTAAACAACCTACACAAATTCCATTTTATTGCCCAGGGAATGGTGTTATTTGAGGATTCAGATTGTTTAGGTGCATCCCAAGTAGGATATTTGGCAAGTGCTGGAACTCTGAAATTGTAGGGAGAGGAAAGGCAGGGCCCTTGCTGCTTCTGTTCCAGACTGAAGCTGAAATTCTGATGGCTTCTGACTTTGCTGACACTTCTCTGGGATTAGATTGGTACGAGCAGCCCAAACTGAAACCCAGTTCCAGGTTAGAGAGACGTGTAGGATCTCTGCTGCTCCGTCTCAAATAAAGGATGTGGTTAAACACTGTGGCACGTGCCTTCATGGCAAATGCAGCAAAACCGCTTTCTGTGGCACCAAGTATAAAACCTGGAGATTGATGTGACAGCTGGGCTGGGCTTTTTAATCAGCTGGGACAACTCAGAACTGTCTTAGTGACAGGGTTATTTTTTTCCTATTTGTGTGTGTGTTTCAAACCAAGTCATGAGTAATGTTACCAAGTCTGTTAGCAACACTTAACTCCCACTTGTTTGCTTTTAAGAGTTTTTGGATTTCAGATTTCTGGGCAGAAAAACTCACTGGGAATCCCAAGTTGCTTCTGATGGTCAGGATTTTGTAATGCCAATTTGCGATGTGTGTGTGGATATCACGTGTAAGGAACTGCTCCTTTGAGATTCCTGCAGGCAGCCCTGCCTGGGCCAGGGCTGGTGTGGAGCAGCCAGCCCTGCTGAAATCAGTGATCCTCACACTGCACAGCTGGTTTTCCGTAGGGAAAGGCCCTTTGTGTTTGCCTGAGGTCCTGGCTCCCTTTCCCCACGGCTGGCAGGGTATTCCAGTGCTGTTCAGTAAATGTTAACTGTCACAAATAATTCATATCAGCACGCTGGAGAGCACCTGGGGGAAAGGGAGCTCTGAAATAGAAGGGAATGATTCTGTAACGTGGTAGGGAAAGACGTCCCCTGGATAATGAGCAATTTCTGTGCAGCATCCGTGGGTCATTGTTCCCTTTAGAAAAGAGAAGGTTCCCGTGTCTTTGAGGTGACTCAGGTGGCCTTTGTGGTTTTTAATACAGCAGGTAAACCTTGTAGGAGAGCTCACTGTTTACTGGGCCCTGTGTCCGGGGGCATTTGGGCAGGCGGTGCTGTTGGATTTCTCTTTAGAGGCGTGGGCACGTGTGGAGTTTGGGAAAGGGAGGAAAAGCAGCGAGAGCTCCTGTGGGTGCATCCCCACTGGAGTCAGTCCCCGCTGCCCGTCCCAGCTCATGCCCAGGAAAATCCCCTGGCTGCTGAATTTCTCTGGAGCAACAGGGACACCGCGCGGTCACTTTTACTCGAGTTCCACGTGGAAATGTTTGTGCCGCCCCTCCGCCTCTGCCTGTGCGGAGAGCAGCAGTTGGAATGCGGGCGGCATCCTTGGCCGTGTGCTCAGCACATCCCAGACCTGGCAGCACGAGAACTGATGGATGGCAGAGCTGCTCACGAGCCAGGGTGCCAAGGGCTGCGTGGAAATCCAGTTAGCAGGATGATATTATTGGGAAATAGGGTTTTAATTGGCAGCTGATTGGTAATTGGGTATTGCACACATTTCATTAGGAAGGCACAGAGGAAGCTTGGTTGTGCACGGACGACAGAAGGCTGAGGCGCTTGGTTCCATGCAGGAGTTTAGGGATGGCAGTGTCCTTGTTTTAATTTGGGAGAATGCAATTAATTAATGTGCTTCAGGTCTCCGTTCCCACCATGGCAACCTCCCCCTTTACATTTTGGTTTCCATCTCTGAGCACAGCTTTTGCTGCCGTGTTTGCCAGTTTGCTTGCAAGACTTTATTGCATTCAGACCTATTTTTTTTTTTCTTGGCATATTGAATTTGTTGCTCCAGAGGATTTTTCATTCCAGCTGGGCTCCAGTTATTCTCACATTCCCTCAGGCTCCACTCTGAGTCCTGCTGTGATCCGCATTTGTAGCTTTTCAATGAGTAAACATCAGAGCTCCTCTGGCTCTGTGCTGGCACATCCTCTCCATGGCACTCAGCTCCTGCTGGACCTTGGAAAAAGCTGGATGCTTTGCATTATGTTTTGTATGACATTCAATTATGGAGATCCTCACATTTAAAAAAACATGGAACTGGGAGAAGAGTGATCTGCTATTAATTAGCTGTCTGATGCCCTGGACTCATGTGGATAATAATGGTTCCCTTTGGCTATGGTTTTAGTAATGTATAGGAAAACATGCCATTAGAGATATTAAAAATTCATTTCTGAATTTATACTGGCAGCTTGAAAAGTGCCACTCTTTTAACAGAGCACTTTTAAATAAAAGCTCCAGATTTGAAGTACTTAGTTCCAGCAAACCTGAAGTGAACATCTTTGTGTGAGCACAGACTTTGCACACGAGCCCTGCAATGTCTGCTTAAAGGAGCTTTGAGATCTCTGTTCCTGAACATCTGTGGGGATGGATGAGGTGTCTCAAGATGAAGCTCCCAGGCTGATGGGTCAGGTTCTTTCCCCCTGTTTCTTCCTGGCCCACAAAGCCGTGCCCAGACATTTCTGCACATCCAGGCAAACTTCTTCAGTGGCTTTTTGGAAATGAATGTCAGTGGCACACTGACATCTGCTCCTCCTCTCTCCTTCCTTGTCTCCCTGCACCATCCTCGTGTTCAATCCAGCCCCTGCCTTGCCATAAATGCAGTGCATTGGTGGATTTAGGGCTGTCCTGCATCTTCTGCCTGGCATTGCTTCTCCCAGGGTTTCCCCGCTGGCTGCCAAAATACTCCTGGGAAAGAGAGAGCTGTGATTTTCTGTGTCCCCACACATCACCTTTCTTGTAAAAGCAGCAACATCTACAAGTGTTTTCTTCTTGGAATCACAGTTTAAAGTGAAGAAGTAGAAAAGAGAGCCCACAACCTAATAATGCCTTGGCTTGGCAAGAAATTTGATGGTGTTGCAGGGGACTCTTTCTGAAGAAACAACTGAAGTTCTCTTTATGCTGCAGCAATTTGTATGTACCCCCAGCACCGTGTTTATTTGGTGTCAGTATAGGGTCAGCAGGAACCAGCACAGGCAGCTGGAACTAAAGGTCCTCTTGTCCCATTTTACAATATTAGTGTTCAAAATGTAAACTAAAGGCCAGATTCCACCCCAGTAATTTGGCTAAGAGGATAAGGGCTTATTGAATAGTAAAATGCTATCCTCAAAATATTTCTTTGCGTTAGGATTTTCCCAAGTATCTCATTTAGCTTTTGTTAATGGATTAAAGAAAGGGTGTTATAGTTTGGTAACCCTTTGTTAAGTGTACATATTTTCTATGTTAAATGGGTGAACAGGAGTGCAAACCCCTATGGACGAGGGCTGCTGGAGAAATCCTCCAAAACCGATTGTGTCCTAGAGACCCGAGTCATCATTTTGTCCTATTGCAACATCTCTTATTCTTTCGGTTCAGATAAACCTGCAAACAATTTAACCTTTAGAGCTTTAATATTTTTAAAGAGACATTCGTGTCCAGAAGGTGTCTCAAGGTGTTTGTGCCGTCAGGCTGGGTTTGATATCCCTATTAAAAATATATATGGCTCACTTGATGGGAAAATCTTCTTCAGAGAGAGGGGTTTTTCTTCAGCTTGAAATCTGAAATATAAAATAGAGTATAATAAAGTGAAGAGGCAAGTCATGATGCAAGGGATAGAAAAGAAAAATGGCTGGGAACACATTCTACTGAAACTGTTTGGATTTAATAGGAAAAGTACAGCTAAATCCTCAGTCAGTGAACCAATTAAAATTAATTATTGCATTGAGGGAGTTGGTGCCAAATCTGAAGAAATAATTCGAAGAAGGAAACTTATTTGAAAACTGCAATCATGGATGTTCTTTTTTTGACCGAGTAAGGAAGAGATGAACAGAGAGGGCTGCGATGGCTTTGGGCCCCGCGTTGTACCCAGGGGCAGAACGGGCTCCGGCACAGGGGAGAGGAACCCGAGCACTCAGGCTTTGCTTTGTGCCTGGCACGGTCAGTGATGGGCTTTGCTCTGTGCCCGGGCACGGTCAGTGATGGGCTTTGCTTTGTGCCTGGCACGGTCAGTGATGGGCTTTGGTTTGTGCCCGGCACGGTCAGTGATGGGCTTTGGTTTGTGCCTGGCACGGTCAGTGATGGGCTTTGCTTTGTGCCCGGCACGGTCAGTGATGGGCTTTGGTTTGTGCCCGGGCACGGTCAGTGATGGGCTTTGGTTTGTGCCTGGCACGGTCAGTGATGGGCTTTGCTTTGTGCCCGGGCACGGTCAGTGATGGGCTTTGGTTTGTGCCTGGCACGGTCAGTGATGGGCTTTGGTTTGTGCCAGGCACGGTCAGTGATGGGCTTTGGTTTGTGCCTGGCACGGTCAGTGATGGGCTTTGGTTTGTGCCTGGCACGGTCAGTGATGGGCTTTGCTCTGGGCAGGCGCCGGTGGTTTTCCATGCTTCTTGTGGCTGTTCCTTACTGCTCTGGTTTAGGATGGTAGAAGATGTCAGGTAAATTACAGCTTTTGGGTAGGAACACACATGCCTTTTATATTGAGCAGAAAATAGTCCATCTGTTGGGGGAAAAATAATTGTAATTTACATCAACACCCCTGAAAGGTACTTTCTCTACATGACATCTGTTTGTGTGGACTCCTCTGAGTTTGGGAATGTGGAATCATAGCATCATTTAGGTTGGAAAAACCCCTTATGATCACTGGGTCCAGTGGTGAAATTCTGAATGGGCTTGGATCGTCCCAAAGGAACGATTGCCTTGGGTCTGGGCAGCGCCGTGCGCTTGGGACTGTTCAAAGGTGAGCCCAGCCCAGGAGTGATGTGACACATCATCCCGTACAAAGCACGAATCTAACCCTGCAAAGGTTCAATCTGAAACTGGCACACAGAAAATCCTAACTGGCCACTCGATAGGTGATGCTGCAGCAAACCAGGCATCCATCGGAATTCCCTCCTGTAGCAGAGCGTTCAGGGGCAGTTCGGTCAGAGCCGTGCTCCGGTGCCCAGAGCCCTCAGGCAGAGCTCCGAAAGCACTGGGTGGGCTCCGTGGAGTCCCTCTGCTGGCGAGGTGACACCACGGTGCTGTGGCAGCGAATGCCCGCGGTGTCAGAGCCCCCGGGGACCGGGCTGCTGTGCCCTGGCCGCAGAGCTGTGCCGGAGCTGCGGGGACACCGGGCAGGGCATTGTCATTGCCCGGTGCCACTGCCCGGCCAGGCCTGGGATGGGACATGGGCAGGGCACGGGAGCTGCGGGGAGCGGGGGAGGGAGGGAGGGAGGGAGGGAGTGAGGGAGGGAGGGAGGGAGTGAGGGAGGGAGTGAGGGAGGGAGGGAGTGAGGGAGAGAGTGAGGGAGTGAGGGAGTGAGGGAGGGAGGGAGGGAGTGAGGGAGAGAGTGAGGGAGTGAGGGAGGGAGTGAGGGAGTGAGGGAGGGAGTGAGGGAGGGAGTGAGGGAGAGAGTGAGGGAGGGAGGGAGGGAGTGAGGGAGGGAGTGAGGGATGGAGGGAGTGAGGGAGGGAGTGAGGGAGAGAGTGAGGGAGGGAGGGAGGGAGTGAGGGAGGGAGTGAGGGAGGGAGGGAGGGAGTGAGGGAGAGAGTGAGGGAGGGAGTGAGGGAGGGAGTGAGGGAGGGCGTGAGGGAGGGAGGGAGTGAGTCAGTCAGTCTGTCAGTCAGTCAGTCAGTCTGTCAGTCAGTCTGTCAGTCAGTCAGTCAGTCAGTCAGTGAGGGCTCTGCTCTGCTGCTCACAGCCCCGGCAGGGCCCTGTGGAGCAGCAGGGGCTGCTCTGGGACACGGGCACAGGGAAATAGGGCAGGGCACCATCTCAGCAGTGCCGCAGAGTTTCCCTTCAGAGCAGCGAGCTCAGAGAGGCCCCGCAGCCCCGCGGCCGTGCCCGCCGAGCGCAGGGGTGCCGAGGGTGGCAGTGCCAGTCACCCTGCCGGTACCTGGGCAGCACTGACGCTCCAGAGGGAATTCCTGTCCGAGTCAATTCGGTTGATTTGGATGAGGGAATGAATTCCTCCTCCGAGTCCTCCTCTGTGCGGTCTGGCACAGTTGCCCACGGTCTGTCGTGTTGCTTACAGAAGTGCCAAAAGCCAAAACCTTGAGGAACAGACCTTAATCTGACTCTATAAATAGTTTTAATTAGCCACTCCTTCTTTTTTTTTTTTTTCTTTTTGGGGAAATCCTAATTGACTTTGGTTTTATACAGCCAGAGTTAATCCAAAATCTGTCTCTTCAGGCCACTTTCTGGCCTTGCATAGACCACAGCACACTTTTTTCCCCCTTTAATGTTTCTCCTTGCTGGTAAGGAAATGAAAGGAGTGGGAGATGATGTGAGAGGAGCTCAGTGAGGGGCAATTGCCAAGTTCCTCGCTCTCCCCTTTGAAATAAGGAGGGGAGCATTGCCCGGCAGGCAGACGATGGAATAGCGGGGATGCCTTGTGAGGGAGGCCTGAGGAATTAATGTCTGTAGGAGCCAAGTGAGTGCTGAGGCTGTGACTGCAGAGGCACAACAGACATTGTCCCCACGAAGGGCAGGGGCAGTTTCTCCTGTTTCTGGGGAGTGCCAGCGTGGCTGTCGCTGCTGCTGCCGCTGTAACTCTCAGCCCAGGGCTCAGGCCGTCAGCAGCAGTAACTTCTGCCAGGTCACGGGGATTGCTGAAAGTCTCCTTGGCTGCTCACTGATGCTCAGCAGTCTCAGTTCTGGTCAAAATCATTTCAGTGGGAACCAGGAGGCATAAAAATGCTGAGACCGATTTTCACAGAGACGCCTCTCCCTGGTGAGTGCAGGGTGCGATCCCAGCAGAGCAGGGGCAGCTCTCCCTGGCTGCGATTTCTCTCAGCACCTGAATGAGCCTCAGTGTTCGGCAGGAAAGGGCCTCCAGTAAACTGCCTCCTTTCTCCTCTTATTGGAGTCCCGGCTGTAGAAAGAACCGAGCAGCGGGGTGAAATCATTGTTTGAAATTACTGACAATGAATGTCGATCGCAGCCTCAGGACTGAGCCACGATCGCTGCGTGTGCCTTCTCCTGAACGCGCTGCAGTCGCTGCTGTGCCCAGAGCGGGGATTTGTGTGCCAGCCTCAGCGGGCTGCAGTGCCGGAGCTCTCTGTGGGCAGGAACGGGCTGCAGTGCCGGAGCTCTCTGTGGGCAGGAACGGGCTGCAGTGCCGGAGCTCTCTGTAGGCAGGAACGGGCTGGGCTGCCTCGGCCGGATCCGATCTCCATGGGGACTCTGCGCTCCCCGCGTGCGGCACTCCCGGCCCTTGGGACAGGCTCCCGGCTCTGCCCTGGGACTGAGCCGGAGCTCTGGGACACCCAAGGTTGGAGCGGCCCCCTGAGCCTCGGCAATGTGTGCGGGGGTGAGGCTTCCCTGGGCCAGGGGAGGGAATCCCTGCTCGTTCCCAGGCGGGAATTCCGGGCTGGAGCAGCTGGGAGGCGCGGCCGATGGACGGGGACGCGAGCTGAAGGCAAAGAGCTCCGGGGAAAGCGGCGGCTGCCGAGGGAGCCGAGCCAGAGGCAGCCCGGGCAGGGCACAGGATGGGAATCCTGAAAGGTGAGCGTGCCCAGACTGGCAAAGGGCAGAGAGCAAAAGTCCAAGCAAGCAAAAGACAACAGAAACCGTGGAGATTAAAAGACTCTCGAATTTGCCTTTTATTCGTGAAATAAATACAGCTGGAACAGCATAAATAAAAGCAGCTGGAAGGATCGTGTCAACAGGCGGGGTTTTGCTCACCTCTGCTTTGCTTTGAGTCCACTACAAAAAATCAAGAGTCATCAGGAAGATGGAAATGAGCACACAGGTTGATCCAGGAGCAGTGGAAAGTGGGAATGAGGCACTTTTAGCCCCGCGAATGGCTCTTCCCTTGTGCGCTGAGAGAGCTTCAGCAGCAATTCCTGCTTTGGTGACATTTTACAGCAAGGTGTGTTTTCTACAGGGGAAGACTTGAAAAAGAGCAGCTCCACGTTCGGATCATGTGAGAGCTGCTCGTGAGTGTCACAGCTGCAGCTCCCCAGAAGCTGAACTGTTTATTGCAGGAAGAGGGAGAGGCAATTGGTTTTGCCATTGTCAGCGTGGGAGCAATGTGTGCCCTGCGAACGTCACGAGCAGAGGTGGCAGCAGGCTGTGGTCTGAGAAGCAGAACTGGTTGGAGTTAGGGCACCCTAATGAGATTAGAGTGAGACAAAATCCGAGAGAATAGGAGCAGAGGAGCACGTGGATCCATCCTGGGATTTCTGTAATGGAAAGCTAAATATGCAAAGATCTGGCATCAGGTTTAATTTATGGCTGTCATCTTTCTGCTTCTGAAACCTAGTCAGTGGCACGGTATTGGCCAGAGTTTTAAAAAGAAAATGGCATCAGGTGTTATTAATCTTAGCTATGTGCAATCGCATAAAGAAGGAAAGGAGAACAGCGTTGTTTGTCTTTGTTTTGAAGCCCGCAGACATCGTGGCTGTTTTGCATCACGCACGTTGCTGTCGGTCGGTGTGCGATAGTCTGTAAAATGAATATTAAAGCTTCTGGCCGTCCCTTAGTCCCGCTCAAGGAGCACAGACAGAGCAAGTTCTCCCCTCGGGCCCAGCGCTGTCGGCCGGCAGTGCCGGCTCCTCCCGGGCACTCCCGTCCGCCTCCTCCTCCTGGCGGAGCCCGAGCAGAGACCGCGGGGGGCTCAGTGCCGGCGCTGCCCAGCCCCGCCCGCCGGGGCTCCGGTTCCTCTCCCGGAGCTGCCGCTGTCCCCGAGAGAGGCGGGGCGGCTGCCGTGGCACGGGAGCGCGGCCGTCCTTGGGGAGCCGCAGCTGGGAGCTCCCTCGGCCCGAGCTCAGGGCCCGGGCGGGAGCGCCCGGATCGTCACCCGCTGCTGCCGCTCCGGCCCGGGCACCGGGCACCGCTCCGGTTCCCGCGGGCCGAGCGGATCCGGGGCTGCTCCTGCGCCGCGGGAGCGCCGGGAGCCGCGAGCGGCATCGCTCCGTGAGCCGGAGGCGGCACAGCAAATTCGGCTGGGATAACGGGATATGGCACTGCTGGGATAACGCGGTATTGCAGATGGGCTGCGTTCTGTGGCGTCCTGTCAGGGGAGGCTCCCGGCCTTCTGATCCCACCCGTGGTTTTCTGCCAGCCTGAAGCAGTTCCCACAACAGAATCAAACGTGTGAGAGCTCCATTCCCCGCCACCGTCTGTGGCGATGTCCGCAGTCAATTCCACGACCCTGTGAACTGAGACTAATAAATCGGGCATTTTTCTGGTCTCAGAATCGGAGTCTTAAGTCCTGTGGGTTGTTGTTTTTTTTGTGGTGGTGAAGGTGAGGAGGGCTCAGGGACACAGTCTCCGCTGCCGGCACTTGGGCCCAGCCCCATCTGGCCGGGCCCAGGGCTGTGAAGCGGGGACTCGAGCCCTGTGTTTGGGGAGTGCAGAGCGAGGCTGGCCCAGGCCTGAGCACAGAGGCCAAGCGCTGCATTTTGGGCCCGGGGACAGAGCCCGAATCCTGCGTGCGAGCGCTCGGAACGGGAGCCCCGGCCCGGGGCTCTTCCCGGAGCCGGGACACCGGCGGGGCCTCTCCCCGGCGCCGATGGGCGGCGGGTGACGAGCCGGGAGCGCGGCGTTCGGGGGCTCGGGCCGGGCCCCCGCCGCGCTCTCGGGCTCCGGAGGCCCCGGGGCCGTTCCCGGGGAGGTGCCGGGGGCAGGAGGCGGGGCGGGAGCCGCGGTGTCCCCGGGCCTGGGCGGTCCCGGCCGCTGCTCGGGGACCCTGGTGCGGGCAGGCGGGCCGGGGCCCGACGGAGCGGGACGGGAACGCGGGGCCGGCGGTTCTCGCTCCCTGTCCGCCTCTCCCGCCCGCGGCGCCGGGACGCGGAAGGTGACACCGGGACGCGGGGGAGACACCGGGACGGGGCTCTGCGGGCTCAGGAAAGCCAGGCTCCTCCCGTCCCGGTCCCGATACCGACGGGCGACAGGCGGCACCGCCCGGGACCCCCGGCAGACCCAGGCGGCGCTCGGCCCCCGGGCCACGGTCACGGCCCCGCCGCAGCGCCCCGGGCTCCGAGCGGTCCCCGCGGGAGCGGCCGTCGGGCGGGGCTCGCACGGCGCCGAGCGAGGCTCCCGAGCGAAGGCCCCGGGACCGGCGGGGACAGGGGGGCGGGGCCGGCACAGGTGCGAGGGGCGGGGCCACGGAGCGCGGGCAGGGGGCGCCGCGGCGGGGCCACCGCCACCGTGCCCGGGCCGGGGGGCAGAGCGCCGCTGGGGTGTGCCGGGCCGTGCCGCCTCTGCCCCGCCGGGCGGATGGAAGCGGCACCGGGCCGGGGATCGGATTGGGGCCCGGGATGGCCGCGGGCACGGGGCGCTGCCGGCTGCGGGATCGCGGCCGTTCCCCGGTGCGGGCGCGGAGCCCCCGTGTAGGGCCGGGACCCCGCAGGGCGCCCTCTGGCGGACACGGAGCGCGGTGCGAGCGCGGCGCCCCCGCGTGGCCGGGGACAGCGGTGCGGGGGCGGGGCCAGCACAGGTGTGAGGGGCGGGGCCACAGAGCAGGAGGCCGTGCCAGAGAGCGCGTGCGCAGTTTGGGACAGCGGAGCGCGTGCGCAGTTCGGGACAGCAGAGCGCGTGCGCAGTTTGGGACAGCGGAGCGCGTGCGCAGTTCGGGACAGCAGAGCGCGTGCGCAGTTTGGGACAGTGGAGCGCGTGCGCAGTTTGGGACAGTGGAGCGCGTGCGCAGTTCGGGACAGCAGAGCGCGTGCGCGGCCGTCACAGGTGTGCAGGGCGGGCCCAGCTCAGGTGTGCGGGGCCCCAGTGCGGCTGCGCGGGGCGGGGCCGAGGTTATTTAGACCCCGGAAATCGCCGCAGCCGCCATTTGCTCACCCAGAGCTCGGTGCGTACGGAGCTCCCTGTGTGGGCTCCGCAGGTAAGGCGCGGAGGTTTAGGCCTCCCCTTCTGCTCCTCTCTCTAGCCCTCCTTCCTTCTCCGCGTATTCCCCTTTCTTTCTGCCCCTTTCCTCTCGCCCTGAAACTCTCCTTTCCTCTCCTCCCAAACCCGACCGCCCCCCACTTCTTCCTGTCCTGTCCCTTCTCCGCTTCTCCCTTCTGTTCCTCCTCTCTCCACCGTTCCTCTTCTCCCCTCTCGGCCTTTCCCTTCCTCTCCCGCTTCCCTCCTCACTCCGACCCCTCTCCATTCCCGTCCTCAGCACCCCCATCTCTCCTGTCTCCCCGTCCTCCTCTCTTCTCCTTCCCTCGCACCGCGGGGCTGGGGCTGCCGGGCAATAATAAAGGCCAGAGGCCCGGAGTCCGGCGCCCCCGGCCCCGCTGGAGCCCCGCTGGTGTCCCCATGCAGTTCCGTGGTTGAACGCAGGGGGCGCCGCCGGGGCTCCGCTTCCCCCATCCCACGGGGGCCCCTCGTTTGGAGGGGGTCCCGGGATGGGGGGTCGGGTTTGAGGACCCCCTTGTTTGGAGGGGGTCCCGGGGTGGGGGGCCCCCTCATTAGGAGGGGGTCCTGAGGGGGGGGTTAGGAAGGGGCCCCCTCATTAGGAGGGGGCCCTTGGGGGAGGGGGGGGGGGATTAGGAAGGGCCCCCTCATTAGGAGGGGGTCCTTGGGGGGGGGGGGTAGGTAGGGCCCCCTCCGGAGGAGGGGGTCCCGGGGGGGGCGGGGCGGGCCCCCTCCGGGGGAGGGGGCCCGGGGGAGGGGGGCGGGGCGGAGGGGGGGCATTCCCCCCTCCTGGCCCCGCCCTCCTCCCCCGGGCCCCCTCCCCCGGACGGGGTCCCGGCCCTGCCCCCTCCCGGGGACCCCCTCCTCCGGACGGGGCCCGGGGGGGGAGGGGGGGGGCGGGTGGGGTGGGAGGGAGGGGGGGGGGCGGGTGGGGTGGGGGGGGAAGCAGAGGGGGGCACGTCACTCCGCGCCGTGAAACACAAACACATGTACACGTGTAAAAAAAACAAAAAAAACCACACACACACACGAATTGCCCTCCCCCTCCGGACCCCCCCTCCCCACCCGCCCCCCCTCCCCCTCCCACCCACCCACCCCACCCGCCCCCCCTCCCTCCCCCCCAGGGCCCCGTCCGGAGAAGGGAGCCCGGGGGAGGGGGGCGGGGCCAGGAGGGGGGAATGCCCCCCCTCCGCCCCGCCCCCCTCCCCCGGGGCCCCCTCCCCCGGAGGGGGCCCGCCCCGCCCCCCCCCCGGGACCCCCTCCTCCGGAGGGGGCCCTACCTACCTACCCACCCCCCCCACAGGACCCCCTCCTAATGAGGGGGCCCTTCCTAACCCCCCCCGCCACCCCCCCGACCCCCTCCTAACGAGGGGGCCGCTGTAACCCGCACCCCCCGCCCCAGGACCCCCCCAGTGTGATGTAGGGACAGCCGGAACCCCGGCGGTGTGGGGCGGTGCTTGAACTGCAATGGGGGGACCCGCGGAGCGGCTCCGGCCCCGTGTGGGGACCCCAGCGAGGGCGGGGGCGCCGGGCTCCGGCCCTCGGGGCTTTATTATTGCCCGGCACCCCGCGCCCCGCGGTGCGAGGGAAGGAGGAGAGCGGGGAATACAGAACGAGAATAGGGGAGCGGGGGAGAGGTCGGGGTGTGCAGGGCGGCAGGGGACGGGGCGGAGGGGAAGGCAGGGTGGGGAGGGAAGGGAGAGGATGGAGGAATAGGGTAGGGTTAGGTAGGGATGAGTAGGGTAGGGATGGGTGAGGGAATAGGGAGGTGGGATGGGAGGGAGGGGCGGGGGGCGGCCGTAGGGGGGGAGGGAGGGGAGGGCTAGGGGGGAGAGGGAGGGGGGGGGGTTTGGGGGGGGGGTGGGTGTGGGGGGTGGGGGAGGGGAGGAAGGGAGGGTGGGAAGGAGAGGTGTAGAGAAACAGGAATACTAAAGAAAAGAAACGCAGAAGAAAAGAAAGAGAAACAGAGATATAGAGCCCCGACCGACAGCAACCTACCCCACCGAACGCCGAGGAGCAAATGGCTCCGCCGGCCGCCCCCCCCGCGCCTTAAATACCCCAAGGCCCCGCCCCGCGCAGGCGCACTGGGATCGCTCACACCTGTGCACGCCCTGCCCCTCGCACCTGTGCCGGCCCCGCCCCCGGGCCCCGCCTCCCCCCCGCCCCCCTCCCGCCCATAAAAGCCGCCGGGGCCGCGCCGGTCCCGCTTTCTGCGGGGCATCTCGGCTCGGGATGCGGCGGGAGCGGCGGTCGGAGCGCGGTGCGGAGATCCGGATCCGGGGCTGCTGCTGCTGCTGCGGCGGCTGCTGCGCGGGGACCGAGGCGCTCAGGTAGGACCGGGACCGGGATCGGGATCTGGGCCCGGGGATTCGGGTCCCGGTCCCGCCGGTATTCCCTGTGGGAGCCGGGCCGAGCCGCTTTTTCCCCGGCGGGCAGGGCACTGGGGTAGTTACCCGGGGTGCCGGGGCCGGAGGATCGAGGGGGGATCGGGGCTGGATCGGGACCGGCATCACCGCGGGCGGGAAGAGCCGCTCCGGGACAGGCGGCGCCGCTCTGGCTGCGGCCGGCGCGGGCCTGGGTCCCGCCGGGCCTCCGGGCACGCTCCGGCTGCGGCGGCAGGGAGCCGGTGCTGTGCCGCTGCCGCGCCCGCCAGGAGAACGACGCTGCCCGGGAGCGGCCGCTGGATCGCAGCGGGAAGGACACGGAGACCGCCCGTACCGGCCCCGAGACCCCATCGGCATCGCCGCTCGCTCAGCGCCGCTGCCCGTCCCGGCCCGGTAACCCCGGGGGGACACCGAGCCCCCTCCCCCGGCCCGGTAACCCCGGGGGAACACCGAGCCCCTCTCCCGGCCCGGTAACCCCGGGGGGACACCGAGCCCTTCTCCCGGCCCGGTAACCCCGGGGGGACACCGAGCCCCCTCCCCCGGCCCGGTATCCCCGGGGGGACACCGAGCCCCTCTCCCGGCCCGGTAACCCCGGGGGGACACCGAGCCCCTTTCCCCAGCCCGGTAACCCCGGGGGGACACCGAGCCCCCTCCCCCGGCCCGGTAACCCCGGGGGGACACCGAGCCCCCTCCCCCGGCCCGGTAATCCCGGGGGACACCGAGCCCCTCCCCCGGCCCGGTAACCCCGGGGGGACACCGAGCCCCTCCCCCGGCCCGGTATCCCCACGAGCCCCGCGCTCCCCCGCAGCCCCCTCTCCGTGCCCGCGCCCCGGGGGCTGCAGCCCCGGCCGGGAGCAGCCGCTCTGGGACGGCCGCTGGGGCCGAGGCGTTGCTGCTCCCGCTCCCGCTGTGCCTGGGCTGGGACCGGAGCCCAGGGAAACGCTGGGGAAAAACAGTGAAAACTCTTTGCTCTTTATTTGCAGAGCCGCGAGGATCATCGAGGCAAACGCTGAGCAGCGACCGGCCCGGCCGCCCATCGATCACAGACTTTTGGCCTTGCCAGCGCCCTGCTCCAAACACCTGGGCCGATGCCAGGGCTGTTCCAAAGCCCTGCTGGGATGGCAATGACCGCTGCCAGTAAGAGAGCTCCCCTACAAACGCAGCTCCTTCCCTTCTGTGAGTGCTGCTTTGCACACCGGCCCCTGCAATGGCTGCAGGGCAGAACCGGCTGGCACTCAACCTGGCAGCACCGAGCTCTTCCCCATGACCCTGATTGTTCTGCCCTTTCCCGGATTTCCCCAGCAGCTGTGAATGTGCTCCCACCATGTCCCTTTGCTTCCCCAGGAAGAAGCGAACCAGACGAGTGCTGAGGGCTCCTCTGGAGAGCGGCAGGGGGCGTTTCCTGCAGGTGAGTGCTGCCAGCTCAGAGCCACGGTGGCTGCCGAGGCCGGGGCTGTTCCCCTGGCCCAGAGGCGTCGGTGCCTCCTGCTCGCTGCCAGCCGCGCTCCCTGCTGTTCCCTCGGGGTGTCCCGGCTGGCCGGGAGCGCGGGGCAGGAGGAGCCAGAGGCTCCTGAAGGCAGCGGCCCCTCGTGTCTGTGGGATCTGCAGCAGGAGCTGTGCCTGCACTGCGGCTCCCGGGCCAGGGGCTGCTCTGAGCAGGCCCGTGGAAATGCTCCGGCCCACACGGAGCACCCGGAGCCCGGGAGGAGCCCAAGGAGCAGCTGGCATCACCTGGCACCGGAGGCACGGCCCGTCTGCACGGGGGCTGGCACAGCAATGCCCGGTTCAGAGCTCCCACACGGCTGCAGGTACGTCCCAGCCACCCCACATCCCTTCCCTCCTCCCCAGCCTGAGGCCATCGTCCCTCAGCAGCGTTAAAGCCAAGGCAATCTTCCCCCACAGATACTGAACCCCAGGCAGGAGCCCTCAGAGACACCCGAAAATCAGCGGGATGGAGTCTGGAGTGTTCAGGATCCAGCTGCAAGTGCACAAGTGATGGAAAGCTCTCACAGGTGGGTCCCACTGGAGGTGTGCTGAAGACAGGGATGTGCATCCCTTTCCTGAGGGAAAAGAATTTGTAGAGGCCACTGCTGAGGCTCTGAGAGGAGCTGAGCTCCTGCAGGGAGAGATGTCCCCCCTGGGCACAGGGGCTGCCCCAGCACGGGCTGGGAGCACATCTGGCCACTGCCTTCTCCTGCTTTAAACACCACCGGGATGTTCTCCATCCTGGAGCTCAGGGGGTGACACCAGCTCAGTTCCAGGCAGCTCTGTCCAGTGCCCCCAGGGACATCACCGGGGTGAGGGGTATAAATGCCAGTTCTGTGCCACAGAACCCTGTCCTTGTCCCCGTGCTGCTGCTGGGCTCCCTTGGAAGCTCTGCTGCTCCTGGCACAGCCGCTGTCCAAGGCAGCAGCCCTGCATGGCAATGCCCAGCTCCATGGGGCACTGGGAGGTCACTGCAGCGGGAATGGAGCAGGGAATTTGGGGCTCTGGGTGTGATTCAGCACAGCCAGCACAGCTGACAGGGAACCCCAAATCTGGGCACCGCACAGAGAACAATCCTTGTCCTGCCCCGTCAGCTCAAACCCCTGGGCTGGGAAGCTTTGGGAATTAAATATACGGAATTACACAAAGCACAGCAAGCGGCATCACCCAGAGGGACAATCCAGGTCCCAGACAATTCCTCCTCCATCCTCTATGGGGGAAAACACCCTGGGCCTGCCAGGAGCTCTGGCTCTGCTTTTCCTCCAGCTCCTGAGCAGTGTCAGGGCCACCACGAGGGCTTTAAAACCCAAATAAACCCCACATCCCACACAGTGAATAACCCAAATAAAGAAATGCATTCTTGTCATCAAAGCTCAGAGCTGTGTTAGGAGTTGTGACAACAAGCTAATGGGATTCCCAGGAATCTCATTCATGCTCCTGGTTTCATTTTCATGTGGTTTTAATCCCTCAGTGGGCAGCCTGTACAACTTCTCCTGGCATTCAGAGGTTGAGCAGGGCTGGCTTTGGATTGACCTTCACCTCTGGCCCCAGGCTGTGCAAACACACCTTGTGCCAGGGTGGGTGAGCTCCTCGCCTCAGCTTTTCCCTCCTAAACGTGCCCTTACTCATCTCTGTGCAGATGAACTCACACTTTGCCCCAAACCATCCGCTCCTCACCTCCATGTGGCCTCCGAGTGTCCCTTCTGCTCCTCACAGGTGCCCTGGTGACCCCGCGTTGGTCCCTTTGCCCTTCCCCAGCCCGAGGCCGCTCCTCTGCTCGCTCTCTCCAGCCCCATCCCACAGGGATCCTCTTGTCCCCTCCCTGCTGGCTGCTGCCGAGGAAGGAGCGCACAGTGAGTCCCAGTGCTGTCCCCTCAGCCCTGGAGAGGCCTGGCTGCGGCCCTCGGATTTCCCAGGGGAATTGTCTGCTGCTCTCCCCTCAATGACCTCAGCAATTCCCTCACAAATGCCACCTCACTGCCCCTGACATCCCCTCCCATTCCATTTTCCCACACAAACAGTTCTTGTATCCCCTCTAGATTGCACCAGGATTTCAGCTGCATGCATGGCATCATCTGTGCCCACTGCTCCTTACTCACCCAACCAAAATCAAGAGCAAATGCTGGTTGGGCTTTAATAAGAACTTGAAATAACTTTAAAGCAAAACAAATCACCTTTTTCTCCTGTGGTTTTTTTTTCCTTCAGATGCTGGGCTTACCTCTGAGGATGTGTGCTGAGCTCTCAGTGGAGGCACTGTCAGGCTGAAGGGCTGTGAGTCTGTGTTCTTTCCCTGGCACCAGCAGTGCCCCAGTCCCTGTTCCCAGGCTGTGCCCAGGCTGTGGCAGCACGGGCAGACTCAGCTCTCAGCACTCCCTGCTCCAAACACAGCTCTGGCCTCCACTGCCATCTGTCTCTGCTGGGAGCCTTTCTCCTGGAGAAACCAAAGAATGGCTCGTGGTGGCACTTTGGAGACTCGGTCTGCACAAAGGGAGGTGAGGGATGGAATGCTGCTCCAGGAGCCCCTGGGATCTGCAGGGCTGCTCAGGGAAGGGACAGTCACTCCCTGCAGTGCCCCAGCCCCCCTGCAGCACCAGCACAGGCTGCCAGCTGGGCTCTGCCAGCCCCTCTCTGCCACCCTCCCTGTGCAATCCAGCCCCGGGCCTGAGCCCAGAGCCCTGGCTGGCAGCCCAGGGACACAGGGACACTGCCAGGGATGAGGCACATTGCCAGCACACGCTGCCAGCAGGGCACACGGGCCCCCCTGGAGCTCCTGTGGGGCTGGCAGGAGGGCACAGCCCCGGGGCTGGCGGTGCCAGTGACGGCAGCACAGTGCCACGGTCTGGTGGCACGGCAGGGACACCAAGGGCAGCAGTGCCCAGGGAGGGGCACGATGGATTCTGCTCCCTGTGCTGCCCCGTGCCAGCAGGAAAGCTCCAGGGGATGGAAACTCCTCCCCTTGCCCCAGCCCCAGATCAGCCCTGCTCAGTCTCACCCCCGGCTCTCACCTCCGGCTGCTCTGGGGCTGCTGCCACATCCCTGCCAAGGTGCCAAAGCCACCTGGGACAGGGCTCCCTCCCCCTGTGCCTCAGGGCATGGCAGGGACCAGGGTGCTCCGGCAAGGACAGCCTGGAACAAAGGTGGGAGGAGTCTGGTGATTTGCCTGCCCTGAAAGAGAGGAGGAAAAGAAAATTAAGTCCACTGAGGAAGTCAAAGGATCCCAGCTCTCACAGGGTCACAGACATCTTTCCATTAAAATCCTTTCTTTAGCATTTTCCCTTCTGGGAAGCTGAGGCCCCAGAAAAAGAATGCAAACAATGGTTCTCTGCTGCTGAGGAAGGCAACAGGTGCAGCTGTGATTGGCTGTAGGATGTGTATAATTAATGTATAATTAATGGCCAATCACGGACTGAGCTCCTCTGTTATTCATTCTTTTCTATTCTCAGCTTAGCCAGCCTTCTGAGAACTTTCCTTCTATTTCTTTTCAGTACAGTTACAATGTAGTATATGTATCATAAACTAATAAATCAAGCCTTCTGAACACGGATCAACATTCTCGCCTCTCTTCACCTGCAAACCCCTGTGCCCACTGTCACACTCCCACTGCTGCCCTGATTGCTCCCTGTGGGGTTTACCCATGGCAGGTGACACCAATGCAAACACAAACCTGTCCTTTCCCAGCATTTTCATTCCTGACTATTGCAGACATTAAAAGGAAGCTCATTTTCCATACCGCATTCTTTGCCCAATTTCACAGAACCATTTCTATCCCAGCCCCCACGTGTCAGCCATTCCCTCCTTTACCACTGGACTTGGCACAAAAGCAGGGACACCTGGGATGCTGCATCACAAAAATCCCACAGAGAATCCCCTCAAAACCTCACAGAGAAAGGGTTTTTGCTTCTGGGACACAAGAAAGGCCTTTGACCATTTGCATCCACGTGGAAAGCCCCCATGAGCACTTGGTTTTAGAGATGTTGCACTTGGAGTTACAGACATGGAACTGCTCTGGGATTTGGCATTTCCTGCACCCACACGAACACATAAAGGAATGAAGGGCAGAGTCCCAAAGTTTGGTTATTCCAGTGCTGCTCTGGTAGTGCCACTTGGCACACCAAAATCCACAGCAACACTTAAAAAATGAAAAGCAACTTTCACCCCACATCCCCCTTCCTTTTGATTTTGCAGTTCTGGGCTCCCCTTAGGAACAGGTTACAGAGGAGAAGAGCCCAGGAGCTGCTGCCAGCCAGGGCACCAAGCAGCTGTTTCCCACAGACGGCCCTCACAGCTGATGCTGTTCCAGGACAGCTCCAGCCCAGCCCTGCCACGGCCACCTGCAGCGCTCGGTGCCAGCCCCAGGGCAGAGCCCGTCCCTGTGCTGTGCCAGAGCTCGGTCCCTCTCCCTGGGACGGCCCTGCCCTGGCCAGAGCTGGCTGCAGTCCCTGCCAGCTGCGCTGCCCGGGCTGCGGGGCACAGCGTGTGCCCTCTGGGAGAGCTCCACGGGCACCCCCGGTGCCCACAGCGCTGCCGGCAGCCCCTGGCACGGGGCACGGGGCCTGCCCGCGGCTCCCGCCCTGGCACCGAGGGTGGCACGGCGCAGAGGCCACGGCAGCCGCGCCAACGCCGCGCGATGGCACCGACGGCACCGAGAGCCCGGCCCGGAGCCGCTCCTGCCGGCACAGAGCCCCAGGCGCTGCCAGGGAGCCCCGCAGCCGTGACAGGGACACGGCCACAGCAGTGCCCGGCACACACAGAGCCGTCCCCGGCCGCTCCACCGGCCCAGCTCTGTGCTCAGCTCGGGTGTCCCTGCTCCGGGCAGGAGCGGCCACACAGCCCCGGGGCTGGGCACACCCTGCCCTGCAGCAGGGAACACGGGCTCAGGGAGCTCGGGGACACTGCTGTCCCCAGAGGGGTGTGACACACACCCAGAGTGTGCATCTCTAACAAGCACAGCCCGTACCTGTCCCTGCAACAGACTCGCCTGCGTTATTTCCTCAAAGTCTCTGCTTTGGAATGTTTTGCCATTCCCAGTGTTTGAA
Source organism: Melozone crissalis (assembly GCF_028551555.1). Lineage (NCBI taxonomy): Eukaryota > Metazoa > Chordata > Aves > Passeriformes > Passerellidae > Melozone > Melozone crissalis. The sequence continues at coordinate 821,447 of NW_026535816.1, forward strand.
CAAGACTGACCGTGAGCTCTGCACCCTGGCCATGCCCCAGCCCTGAGGAAGAGCCGGACACGCTCACACCCGCCCAGTGTGAGGGAGCTGCTGCAGCATTTCAGCATTTCCAACCCGCCCTGCCCCGAGGGTGCCGGCCCAGCAGCGGGTACGGGGCAGCAGCAGAGCAGCAGCAGCAGCCGCTGCAGCCCCGGCACTGCCAGCACTCGGCTGCCCCATCCCCGCTGCCCAGCACTCCCAGCTCTGTGCCCAGGGCTCCCAGCAGGAACCCGGGGCCCTTCCCGGGTGCCATCCCCACAGAGCCACCGCTCTCCCCTCTGCCCGCCCTCCTGCCCAGCCCTCACCCCTTGGATCGCCACCGCCCCCCCAGGACACAGAGGAGCCTCTCGGTGCCAGCCGGGACCCGAACCGTTCCGGTGCCTCGGGAAATAAACACAAACAAACTCGTCCCCATAGGGTAACAAAATGTCTCGGTGCCCGGCTCCTGTTTCCTAAGGCAAAACACACGGAGCGGGGGAAATGGCAAATCCCAAACCCAACAAAGCCTGGTTTGCCATGGGCTTCCATCAGGACTGCTCAGGGTTCCCAGTGCCCCTCGGCTGCAGCCACAGGAGCAGCTTCTCTCTGGGACCCCGGGGGGCACAGGGACCCCCATCCCGGAGCTTCCCGGGACACAGAGCCCAGCCCGGCCTGAATGAAACACAACCAATGCAGTCATTGCCTCTGCCACTCGTGTGTGAGCTGTGGCACAGCATCACTGACCACAACCACCCTGAGAGAGCACAATCTGTGACTACTGCTCTCGATAAAGTACAATCTGTCAGCTCATGTATGCACTGCAGAGCTTTTATAAACAGCAGGGTAACAGATGCTATCTTAGACTGTAGCATAACAGAGACCGTGAAATGGTAAAATGCTTTTACATGTAAGGAACTCAGACAATGGTGTAAGATAATTAGGTGATTTGCCACATCTGGGGACAATCTTATCTGAAACACAAGATAACAGAAACAGAAACAAGAGCACCGAAAAAAAAGAAAAAATGATTGACTCTCGTTATCAAATAACGAGGGAGTGAAAATAAAACAGGATGGCACCACAGGAAGAAATAAAGTATATTGGCTAAATCCACAAGATGGCACGGAGGTTAAAACCAAGCAAAAGAACATCTCAACTCCAAGGACTGTTTGAACACGTATAAACTCCAATGAACACGCACACACCGCTGCAATGGAACAGAATACCGAGAACACGGTTTAAGGTGACCGGCTGCTCCTGGCAAACAGCCCAGCACCCCAGCGCTGCCCTTCATCCCTTAACAAACGTGTCAAAGTTCTCAGGAGTGAACTTTGTTTCCCACACAACAAAGCGCTGTCCCCGCAGCCGGGACGAGCCCCAGCTTCATTCCACGGAACGCGACCCCAGAGAGCCGCAGGGCCCGGGACAGCCCCGTCCCACCCACAGCGGGTCCCCCGCAGCAGCAGCAGCAGCGCCCGAAGCAGCCCCGGCCCGCTGTGGGCGCCCCGGCCCCCTGTGGGTGCCCCCGGCCCCGCTCCCCCCGCTCCGGCCGCTCACCTGAGGGCACCGCCCGCCGCCTCCCGCCGCCGCTGCCGAGCCGAGGGCATCGGCCCCGCTCCTGCCTCCGAGGCCGCGTTCTGCGCTGCAGGGCGCGCTCCGGGGAACGCGGGCCCGGGCAGGGACACGGTGGCCCGGGCTGAGGCGGCTGTGCCGGCGCTCTGTCCCCTCACGGGGCTCAGGCCGGGCAGCGGCGCCCCGCCACCGGCCGCCATTGCACCGCGGAGCAGAGTCAGGGACGGCCGAAAAGCCGAGCGCGGCCGAGTGGAGCCGACAACAGCCGAGTGCGGCCGACGACAGCCGAGTGCGGCCGACAACAGCCGAGTGCGGCCGACAACAGCCGAGCGTACCCGAAGGGCCGACGCTGGCCGGGATTTGCCGAAGCGATCCGAGTTTACTGAGGTGAAAGGAACGGAACGGGACAGAACCGCGTTCAGCCGAACCGAACTAGATAAGCAAAACCGAACTAGATAAGCCGAACCAACCTGAACATTACGGGGTCGTTGACTCAGCCATCTCTCAGTGCGGGCAGGCACCCTCAGCTCCGAGGAGCTGCGCAGAGCGAGCGCTTGGTCCCTTGGGAAGCACGGAGTGATCAGCCCCAGTGACAGCAAAGTACAGACAAATGCCACGCTCAGCCCTGAGGATTCAGGAGGATTCAGAGCCAGTGGCCTAGAACCTGCCACAATTACATCTACAATTGCAATGTAATTATAGTGTGACAGTGCAAGGCTGCAGTTCAGAGAGCCCAGCCATTCCACTGGGGCTGGGGACATTACTGAGGGGGTTTTGTGTCGGTCTGATGGGTCTGAGCAGCATCAAGAACTAAAAGGAAATTTTACAGAAATGTTTTGAGACTGATTGCCCCAAAAACTTGGGCTGCTTCTAGGGGGACAAAAGAGTGAAAAAGATTTCTGTTGAATTCCTGTCAGAAAGTTCAGACCCACTGGTTCAGCTATGGAAGGGATGGGTACGATGCACCACAGAAAGAGACAAAACCAGAAAGGTAAAAAGATCTATCTCCCATCCTTCCCCAAACACGCTGCAAGGAAAAAGTTTCCCACAATGAAATAACCAAGAACTGGCTCCTACCTCTGGGGTTCAGTCCTACATTCTGTCCCAGTGCTGAGCGGGATGAGCGGCAGGGCTGTGCAGCCCTCATCAGGGGAGACGCGCCCTTAAAAGCTGCCACACATCAGGGGGCACCAGGCACGTCTGCAGGAGCAAGGAGCGGCACAGAGCTGCTCTGGAAAAGGAATCCCCCTGAGCACAGCAGACAGGAGCTGCCTGAGCAGCCCTGCCGTGCCCGGGCTCCCGCCTCTGCGGGCACATCCACGGCCTCGTGCTGCGGAGCACTTGGATGGGTGCCACTGCACACACGGCCTGAATGGAGTCATGGGCTTATCCAGGTGTGGGACTGCACCTACGTCCCTGGAATAAAAGCACTGGCACATAAACTCTGTTTTGTAGGAGGGTAACTACATACTGAAGTCATACAAACACGTAAAACTTACACTGTTCACAGAAAAAAAAGGAAGCACTGCCATTACTGTCAATAATACAGAACATGAGAATATGCACCTCACCTGTCAACATCTAAAGGTCAGAGCATTTCCATCCTGGAAATGCTTCCCAGATGGATCCTCTGAAAATTTATAGAAGCATGCTGAAGCAAAACACAAGCTGAACATATTTGGGGTGAGAGGACCAAAGAAGGAACTAAGACAATTATTGCGGCTGAGCCTCATCCAGCGTCAGTTCTGGGTCTCAGGCGGATCTGGAGGAGCCCCATTTCTGCTGCAATCCTCTTTCTGCACGGCCTGGCGTGGTGTTCTGTGGCTGCCTGGAAACTCTGCTCCCTCTGGGCTCTGACTGAAACACTGCACAGCGTGCAGGGCAGCAGAGACTCATCCCGAGGCTCCTCAGTTATCCCTGCTCTGCTGGAAGCTGCCACTCCTCTGACAGCCAGCTCCTACCTGCTCTGTGCTCACAGCTTTTCAGTTTCCCATCCTAGGGACACAGAGCACAGCAATACTCTTTTCTTTCTCCTGGCTTGTGCTCTTTGTTGATTTGTGAAAACATCTCTCGGGATAGGTGATAACTTCTGGCTTTGTACTGCAGGCACGGTTTTTCTCCTGGTATCAGCTCCTTCAAAGCCTGAAAGGTTACCTTGTTTTCCCTCACTTGCTAACTTCATGGAGGTCGCCTTCCTGCTGCTCAATTAGATTGCATTTTTGCCACGTTGGATAGACAGGAATAGAAAGGAAAGAAAGCAGAAAGAGCCCCCAAACCTGCCACTATTTCCCATTTTTGGAACTTCATGTTGCAACAAAATCAATTCCCGTAACTCCATCGTGGCAACCCCAAAACCCTGAGGTTCATCTTAGCTCCACTGAATGAGAATTAGAAACAGGGAGTTTAATTTTAATGCAATTTTAGGATTGAGACACAGGCTGAATTTCCATGAATCTGACTGTTTTCATGTTTGCTGCTGCCCAGAGCCCAGCCCACATCCCTGGCGCTGCAGTGACGCCCTGGAGCTGGATCTGCTGGGGCAGCTCTTCTGGAACTGTGCCAAAGGGGGGGCTTGCAGAGCTCTGGGTTGTACTTCCATGAGTGCAGAAAGAAAGGAGGGTTTTACAGACCAGGGCACTGGGGAACAGTGCTGGGAGCAAACAGCCATTAATGCGATCCATCCTTTATCACCCAGGAAGAATTTGTACAGCAGACACTAACCTAACTCATGTTTCACTGCTGTTTTCCTTTTCCACAAGGAGTGAGGCAAATCTAAATCTGGTTTGGCTGCCAGGTGTGAAGAGAAGCTCTGAAGTGCTGGGTTTGTGCACGGGTTTGCTCACAGACTGCAGGCTGTGCACTGGCTCTGAGCTCACCTCAGGTTCTGCTCACTGGCTCCTTACAAACAGCCCAGCTTCCCCAAGTGCCGCTGCAGCAGCCAGAATGCCTCAGTCCGTCAGTGAACCCAAGCTGAGAAATAAATATCCGTACTCACGATTGCAGAAGGGGCTTGGGGCGTTTTCTGATTGTCTGAGGAACTCAGAAACTCTTGGTAACTCTCCCATTCCTGGCAGGGATCTCAGAAATGAGGAATGGCTCTTCACAAGTCACTGACAGGTGCAAGGCTTTCCTTTGGCAGGTCTCTGAAATAAAGCACAAGTCAGGTTTGGTGGGAAGCAGTTACTGTGATTTACAAAGCAATATTTAACATTAAAGCAGAACATGAAACTCCTTGTGTTTGTTGAGCTGTCAGATGGAAAAATTCTGACTCTACTGAGCTGAGCTCTACTGAAACAGAAGATTTTGACCATTTTGTAACACTTTCGATGCTTCTAAAGGAGAACAGATCTTGAAACGACAACTTAGATGTTCTACATCTAATATTCAGGAACATTTTTATATAAAAGCATGTAACAATCAAAGATCCCTCAGTAACTACTGAAAGGATCTGGCATTTTTTGTTAATTCTCCAGTTAAAAAAAAAAAATCTCAACTCAAGCAGTCGCGAATTCTCTGCAGAAGGAATGTTTTCTGGTGTCTGTCAATAGCACTTCAGTGCACAACAGTGCTTAAGAGTTTCCAGTAGTCTGGGAACACGGCAATCTTTTTCCTCAGATATTAGGATAAATACATACTGAAGTATTTATAGGTGTGTATATATGTGTGTGTGTGTGTGTGTGTGCTGCTGTGCCAGATTTCACAGGCATTCAGCAGCCAGCCACAGCACATTTTGTGACCCCACACCTCCACTCAAAGCGGGAAATCTCATTTGACCTCACTCCTGTCTAACACAGTTATATCCCAACGGTGTCAAAATGGGAGGGAAAACCTGGATAAGCAGGAAAGGAAAACAAACAAAGACATTCTTTGCAATAGCCCTGTAGGATAAGGGCAGCAGTTCAGCTGCCTGATAATTGCCTTGCCATGGAAGGCGTTGTGAGTGAGGGATTGGTTTGGGCTGTGTCTCACCTGGAGCTCCGTGGATGATCTGTAATTCAGAACAAAACCTCCCAGACTGGAAAGGTGATTCCAGTGACCTGTGCTGGTGAGAGGACGGTTTAACATCAGCATCCAATTCCCTGCCACAGACCAGGAGGACACATCACCCCAGGCCCAAAACTGAAAATCTCCACTGGCAGCAAAAGGGTTCTGTGCTATAAAAAAATTCCCTTGTCAAATGGCTCCTGCTGAAAGGAAGCCAGGAAAATTCAATGCAGTGTAAACAGAACACGGACTGGGAGTCCCCCACTGCGAGTTCGGTTTACCTGGATGGGTTCCAGGGAAAAATAACAGCACACAAGCCAGTGTATGGATACACCAGCCTGCTGCACTTGGCACATCTTGTGTGGAGTAATTAAAAACCAGCCCCTGGTACATTATGCAGCAGGAGTTTTGTACCGCAGGAATTAAAGTGCAGTTTCACACACTTTTATAATCCTTGCTTTCCCAGTAGCTACAATCTGACAGCACTAAGTCCCATGAAGATGAGGAGAATTTGAGTCCTTGTTTTGTTTCCAAGATGGGCCTCCTGTGCACAGAGTTGTTGGGAACCGGGCTGCTACTCCTTGGTAGTGAGCTGATGTTAGCAGAGCAAACAAAAATATCCAGCAGAAATAACTTTCCACGTCTGTTTTCAGCACCTGCCACCCGGGGATGCCCAACCTCGGTGGCTCCTTGTGCACCAAGCGTCTCCTCCCCTCCTCCCTCCCTGTGACAGCAATGCAGCTGCACTGACTCTGTGACCTCTGAGCTGCACAGAGAGCAGTGAGGGAGGAGCCATTCCCTGGGAGTGCAGTTCCAGCTGAAGCGCGGGCTCCTGTCCAGCCACTCACCCCCTGAGCTCCATCAGAGTCACAGAGACTCCAGGGGGGAATCCAGGTGGGATCCCACCCATCTGGGACTGTGCTGCACTCCTGAGAGGAGACAGAGCAAACCTGAAGCCCTGCCAGCCTGGGAAAAGCATTCCCATCGTGGCATCATCTTCTAGATATGATAAATCATAGCCTATCTTTTTGCAAATTGACCTGTGAGTTCCTGGCAGCAAATCAATAGGACACACATGAACAATAACAAGGCAATGACAACACTGTGCATTATCCCAGGCCCCAGATGGAAGCCTGGGGAACGATCAATATGATAAAGATTCAGCACTGCTGCTCTCTTACAAAGGAATGCCAAAGTCACAGACTCGTTTCAGAAGGCAGCTGTGCAACACACCAAACCCACCTGCCACGAGATGCAAAGAAAACCCCAAATATAAAACACTTCCTCGTTGGTTTGTCTGTTTCCTCTCCCCCAGACTTCCATTCATTTGAACTGGAATTCAGGGGAGCAATTTTTTGTCCTTGTTTGGAGGAAAAGCAAGGAAGGGAGGCAATTATCCATTTATCCTTAGCCCAAAAGCTCAAAGACACAAACTCACTTGCCCACCACGGCAATGTGAAAGGGGGAGTTTTTCCCCCAGCCCCTCCGTGCACTTTGTTTGTCTCTGATTTTAATGCCAGTCTGAACTGCCAGGGGGCACAGCCCAGAGACAGCCATGCTCAGGGGCACGGCCCAGGTGTGGCACCTCCCTGCAGGCTGGCAGGGAATCATTTCCAGTGCCAGCTGCGGGGCTGGCTGGGGCACAGGGCAACAGAGCCAGCCCTGAGGCCAAGGACTGACTGAGCACTGATCCCCAGGGGTGTTTGCTTCTCCCTGTCAGTCTGCAACCTGCTCTGTGCACAGGCAGCCCAGCACAGACTGCCCAAGGTCAGACAGTCCAAGGAGAGGGGATGAAGGCAGAACTGAGGGAGAAGAGGCAAACCCATGAGGGCAGCAGCTCTGCAAACAGCCCTGCCCATCCAGCCTGTGCTCCTGCCACAACAAGCTCCCTCGGGCACTGCTCTCAGGATCTACCCAATGCCACCTTACTGGGCAAGGTTTCACAAATGAGAGCCTGAAAAGATGATGCCAACTTGTGCCAGAATTCCCAGAACTATGTAAAATAACGTCCTCAACCAATGCAAGGTGGCACATGGCAGCTACCCTTCCATCTCACTTAGATTTTCATTCTGGATTACCAAGGGCAGGGTGAAAATAAAATGCCTTTCCTGAAAGGCAGCCAAAAGCCAAGGTTTCCAAATTCCAGTTTATGTTCAGAGCTTTATCACAATTTCACATGAGTAACAATTTCATACAAATAAGTTCTTTGCACATAAATTTCCACAACTGCCTCAGGGTGCATTTAAAGTCATTTATCTCCACATGGGTGCACTGTTTTAAGAACTTTAAGACTCAACTCAAGATGAATCCACAGTCTGTGGTTACAAGCACAGAGCAGAGAGACTCACGCAGCTTCAGCCCCAAGACAGGCAGCACCCATGGGGAGCCAGGGGACAGTCCCCTCCTGATCCCATGACACCACGAGCACTGAAGTGACTGTGCCCTTCCAAGTGAAGGGTGCCAGTCCCCAGCTCTGTGGCACATCGGCCAAGGGAGGTGCTGGAAAGTGCTGCTGCAAGGCTCTCTCTGTCAGGGTGTGGTCCCACCTTAATTCTGGGCACTCTGCAGCAAACTCTGCCTGCAGGGAGTTTTTTATCCTTTACAGTGTCCGTACCTCTGACTTTTAAACAGCGTTTGTTGCAAATCAGAACCGCCTCAAAGCTGAAAAATCTCACTTTGGGAATTATCTAAAAAAACAATCAAAATTCTTTAGGGAAACCAGATGAAGTTTGTCAGACAGCTGCAGTTCCCAGCTGTTTGCAGCATTTAGGGAAAGAAACTCGGAGGTGTTTTTCCCAGGTGTGCCCAAGTGATTTCTGCATTATTCAGTCCTTCTGCTCTCCCTTGGCAGCTGTCACTGCCCAGCCTGAAGGGATGAGTCTGAGGGGATGCTCCTTCTGAGCCCACAGTCCCTTTTCCACGCCCATGGCACTGCAGGAATGCACTGAGACACGCAGGGAGCAGCAGCAGCAGCAGCTGTTCCCACACCCTGCTGGGCAGCAATGCCCCCAGCAGTGCCAGCAGCAGCCCCTGCTGCCCCTCAGTGTCCCCTCCCGCAGGGAAATCTGCCCCAGGGCCTCTGGGAGAAGGCCTGGCTGGGAGCAATCTGCTGGCACCTCCCCAGTGGTACTGACCTGGCTTCCATTTCAAACACCCAGGAAAAGATATCCTACAAACACCCTTTCCTACAGCCAGGGCTGCTCATTACCTTGAATGCTCAATCAGAGCCATATATATTGTCAAAGACCAAAACCCAACTCTCTTCCTCTGCCATAAAGCTAAACAGAATCCTGCTCTCTGTTTCCATGTAGGCTGGTAAATCACACAAAGTATTTTTTTACTGTTTCTTTGCTGCTGTCCCTTGTTTTCTATGGCTCATGGGCCCTAGGAGCAGCCTCAGCTCAATGACATAGGCAGGCAACGCTACACAGCCCTCACTGAGAAGAAACAATTAATTTTGAAATTTCCTATAGGATTTGTAATTATCAGAACCTGATTCCTACAGCTGAGGTATCCCAGACCTCATGTATCCCATTTCAGGAGCCATAATGCTTTCAATTCAAGTGGAACAGGTTCTTAATCTTGATTTTTTGTGCTCAGGTGTTTATATTAAAAGCCTACTTAGTCACAACGTGGAGCAAAACAGGGATAATTCCAATCAAACATCTAAACCCAAGGAAAGTCAGAGGGGAGGGAAAAAAAAGACATGTCCAAGCCAACAGGGAGTGAAATAGTTGTGATCAGTCCTCAGCCTTGCTGATTTTGGGAGAGGACACAAAACCAAAGGGTAAAAATATACCTCATGTAAGCAAACAGCTGCCTGCTCTGGTTAAACAGTGTGGAAGGAGACATTTCCTTGCTTCACAGTGTGCCCTCCTTTCCTGATGGAGTCTGGAGCTCTGCAAGACCACATGGAGATCTGCGGGTCCAAAGCGCTTTACAAGTAGAACCCACACTACTGCCCAAAAATTAAATACAGCTTCTTCTTGCCAGTATCCATTCAACCCTTTGTGTAAGAAAAATGGGAATATGCTGGTAGATCTTCAGAGCCCCACCCTTAGAAAGGAACATTCATACCTTGAGCGCAGAGCTGACAATTAGGCTGTGGATACTCTCCCGAGGCAGGAGGGACCATCCTGGCTGCAGCCCCAACCAGGATCTCACCACAGCACAGGGGATGGATCTGTGCACAGCTGGGAGCCCCAGGGAGAGCCACAAAGCAGCAGCTCCATGTGGAATACCACTGCCCAGCCTCACCCTTCTGAGGGAGCTGGAAAATAAAAGGTTCATGTTTAGATTAAGAAAATGGAAAAGGGAAGAGCAAGGGAAGATATTTTCTGAAACCATTTTGTATTTTGTCCTCAAACATAAGTGGAACAAAAGTGCTGTGTAAAAATCACAGCGTGAAACAAAGCCCCAGAAGAAGAGCTAAAGGCTATGCCTCCCTTCCTCTAATTTATTGCCAGAGTTATTCAGAGTGCAGACACTTAATCCCTAATGTAAACCCGCAGGCAACATTATTTATCTTTAGGAAGACCTGGGATTTTTGTCTTTTCATTGTGTGGGCTGCGAAGGAAAGATGGATTCAATTGCTTTCTGCAGATATCAATATGGAATTTAAGGAGGTGGAAGGGCCGGCATTCCTTGGAATGACTCAAGTGCACATTTGCTGTCTCCAACAAAAGGAGTTTACAATGGACAATGACAGAAACACGATCCCACCGTGTTGGTCTGTGGCATTTGGACTTGTTTAGTGAGGCACCTGAAGGAGGCGTTTCCTTACAGCACCAGCTGAAAGAACCAAGTGTGTGTGTGCAAGAGTAGAGGGCTTTCCTGCCTAAGGGTGATTTTATGCCACAAACAAATGTTCATGGTCATAATGAAAGTGACTCTGCATTCCTTCACAGTTATCACATTAGATAGTTTTCATCCTTCTTAATGAAAAAAACTATTAATGAGAATGAAACTGGCCTCTAAAGCATTTCATCCCTGCTTTCAGGAAAATGGATCAAGGGCTGCTTCTCATTATTTTTCCAAACTGAGCAGAATACATTTTAATGAGGCTTCTTTAACCTTTACTCCCTGTCCCTCTTCTGTCTGGCTTCTGCCATTCCATCTCACGGCATTTCTGTGCTCAGGTCACAGCTGCCTTAGCAACATTAAAATATGGGGTGCATGCAGGCCTGAAACACACGTGATCCTCTCTTAGAACAAGTTTAAATTTTAAACTTATTGGAACGCGTGATCCGAGTACCTGGAACAGCTTTCTCAATAACCTTTCCACAGGAAAATGGAATCAAAAACAGCCAGTGGGAACAATTCCAGCTCCAAGCAATTGGCTCCTGATCACCAAGTCTGACGGTGTGTGGCTGGGGCTGGCACCCTGTGCTGCCCAGGGCGAGCAGCCTCCACAGCCACGAGTGCCCCGGCTGTGCCAGGGCTCCATCCCCACCCCAGAGGGACACGGGGCCGGTCCCAGCAAACGGGGCCCTGGGGTGGCAGCTGGCCCTGGGAGCACAGGGACACTGCAGCCCACAGCACCTTCAGCCCCAGGCACCCGCTCCTGGGGCTAAATGTGAGTTCTCCTTTCCATGGTCCTACAATGCAGCCTTTCCCAGAGGTACAGAGAGGAAAGGGTCAGGCTTAGGGACACACCCTCCACTTGCAGCGCCTGCTGCACCCAGGCCTTGATACCAATGATCTTTCCCTCTGCTCGTGGTGCAGTGTCCTGCCAGCACCATTTTCCACGCCATTCACTTCTTCTCTTTTCCCTTTGCTAGCTCCAGCTTCTCCACTGCAGTAGGTGAAATTCACTCATCCTCACCTTAAAGGTTCTCTGTCCTTCACTCCCCGCTCATTACCTCTCACATGGGACCCAGGGAAGGACCTGGGCACCCCTGCACACCCTGGGACAGCAGCTGGCCATCCATCCCCTGTGCTGGGGCTGTCCTCCGTGCCTTTGGCACAGGGGCACGCACAGATGGCCCTGGAGCCAGGGCTGAGGCACTAAACCCCTTGGAGGGGACACAATCTCCTGTCCCAGGCCTGAGAAGCGATGTGCACAAAGTACCCACGGCCCTACCAAGCTAAATAACAGAAGGAGATAAAGAGCAGGGAAATGAAGGAGAAGAGAGGACAAGCAATAAGCAAATATCCCCTGATTTCTGCAGAAAATGTTACCCCAGTGCCACTGCACACTGATGGATGAGAGGAGTAGGGCAAAGCAGGAGGATTTTTCCAAACCTTTGGCAGCCATCCGTCGTCCAGAGCTGGGAATGACCCCCTTGGTGCAGCTCCTCAGGCCGGGGCTCCCTGAGCCACCCACACAGAGGATGGATCCTCAAACAGCAGGCACAGGTGACAAGGTAAGGAGCCCAGCACACCATGCCTAGGAGATAAATGGATCCATCTGTCAGCAGTTACTTCACAGGGGAATTGCTCCCAGTTATGCTAGGAACAGCTTTTCACAAAACACGGATCTAAAGTACCACAGAGAGGAGGAAAATGTACCAAGGAAATTCCTGATATAATGGAAATTGAAAAGAGCACTGGACTCTGCTGTTATAACTGCAAAGAGAATGGAGAGTTTGATAGAGGCGACAGTGGAACAGCTTCTGGGGTATTATTTGGCTGGGACAGCAATCTTCTCATCACGTGTCCAGCCTGTCCCCAGAGGTCATTTTCAAGGCGCACGCTGAGGTGAGAAAGAGCAGAGGCGTGTGACAATCTCTGATGGCTGCAGAGAAATGTTCACTGTGCTGCCTTCCTGCCACAGAAGGGACAGCCACGTGTCAGATGGTGGGAGGGTGTCAGTGAAACACTGCAGTTTGGCTACCCTGAACTGAAATCCTTCACACAGCCCACCCCCAGCCCTTTCTCTTATGATACCAAGTCAATGAACCCATATCAGGGGGCAGGCAAATATTTTCCCTCCCCAGTTTCTTCTGGGTTTTGGTGTGAGAGACGTGGATTGCACAGGTGGCCCCAGAGCTGCTGCCCACAGCCCTGAGGGAGTGTGACACATTCCTTTGGGCTCCAAATCCCTTGGAGCTCTCCCCAGAGCCCGGCTGCTGGAACACACCACGCTTGTTTGGCAGGCACCAAACCGAGCCTCAGTTTGTGCTGTAGCCCCAGAGGGGATTCAATAATGCTGAATTTAAAGTGAGTAGAAACAGCACTGCTGTCACAAGGACACAAATACTGAATTACTGCATCTCTTTGAGATGGGCTGAATTATGATAGTGCTTCGCTGACTGATTCATGCTGGAATCCACATCTACAAATTACATTCACCAATAAACTCGGCTTTGGTGTGGCACAGAAGTTATTGCTGTTACCTGGGAAATGTTTTCTGCTTTGGCTTTTGTTCCTGGGCATGCTGCACACCAAACAATGAACTTCCCACATCAAACAGCTTCCCTGAAACATCTGCTACCAGGAAGCTTGTCTGCAACTTGCAATGGTGGATGACTTTCTGACAGGCAATAGCAATTCAGATCAGATGCAGACAGATTTAGTACCTAGAAGCTCCCAGTTTATTAAGATCACCACTGATTTATTCAAGCACCCCCCTCTCTTTTCAGCACCATTGAGAAATGAATCACTTGGCTGTGGTGCTCAGGGCTCAAGGTTCTGGTTCCTTGTAGCTGACAGGAAATACAGCTTTGCCAGCTGTGAGAACTCCTCACTCTCCTGCCCTGAGTGGGAGAGGACAGGAAGGATATGATGTTTTTACCAATGTTCATCCTCTCTTTAATTACATGGGCTGCTGCAAAGGAGTCATTCTTCTGCCAGAATTTCCCACCCACGAATGTCTGTCTATCCTTTAGTGATTTTAGATAGAAGATGTGGATTCCCTCTCTTGCTTATAAGTAGTGGTTGAAATCTTTAGTAAGCCAATATTTTAAGGAAAGAGGGCCCACAGTGTCTCTGACAAAGCTAAATACAACATCAGAATGAGGATACACCGCTATTCAAAAAGTTCTATAGGGAGTGAAGATTTATAGAGGTGTTCTGCTGATTCATGAGGAGGAGATATGGAAATGCATCTCTGGCAGCCACTCAGTGATGAAATATGTAGCACGTAATGCATTTGTCTGTAAGACAAATACGTGTGTTGGCCGATTAAAAAAGATACACAGACTTCTGCAAATAAAGCAGCAATTCTTCTCAGGAACAAACCAGCTAATTGTAAAACCAACAGGAAACAAAATCTGCCTGTTGAGTAACTACAATTTTCGCTAAACAGGAAACTTTCAGTATTAATTCCTAATGTGCTTCATACACAACCTCAGTATGTGATGACCAGTGTAAACTCTGAATACTTGCAATGCACCACCCTGCTGCTTCTAGGCCACTGCCAGGGTCTGTGGGGCACAGCAGGCACACACAGGTGGCTCAGGGTTTTTTCATTACTGGTTTTTAAAGTCGCCCTCAGAATCTGTCAATGTAAGAAACAATTTCTTCAGCAAGAGCAGCTCAGCTTCAAGCATTCAACAAGTGATAAATGAAGCTTTTCCAAACCAGGAGTGCCTACAGTGTTGATAAGGCAGTATGTGAATGCTGATGGATAAATGCCATCTGCCTGAGTATGCCAGATTCCAGCTTGTGCTCACATGGAAACGATTTGCATTTGTTCAGATGTGCTGATGTTACATGCCTTTTGGAGAAGAAAACAGAAATGCTAAAAAACACTTTCTCCCTATTTATGTTTAAAAATAAATTACTCAGTTGCTCTGTCCGGTTCAGAAACTTGAAGCAATTGATGCTGTTGGAGAAAAAAATATCAGGATATAAATCATCAAGCTTGTAATCTAAAATTTCTCAAGTCCTTTGGCAAAAATAAGACCAAATTGTGTGATGGGTTCAGGCACAAACTCCTGAGAGATGAGGGCTTTGAAATCTGTAGATTTCCCTGAGACCTCGTGGTTCAATACATTTTCTCCCAAGTTTTAGCTCTGCTAAAAGGAGAGATAGTAGATCTGGATAAGTCTTTTAATTCAAAAAGGAAGATGGGCTGATACCTCAGGACTGACAATATTTTGGATTTTTTTCTGGTTCTGTCGGGTTTAATGGAATGCACAATGTTCAAAGGATGTTCTGCTTTTCATGAATCTTTTTTGCATTTTCTCTTCCATCCCTTAAGAAAAAGGAAGGAGAAGATAAATGGCAAGAGGAAAGGAGCGTTTGTTGCTTTGCGGTGTACAAAAGAGAGGGGGAAAAAGAAGTGTAACGTGGAACACACAGAAAATGGTTGTTACCAATTTCTGTGAAGTAGGAGCACTAACTTTAACAACTGCTACATAAACCCCTCTAGGTTGTTCTCTTTGCTCATCCATAACCTCTTTTATCTTGTTAGGATGGGATATCAAAACACGTGGTGCTAACCAAAACTACAGAGCAGCAGAGCTGCTGCATTACCCTGCAGTCCCTTTCCAGCGAGGAATTCTGAGGCAGCTGCAGCCTTTGAGGGAAACTCCCAGCGGCAGAGCTGGCAGCAGAGCCTGAGCTCCTGTGCTGGGGATCAGGGGTGCTGCCCACAGGGGGCACAGAGGGGACTCTCTGCTGTTCCTCACCTCTCAGCCTGAGGGGACAGTGCTCAGCTTGGAGCCTGAGCTCCTGTGCTGGGGATCAGGGGTGCTGCCCACAGGGGGCACAGAGGGGACTCTCTGCTGTTCCTCACCTCTCAGCCTGAGGGGACAGTGCTCAGCTTGGAGCCTGAGCTCCTGTGCTGGGGATCAGGGGTGCTGCCCACAGGGGGCACAGAGGGGACTCTCTGCTGTTCCTCACCTCTCAGCCTGAGGGGACAGTGCTCAGCTTGGAGCCTGAGCTCCTGTGCTGGGGATCAGGGGTGCTGCCCACAGGGGGCACAGAGGGGACTCTCTGCTGTTCCTCACCTCTCAGCCTGAGGGGACAGTGCTCAGCTTGGAGCCTGAGCTCCTGTGCTGGGGATCAGGGGTGCTGCCCACAGGGGGCACAGAGGGGACTCTCTGCTGTTCCTCACCTCTCAGCCTGAGGGGACAGTGCTCAGCTTGGAGCCTGAGCTCCTGTGCTGGGGATCAGGGGTGCTGCCCACAGGGGGCACAGAGGGGACTCTCTGCTGTTCCTCACCTCTCAGCCTGAGGGGACAGTGCTCAGCTTGGAGCCTGAGCTCCTGTGCTGGGGATCAGGGGTGCTGCCCACAGGGGGCACAGAGGGGACTCTCTGCTGTTCCTCACCTCTCAGCCTGAGGGGACAGTGCTCAGCTTGGAGCCTGAGCTCCTGTGCTGGGGATCAGGGGTGCTGCCCACAGGGGGCACAGAGGGGACTCTCTGCTGTTCCTCACCTCTCAGCCTGAGGGGACAGTGCTCAGCTTGGAGCCTGAGCTCCTGTGCTGGGGATCAGGGGTGCTGCCCACAGGGGGCACAGAGGGGACTCTCTGCTGTTCCTCACCTCTCAGCCTGAGGGGACAGTGCTCAGCTTGGAGCCTGAGCTCCTGTGCTGGGGATCAGGGGTGCTGCCCACAGGGGGCACAGAGGGGACTCTCTGCTGTTCCTCACCTCTCAGCCTGAGGGGACAGTGCTCAGCTTGCAGCCAGCCTGGGAGGCCGTGTGAGGACCATTCCTGCAGCGAGGCAGAGCAATCCCAGGGCAGTGCCAGCTTCTCCCAGGAGCTGCACCAAATCCCTGCTCTGAATATCTATGGGCACAGGACCAGGCACTGTTCTTTCAGCACAGGCAGCCATGGACTCAAGTTTTGCATTATTTTGACCTTTCTCATCCTCTGCCATCACATCTCCCCCTTCACTTGCTCAGGGAGCTCTTGCCTGACCCTCCCTCCCTCAGCCATGGGCCAGGGTCACCCTTTGAGCTGCACTGCCCTTGGCAGCTCCCCCTGAATTCCATCCCAGTGTCCATTTTGTCAAGGTCACCTCCAACAATCCTGCTCTCTTCTAAAACCACGGCAGCGTCCCCCTGCACAGTTGCTCCCCCGTGACTTCATTCAAGGCTGGAACTCTCCTCTCCCTGCTCTTGGGCATGAGGGATCCTTAGGATCAAATCCCCCTGGGCAGCGTTTAAGGGGCAGCTCCTGCCCTAAGGAGGGCAGGACAGGACAGGGGAGAGGAAGGGGCAGGGCAGGGCAGGACAGAGCAGCACCAAACCCCTTTGGTGCATGGGGGTTTCTGCATCTCATCAGAGAGGTCACAGGAGTGGGTGCACATACACAAACCCCAGAACTCTCTCACACTGAGAACTGGCTGTTCACATGGCAATTCTTCCTCAGCCTCTCAGTAGTGGGGATTAGAGGGACTTCCTAACTGCACGAAACCAGCTTTGTTATACAAAATATTTTAGGTCTTTCATTGAATAAAGCTTTACTCTCTTGGTTCATCTACTCTGAGAACACTGCATCTGTTCCATATCCCTTGTTGGCACCCTCTGGATAACATGAAAATTCAGCAGCAGCAATTCCCTGTGTCACACTTAGGGTCTCCTTTCAATTAAAACATTAAAGCTGTGCCAAAACCCTACAGAAACCTGGACTAAGATTTCAGTGGCATGCTTCATTTTTTGCTGCCGTGGGCCCTTGAATCCTGCCATGCTCCTGGAGCCATCCACAAGCACTGCCCAGGATGGAGCCTTGCTCAGTAACTGCATCCTCTCTTCTTTTCTTCTTTAGCCCTGCAGTGGCTGGATGGAACTACCCAGCCTAATTATTATCCTGCAGGATATCCTACAGGAATCTCATCAGATAAAGAAATTGTTTTAACACCATAAAACATTAACACAGCCCAAAATATCTGAGCCCAGGGCAGAGGTACCAAGCCAGCTGTGCCTGTACAGACCCAGAGGGCTTTGGTCACTCTGCTCTGCTGGGGAATGAACATTTTCAGTTGGATGAGCTGAAATGGGGAACTGAGGGAAGGAGATGTTGATGCCACAGCCAATATGGATCGAAGCTGAACTCACCATTTGCACGATTCCCCTTACACATACAATAGGAACAACAGAAAGAATGAAATCCCAAGCTCTGAGGCATTGAGAGAAGGTGGTGTATGAAGGTTTCTGTATAACTCCAAATATTCCTTGTAATCAGGGTATAGGAAATAGTTGACTGAAAACAACAGCTAAAACCTTTTGTTTTTCATTAACCAAACCTTTTGTTATTCATACCAGAACTAAGCCCAAGGGATCTGGTGTGCAGGTGAAAGATCAGCTCTAAACCTGTTCTACTTCTCTGCCAGAGCTGACAATGTACAGAACACAGCTCTACAAACTAATGGGGCTGATCCTATTGCAGGCTCTCTCCTTAAACTGCACATTAATCTCATAACAAGATGCTGCACCTTTGGGAAAACACAACTTTTTATGTGACCACTTTTGTGTGTAATGCCAGAATTATTTGGAGAACAGCAAAAAGGGTTTTTTTAGGGTAGAGAGAGGCTGAGAACAAATCCCTCTGATGTCACTCTTTTAGAAGTTGTCCTTCTGTCAGGTATGGCTAATGCTGGAATTTTGAGCAGAACAGTTCACAGTGCTCTGATGGCTACCCAGAAAGGACCAGAAAACAGAGGTTTAGTGAAGTATTTGACCAGGCAGAACAAAAACAGCCAAAAGTATTCAAGGTAACACCTCCACCCACAATCAGAAATGCAGTGGATTTCTTATCTATTTCTCATAAAATCATAGGAAGACACAAAGGAATGCAGAGACAATCACAGGCAGCTAAAACCCAGCAGCCTCAGAGACAGAATCAAACCCAGTCCTGTCTCTTCACCACCTCACCAGTGCACTTTGCCATCCAGTCCTAAATGGGGAAGATTAGAGAATAGGTTTAAGTTGAACAATTTGTACCACAAGGAAGAAAACCTAACCAAGGTTTGCAAAGAACATTTTTATATCCGTAATTCTGTTTTAAATATCACTTCCCTTACAACTCTTACTTCACTGCAAAGTACATTTTTCTCAAGTGGAAATAAGAAATTAAACAGGTATTCTTACTGAGAGGATGATTTGCCATCTGTTGAGAAATCTGAGCTATAATTTACAGAAATAGGTTACCTAATAAAAACTCCTTACAAAAGCAACAGGATTGGAAAGGACCAGGACAGGTCATTTCTCACAAGGAAGTGACCCATTACTGATTCCAATGATGTTAAAAAATCAATAGTTCTCTGATTTTTGCCTTTCCTAGGCTGACAGATTGGTAACACTTTGTTCTCCCACCTGTGCTTCCAGGCCCCGGCTGATGCTGAGGGAGTTTCCCTGTTTCCCTTGCAAGTGGCTCCCACTTTGGTGGCAGAGACTGGAAGCCTCTCTTTGCATGGAGAGGTCAGAGTTCCAGTACCTTGAATTCAAATTACCATTGTAAACCCAAACTTTTCTTATTTTGGTCATTCCAGTCTTTTCAGAGTGGATGGAGACCCTGGGTGCTAAAGATTGCCTTTGTTAGCAGAAGCAGGCTCTATAAGCCATGGTGCTGTTAATATTTCCAGTTATCTTGGCTTCCTTAATATCATTCAGCTATTTCTGTTCTCTATGGGTGCCTTACTCTGCTTGACTCTGTTTCACTTTGAACCTGCACTGATGCTGAGGGTTTCACACATTTTTTATCACACTGTGCAAAATGCTGCTGGAATCTTTGTGCAGACTCTCTGGTGACAGAAAAAGGTTATTATTGCCATCTCCCTTGTATTGTGTCTCCAGAAATCCGTGCACGTGCTGTGCAGCCGCCCATTCTGCACTGGAACCTGAAGAAATCATTTTGTTGTACTGACCACAAGAGCACTTTCTCAAAGAGGTGTCTTTCTAATTGTCCATTTCTAGAGCTGGTGCATGCACAATGCAGAGCTTCCAGGAGGGCTGCAGTGATTGGCTCCAGTTAGCTGTGCCTCAGCACTGGGGCTGCTGCCTGGCACAGAGGTGAAACCATCCAGGCTGAAAGGAAAAGGCTCTGGCAGGTTGGAATGCAGAGAGCAGAGAATTGCATTCACTGAGGGCAGGGATGGAAGAGCTGCATCCACACTCTCTTCCAGTCACTCCATTTCTCTGTTCCTGACATTCTCAAGGATCCTAACCCACATGGAGCTTTTGTGACCCCAATCCTCCATCTACAGAGGCAGAGAACAAAGAGTGAGCAGGCTTTCCTCCCCTCTGAACAGTTTCCATGCTTCCATTAATTCCATCTGCTTTCTCTCTGCTGTCCCACCCTCCCAACAGTCTGTGCCAAGGATCAGCAACTGCCCAAACTAAATGGCCACTGAGTGCCATTACTCAGAAATATTTCTGTGTGAGCAGCAGGTTCACCCAGGGCACCCCAGCCAGCCCTGCAGCCATTCCCCACTGGCACACAAAGAGCAGCTGGATATTGAGACACAGCTGTGATATCCATTACTGCCCACAGGCTCACCTTGGAGAACCTGGGGAGACCTGTGCCTTGCAAACAGCATCAAATGGAAATGATGAAATAAACCAGAAAGAGAAAAAGCCATCTAGTGAGTCTGCTGGCTTACTGTGCTCCATATTCCTAAAAACTCGCTTTGCAGTCAGGAAGGACACAGGGGGTTTGAATCATTTTCTGCCTTTACACCTTCCCTACCACCAGAAGTAACATGGGGATGCTCTTCAATAAACAAATCTGCTCTTTTCTCTCAAGGTTTGTGTACACTCTGAGTGCACTGGTGACATCAGATTTTTCACCAGGGAAATGAAAGAAACCAACAAAACCAACAGCCCACATTGCTGAAAACCCAAGAAGCTAAGCTGGTCACGTCTCTGAAATATGGTATGAGCAGAAAGAGAAATACAATAAAAATCCCCATCCAGCACAAACTGGGAAGTGATGGAACGAGGGCTTTCCTACTGAGGCTGTCTCCAGTTACCACCCTTCTGAGCATTGTCCATTATCCATTCTGCACTGAGGAGGCTCTCAGGCCAAAATTTAAAAGGTGACTGACAAACACAGGAGGCCAAAATGAAGCAAAAGAATCACAAGCAGAGCCTATGGAAGAAGCCTTCTGTAAAACATGAGGGAGCCCTGAGCCACACTGGATTAGTTTCCTCTTTTTTTCCTCTTTAATTCTCTTCTAGCAGACAATATTTCCTATCCCCCCTCTCCTGAGTCCCTACAGCGTGCAAGCTCTGTGCTGGGATGCAGGCAGGCTGAGAAGTGCAGCTGTGCTCTAGAGCTGCTGGAGCTGGGAGACACATTCTCAGTGAGTAAAAAGCACACTTCCATCACTGACACACAAAAACTGCCCTCCCAAACCTCACCACACGTGAAACAGATCCCTGGATCAGTCCCATCTCCAGCCCTGCCCACTGCCGTGCAGGCCTGTTGGCAGTACAGCTGGGACACAGCTGGGACACAAGGGACACTGTTCCCATGGTCTCACAAAGGCCCCAGGGATGCAGGCTCAGTGTTTGTCACATTCTGCACAAGCCTGGGGAAAAACCCCGAGCCCATCACCTTCACTCCTCCAGGGGCTGTCAGGCGGCTGGAGAAGGGCAAAGCTCCCTTCCACCTGCAGCAGCAGCCAAATCTCTTTGGGAGAGCAATCCCATCTCCACAGGCACCTCCTGCCTCTGGACTCTGTGTATCCTTCCTTCCAGCAGTGACACACCTGCAAGGGACACAAGCAGCAATTACCTCTTCTGCAGGAAAAGCCCATCCTGCCCCTCCACACCAACCTGTCCCTTGCTCGTGGTTTAGCTGCTGTTCCTATTGCAGTTAGAGATTATCGATGTTTCCAATGGAGACGGGCTGGAGACACACCAGGATCTAATCATTAATGATATTTTGACCTGTAGGCCCAGATGGGCAGGAAAAAATGCTCACTCAAGAGGAGTTTTTCCTTAACTCCAGCAGACCCTGGATTTTCCATTGAATGTTTTCATTTTCAGCTGCAATCACCAGAAATAACATTAATGACTTTCAGTGCAGGGCAGAAATAATTAGAGGCAGAGCAGGTGTCCAGCTTACATGCTTATGCTAAGAAAAGACTGAGAAAAATCATGGCAAAACTTGATAACCTGAGGGGAGAAAAAAGCAAACAAGCTCAGGGGTGAGATCTAAATCAAATATAAAGCAATCTATATCTTCCATTAAAGCCATTGTGGAACTGGGCATTTTGCAAAGGTCTTGATTGAAAACCATGGCAGAGTTAATGGGTTTGACTCAAATGATCCTCAGCACTTCAGTAAGGAGCAAGGAGAAAGGAGGCCCACGAAAGCACAACTTGAAACGTTAGTGCAAAACCATACAACAGAAAGGAAACCATTTCAATTGCTCTAGGAAGGACTATACATTGCCTTGTTCTCAAAACTAGAGGGAGACTCAAGAGTGCAGAATCTCATTAGAATTTCAGCACTGGATTTCTTTTATAAACAGCATATCAGTAAGATTTACCAATATTGTCTCAATATACTGAAAGCTTTATTATTTGTTCTTGGACAAGTAGCATTTTTTTCTAATTCTTTACTTCTAATAAAAAACAGTAGAGATGTTTTTGTGCTGAATTGAAAGCTAATTAGCACATTCATATCTGCCAAAAATTCAATAACTTGTACTCATTTTGGGTTCTTTTCTGGTCAGTTTAATTTAATTTTTCAGTTTAATTAAATTTTTAATTTTTCAGTTTGATTAAATTTTTTTCAGTTTAATTAAATTTTTAAATTAAATTATCAATTTTTTTGATAAAATAAAGGAGGATATGAAAAAATTAATAGCTTAGGCTAGGTTTTTCACAGGCAATTAGTAGTTAGAGCCCATTAAACTAAGGAGGGAAGCAGATCAATAATTTCTAGGGCTTTTTTAATGTTTCCCTTGAAATTTTAGGATCATCAGGAAAGGACAAAGAGCAGTCACGATCCAAGAGAATTTCCTGGGATCCAGGGACAAAACACATTGTTGAGGGGCTGAGAAACAGGAGTTCAGAGCTGCTGAGGCTGCTGACAGCCTCTTACAGTGGGTGCTCTGTTTCAGAAGCTGGGATTTCAAGAGGAGGCAAAGTGGGTCATAAATGCTACTGAGAGCTGAAAATCAGGAGATGAAAACCACTCCAGAGCACTGAAGTGTGGTGGGTCTGATTACAGCAATCAAAATGCTGTCCCATTTTGCTACAGTTTGTCTTGAACAGCAAGGCTAAGGAAAAAAAGGCCAAAAAAGAAAAGCCGTGTGATCCTAAACTGTGAGTGTGCACCAATGTTCCAGCCCTGCCAGGGGCTGCACAGGCACCTGGTCCCAAAGGTACCGTGGGATTCATCTGGGTTTGTGCTGGCAGCCAAAGCCACTCCTGCTGCTTCAGCAGGCCTTGCCCTCCCGCCCACGCTCTGAATCCCTGCGGGTTTGGCACTGAGCCCCGACTGCTTCCCACCAAACACCCGCACACCCAGCTCCATCCCTGACATCACCCTGAGGTGCCTCTGAGCGTGCACCGGCCTGGCTGCCTTGGCACGTGGCCAGGGGGACAGCAAAGGGACATTTGTCCCCTCACGACCCTGGGCAAGCAGAGCGTGCTCAGAGCACCCGGGCACGGCCCCCTGTGGGAAACCTCCTGGCTGAAGGCAGCTCCAAGGATCACTGCACAAACCTCTGCAGCTGCCCCACACACACACAGTGACAGTGACAGCTCCATCCAACCAGCCCCCACTGGCTCTCCTGGAGCAGCAGGGGACAGCAGAACAAACAGCAGGTGACAAAGGCTGGGTCCTGCCCACCTTGAGCCCCAGTGACTCCAAAGTGCTGCTGCCACACACCAGTCCTCTCCTCCTCCTGCCAGCTGACTCTGCAAGCTCATCCCAGTTCATCTGGGAGCTGCTGTGCTCGTGAACTGGGGAGGGCTTCAACAATCAATCACGTGGGAGATATTAAAGGCACTAGAGAGCAAACAAACAAACCCACAAAGAAAAGAAAGAAACCTGAGTACCAACAGCAGTACCCAGTGCAGATTAAAAACACAAACAAACAAAATAACTTCATGTGGTTTAAATCCTAATCCTCAGGGATGAGTTGAGCACCAAGGTGCACAGGCCTTGTTTATTACCAGTGAGCTGAGAACTGAGAACACCCTTCCATTTCTTTAGGCAGCATCACATAAAGCCTATTTTCAAGAGTGAAATGAATAACGGGATTGAGATAAACTCTGTGCAAGGGGAGGTACTGGGCAGTGCTTCTGAGTGCCACAGGCTGGGAGAATCCATGGAGGCATTTCCACTCACATCCCAGAAAGCACCCAGGGCATCAGCAGTTGCTGTGATCCCCTCTCCCACAATGACCATCACTGCTGCCCTCTGTGCTCTCCCCTGCTCACACTGCCTCCCTTCCCTTCCCTGATGGCAATGCTCCATCACACAGCTCCCTCAGGGGCACAGCAAGCAGGGATGTTTCCATTTTGTACTTCAGGAATCTCTGCAGGTTTAACAGTTTTAAAACAGACATGAGGCTGCTCTTGGTGTTTTTCCTTCAGCTGTGAAAAGTCTTTAAATGCCCCAATGTGCACCATGTGACCCCCTGAGCTCAGTCCTTTAGTGGCACAGGCCCTTAAATGTGAACTCAACAGATACTTCAGGTGAGGTGTCAGCAGTGCATAAGCAACAAGCTGACATAAATCCTGAGGAATTTAACTTACAAAAAACTTGAATTCCTTCTTTACTCCAGAAGGATCTCTTCAACCTTTGCACTAGCTTTACATGGCTCCTTAAGCTACATCAGCAGGATGGTGCAGCAGCTTACAGCAACTAAGTCACAAGCAAATGTATGTAAAAACAGTGTAAGGACACTTCAAAAAATGGACTTTGCAGAAAATCAATACATTTTCACTGGGGCGCATCACCCAGCATCACCATCTAATGTATTGCACTAAACCAGCTGGAGCAAAAGGAATCAAACCCAATCACCACCAGGGAAAGCAATTCTATTTATCATGAACCCACAGGGCCATTTCAAATAGTTTTTCCCAAACAGTTTCCACACTCCTTAGAGTCCCATTTGGATCTCAGCTCTGTCACTCTGCACTTCCATCTCTGTATACTCAAAATAATAAGAAGAAAATTCTAATTCCTGGGGGAAAAGGGGATTTTTGTTTCACCCAGGCTGTGAGTAGCATTATCCCAACCTGAGGTGAAAACACCAATGAATCAACATTTCCTTAACTGACTTCACTGTAATCCTGGTATTGCACTGGCCCCTGAGGAAGCAATTAAGGAGCAATAATTACAAATGGATGAGTATTTCTTCCTGAGGCACACAGCATTTTACAATGGAACTTCATGAAGTAGCTCTAAGCTATTTCCTGCAACATATTTCAATAAAAGAAAATATAAGCCACTAAAGTGTCTCATGTAAGCATTGAGGATTTAAGGAATTACTCAAATAATGAATGCATGAAGCTATTAACCATCCTGGAGAATTAAAATGTGCCCCTACGTGATGAACCAAAAGCAGCAAGTCATTTCAAGTCTACAGGATTGATTTGATACATGTGACTGAAATATAATTACAGAAACATCAAACTGTGCTGTACCTAGAGAAAACTAGCCCAGACTGCTAGACCATGAGCACACCTCTGCAACAGCTTTTATTTGGTCCATCTGTTACCTCCTGGAAATGGTTCCAGCCAGGGAGGTTATCATGTGGCAGTTACCCCCAGGTAAAGGCACAGCATAATGAAATCAGCCATTTTTTAGTTTCATTTCATTGCAATCTTCTGCTGTACTGAAATATCAGGAGGATCAGCATGACTTAATAAAATTTTGCTCAAGCACAGCTTATTGCATAAGAGCAGTAGCAAGCAAAGAGCCCTGATACCAGACTAAAGTGGGCGCAGGTTATCTCTGAGTGTCAGGTATTTAACGGGAAAAGTTATAATAGGAAAGACTTAGAAAATTAAAACATTTTCTTTCTGAAACAGGTCACTGGAACGTTCTCTGCTAAAAGCAGCTGCAACACTGTGAGATGAAATAAAACACAAAAGGGATGAAAGAATGACCAAGTCTCTACAATCCAAGTCCAAGGGCCACAGGCACCAGGGCTGGCACAGGAAATCCCCTCCCACAGCTCCGAGGACAGGCTCATCTCCCCTGCAGTGCCCCCCCTGCATTTCCCCTCACTCTGGTTCCCCCTTGGGAGCACCTTCTGCTCCCACAGGGAAGGCACCATCTGAGCTGTCCTTCTGCACTGGGAGCTGCTCTGTCTCATGGCTGGGACAGCAGCAGCTGCTCTGCTTAACAGCTTTTCAACTCTGCTTCTACCATTTTCCCATCTACCCTTCCTGCACTGTGAGATTTCCAGTACAAACAGGACTCCTGTTGGCTACTGGAAAAGTGAAATATCATTAAATAATTTTGCTGGATAGCAATCAACCACACTTCTCTCACCTGTCACTCCTCAAACATGCAAGTAAAGTAGAAGTATTTGGAACAGAGATCCCTTGTTTTTATTTTCTTTTTTCCCCCCTGTCTCTTCATTGTGCTTTGTTGATAGGTAAAAGGCTAATTCAGTCTCAAGACTCTTCTGTGTCCACCCCAACTATTTCACTGCAATAAATGACGTTGCTGTGAATATATTTTAATTAGTGATTTCATAGTTGGAATTGTGCAATTGGAATACAGTAGGCATGAGGAGCTATTGAAATAGTATAAAAAGGCATAATTATTTTCAAAAGCTCTGTGGGAATAACACAGATAAAAAAAATCCCCTGCTGGCACCTGTTTTCTGTGTCCAGTGTATCATTAGCACCTCACAGTCTCTCTGTACTCATCAAAGGCAAGATCACAGGTGCTGGAGATTTTTCCTTCTCTGTTTGCTGCTCCTTGCTGAGGTCATTATAATGAAGACCAGATTTTTACTTCATTTGACAATTTCGTTCTAATTGACTGAAAGATGTTACCAAGAAAAATGGGAACAAACCCCAGAGATTCAGAAGGATTTTCCTGACTCCTGGGCCTGACCTGGGACTCTTTCATGCAACGTGGAATAAGTGAAGTAGGGCCTAAGAAGAAAAAATCAAACCCTTGTCATACCTGTTACTGCTGAAGGCAGGCTGGCAAGGGCTCTGAGGAGTGAGCAGAAGGAAAATCTTGAAAGAAGCACCAGCTCATTTCGGATCTGAACTCCAACTTGCAAGCAAGATGCTGGGCTAGAGGAACTTGGTATAAAATGAAGGCTTTGAAACTTGACTAATTCAGAAAACGAGACTTTTCAAATCCCGTAAAATGAACGGATTACAAAAGCAATTCAGTGAACCTGCCGTGCCTTCCAACGTGCATCTCACTGCAAAGGCTGACAGCGTCTCTGCTTCTCCTCCTGCAATGCAGACTTGGCCTCTGCCTCACTCATCCCTCTTTGGTGTTCAATTGTTCCACCATTTCTCCAACCCTACTCATCAGCTGAGAGGAGCAGGACTGACAGAGGAGGAGCTTGCTTGGGAGTGACCTCCTCAGCACAGCCCAGCAGCATCCCTCCCTGGCAGCAGACTGCTGGAATTATTTACCTGGGCATGGCTCTGGGCACGAAGGTGCTGTCACCGAGAGCACCAAACAAACAGGAGCCCTGTTTGCAGAGAAACCTCAGGATAAATTATGTCCAGGTGTCATGGGATCTCCTGCCTGAATCCATCAATACTAAGGCCTTTGCAAGAGGAAGGGAAGGTTCAAAGATGGGGACTGGGAGTTCAGAAAGCAGCCAGGTCACCTGAAATGCAGCAGCCCTAAAACCCAGGCTCAAAAGCAGGGGAAAAGGCAAAAATCATAAAATAGTCCCAAGTATGAACACTTAGTCAGTGATGCAAGACATGAAGACTGCGAGTATTTGCCTGTGCTTTTCTACAGAATGCTTGGGAGGAAGTCTGAGCAGCCTGCACAGACTTGAAAGGAACATGCAGTAAAGCAACTCAACAGCAGAGAGTTTAGAAACTACAGAGGGGTGGATGAAGAGTTAAGACATAAAGGTCACTGTGCAAGGACCTTGCCAACTCTGTATTGGGTGCTTTCTTGGCTATCTCAGTTCTAAAAGGAAGAGAAGCTCACTCAAGTTGCAATATGGAATAGACTCCAGTCTGATTTGTACAAAGCTCCCAAATGCTGTGTATCACTGAGGAAATCAAAACACAAAACCAAGTTCTTCTGGGAATAAAAAAGACTGAAATCAAGTAATAAAAAAAAATTATCCCCACCTGCTGCCTTGCAGTTGGTGGAAATTGAACATCTTGGATGCATCTGCCCACCCTGGACAAATAATTGCTGTTTACCATCCTAGGGGAAAGCCAGGAAAGCAGGGGAGGGAGATCATAATCCTCAGAGCATTCCCCTCCTTTTCATGGAGTGTACTCAACAAAGCTGTGATCACTCAGAACCCCTGATGAGATGCCTCCTCCAGTGACCAAAGCTCAGCTTTTCCCAGATACGGCCATCTTAACAAGAGCAAGGAAATTGTCTACTCCATTCATATTGCTGAAGTCTGAGTGAGAACAGGTACCTCCAGCTGTTCAAGGAAAGGCAGAGGGATGCACCACATGCTCCCCACCTCCCTCCCTGCTGCACTGGGCTCTCTGTGCACCTCAGTAAGGAAAGAGGCTGAGTTCTATTCCTTCCTGATGTTCCAGAGAGGAGCGAGCACCCAGGACTGCACAGCAGCCTTACAGAGATTGCAATCTGCTCCTACAGAACAACCCCCCCTTCTCCTGGTACTTCCTGAATGGAGGAATGAGATGGGGGTGCTGTGTGGTTGAACGGAGGGAAAACACTGCTGAGACACTCAATATTAGCACTACACTTTCTGGGTCTCCAAATTAGGATGCAAAAGAAGGATGCAGCCCCTGCCTTAGCCAATGGAAAGGGAATATTTTTGCATATTTTTGATATGTGATCTTATCAGCAGACAGCTTTTTCTTTGCAGTAAAATAAACCCTTGTAATTCCACAGTACAGAAATCTGGCAGTACAGAAAGGAATCTTTATGATGGCTGAAAGTCTCTGCACAGCACATATTGCAGCTTAGGATAATTATTTATTACTGGTGCTACCATTCCTGAGCCTTTAATGCACTTGTGGCTAGTGGGCAGAAAATGAGCAATCTCTGGTGACAACAGCAGAAATGCACTTCTTCCCATGGCAAGTAACTTTTTCAAGTTGCTGTCAGGCTGTAATATTTTTCTCCTCTGTGCAAGAGCATTAAAATGAAAACTCTGGATATATAAATCGGAGTAGGGTGAGTGTACTCCTGTGCCAAGAGGGAACCAAATTAATCCTGGGCATGTTAAAGCTGAGAGGGGCCTCCTGGATCATCCTGGTGTGCCTCCCTTCCCCTGGCCATGAACAGCTGCTGCTGCCACTGGAGCAGAACCCTAAACAGCCCAGGATGGGGAAGGAATGCCAGCCTCTCCCCTCCAGCTGCTCATTAGTGCATTAACATTTTCTACAAGCTATTTCATACAACAGTCTACTTCCTATTTACTTCTCTATGCCTCTCTGCTTTTTCCTGGACCTTATCAACTACTCACATCATCACCTCTACATTCACAGTGAACTTTCCCTACCTAGGTTATTGTCAGACTGACCTTCCCTCTAGAGGGCCTTTTTCTCCTAATGCATAAAAAGAACTTCCTTTGTTCTGGTTTCCGTCCATTACATCTTTTCAATACCCAATAATTCCTCAGCACCTTGAGAGTCCCTACAGTGCAGGTATTCATACACAAGCACATCCCTCCCTCTCTGCTCCAGCATGGAGGCACACAAGTGACAGCCCTGTGACAAACAGCCAAGCTGAGGAACCACGTGGGAGCCTTTCAGAGCCACCAAGAGGAATTGCCAATCCCCAGTGGCAGCATGTGTGCACACACGGGTGTGCCAAGGCAGAAGCCAAGAGAGCAGCCATTTGCTGCATGACCAACATTCCTCCTGCAGGAATGGCTCTCCTCAGGTGCTTTCAGAGCAGTCAGATGGATCTGCTGGGATACAATTTCATTTATTTCCTCTTCACAGAAACTATCACTCTGGGAGTGAAATAAGGCACATGAGGGGATCCCATCCATCTCTCTGCCATTAGGCCCAGCAGAATAAAGCCTCCTGTTCCCTGAATTTAGCTGCCCAAGCCTTACACAACAGGCTCTCCTTGCTTGCCTGCATCAGCACCTGAGGTTTAGCCATGCCACGCTTCCTCACTGGCTGGACCAGGAGCAGAGACCTGCCAGTGCCCGGCAGGAGCTGCATCCCCTTTCCCTCTAGGTCTGCTCCAGCTGCAGCACCCAAGTTATCCACCACCACTTCCCTGAGGTGGAATTCACCATCCAAACGCGGCCCTGCTTCCTCCTGGTGTAATGGTACCTGTGCTTTCCCTAAAAGGGCTTCGCAGATGTCATCTTGAAAGAAATCTACCACAACACTTTACACTCACAGCTGACTGCATTTCCTGGTTTTCCAAAGGGAAAACTTTTTACCATGTTCCTTCTCTCACCAATCTCCTTGTTACAGCTTTTCAATATCTTCAGACCCTTTACCTGGCATCACCTTTCTGCCTCCTGAACACCAGAGCACCTGCCTAGCAGTTTTCTGATGGATCAGCTGAATGCAGGCTACTTTTTCACATTATGGAAATATATTTCTTACTGAAAGTTTGATCCATTTCCATGTTCATTAAAGAGGGTAACAGCTAGTGCTCTTATCAGTAGCTGCAACTTACACATACCCTGAAACTAACACTGTTAATGCTGGTAGTATAAGCTTAGGAACAGATAAAACTCACCAAAACACGTTGGAAAAACAAAAAAAGTTCAGTAGGTTTGGAAGAAAAGGCTAGCTGAATCCTCAGAGTAACCAATTTCAATATTGCTAAATACAAAGTTCTATCCACTATAAAAACTTCAGACAATGGTCTCCCATTGGGTTTCAGTTTAGTTCAGGTCTGTCATTTTCAAAGACTTCTTTTGCTATAGTTCAAAGCTCCATAAAGTAGGTGCAGAGACGGTAGCACAGCAACCACCACAAAGTGAGTTTAAATACAGAGAAAATGAGCTTTTAGCTTTCTAATAGCAGAGCTTTCATATTCATATCTTCTTGCTGGCTTTGAAACACCTGTTTCTATTTCAGTGACTTGATTCATTCTATCAGTACAGAAAGCTGAATGGCATTACTGAACTGCAATTAAATCAACCTGGTTTATGTGAATATTCTTTGGTCATGGACAAACAGAAAACCGAATTGTCAATGGTGAGGAACTCATTTCATGTCTAAATTAAATTATCATTTCCTTGAAGCAGAAGAAGGGTGGTTCTCTGCATGAAGCAGAATTTGTTCCCCGAGTGGGCGCAAGAATAAATCTACTTCTTCCTGCTGACTCAGGAAAACCAAATAAACCCAAACATTCACCACTGTGATTTCAAAAATCAGTTTTGAGGTTATATATGTGCCCTCTCTGCACAATAATGTGAACTCTGTCAGAACAGCTGAAGGACCAAGAGTTCAGAGTTTTGGCACCTCGGTGACTTTTCCTGTTCACCTGAACTGAGTTTAAAACTGACTGGCCTTGGATTTCCATCTTTGTTTGAAAAGATCTTGGTGCCTGGAGAAGCGGATGTGAAATGCTGATTTAAAGAGCATCTCCAGCTGGTAACATCTGCACGCCTGTGCAGGCACACAGCCTGAAAAACAGTGGATAATAATCAATGAACACTTTTAAACTCCAATTGTGCATCTTTGTTAGGCTTGAAGCCTTTTGCCTTCTCCATTATTTTTTTAATGAGGGTGATTTTTCCTGCTGATGTATTAACTGAAACTATCACCTTGCAAAGAACTTTCCTCTACCAGTGCTAGATGCAAAACCAAAAAGCAAACCTAGGAATGCCTGCCACACTCCAGCACACAAAGCTGCTGCTGCTGCTTTTAATGGCTTAGCCTGAGGGCTTTGCTGCTCTTCCTTTGCTCTGCTAATGGGAAGGACTGGGAGACCTCTTTGAACTAGCTACAGACACCAAAGACTGAATAAACAAGTATTCTTCATCCCATTTCTCTTAAGCGTTTGTCCTGACAGATGTCTTCTCCCTCCTGAGGTGTGGATTATAGTTTGTGTTTCCCTTTTTTTCCCCCTTTAGCCCTTGAAGCATTTCACACCCTGCTGGGCAAATGCCCAGAAGTAATCAGACTGACTGAACACGGAAACGCAGACAAAAGAAAAGGCTGGAAGCTACTGTTCTTCTCCCAGCTGGCACCGCCAGCTCCTGAGGGCTCAGCCACCACAGCCCACGTTTGTGACAGTACCTGTACGCTCTGGGTGTGTGCAGCCCTTCCGTCGTGCGGCAGCCTGGAGCTGCAGGCTCAGATATCCACCGCGAGCTCCTGGATCTTCCAGGACAAAGCCAGCTCTCCCTGCTGCTCCCGTGTTGCGCTGCCTGTGGAGCAGGGAGGGAAGGAGAGGCACACAGGTTAGCACAGTGGCAGTGCACGAGCTGCCAGGCGTCACCCATCTGACCCGCACCAAAGAGGAAATCTTAATTTTCAGAACTTCCCATCATGCCACACAAGACACTGAAGCCGTCCAAATCTGGAAGGGATAGCCTGGCATGATGCCTCCCCCAGGTCATATCTTACATCAAGAGTTCTTTTCCTCCTGCACAAGGCTCTATATCCTACTTGGACAGATATACAAATATCTATAGAAACTACAGATATTCAATAAGCCATCTTAAATCATAACAGCCAGGCCTCTGTACGACCGTGCTTAACTCCTGCTCAGCTCACGCCATCTCCCCGTTCCTCAGGCATCAGAAACCACTGAAACTCCCGGGTTTTCCTGGGGGCTGCCTGCCTGCAGCTGCCCTCCTCTCACCAACGGGGCCACCTGCCAGGCTCCCCAGGGCACAGCAGCCTCCAAGGGGAGCATTCGTCTGTTTGAGAGGTGATGGAAAGCCTGGGGAAAAAAAAAGCTCAGCGACACTGTGGCTCTGAAGGTGCAAGAATCATTACCCTGGAGACGTGCAGCTCACCTGGTTCATGCTGAGCACGCTCCCTGCTCGCTTCACCTGAGCGTTCAGCTGGAGAGATCCATTTCCACGCGCTGGGCTGGGTCCGTCTCCGTCCCTGCTGCGAGAAGGTGTTCGGGGGGGTGCCGCTGCCCGCTCAGCAGACGCTTCACAGACTCTGCCAGCAGCAGGGGCAGCCTTTGAGGCCACACCAGCCTGGCACAGAGTCGCTGAGCCATTCTGACTGTGTTAACAGCACCACTGATGAATCCTCAACCTGAACCCCAAATTCACCAGAGCAGTTCTTCCCCAATTTTCTGCTAACAGCTGTACACTGCAGCTCCTCTGCTGTTTCCCACCTACAGATGTGTGCCAGCACAGGAATATCAGTGTATTTTTTTCCTCCACATCTGTCTAATAACGTTGGCTATAATGTTGACATTGTCACGACTATTAAGTCATCCACGCTAAAATGAAATAAACCTCCTACTTTGAAGCACTAAATTCTCTACCAAAGCAAGTGTCTTACTGCTGTCTGCTTGGCCATACTGGGCAGCTTATTTTCATTCGGACAAATAAAATGAGCTTTTCCAGTACAAAACCCCTCTCCAGCAGCAGAGCACGTACCACGAGTACCTCGGCCAAGAGAAGCGCCCCCGCCAATGCCCGTCAGCGGCCCCCCCGAACCCGCCAGCCCCCCCGAGCCCACAGCCCGGGAGCCCCGCACCGGAAACACCGCGGAAAACCCCGCCGGGGCGGCGCCGCCATCGGGGCGCCGTGCGGGCAGCGCCGCAAGCGGACCGCGAGCCTCGAGTTCCCGGCCCTCTTTGTCGCCGTCTTGGGAAGGTCACCCGAGCCACTCCCGAGACGGCGGCGGCTGCAACTCCTCGGCAGAGTGAGGCGGCTCTGCCACGGCCTGTCGGCGCCCGCCCAACACCCGCCCGCCCGCGGCGCCGCTGAGCCCGCAGCCCGCGTGCTCGGCACTGCGTACCTCACGGAAAATCCCGCTGCGGCCCCGGGGTGCCCAACAGCCAGTCTGGGGCACGGACCGCGCGGCTCCTTTCTCCCGCCCCCGTTGCCGCCATCTCGAGAAGGGGTCAAGGCCAAGCGCGTCCCGGCCGAGCCGCTCCCGAGGTCGCGATCGCGCCTGCGCCGCGGCAGAGACGCGTCATGGCCGCCGCCCCCCGGCTGCTGCCGCGCTCTGTGGCGGGCGGGGAAGGCGGGCAGAAAACCAGCTGCGATGCCCTCAAAAAGCCTCTAAAATAAATGCCAAACGCCTGCCTCTTACTCAACAAGAACCAAACAAGCCCCCTTCCTTTAAAACCATATTGAAATATATTTTATATTTCTATTTTTCATATTTACATTTACATGCATATTGATACCGGATATGGATGTGTTAGGCAATTGATATAGTATATTACGTCTATTCCTATTATTGATATTTGTTTATCTTTTCTGTTTTCATAAATATCTTTATATATCGACTGCATATTTCTATACTTAGATTTATATTTATATACCACTTCTATTATTCCAGATAAAAACCCCGTCTCTAAACAAATAAATACAAAAACCTCCTTTCCTTTAAACGACATAGAAATATTTTTATTTATACTTTGTAAAATTACTTTCATATTTATATATATTGTTTCTTTTGACGCATTATATTAATATTTATATACAAGATATATGAAACTCGAAAAACATAATTAAATGATTACTTAAATTATTTACCACATCTACTGCTGCAACTAATTTTTTTCTTAGAGCTTTAAATTTTAAATATATCTGTAAGTATTTAAGACATATTTCTGTACTTACATTTCCACCTTTATACTGTTTGTATTTATAATTTTTATAGTCAAAACCTTGCCAACTGGCAAATAAAAAATCTGCTTTAACTATTTTTATAAAAATATTTCTATTTATTATCTTCATAAGTATGTTTATAATGTGTTAAATATTATATGATAACATATTGATGTACTGTAATTCAAAACATTTTTTATATAGTATTATATTAAAATACTACATATACAGTATTACTTGTATTATGTATTGTATCAATTTTTATTTTTCTATATTTATGAATATTTTCTTTATACAAGTCTGCATATATTTGTCATGCATTTCTATATTTATATTTGGATTGGGGTTTCGTTTCTATTTATAATCTATACTTTTATATAGCTAAAAACATATATAATACCCTGTATTAAAAAATATATCATATGGTAATATATAATGATTTATGTAACATGGATTTTTTTTACATATTTGATCTATATTTAAATTTTAAGTTTTTTATTCCTATTTCTATACATATATTTGTTTTGTTTAATTATCGTTATAGTCCTAATTGTACATTTATAATCCAATTCCTAAATAAAATGACAAAACAAACAGCACCGAATTCCCACCAATATGTTCCAAAACCGTCAAGATACCTCCAAGAGCCAAGCAACTGCCAGCGAAAAAACCACACAACACTCTTTTTGGTAACAATTCTCATCACGACAGGAAAATGGAACCAAAATAAAAGGAAACCCTATAGAGACACACACAGCAAATTACAAAAAGTACTAAAAAAAAGTCAAACCAATTTACTAAACTCCAAACAGTGCCACAGATCCTGAACGTTACTACAAAAAAAAACAAAAAACAAAAAAAAAACCAAAATTCTACCTTTCCACTAACTCAAAGAATAACCAATCCACTGTAAAAATAACTTTAAAAACCGAACTAATTAACGAAATGGAAAAAAATTTAACCACTAAAAACTAAGAAAATAACTACCCAAATAAATACATACTTTAAAAACCCACCATATAAATACCCATGTTCCCAAAAAAAAAACCCCTGATAAACAATACTCAAATACATTAAAAGGCAACAACAACAAAAAAAAGAAAATAAGGAAACCAACAATAAGAATAATCACAAAATGCAAGTAAACTTAAATCTGACACAAAAAAATTATTCCCAACTGAATAAACCCATAGTGCCTCAAGCTATCAAAATAAAAATACCACCTAGAAACAAACACAAAGACTAAAGACAAACGTAACCATAAACAATGTCTCCCAAGTGATCCGTAACCATAAAACATACACTCCAATCAAACAAACCGAATAAATAAAAGCCCTGGAAGACGATAAACACACATGCAATTATCGAGATTAAAAACCCGCCGCTATGAACGACACGACGCTACCTCAAGCCCCACAAAACAAACACTACACCCTCACGCTAATAAAAGCTGCCGCAACAGAATTAAAATCCGAACCGCTGCTTCACGCTACGACCCGTAAAAACCATTGCGCGCCTTTGAAAACACAATACCCCGGCAAAAAAAAAAAAAAAAAAAAAAAAAACAAAACAAAAGAAAAACCAAAAAAACACACCACCCAAAATCCGACTACAAAACTGAATCCAAAACAAACCTTTATCATCCCTACCAGCACCGAGAACCGTACCACTCAGGAAGAACACCGTATCCCTTAGCGTACAGCCGCTGCAAACTGAACACAACGATGCAATCAATGCCTACAAAGCGTCTCCGAACCACGGCACCGCCGAACTGTGAGCGGCCGAACGCCGCGCTCGCTGCCAGCCCCGGACGGAGCGCGGCTCCCGGCAGGCAAGCGGCTCCTCCGGTGGCGCCTCCGGCACGCGGCGCCGTTCCGGGGAGCCCCGCCCGCTGCCCCTGCCCGCCGGGGCCGGCACCGGGCCCGGGGCTACCGGCGGCGCCCGAGCCCGCGCCCAGACCGGACGGAGCGGCCGGCACCGCCCGGGCCGGCGCAGCAGCGCCCACGCCGCCTCTGCCGCCCTCGGCCGGCCCGGCACGGCTCCGCACGGCTCGCACCGGCGCGGCTCCGCCACTGCCGCCCTCGGCCGGCCCGGCCGCGCCAAATCCCCCGTGCGCCCCGGCAGCTGCCCGGGCCGTGCCAGCGGCGCTCCCGAGCGAGAACGTTCCGGGCCGGGCCGCGGGCATGAGCAGCGCCCTCCGATGCAGCGGCACAGCCCCATTGCAGCCCTGCAAACGCTGCCAGAGCTGCGGCTTCCCGCAGCCCAACCCCGAAACTGACGCCGCCGGCGGGGCTCACCTCACTTCAACAAGGGCAAAGAAATGCCTTCTCCCCTTCAGTTTCGTCCCCTACGAGAGCAGAAAAGAAGGGGCGCTCCTCAAATGAAAGCCTTCGACTGATGGGAAAGGGGGATTTCGACCTCCATTCCAACCCTTGAAAAGGAGGGACACCAGGGCTGCCCCCTCCATTTAAACCCGAGGGTGATGAAAATGGGGTGGCTGCCTTCAAATCAAACCCATAACACCACAAGAATACTTTTCCCATTCCCCTTAAAATAGAACGCAGGGATTCCCTGTCACCCCCGGGATACCCCTAACAGCCTGGAAAAGGCAGCTTTTCCTGCAATCAACACCCTTAAAACCCCAAGTGAAGAGGGATCCCCTCAGCTCAAACGCAGACAATAAAAGAAGAGTAGCTGCTTCCTTCTCCTTAATTCCTTTTGTGCTCATAAGCCCCATTTTTGTTCCTGGGGATCCGGGGAGGGACTGGCGAGATGAAATTGCAAAGGGGAAGGAGAAAATTCCCGGCTCCAAACCCACACGCGCTCACCTGTTCAGCCGCTGCTCCCCGGCACCAAGATTCGTCCCTCGGCGCCTCCTTTAAGCGATGCTCCACGTATCCAAGCACGGATCCAGGCGTTCCCCCCGACCCTGTGAGAAGCTCCTGCAGTCCTTCCATGAGACAGCGCCGGGAGCGCCCCACAAACCCCTCCACTCAGCAGCTCCATGCAAAAGGGAGCTGAGGCAAAGCCTCCCCCTAAAACAGCCTCGCCCCGGCAGGAGCGGGCCCCCATCATCCTCACAGCTCACACCTGGGCTGCTCCGAGCCCCCATCATCCTCACACTCACACCTGGGCTGCTCTGAGCCCCCTATTTTTCATATTTATATTCGCATTTATATTTAGAATTTATATTACTGTACAATAAAAATTATATTGTATATTGCATCTCTTCATGTTACTTACATAGATTTCTATTTCTATTCATAGTTTGATATTATATCTTTATATCTCTATATATTTATTATATATTTCTGTATGTCGATTTACATTTCTATAGTACTTATATTATTTAAAATAAAACCCCTGCCTCTAACGAAATAAAAAGCAAAGACACCCCTTTATTTAAACCCCATTTAAAATTTTAAAATTAATTTTGTTTGTCATAATTCTATTCACATCTATATTTGTAATTTTCATTTGTTTTATTTATAGATATTATATATATTGGAGAGAATACCTTTTTATATAATAATAGATATATTCTTTTGACACAATATATTTTTAACTTATATTTATATATATTACATATTTATTGATATCGACATATATATGATATATTTGGATTTCTATTTTTATATTTTTTATTAAATCTCCAGCCTATACCCCAATAAAAGCCAAACAATCCCCAATTTATTTAAACTGTATTTAAACATAAATCCTGTCACAGCTGCATTGCACAGCAGTGCCCCAAGCGAATCTGACACTTGTTCATCTCCTGGACCTGAAACTGAACCCGCTCACCTTGATCGCACCTGGCAGAACCGTTTTCGTACCTTTTTCTGGCATTTCTTGTTTTTTTTTCTTGAGTTTTTGTGGCCTTTATTGCCTCTCTTTCTTGCCTTGTTTCTTGGGTCTTTTACTCCCTTTTTCCTTGATTTTTTTCTGGCATTTCTTGGGTTTTTTCTTTGTTTCTTCTTGCCCATCTTGGTGTTTTTTCTGGTTTTATCTTGCCCCCTCCTTGGGTTTTTTTTTTCTTTTTGTTTTTTTTTTTTTTCCTGGATTTTTTCTTCCCCATCTTGGTTTTTTGTTCTGATTTTATTTCTTGCCCATCTTGGGGTTTTTCCCTGGTCTGTTTTCAGGGATTTTTCTTGCCCATCTTGGGGTTCTCTTCTGGGCGTTTTCTTGCCCATCGTGTTGTTGTTGTTGTTTGGGTTTTTTTGTTTGTTTGTTTTTGGTTTTGGTTTTTTTTTCCTGTTTTTTTTCTTTTTCTGTGGTATTTCTGGGATTTTTCTTGCCCATCTTGGTTTTTTTTGGGGGGGGTTTTCTCACCCATCTCGAGTTTTTTTTCTGTGGGTTTGTTTTTTGTTGTTTTTTTTTTTTTCTTTATCTTTTTTTTTTTTTCCCTTGGTTTCTCCTTGCCCTCCTGGTTTTTGATTTTTTTTTTGTCTGTCTTCCTTCCTTCCTCCCTTCCTGTCCTTCCTTCTTTCTTCCTTTCAGTTCCTTTCCTTATTTTCTTTTTTTCTTTTTCTTTCTTACTTTCTTTCTTTCTTTCCCTGTATTTCTAATCTTGGTTTTCCTTTCTAGCTTTAGAATAAAAAAGCAGCAGTAGTAACTTTCAGGCTACCTGGGAGTAAAAAAAACTCCAAAACGAAACTGATTTAAAGAAAACTATTTATTCCCTGGGAGCCTGAAATTTTCTACTGCTGCACATGACATAGAGCTTTTAATTCTTCTTATAGAGAGTTGATATTTTCTACTTTCTTTATACAGCGCCCCCTGCCGTCTGTCCCGGAGCACTTCAGGCACAGCGATCCCTGCCGCCTGCACAGGCGCACTGCAGGCACAGCGATCCCTGCCGTCTGCACAGGCGCACTGCAGGCACAGCGATCCCTGCCGCCTGCACAGGCGCACTGCAGGCACAGCGCTGCGGCGTTGTTCGGTTCTGTTGAATGAAACTCGGCTGAATTCGGCTTGGTTCGGCTCTTGGTCTAAAGTCGTTTCGGTTCGGCTCTTCGGCCGAACTCGGCATGGTTCGGCTAAACTCGGTCATATTGGGCACATTGGTCTAAATGCGGCCAGTGCCGGCTACACTCGGCTATCGGTTCCAGTCGGCTATCATCGGCTCTTGGTGTAAACTGGGCTATTTTCGGCCGCCCTGGGCTCTTCGGTTCAAGTCGGCTGTTTTCGGCCACCCTCGGCTCTTCGGGTAAACTCGGCTGTTTCCGGCCACACTCGGCTCTTCGGCTCTTAGGAACAATTCGGCCCGGCTCGGCTCCCTCAGGGCGGGAAGGCGGCCGTCAGAGGACCCCGGCACAGCGAGGCGTTTAACCCAGATGCCTGGCACAAACCCGCCAAAATACGCCCGCCCGCGGTGCCGCTGAGCCCACAGCATGTGTCGGGTACACATGAAATGCCACAGAAAAATCCGTCGGGGCCGCCATGACGTCGGTATTCCATGCAGGCAGTCCAGTTACACCCATCCCGGTCCTCCACTTCCCCGCCCTTTTCGCCGCCATGCTGAGAAGGTCAATTAAAAGTCCGCGACATCCGCGACGCGCCACTCCCAAGGTGGCGGCCTCTCGGTGCAGGGCTGCAGTACCGCGCTCTGCCCACAAGGCGGCAGCACTGCCGCACGCCCCAGCCGGGGGCGCAGCGCGCCTCGGGGCTGCGGGCAGGGAAGGCGGCGAAAAAGAACAGGGGCGGCCCCCGCCGAAAACTGCTCTGAAATAAATGCCCCAAAACAACGGGGAAGAGGAAAAATAAACTTCTGCCTCTAATCTAATAGGATAAAAGACAAAACAAAACAAAACACAACACAAAAAAAAAAAAAAAACCCAAACAATTTCTTTTAAAAAATATTTAGGTATTTTTTAAAATATTTTTTCATATTAATATTCACATTTCTATTTACAATGTATATTGATGTACACTGTCCATTTATACATTTCTTTTTATAAATACATTTCTATTCCATATTGCATATATCCCTAAAACTTAAATTTATTTGTGTATTTTTATACATATTTTTACATAATAAGTATATATTTCTGTTACGATTTTTACTCCTGTAACACTTGGATTATTTAAAATAAAACCTTTGCCTCCATCCAAATTAAAGCCAAAAACAACCCTTTTCTTCTCAACTGTATTTAAATATTTTTTAAAATTCTATTTTTCAGGTTCATATTCACATTTACATTTAAAATGTATACTTATGTATACTGTTATTTGCATTCTTCATTACATCTCAT
Organism: Melozone crissalis; assembly: GCF_028551555.1. NCBI lineage: Eukaryota > Metazoa > Chordata > Aves > Passeriformes > Passerellidae > Melozone > Melozone crissalis. Next base: position 862,012 of record NW_026535816.1, read on the forward strand.
CCTATTATTTGTTTTTCTTTATATTTTGTGTTTATATATATATTTAGATCTTGATTGTATATCTCAATATTTAGAAATATATGACAATAATATCTACATTCGTATTATTTAAAATAAAAACCCTGCCTCTAACACAATAAGAATAAAAAAACCCACAACCCTTTGTTTTAAACAATATTTAAATAGATTTTATCCTAATGTTCAATGTTTATGTTCATATTTGTATTTATAATGTATATTAATGTATATTGCTTACTTATACATTTATCTTTACCAATGTCAAGTTAGAAATAAATTTATATTCTATATTACATCTGATGGGAGTAGTTATTTATATTTTTTATATATTTTTATTCATATTTTTTATATTTGATTAAATGTTTCTGCGTCAAGATTTTTACTTCTGGAAGACATATATTATTCAAAATAAAACCCCTGCCTCTACTTAAGTAAAAGCCAAAACATTCCATTTCTTTTAAACTATATTTACATATTTTGATATTTATATTCCCATTTATAATTTATATTGCCGTATAATGTTATATATATTCTATACTACAACTCTTCATATTACTTACATATATTTATATATAAATTTATATTCATACTTTAGCAATTTCTCTTTATATATTTATTATATATTTCTATCTTAAAATCCACATTTCTATATTACTTATATTACTTAAAATAAAACTCCTGCCTCTAACCAAATAAAAACCAAGGACACCCCTTTATTTGAACCAGATTTAAAATTTAGGAAGTAAATTTATTTTTCAAAATTATAATGATATTTATATGGATATTTTTATTTATTTTATTCATAGATATTATATATATTAGAGAGAATACCTTCTAATATAATAATAGATATATATTTTCTGTATTATATATTTTTTTACTTATATTTATTTAAATTAAATAAATATATACAAATATATATACAAAAACAATCTGATAAGAGACTAAGAACTTTTTCAACAGATAACCACAGTACTAATTTCAGACTTGGAAAAATATTTAGGCGTAATCACTACCACAAAATTAACCCAAAGTAGAAAAATTACCAGAAAACCAACAAAACGAGCTAAACTCATTTCTGAGCACCACAGTCCTTCCTCACTCACAATATGCAATTAATTCTCTCCTGCCATTTACATCCCCAGCATCATCCCATGCTGAGCATTCCTGGCACCAGAAGTCACTCGGAGCCAATTAACATCCAGCTTTCCCTTCCTCAGGACTGTGTGCTTTCTGTGTCTTTATGCACACAAGGAGCAGCTGTCAGACCCACCTCTCAGCAGCCTAACGAGCACCCAGATGTTCTCTCCAGGTTCAGGGGCTGCTCACAGTGAGGCAGCTTTCAATCCAGCCAGGATTGCCTCGCTTCTTCCCTGGCAGTAGCCTTGCACAATTACCTCAGCTGGAAGTCAGACCCCACTCCCTGAATTCTCATCTCCGCCTTTAAGTAATGCGTTGTGTGGAAGACTGTGCAGCAGTTTCTGAAAGAAAGTGATTTCAGGAGAAATGGGAAATTCATGGTCTCCAGTTTCTCAGTTAGTTGGTGAGTGTCAGGGGTCATCTAATAACAGCACCATCAGCAGTTTCAGCACTACCTCTGTGCAACCAACACTTGTTAGGACATGAAGTGCAGTGCTGTCATGGCTAAAGTGAAGAGAAGTGCTGTCACGGCTAAACGCTTTCAGGGATCAGGGACATGGGGAGGAAGCAGGAAGGCAGGAGATCAGGAGTTTCACAGTGCCTCTCACCATAGCTCTGTGCCAAGTACTTGACACTGGCAGGGGTCCGTGCACAAATCACAAACAGGGCAGGGCTGCTGGGAACATCCTTGAGCCGTTTGATTTTCCAGCATCAGCCTCATTCCATGGTTATAGCAATGGGAAGATGCCACCAGCTCACATCCCAGGCAGCAGACCAAGAACTCAATGTCACAACTCACTTTATCAGTTTTTTGCCCAATCACACAAAGCAAAAGCACATTGACAGTAGCTCTATCCAACCACTGTAAGCACAGGTACCTTTGCTTAAACAATGCTTGCTTATTTCAAATACAATACCTGCTTGTGAGCCTTAAACACAATGCACAGAGCTCCAGTATTAAGCCTAGAACTTCCTAATATCTTGCTAGATAAACTTCCTGTAGCTTAGGGAGTTATTCTAGGCGAGTGTTAATACACAGACCATTGTTCTATTTGTCCTTGCTTTTCCACAGTTTAAATAGTTTTTCTGCTGACCAATCTCATGGCTGCTGCTCAGCTCTGATCACAGTTCTGCTGTCTCTGAGGCCTGCCTTTTGCAGCTTTCCCAAACCCCTCTGATTTTACACATTCCCACAGTACTCAGTGCTGGATGAACCCTAGTGCAGAAACAGAGGAAGCAGGATTTAGAGTGAGTCTACTCACCCAAAGTACTGGGAAAGAAACTCCCTATCAGATGAGTTCTGCAGACCACAGACAGGAGCAAATGCAGTTACAATGGGTTACGCCTGAGAACTGTGCTCACATGCAGTTTCCCTGGGGGGTTTTGGCCCTGCTAGCAAACGTCACCCTTGGAAGCACATGAGCAGAAACAGATGGGTCCCCCAGCGAGCGCCTTGATAAGATAACCCTCACAAAAAAACCATTCCATCCCCTGTGGTAAACTATAACTGCTGAACTGCCAGCTGATGGCATTGCTGCCCCAGGGCTCTGTGTTTGTAACTCTGCACACGTTGGGAGCGAGAGCAGCTGAGCTGACACCTTTCTATGGGGAAGAGCCTTCAGTTTGCACGTCCTTTTCAACCACTCCAAGCAAAGACACCGGCCCAGGGTTACAAGGAATAACAGCTGTGGAACTTCTCCTTGAAAATGCTACAGCTGAAATAAAGCTGCCAAGGTGTGCTGATATGGGCCATTCTTGTTTCTCACACAGAACCTGTCACAAAACTGAATGCTGCAACAGGAGCAGACAGCATGCCAAGTAGGCACTGCTGATCTGAAATGCATCCAAAATAACTAAACCTCCTGAGCCTGGAAATCCCGGCTTGAAATTCCATTACAATAAACTTTCCAGCACTAGCACTCTGGGATTTGGAAAGTAGAGTCTGTTGTCTTGGTCTTGTTAATTCCTTGATTTATCCTCACTTTTGTGTTCAGCCCCAAATAAGTCAGATTCTACTCAATTACAGTCTGAACTGGACAATATTTCCCTACTCAGCTGAGTGGTGTTCCATCACAGTGAAATAAAAAAAAAAAGGCTACAAAGATGCAGCACAGGTCTTTTCTTTCCTTAGCTTGCTATGCCTACATTTTTATTACTACTCCATTTTCCTAGAAACCTACTTAGACTGGGAGAATACTACCAGTTACCTGCCTATCTGTGAAAGTTATCACAAAACCCAGAAGAAATAATCCAGATTAGGACCAAAACCAGCCCCCCCCCAAAATTGCCACATCTGCAGAAGAGAATTCCACCAATAAGCCTGTTCTGGGGCAGATATAGCAGGCAGAATTTTTTTCCAAGCAAAATACAGCTGGACCTTGACTAATCCTTCACATTGAAATGAAGTTGTATTTTTGTACCTGGGAAAACTCTAATAAGTATAGTCAAAGAAACTATTCTGATAGAGAAGGGAAATACCTCCTTTATTCACATGTTAAAAAGTCTTGGATTGGTTCCTCAACATTTTGGAATTCACTTCCAGTTTTCTTGCCCAGCACAGCAATCACTGCCAGTCTCAGTCACAGGTGCATTGACAGAATCCTAAAAGATGCTGAGGACCAGTCCTAAATTCATTTATGAGTTCAGTTCTGTTATCAGAAGGATAGCATCAGTTTTCTTTGTCCCTATCTAGTTTTCTTCCTCGATTTTCAATTTCCCAGAAGGGAAGCCCGAGACTCCCACATTTGTCCTTTCCTTACTGGAAGCCTCCTCAGGGAAGATGAGGCATTATCAGATGTCATTGCTTTCCTTGTCCTGGGGACCCTCAAACACCACCACAGTCTGATTACTTGTTTAGAGACAAAACCATTTGAATTAGTGCTAGGAACCTTGTCCCACTTCTATTGGACCTCTATTTCTGCTTCTCTTGTGTTTTTATTTCACCAGACTGCAACTCGTTCAGATTTGTTTGTCAGCAAACCTGGCATGTCAAAAAATTGTTCAACTGAGAAGTTCCATCTCAAAGTGCTTAGGCTATCAGATAACCCAGGCAATGTTTTACTCACACCCTGATAGTTAAAATTATTAAACTTGCATCCCACCTAGCATGTTGACACAGCATTACCAGGAAACAAAGTTCATTTTGTCTACACATGCAAAAATCATGAGGTGAAAGACGTGGCAGAGCATTTTGACTGATACAGCAAAGTTCTTACGACATAAAGTAGTGTGTGTGGTTTTCCTGGTTTTTTTTGTTGTTGCTGTATCTTTATTTTTTTAAATAATACACAAAATTCAGTCATTTGAGAAAATCATCAAAGAGTAATTGCCACACCAGCGCTATTTAGCACGTTCCTTTCTCCTTTTTTCCCTGACTGAAACCCACATCAAGTAATTACATGCAATTAAACATATTTTCCAATGCTTTTGCCTTGTTTTCTTTTTTCATTTCACTACAATTACTGTGAATTCTCTTTTACTCATCAACTTGCACTTTTCAAGCAAATTTTCATGCATTTTATGCATCAAAAGGGCCAATACCTCAAAGAGGAGGATCTTTGTAGCCTGCCCTGATGGAGGGTCATTTCATCCAAATCTCATCATTTTCATCCAAATCTGTTCTGCGCCTCATCAAGGCTCTGATAATGGGCTCTACACAGCAGAAATAGTCAAATTGCAGTTTGAACCAGAGAAATTTTTTTTATTTGCTGCAAAGTAGCAATTACACGAATCTTCAGCTACAAAAGGGAACCTCTCAAACAACAGTGCTGTAAATCAAGCAGTTTGTTCACTTGAGATAGGAACCTAATAAGAGAAAAATATTCTCCAAAAGAATTCATCCCATCATTGAATTTTTAGGCTGTTTGAGATACAGACTGTGTCTGGATGCCTAAGGGGGTCTTAAGAGCTACACAGGCAGTGGTATGGTGCAAATAGCAAACACATGCGAGTCAGCACTGACAGACAGAAAGGGCAGGATCCCTGTCCTTTATCAAATCACTATGGATAGGATCTTCCTTGTCTCAAATATTTTAGGAGCACAAACACTCTTCAGCCTCCATTAAATAACATGGTATTGACTCCTCTCTATGCCAAGGATTGAAGAAACATGCTACAGCCTCACCTAGAGGAGTTATAACAACTCCCAGTCCTATGCACAGGTGACCTGCCCAATTACTAACTAAAACAGATTAATAACAGAAATATAGTCAGAGACCAACAGAACTAATTAACCTTTTTCTACAGAACATCATACTTGTTTCTCATCCTCTCCATGAACCAGTTGCCACCAAAAACATATGGGGAAACCAGAGAGCCTGAAGGAAACCATTCCTCCATGAACTCCATGTTCTTAGCACTCAAAGCTCCAGGGAATTTTCCTTGAGCAGGTAAGGATATGGTGACAATGCACTTTGAGACTATTACTGCATGATGCTCCCAGGCAATCCATTCAAACAGACTGATTCACCTCAGCCCAGCTGAGCACACCACAGGAGCAGAATAACTCTGCTAGAGCTGGTTTCTGTATGGAACAGGCTGATGAGCTCCAGCCACTGTGCTGTGCCCAGTGATTCCAGCTCACCTCTCTGAATTTCTGCTGAAATGGGAGGGCAGGTTGCCAACACAGGCTGGGATTAGACAGAAGGCAGCACTGGAATCAGCTGGGGGCTCAGGACTCAGGAGCTCCCCACCTGAGAGCTCACATGTGTTTTGTTCTGCTGAAAATCCAATTTTGTCACTGGTCTGGAAAGAGAAGTGTTCTTGAATCATTTTCATCTGAGAAGCAGTTGAAAATATGTATAGAAATATATAGTATACATAGAAATATATGTTATATAGAATATATACTTTACATATAATATTATATCTATTATTATATATAATCACATATTTTATATATTATATATTATTAATATATATTATATCTAATTCTATATATCTAGAGCTATATCTAGAGCTATATCTAGAGCTATGTGTTAAACCATCCATTTTTGCCTGAACATCAGTTCCCTGTCTGAAGTTAAAATCATGAACAGTGAACATGTTATGGACAGTGGAAGCTGAAAGCCAAACTAATTTACAGATGGATCCTGAAAACTCAGCAGAGTTAGACTACTGAAGTCAAAAGGCTCCAATATTTTATTTTCTATTTTAACCTAAAAAGGATTGTCTGGTGACATTTCAGGTTCAAATTGAGGTTGGGATAACAATTAAAATTGTAGAAGTAAAATGCCACAAGCTCTGTACATGACTGGAATCAACTTAGTCCACACAGCTATGAAGGTAATCAATTCCTAATGTTGTTTCCTGTGAGTACAATGAATTGTATAAACATAAATGCTCAAAAGTTAAGTTTATGTTTGGATTCTTCAAAACACAAACTTTTAGGGATGATAAAAACGCCTGGCTTTTCCTTCTTCCTCAGAGAATTCTCAGCTGGTATTTTGCTTTGACAATTTATGCTTCTATTCTGAATCTGAAAATAATCATCAGTAACTCAAACGGGCATAGGAAATTACATTATTTTTATCCAGCCAACACATGATACCACTGCACAGTTTTGTGAGGGAAAGTTTCATTTGCCTTCCAGCCATCAGGCACTGGCCAGCATTCAAGCAAGCACATCCATTCAGGTGAAGGACCGGCTTGTGGCATGACTGAGCAGCCAAATTCAATTCATCCTTGGAGTGAACCCAATTAATATTTGTAAATAGAATATATACTTTATATATAGTATTATATATATTATATAGAATTATATATTTTATCTATTATATACTATGAATATATATTATACATAATTCTATATAAAATAGAACCATACCTAGAAGTGTATTCAGAACCATACTTAACACATATACAGAACATATACAGAACATACATAGAACTATATATGGAATTTATCTAGAACATTCTGGAACGTACCTAGAACTGTATCTAGAACACAGCTGGAAAATACCTAGAAATGTATCCAGAACACACACAGAACATAATCCAGAACGCACCTAGAACCTAGTCTAGAACGCACCTAGAACGTAGCCTAGAACGCAGTCTAGAACATACCTAGAACGTAGGCCAGAACATACCGAGAACGTAGTCTAGAACGCACCTGGAATGCAGACTAGAACATACCTAGAACGCAGTCTAGAACATACCTAGAAGGCAGTCTAGAACCTACCTAGAACGCAGTCTAGAAACTTTTACGACAGTCGTGCTTTACGGCACCTTTTACGACAGTCGCGCTTTACGGCACCTTTTACGACAGTCGCGCTTTACGGCCGGTTTTACGACAGTCGCGCTTTACGGCACCTTTTACGACAGTCGAACTTTACGGCCGGTTTTACAACAGTCGCACTTTACGGCCGGTTTTACGACAGTCGCGCTTTACGGCACCTTTTACGACAGTCGCGCTTTACGGCCGGTTTTACGACAGTCGCGCTTTACGACACCTTTTACGACAGTCGCACTTTACAGCCGGTTTTACGACAGTCGGGCTTTGCGGCCGGTTTTACGACAGTCGCGCTTTACGGCACCTTTTACGACAGTCGCGCTGTACGACAACTTTTACGAAAGTCGCACTTTACGGCCGGGTTTACGACAGTCGCGCTTTACGGCACCTTTTACGACAGTCGCGCTTTACGGCCGGTTTTACGACAGTCGCACTTTACGGCCGGTTTTACGACAGTCGCGCTTTACGACACCTTTCACGACAGTCGCGCTTTACGGCCGGTTTTACGACAGTCGCGCTTTACGCCACCTTTTACGACACTCGCGCTTTACGGCACCTTTTACGACAGTCGCGCTTTACGACAGGGTTTACGACAGTCGGGCTTTACGGCACCTTTTACGACACTCGGGCTTTACGGCACCTTTTACGACAGTCGGGCTTTACGGCCGGTTTTACGACAGTCGCAATTTACGACACCTTTTACGACAGTCGGGCTTTACGGCAGCTGTTACGACAGTCGCGCTTTACGACCGGTTTTACGAAAGTCGGGCTTTACGGCACCTTTTACGACAGTCGCGCTTTACGGCCGGTTTTACGACGGTCGCGCTTTACGGCCGGTTTTACGACAGTCGGGCTTTACGGCACCTTTTACGACAGTCGCGCTTTACGGCCGGTTTTACGACAGTCGCGCTTTACGACACCTTTTACGACAGTCGGGCTTTACGGCACCTTTTACGACAGTCGCGCTTTACGGCCGGTTTTACGACAGTCGCGCTTTACGACACCTTTTACGACAGTCGGGCTTTACGGCAGCTGTTACGACAGTCGCGCTTTACGACACCTTTTACGACAGTCGCGCTTTACGACCGGTTTTACGACAGTCGGGCTTTACTGCACCTTTTACGACAGTCGTGCTTTACGGCCGGTTTACGACAGTCGCGATTTACGGCACCTTTTACGACAGTCGCGCTTTACGGCCGGGTTTACGACAGTCGCGATTTACGACACATTTTACGACAGTCGCGCTTTACGGCCGGTTTTACGACAGTCGCGCTTTACGACACCTTTTACGACAGTCGGGCTTTACGGCAGCTGTTACAACAGTCGCGCTTTACGACCGGTTTTACGACAGTCGCGCTTTACGGCACCTTTTACGACAGTCGCGCTTTACGGCCGGTTTTACGACAGTCGCACGTTACGGCAGCTGTTACGACAGTCGCGCTTTACGACACCTTTTACGACAGTCGCGCTTTACGGCAGCTGTTACGACAGTCGCGCTTTACGACCGGTTTTACGACAGTCGGGCTTTATGGCACCTTTTACGACAGTCGCGCTTTACGGCCGGTTTTACGACAGTCGCGCTTTACGACACCTTTTACAACAGTCGCGTTTTACGACACCTTTGACGACAGTCGCGCTTTACGGCCGGTTTTACGACAGTCGCGCTTTACGGCCGCTTTACGACAGTCGCGATTTACGACACCTTTTACGACAGTCGCGCTTTACGGCCGGTTTTACGACAGTCGCGCTTTACGGCATCTTTTACGACAGTCGCGCTTTACGACACCTTTTACGACAGTCGGGCTTTACAGCACCTTTTACGACAGTCGCGCTTTACGGCCGGTTTTACGACAGTCGCGCTTTACGACACCTTTTACGACAGTCGCGCTTTGCGGCACCTTTTACGACAGTCGCGCTTTGCGGCACCTTTAACGACAGTCGCGCTTCACGGCACCTTTTACGACAGTCGCGCTTTACGGCCGGTTTTACGACAGTCGCGCTTTACGGCACCTTTTACGACAGGTTTTTCTTGCCCATCTTGAGGTTTTTTCCTGTGTTTTTTTCTGGGATTCTTCTTGCCCATCTTGGGGTTTTTTTCCTTGGCTTTCGTTGGGTGTGTTCCGAGTTTTTTCTTGCCCATCTTGGAGTTTTTTTCGGTGATTTTTCTGGGTTTCTTGTTTATCTGTTCCTTGCCCATCTTGTTTTTTTTTTCCTGAGTCTTTCTCTTGCCCATCTTGTTTTTTTTTTCCCTGGGTTTTCTTGCCCATGTTGGGTTTTTTTCCTTGTTTTTTTTTGGATTTTTCTTGCCCGTCTTGGGGTTTTTTAGCTTTTTTTCCTGGGTTTCCTCTAGCTCCTCTTGAGGTTTTTTCCCTGGGATTGTTCTGGGTTTTCTCTTGAATTTTTCTTGCCCATCTTGAAGTTTTTTTCCTGGGTTTTTGTGGGGTTTTTTTGTTGCCCATCTTGGGGTTTTTCCTGCATTTTTTCTGGGTTTTTCTTGCCCATCACGGGCTTTTTTACTGAGTTTTTTGGGTCTTTTCTAGCTTATCTTGGGGTATTTTTCTGGGTTTTTACTAGGCCGGGACCAAAAAAAATATAAAAACAACAGCCAGGGTGGGAGGCAGCTGGGGATTTTTTATTCTCAATTTAACAACGAGTTGCAAAACTTGAAAAGCAAAAGTCATATACACAAGGTTAAATCCAGTGAGCATGCACTCACACACGCAGAGATGAGCAGATAGACACAGCCACGTGCTCTCACACACACTCACACACTCCTTCCACTTACATGCTCGCTGCGGCCCTTACCTGAGATGCTGAAGAAGGTGCTTTGACTCATCTTCTGGCTGCCGCTCCTTGAGGTAAATGGCAGATCCTGGGGAAATCAGCAGCCTCGGGGACCTTATACGACAGGAAGGATCAACAAGTGGCTATCTGACAGCTAGGACTTGTCCCCACTCTGGACTGATAAATTTTCTACCCAAAATCCCACAAAACACAGATGAACAGTAAAGTTGTTATAACTGTTCCACCTAACTGTGACTACAGGCCAGGGCAGGCCAGCTCCGATCAGAAGTGGTACAGTGTAAGTACACACAATATAAGCTGACGCATACAGTGCAAGTGTACATAGAGTGTAAGTACACACAATATAAGGCGACATGCTTACATACAGTGTAAGTACAGACAATATAAGGCAATGCACTTACATACAGTATAAGCCAGCATAGGTACATGCAATGTAAGTACATACAGTATAAGCCAACATAGGTACACACAATATAAACCAACACAGGTACATGCAATATAAGTACATACAGTATAAGCCAACATAGGAACATACAATATAAACCACAACTTAAGGTAACTCTCTAGAAGATGACTGATTGAGCCCTATACCCTTGGAGAAGATGGAACCTATAGAACTACTGCAGTCACGTGAGGAGGGCGTAAGATGCTCCCTCTAGAAGTCCAAGAAAATGGAAAAAAAGGCACTACCAAAGCTGGTAGTGAGAAGGAAGATGGATGAGAAGATCTTGTCCCTGTGAGACATTCCTGTCTCAACGAATAAAAATGTAAAGATGCTGGAATAAGGGATATCTGGAAAGGAATGTGAGTAGAACACGGCCTATATGGCACAGAAGAGTGCCGATAAAGCATCGAGATGTAACAAAGGCCTGTGACGTGGAAGACAATGGACACAGACTATGTAACACAGACACCATAACATAGACACAGATGACATAACACAGAGACAAGTTGCTACTGCTTGGCACTTTCCCCTTAGGGACCCGAGAGTCCTAGCACAAGACAAGCCAGAGGCCAAGGGAAAGGAAGCCGTATGATGACACCACGTGATGATGAAATGTAACTCATTAAAGGAAGTTAGGGCCAAAGCAGTTAAGAGAATGCCCAAGAGGCTCAGCAAGCCTAGAGAAGGAAGCGGACTGCCGGGTGACCGCGGCTATAGCTCCGGACCTGAAGGCGAGCTCCTCGGGGGAAAGAGCCGTGACGACATCGAGTCGAGGAAGGCAGATGACGCAAAGTTCATGAGAATGTGGAGATGGGTCGGAACTGCCCTGCCCAGCAAAGGCTCTGGTGAGGCTGAGGAGAAACCCTCTCCCTTTACTTCCAGGGAGCCTGTCCCACTACAGGCCTCTCCGCTAAGCTGACATCAGATTGCCTCCTGTGATAGGAAAGGCTTCTCCCCTTCTCCCAACCACTGGCCCTGACATTTAGCTTTTGGAAGACGAGCGGACAAAAGCCATCATCGGTCAGACAGGGACATTGAGATGTTCTCAACGTGTGTGCTTCGGTGCTGCCGCTTCCAAGCTGTGGCTACGAGCCTCCCCAGGGTACCTAAGACAAAACAGAAAAGGTGACTACTGCCCTCAAAAACAGTAATCCCCGGGAGTCCTCTGCATCACTGCCCCAGCTCACCTCAAGTCTTGATTTGACTCCAGAGGCTGCCCAGAAGGTACCTGCAAAAAGAAAACGGACACGCCCAGCATGCTGCTGCATAACGCTCGCCTATGAGTCAGCCTGCATAAACCCCGAGTCACCTGCCCTCCTCTGTTCCTTGGCATGCCTAGGGCAGCGACAGCACCTGCAAAGAAACAAAGCAGAAAAGCATGCTCAGATACTGTGAAAACACAACCTCCCAACCCTGACAAGTATGCCACACCAATACCTTAAGCTTGCACCCACCTGGCATGGGCATGCTGGGCTAGGATAGATGGCAAGCAGAAAATCTAAAATAAAAATAGGAATAATACATACTTAGAGCAGCACCAAAAACTGAGACCTCAGAAATAACAATAGCTTCGGTACCCTACTCAATGCTCACCTTGCCCACTCAGCCTTGACACCTGCTCTCTGCCTTGACTCAAATAAAGACAAAGAGCAGAGCTGAAACAGCCACCATTTATGCTTCCTCTACAGAGACAAACAGTGACTGACCTGCACGGGGGAATCCCCTCACCCAGGATGGGTGGCTCTGCCCTGGATTTTATCCTTCTGCAACTAAAAGAAAGTCAGGATGAAAGTCAAAGGGCGGCAGGATACCTTATGGGCTCCAGATATCCTGCGTCCATCTACAAATCCCATCTAGAGCCCACCTGCACCCCACATTACAAATTCCAAGTCCCCTGGACTTCTCCTATTGCACCAGGCTATGCAGCAGGGCAGAGCAGCCCCAGCACAAATGTGTGCTGACACCTGTGACACAGGACAGACAGGATGTGACAAACAAAGGGCACAAGACACAGACAGAAATCTCTTTGCAAGGAAAACGGCTGCCAGGACTGAGAGAATGCAAAAGGAGATGACCGAGCCGAGACCGATGGTGAGCTGATGAGGCTCAGAGAACCCTGGAGGAAGAAGATGCTAACTGAAAGATCTTTTCCAAGAACTGCAAAACGTGATGCCTAGCAATCCTATGGTCAGAATCCTCTGCCTAACCTCACATTCTTACAAGTCCTAGTCCACCATAATGGATCCAGGTGGGGCATAGCTGTCCATACAGCTCAGAACAAGACCTGACAAGACATCTGACTGGATGCTTCCAAAGAGAGATGGAAGTCTGATACCTGTCTGAGCTCCCGTGTCAAAAGTTCTATGGCCTGGGTGCCAGGCCAAGGAATGCAGAGATCACAGATGCTAACAATGATGCCAAGATTTCTGACAGACCCCTCAAAGGGCTAAGGAATAAGACATGAGATACACAAAAGACAAGTGACATGAGACACACCGGGACTGCTCTGCCCTGCTCCACACCTCAGCACTGTGATCAAAAGTGAGACTTTGCTTTTATGGGGCCTAAGGGGCCACTTCATGAAAAACACCCACCTCCTAAGTGGACTCAAAAACCCCTCCCAGTAATTCCCAAACCAGCACCATGCCTTCATCCCCACTGTGGGTCGTAGCCCTCTACTTATCTCTCAGACATCTGGGGATGCCAGTCTGTGTCAGGTGCAAAGAAAGGCCACCTCATCAGCTGGGAAGGTCCTGCTGGCACAGGGCTGGTGTCTCTCAAACAGCTATATTAAACAAAACCAAACATAAGTGCCTGAGCCTGGCACCACATCAGCCAAAACCCCACCACTCTGCTACTCACCGCGCTCCTAAGACGGCCCGGCACCTCCTAACCCTGACCCTCTGCCTCACATGGAATGCATCTGCACCTGAAAGAAAGTTAGAGCTTATGTCAAACACCACCAGGGTAACTCACAAGCCGCAAACACCTTATGTCAACCTAGGAACAGCATCTAAAGCCCAAGTACAGCCCACATTACTAATTCAACTCCCCAGGCCTGTCCTATTGCAGCAGGCCATGCGGCAGAGCAAAACAGCTCTGGCACAAATATGTGCAGACACCCGTGACACAGAACGTGACAAACAGGGGGACACAAAACACGACACATCATGCTTGTGGTGAGAGACTCAAGGGGAGAAGGCAAAAGGGACCCCAAAGACACACGAGGTAACATGGCACACCGGACAATAAGACACAGACCAGAGCTGTTCTGCACTGCCCGCCTGAAAGCTGCCATCAAAAGTAGAGCCTCTCCCTTTAGCTGTCCTAACAGGCCCTTGGAGAAGATTGCTTTTCCCTCTGCTAATTTTGAAATCCGCCCCAAAAACTCCCAACCCACTACTCTCCCCGCATCCCATCTCCAGGCCGTGGCCCCCAACTTATCTTTTGCATGATCGGTGATGGGAATCCACGTTGCACGTGAAATGAGTCTGCCTCGGAGGGCCTCGTGATGGCCTGTCAGCCTCTCAGTCAGCTACAATGATGAAAACCAAAACCAAAGTGTGACTCCAGAGTTATGTGGGACAAATCCCACCAAGGCAGCTACTTGCCCTTTCCTGAGTGTGCCGGGCTCCTTCAGCCTCCAGCTTCATCCCGATTCCAAGGCTGTGGCCTTTATTAGGAGTGGCACCTGGGTTAGGGAAAGGCAAAGTTAAATGGCATTCCTGTGACTGCAGTGGATGACCTTGTGTGCTGTAAGACATGTGAAAAACTCTGCTAGGCTTCTGAGAAGCCTTGGGAGGGGGGGCCCTCAAATAAACAAATAAACACCCTCTCTCACCCTGCTGTCTGCAAACCTCCCCCTGCCCACAATAACTCCTAACTGGATACCTGCTCACCCTCCCTCTCCCAGTCACAATCCTCAACTCACCTGAAGCCTCTATCTCAAACATCATCCTTCACACTGGGCAGATCCCTCTTGTGACATGATGAATCTGCTGAAAAATTGTTTTGCTTGAGAGCTGAGTAATAAGAACTACTTCTCTCCACTGATGACCTTGGCTGCTGGTATGCAGATTGACTTCCTAAAAAGAAAGACAAAGAACAGAGCTGTAACACAGTCACCATACACACCTCTGCTGCAGAGACAAATGCAGCCTCACCTGCTAAGGGGAATCCCCTCACTAAGGATGGGGCCCTCTGGCACTGATTTAATCCATCTGAATCTGAAAAAAAAAGTTAGGGCAAGAGTCACACTGTTGCAGGATAAGGTAAGAGCTCCAGATATCCTGGGTCCATCAACAAATCCCATCTAGAGTCCAACTACACCCCACATTACAAATTCCAAGTCCCCGGGCCCTCTCCTATTGCACCTGGCTACGCGGCAGGTCAGAGCAGCCCCGGCACAAATGTGTGCAGACACCCGTGACACAGGACAGGACGTGACAGACAATGGGGACACAACACAGACAGAAACCTCTTGGCAAGGAAAATGGCTGCAAGGACTGAGAGAATGCAAAAGGAGATGACCAAGCTGAGACCGATGGTGAGCTGATGAGGCTCAGAGAATCCTGGACAAAGAAGATGCTAAACTGAATGGTTTATTCCAAGAACTGTAAAGATGGATGTCCAAGAATCCTACAGTCAGAAGCCTCTACCTAACCTCACATTCTTTCAAGTCCTAATCCACCACAATGGATCCAGGTGGGGCATAGCTGTCCAATACAGCCCGGAATATGACCTGACAAGACATCTGACTGGACGCTTCTAAAGAGAACAATTTTGACTGGGGAGCTCAGACAGCTATCAGAATTGCATCTATGGCCTGTGTTCCAGGCCAAGGAATGCAGAGATCACAGATGCTAACAATGATGCCAGGGTTTCTGACAGGCTCCCCCCTAAGGTAAAAGACATGAGATACACAAACAACACCTAATGCACAACAGACATGCGACACGAGACACACCCGGATTGCTCTGCCCTGCTGCACACCTCAGCACTGCGACCAAAAGTGAGACTTTGCTTTTATGGGGCCAAATCGGCCACATCTTGGCTACCCTCATTCCCAGAGCCAACTCAAACCCCCCACCCACGTCAGGGAGTCCTGACCCAGCACCCCGCTTTCATCCCCTCTGTGGGTTGCAACCCTCTACTTATCTCTCAGACATCTGGGGATGCCAGTCGGTCTCAGGTGCAAAGAAAGGCCACACCTCCAGCTGGGAAGGTCCTGCTGGCACCACACTGGTGTCTCTCAGACAGCTAGATTAAACATAACCAAACATCAGTGCCTGAGCTTGGCACCACATCAGCAAAAACCCCAGCACTCTGCTACTCACCGCGCTCCTAAGAAGGCCCGGCACCTCCTAACCCTGACCCTCTGCCACACATGGAATGCATCTGCACCTGAAAGAAAGTGAGAACATAAGTCAAACACCACCAGGGTAACTCACAAGCTGCAAACACCTTATGTCAATCAAGGAACAGCATCTAGAGCCCATGTACACCCCACATTACAAATTCCAACTCCCCAGGTTGGTCCCATTGCAGCAGGCCATGCAGCAGGGCAGAACAGCTCTGGCATAAATACGTGCAGACACCCGTGACACAGAACGTGACAAACAGGGGGACATCAAACACGACACATCATGCTTGTGGTGAGGACCTCGAGGGGAAAAGGCAAAAGGGCCCTCAAAGACACACCAGGGAACACAGCACACCGGACAACACGACAGACCAGAGCTGTTCTGCACTGCCCGCCTGAAAGCTGCCATCAAAAGTAGAGCCTCTCCCTTTAGCTGTCCTAAGAGGCCCTTGGAGAAGAATGCTTTTCCCTCTGCTAATTTTGAAATCTGCCCCAAGAAACCCCAACCCACTACTCTCCCATCATCCCATCTCCAGGCCGTGGCCCCCGACTTATCTTTTGCATGATCGGTGATGGGAATCCACGTTGCACCTGAAATGAGTCTGCCTCGGAGGCCCTCGTGATGGCCTGTCAGCCTCTCGGTCAGCTACAATGAAGAAAACCAAAACCAAAGTGTGAGTCCAGAGTTATGTGGGCCAAATCCCACCAAGGCAGCTACTTGCCCTCTCCTGAGTGTGCCTGGCTCCTTCAGCTTCCAGCTTCATCCTGATTCCAAGGCTGTGGCCTTTATTAGGAGTGGCACCTGGGTTAGAGAAAGGCAAACCTAAATAGCATTCCTGTGAGTGCAGTGGATGACCCTGTGTGCTGTAAGACATGTGAAAACCTCTGCTAGGCTTCTGAGAAGCCTTGGGAGGGCCCCTCAAATAAAGAAATAAACACCCTTTCTCACCCTGCTGACTGCAAATCACCCCTCCCAAGAACTCCTAACTGGACACCTGCTCACCCTCCCTCTCCCAGTCACAATCCTCAACTCACCTGAAACCTCAATCTCAAACATCATCCTTCACACTGGGCAGATGCCTCTTGTGACATGACGAATCTGCTGAAAAATTGTTGTGCTTGAGAGCTGAGCAGTAACAACCACTTCTCTCCACAGCTCACCTTGGCTGCTGGTATCCAGATTGACTTCCTAAAAAGAAAGACAAAGAACAGAGCTGTAACAGAGTCACCATACACACTTCTGCTGCAGAGACAAATGGGACCTCACCTGCTCAGGGCAATCCCCTCACCCGGGATGGGGCCCTCAGGCACAGATTTAATCCATCTGAATCTGAAAAAAGTTAGGGCAAGAGTCACACTGTTGCAGGATAAGCTAAGAGCTCCAGATTTCCTGGGTCCATCTGCAAACCCCATCTAGAGTCCAACTACACCCCACATTACAAATTCCACATCCCCGGGCCCTCTCCTATTGCACCTGGCTACGCGGCAGGGCAGAGCAGCCCCGGCACAAATGTGTGCAGACACCCGTGACACAGGACAGGACAAACAATGGGCACAAGACACAGACAGAAATCTCTTGGCAAGGGAAAGGGCTGCAAGGACTGAGAGGACGCAAAAGGAGATTACTGAGGTGAGACCAATGGTGAGCTGATGAGGCTCAGAGAACCCTGGAGGAAGAAGATGCTAGACTGAATGATTTGTTCCAAGAACAGCAAAGGTGGATGCCCAAGAATCCTACACTCAGAAGCCTCTACCTGCCCTCACATTCTTACAAGTCCTAATCAGCCACAATGGATCCTGGCGGGGCATAGCTGTCCATACAGCTCAGAACAAGACCTGACAAGACATCTGACTGGATGCTTCCAAAGAGAGATGCATTTCTGATGCCTGTCCGAGCTCCCGAGTCAAAAGTTCCATGGCACGCGTGCCAGGCCAAGGAATACTGAGATAACGGATGCTAAGAATGGTGCCAAGGTTTCTGACAGGCCTCTCAAAGGGCTAAGGTAAAGGACATGAGATACACAAACAACACATAATGGACAACAGACAAGTGACACGAGACACACCGGAACTGCTCTGCCCTGCGCACCTCAGCACTGGGATCAAAAGCGAGACTTGGCTTTTATGAGGCCTAAGGGGCCCTCTTGGCTACCCTCATCTCCAGAGCCAACTCAAAACACCCCCCTCCCAGGGAGTCCTGACCCAGCACCCTACTTTCATGCCCTCTGTGTGTCATGGCCCTCTACTTACCTCTCAGACATCTGGGGATGCTGGTCCATGTCAGGTGCAAAAAAAGGCCACCTCGTCAGCTGGGAAGGTCCTGCTGGCACAGGGCTGGTGTCTCTCAAACAGCTATATTAAACAAAACCAAATATCAGTGTCTGAGCTTGGCACCGCATCGGCCAAATCCCCACCACTCTGCTACTCACCGCGCTCCTAGGAAGGCCCAACACCTCCTAACCCCAACCCTCTGCCATGGATGCAATGCATCTGCACCTGAAAGAAAGTTAGAACACATGTCAAACACCACCAGGACAACTCACAAGCTGCAAACACCTTATGTCAATCTAGGAATAGCATCTAGAGCCCATGTACACCCCACGTTACAAATTCCAAATCCCCATGGTTTGTCCTATTGCAGCAGGCCATGCGGCAGGGCAAAACAGCTCTGGCACCAATGTGTGCAGACACCCGTGACACAGAACGTGACAAACAGGGGGACACGAAACACGACACATCATGCTTGTGGTGAGGGCCTTGAGGGGAGAAGGCAAAAGGGATCCCAAAGACACACCAGGGAACACAGCACACCGGACAACACGACACAGACCAGAGCTGTTCTGCACTGCCCGCCTGAAAGCTGCCATCAAAAGTAGAGCCTCTCCCTTTAGCTGTCCTAGCAGACCCTTGGAGAAGATTGCTTTTCCCTCTGCTAATCTTTAAATCTGCCCCAGGAACTCCCAATCTGCTACTCTCCCATCTCCAGGCTGTCGCCCCCAACTTATCTTTTGCATGATCGGTGATGGGAATCCACGTTGCACCTGAAATGAGTCTGCCTCAGAGGGCCCCGTGATGGCCTGTCAGCCTCTCGGTCAGCTACAATGAAGAAAACCAAAACCAAAGTGTGAGTCCAGAGTTATGTGGGCCAAATCCCACCAAGGCAGCTACTTGCCCTCTCCTGAGTGTGCCTGGCTCCCTCAGCCTCCAGCTTCATCCTGATTCCAAGGCTGTGGCCTTTATTAGGAGTGGCACCTGGGTTAGGGAAAGGCAAAGTTAAATGGCATTCCTGTGAGTGCAGTGGATGACCCTGTGTGCCGTAAGACATGTGAAAACCTCTGCTAGGCTTCTGAGAAGCCTTGTGTAGGGGGGCACTCAAATAAACAAATAAACACCCTCTCTCACCCTGCTGTCTGCAAACCTCCCCCTGCCCACAATAACTCCTAACTGGATACCTGCTCACCCTCCCTCTCCCAGTCACAATCCTCAACTCACCTGAAGCCTCTATCTCAAACATCATCCTTCACACTGGGCACATGCCTCTTGTGACATGATGAATCCGCTGAAAAATTGTTTTGCTTGAGAGCCAAGTAATAAGAACTACTTCTCTCCACTGCTCACCTTGACTGCTGGTATCCAGATTGACTTCCTAAAAAGAAAGACAAAGAACAGAGCTGTAACAGAGTCACCATACACACTTCTGCTGCAGAGACAAATGCAGCCTCACCTGCTAAGGGGAATCCCCTCACCAAGGATGGGGCCCTCTGGCACTGATTTAATCCATCTGAATCTGAAAAAAAAAAGTTAGGGCAAGAGTCACACTGTTGCAGGATAAGGTAAGAGCTCCAGATATCCTGGGTCCATCAACAAAACCCATCTAGAGTCCAACTACACCCCACATTACAAATTCCAAGTCCCCGGGCCCTCTCCTATTGCACCTGGCTACGCGGCAGGGCAGAGCAGCCCCGGCACAAATGTGTGCAGACACCCGTGACACAGGACAGGACGTGACAGACAATGGGGACACAACACAGACAGAAACCTCTTGGCAAGGAAAATGGCTGCAAGGACTGAGAGAATGCAAAAGGAGATGACCAAGCTGAGACCGATGGTGAGCTGATGAGGCTCAGAGAATCCTGGAGAAAGAAGATGCTAACTGAATGATTGATTCCAAGAACAGCAAAGATGGATGCCTAGGAATCCTACTGTCAGAGTGCTCTGCCTGCCCTCACATTCTTTCAAGTTCTAATCCACCACAATGGATCCTGGCGGGGCATAGCTGTCCATACAGCTCAGAACAAGACCTGACAAGACATCTGACTGGATGCTTCCAAAGAGAGAGCTTTTGACTGGGGAGCTGAGACAGGTATCCGGAACACATCTATGCCCTGGGTGCCAGGCCAAGGAATGCAGAGATCACAGATGCTAAGAATGATGCCAAGGTTTCTGACAGACCCCTGGAAAGGGCTAAGGTAAAAGACATGAGATACACAAACAACACATAATGCACAACAGACACGCGACACGAGACACACTGGGACTGCTCTGCCCTGTGCACGTCAGCACTGTGATCAAAAGTGAGACCTTGCTTTTATGGGGCCTAAGGGGCCACTTCATGGACACCCCCCACCTCCTAAGTGGACTCAAAAACCCCTCCCAGTAATTCCCAAACCAGCACCCCGCTTTCATCCCCTTTGTGGGTCACAGCCCTCTACTTATCTCGCAGACATCTGGGGATGCCAGTCCGTGTCAGGTGCAAAGAAAGGCCACCTCGTCAGCTGGGAAGGTCCTGCTGGCACCGGGCTGGTGTCTCCCAGACAGCTGTATTAAACAAAACCAAACATCAGTGCCTGGTCTTGGCACCACATCAGCCAAACCCCACCAGTCTGCTACTCACCGTGCTCCCAGGAATGCCCGGCTGCTCGGACCGCACGCTTCGGGCACACTCAGAGACCGACGCCGTCGTCACAGGAGACGTCTAGGTTAGGAGCAGATGAGGTGATTTCCCAGGGCTGAAACCTGAGCAGACCCTCGCTCCTCCGCCCTGCTGCCCCGACTCACCGCAACTCCTCGGCAGTTGCCCAAGGCTATCCTGGTGACACCTTTAAATAGAAAAGGCAGAGGCTTCATTGCTGAGTCCTGTGATACTTCCGCAGGCCTCGGGAGAGCACGAACCCGGGGCGTCGGCCGGTCAGTGACTGGGGCTTGGCGTGCTCTGAGTGGATTGCCTAAAGCACAGAAACAGGAACAGATGCTTAGAGTTGCACTGGAAAGTGAGCCTCGAACAATAGCACTGCTTCTGTACCCTACTCAATGCTCACCTTGCCCACCTCATCTTGACTGCTGATATCCAGCTTTATTTCCTAAAAAGAAAAACAACAGTGCTGTAACAGAGTCACACTTCACACTCCCCGTGCAGAGACAAACAGTGACTGACCTGCTAGGGGGAACCTCTTCACCCGGGATGGGTGGAGGGATTTTGCCCTGGATTTTATCCTTCTGTGTCTGAAAGAAAGTGAGGAGAAAAGCCAAAGGGCTGCAGGATAACTTCACAGCTCCAAACACCTTGTGTCTATCTAGGAATATCATCTAGAGCCTGCCAACACCCCACAAACTGCAGTTCCCAGGACTCGTCCCATTGCAGCAGGCCATGCAGCAGGGCAAAACAGCTCCGGCACAAATGTGTGCAGACACCCGTGACACAGAACGTGACAAACAGGGGGACACGAAACACAACACATCATGCTTGTGGTGAGGGCCTCGAGGGGAGAAGGCAGAGATCTCTGACCACAGGGATCCCAAAGACACACCAGGGAACACAGCACACCGGACAACACGACACAGACCAGAGCTGTTCTGCACTGCCCGCCTGAAAGCTGCCATCAAAAGTAGAGCCTCTCCCATTAGCGGTCCTAAGAGGCCCTTGGAGAAGATTGCCTTTCCCTCTGCTAACCCTTAAATCTGCCCCAGGAACTCCCAATCTGCTACTCTCCTATCTCCAGGCTGTCGCCCCCAACTTATCTTTTGCATGATCGGTGATGGGAATCCACGTTGCACCTGAAATGAGTCTGCCTCGGAGGGCCCCGTGATGGCCTGTCAGCCTCTCGGTCAGCTACAATGAAGAAAACCAAAACCAAAGTGTGAGTCCAGAGTTATGTGGGCCAAATCCCACCAAGGCGGCTACTTGCCCTCTCCTGAGTGTGCCTGGCTCCCTCAGCCTCCAGCTTCATCCTGATTCCAAGGCTGTGGCCTTTATTAGGAGTGGCACCTGGGTTAGGGAAAGGCAAAGTTAAATGGCATTCCTGTGAGTGCAGTGGATGACCTTGTGTGCTGTAAGACATGTGAAAACCTCTGCTAGGCTTCTGAGAAGCCTTGTGTAGGGGGGCCCTCAAATAAACAAATAAACACCCTCTCTCACCCTGCTGTCTGCAAACCTCCCCCTGCCCACAATAACTCCTAACTGGATACCTGCTCACCCTCCCTCTCCCAGTCACAATCCTCAACTCACCTGAAACCTCAATCTCAAACATCATCCTTCACACTGGGCAGATCCCTCTTGTGACATGATGAATCTGCTGAAAAATTGTTGTGCTTGAGAGCTGAGTAATAACAACCACTTCTCTCCACTGCTCACCTTGGCTGCTGGTATCCAGATTGACTTCCTAAAAAGAAAGACAAAGAACAGAGCTGTAACACAGTCACCATACACACTTCTGCTGCAGAGACAAATGCAGCCTCACCTGCTAAGGGGAATCCCCTCACCCGGGATGGGGCCCTCAGGCACAGATTTAATCCATCTGAATCTGAAAAAAAAAAGTTAGGGCAAGAGTCACACTGTTGCAGGATAAGGTAAGAGCTCCAGATATCCTGGGTCCATCAACAAAACCCATCTAGAGTCCAACTACACCCCACATTACAAATTCCACATCCCCGGGCCCTCTCCTATTGCACCTGGCTACGCGGCAGGGCAGAGCAGCCCCGGCACAAATGTGTGCAGACACCCGTGACACAGGACAGGACAAACAATGGGCACAAGACACAGACAGAAATCTCTTGGCAAGGGAAAGGGCTGCAAGGACTGAGAGGACGCAAAAGGAGATTACTGAGGTGAGACCAATGGTGAGCTGATGAGGCTCAGAGAACCCTGGAGGAAGAAGATGCTAGACTGAATGATTTGTTCCAAGAACAGCAAAGGTGGATGCCCAAGAATCCTACACTCAGAAGCCTCTACCTGCCCTCACATTCTTACAAGTCCTAATCAGCCACAATGGATCCTGGCGGGGCATAGCTGTCCATACAGCTCAGAACAAGACCTGACAAGACATCTGACTGGATGCTTCCAAAGAGAGATGCATTTCTGATGCCTGTCCGAGCTCCCGAGTCAAAAGTTCCATGGCACGCGTGCCAGGCCAAGGAATACTGAGATAACGGATGCTAAGAATGGTGCCAAGGTTTCTGACAGGCCTCTCAAAGGGCTAAGGTAAAGGACATGAGATACACAAACAACACATAATGGACAACAGACAAGTGACACGAGACACACCGGAACTGCTCTGCCCTGCGCACCTCAGCACTGGGATCAAAAGCGGGACTTGGCTTTTATGAGGCCTAAGGGGCCCTCTTGGCTACCCTCATCTCCAGAGCCAACTCAAAACACTCCCCTCCCAGGGAGTCCTGACCCAGCACCCTACTTTCATGCCCTCTGTGTGTCATGGCCCTCTACTTACCTCTCAGACATCTGGGGATGCTGGTCCATGTCAGGTGCAAAGAAAGGCCACCTCGTCAGCTGGGAAGGTCCTGCTGGCACAGGGCTGGTGTCTCTCAAACAGCTATATTAAACAAAACCAAATATCAGTGTCTGAGCTTGGCACCGCATCGGCCAAATCCCCACCACTCTGCTACTCACCGCGCTCCTAGGAAGGCCCAACACCTCCTAACCCTGACTCTCTGCCATGGATGCAATGCATCTGCACCTGAAAGAAAGTTAGAACACATGTCAAACACCACCAGGACAACTCACAAGCTGCAAACACCTTATGTCAATCTAGGAATAGCATCTAGAGCCCATGTACACCCCACATTACAAATTCCAACTCCCCATGGTTTGTCCTATTGCAGCAGGCCATGCGGCAGGGCAAAACAGCTCTGGCACAAATATGTGGAGACACCCGTGACACAGAACGTGACAAACAGGGGGACACAAAACACGACACATCATGCTTGTGGTGAGAGACTCAAGGGGAGAAGGCAAAAGGGACCCCAAAGACACACCAGGTAACATGGCACACCGGACAATAAGACACAGACCAGAGCTGTTCTGCACTGCCCGCCTGAAAGCTGCCATCAAAAGTAGAGCCTCTCCCTTTAGCTGTCCTAGCAGACCCTTGGAGAAGAAGGCTTTTCCCTCTGCTAATCCTTAAATCTGCCCCAGGAACTCCCAATCTGCTATTCTCCCATCTCCAGGCTGTCGCCCCCAACTTATCTTTTGCATGATCGGTGATGGGAATCCACGTTGCACCTGAAATGAGTCTGCCTCGGAGGGCCCCGTGATGGCCTGTCAGCCTCTCGGTCAGCTACAATGACGAAAACCAAAACCAAAGTGTGAGTCCAGAGTTATGTGGGCCAAATCCCACCAAGGCGGCTACTTGCCCTCTCCTGAGTGTGCCTGGCTCCCTCAGCCTCCAGCTTCATCCTGATTCCAAGGCTGTGGCCTTTATTAGGAGTGGCACCTGGGTTAGGGAAAGGCAAAGTTAAATGGCATTCCTGTGAGTGCAGTGGATGACCTTGTGTGCTGTAAGACATGTGAAAACCTCTGCTAGGCTTCTGAGAAGCCTTGTGTAAGGGGGCCCTCAAATAAACAAATAAACACCCTCTCTCACCCTGCTGTCTGCAAACCTCCCCCTGCCCACAATAACTCCTAACTGGATACCTGCTCACCCTCCCTCTCCTAGTCACAATCCTCAACTCACCTGAAGCCTCTATCTCAAACATCATCCTTCACACTGGGCACATGCCTCTTGTGACATGATGAATCTGCTGAAAAATTGTTGTGCTTGAGAGCTGAGAAATAACAACCACTTCTCTCCACTGCTCACCTTGGCTGCTGGTATCCAGATTGACTTCCTAAAAAGAAAGACAAAGAACAGAGCTGTAACACAGTCACCATACACACTTCTGCTGCAGAGACAAATGCAGCCTCACCTGCTAAGGGGAATCCCCTCACCCGGGATGGGGCCCTCAGGCACAGATTTAATCCATCTGAATCTGAAAAAAGTTACGACAAGAGCCACACTGTTGCAGGATAAGGTAAGAGCTCCAGATATCCTGGGTCCATCAACAAAACCCATCTAGAGTCCAACTACACCCCACATTACAAATTCCAAGTCCCCGGGCTCTCTCCTATTTCACCAGGCTATGGCAGCAGGGCAGAGCAGCTCCAGCACAAATGTGTGCAGACACCCGTGACACAGGACAGGACGTGACAGACAATGGGGACACAACACAGACAGAAACCTCTTGGCAAGGAAAATGGCTGCAAGGACTGAGAGAATGCAAAAGGAGATGACCAAGCTGAGACCGATGGTGAGCTGATGAGGCTCAGAGAATCCTGGAGAAAGAAGATGCTAACTGAATGATTTATTCCAAGAACAGCAAAGATGGATGCCTAGCAATCCTACAGTCAGAATCCTCTCCCTGCCCTCACATTCTTTCAAGTTCTAATCCACCACAATGGATCCAGGTGGGTCAGAGCTGTCCATACAGCTCAGAACAAGACCTGACAAGACATCTGACTGGATGCTTCCAAAGAGAGAGCTTTTGACTGGGGAGCTGAGACAGGTATCAGAATCACATCTATGCCCTGGGTGCCAGGCCAAGGAATGCAGAGATCACAGATGCTAAGAATGATGCCAAGGTTTCTGACAGACCCCTGGAAAGGGCTAAGGTAAAAGACATGAGATACACAAACAACACATAATGCACAACAGACACGCGACACGAGACACACTGGGACTGCTCTGCCCTGTGCACGTCCGCACTGTGATCAAAAGTGAGACCTTGCTTTTATGGGGCCTAAGGGGCCACTTCATGGACACCCCCCACCTCCTAAGTGGACTCAAAAACCCCTCCCAGTAATTCCCAAACCAGCACCCCGCTTTCATCCCCTTTGTGGGTCACAGCCCTCTACTTATCTCGCAGACATCTGGGGATGCCAGTCCGTGTCAGGTGCAAAGAAAGGCCACCTCGTCAGCTGGGAAGGTCCTGCTGGCACCGGGCTGGTGTCTCTCAGACAGCTATATTAAACAAAACCAAACATCAGTGCCTGGTCTTGGCACCACATCAGCCAAACCCCACCAGTCTGCTACTCACCGTGCTCCCAGGAATGCCCGGCTGCTCGGACCGCACGCTTCGGGCACACTCAGAGACCGACGCCGTCGTCACAGGGGACGTCTAGGTTAGGAGCAGATGAGGTGATTTCCCAGGGCTGAAACCTGAGCAGACCCTCGCTCCTCCGCCCTGCTGCCCCGACTCACCGCAACTCCTCGGCAGTTGCCCAAGGCTATCCTGGTGACACCTTTAAATAGAAAAGGCAGAGGCTTCATTGCTGAGTCCTGTGATACTTCCGCAGGCCTCGGGAGAGCACGAACCCGGGGCGTCGGCCGGTCAGTGACTGGGGCTTGGCGCGCTCTGAGTGGATTGCCTAAAGCACAGAAACAGGAACAGATGCTTAGAGTTGCACTGGAAAGTGAGCCTCGAACAATAGCACTGCTTCTGTACCCTACTCAATGCTCACCTTGCCCACCTCATCTTGACTGCTGATATCCAGCTTTATTTCCTAAAAAGAAAAACAACAGTGCTGTAACAGAGTCACACTTCACACTCCCCGTGCAGAGACAAACAGTGACTGACCTGCTAGGGGGAACCTCTTCACCCGGGATGGGTGGAGGGATTTTGCCCTGGATTTTATCCTTCTGTGTCTGAAAGAAAGTGAGGAGAAAAGTCAAAGGGCTGCAGGATAACTTCACAGCTCCAAACACCTTGTGTCTATCTAGGAATATCATCTAGAGCCTGCCAACACCCCACAAACTGCAGTTCCCAGGACTCGTCCCATTGCAGCAGGCCATGCAGCAGGGCAAAACAGCTCCGGCACAAATGTGTGCAGACACCCGTGACACAGAACGTGACAAACAGGGGGACACGAAACACAACACATCATGCTTGTGGTGAGGGCCTCAAGGGGAGAAGGCAGAGATCTCTGACCACAGGGATCCCAAAGACACACCAGGGAACACAGCACACCGGACAACAAGACACAGACCAGAGCTGTTCTGCACTGCCCGCCTGAAAGCTGCCATCAAAAGTAGAGCCTCTCCCTTTAGCCGTCCTAAGAGGCCCTTGGAGAAGATTGCCTTTCCCTCTGCTAATCCTTAAATCTGCCCCAGGAACTCCCAATCTGCTACTCTCCCATCTCCAGGCTGTCGCCCCCAACTTATCTTTTGCATGATCGGTGATGGGAATCCACGTTGCACCTGAAATGAGTCTGCCTCGGAGGGCCCCGTGATGGCCTGTCAGCCTCTCGGTCAGCTACAATGAAGAAAACCAAAACCAAAGTGTGAGTCCAGAGTTATGTGGGCCAAATCCCACCAAGGCGGCTACTTGCCCTCTCCTGAGTGTGCCTGGCTCCTTCAGCCTCCAGCTTCATCCTGATTCCAAGGCTGTGGCCTTTATTAGGAGTGGCACCTGGGTTAGGGAAAGGCAAAGTTAAATGGCATTCCTGTGAGTGCAGCGGATGACCTTGTGTGCTGTAAGACATGTGAAAACCTCTGCTAGGCTTCTGAGAAGCCTTGTGTAGGGGGGCCCTCAAATAAACACCAATAAACACCCTCTCTCACCCTGCTGTCTGCAAACATCCCCCTGCCCACAATAACTCCTAACTGGATACCTGCTCACCCTCCCTCTCCTAGTCACAATCCTCAACTCACCTGAAGCCTCTATCTCAAACATCATCCTTCACACTGGGCACATGCCTCTTGTGACATGATGAATCTGCTGAAAAATTGTTGTAATTGACACAACCGGGAACCTCTGGAAGCTGCACTCCTCCTAAAATGAACGAAATAAAACAAGAACAAAACCAGAAATTAAAGGTGCTTTACCACCCCTGAACACAAAATCCAAAATCATCAACTTCAATACTGCCTGTATTCCATGCTGTTTTCTTCACAGTCTCTTCCAAGCCTCTGTTGCTTTAGATGCCCAGAAACACCTGCTGAAAACAAGCTGAAATAAGCTGAAAGAGCCTCTCCACTGAATTGAGAGGGAAGCTCTTACCCCAGCACATCCCAGAGAGGGAATGAAGCCCCTCAGCCACGACTGGGGTTAATATACCCCTGATGGTGCCCGCCCCTCATTCCCATGGCACCCAGGGAAAGGCAGGGGGTGAATCCCACCGGGTATAAAAGCCCTCAGAGCAGCTGCAGCTGTTTGGCCCCTCTGACTCAGATTCAAGGGCAGTAAAGGGCTTGTTATAGAAGAAAACTCTTCAGAAAAATAACAGCACTTTCTTTTTTGCAACAACTACTTGGAGCAGAAGAACAGAAAACTGGTAAGACATAAAAGTTTGTGTTTAGGTAGCATAGCTAGATAAACTGGGTAATTAGGTAATTTGCTGTTAACTTACATAATTATTCTGTGTTTAACAAAAGCCATCTAATAAATTCACACCCAAAACTCCAGCAGCCCAGCTTGCCCTATCAAAGCTCTATGTTTATACATACAGTAAACAAAACTAAAATCCCAGTAATACTTATCAGAAATCTATGAAAGAAACCTATTGAAATTAATCCTACCTCAAATACAAACCAACCCATCCAGAAAGTTAGCTCCACTCAAACAATTTACACAGAGTTAATAATACCAAGAAATAAAACAACACACCATATACCACCAATTAATATTATAGTGAACGGAAAAAACAATTTTTTTCTTTTTTAAATTTAAACTAACTTATTTTATTAGCTAGAACAAAAAATTTTGCCAGGACTATAACAACACTTCTTCTCCTCCTTCTCCTGAAATGTCCCTTCTCATTCCCAAATTCCTTACAACTTCTGAGTTTAAATCCAAGTAAAAAGCAAAATTCGTGCACTTGTGCGTTCAACGCTCCTGTCAGATTCTGTTTCCCTCCACATCTTCTTACACTTTCAGTCTTCATGCTGTCCTGCCGTGATGAGTCTGACAGAACTGGTAAATGTTAGGAGAGGATTTCCCTCCCCAGAGCTGGTTTCCTCACCGCATTTCACTCAATCCCAAGCCGGCAATGATGCACGCTCACCTGAAGGAAGGGGATAAATCTGTAAACGTCACTAAATACATAAAATGGCATCCCCATTGTTCCAACACTCAGGAGGCCATGCGGCCAAGGTCAGAGCTCTCTGCCCACCGAGGACACGGCAACCAGCATGGCCCTTTGTCCCACTCTCCAGCACGGACCTGTGAAGCCAGAGAGGAGTTTACAGAGACCGGGAGGCGGCGGGACGGGGCGGGCGCCCGGCCCGACCTTCCAAAGCTGGCGGCAGCGAGGGCGGGGAGCGCCACGGCCCCGCTCCGCCGCCTGCCCGCCGCCCCGGGGCCACTCCGCCGGGATTGTCCGGCCCGCGGTCGCTCCCAGCACCTGGAGCGGGGCGGGCGCGGGCTCGGGGGCTGCAGCCCCGTTCCGACGCCGCTGGCTCCCGCCCCTCGCCCTTCCCACGCTCGGCAGCCGCGTCTTTCCCCCGCCCCCGGCGCCCAGCGGCGAGGGGCAGGGCGCTGGCTCGGGGGGTGCAGTACCTCGCTGTGGCCACAGGGGGGCAGACTCACCGGGGTGTGCGAGTTTGCCGCCCTTTTGGCCGCCATTTTGAGAAGGTCAAAGAAAGTCCGCGACATTAGGGACACGCCACACCCCAGATGGCGGCCGTGAGAGGACCCTCGGCAGAAACAGGCGTTTAACCCAGATGCCTGTCAGAAACCCGCGAAATGCGCCCGCCCACGACGCCGCTGACCCCACAGCCTGTGTCGGGTACACCTAAAACGCCACAGAAAATCCCACCGGGGCCGCGCCGGCGTCGGTATTCCGTGCAGGCAGTCCAGTTACACCCACACCGGTCCTCCACTTCCCCGCCCTTTTCGCCGCCGTGTTGAGAAGGTCAATTAAAAGTCCGCGACACCCGCGGCGCGCCACTCCCAAGGTGGCGGCCTCTCGGGGCAGGGCTGCAGTACCGCGCTCTGCCCACAAGGCGGCAGCACTGCCGCACGCCCCAGCCGGGGGCGCAGCGCGCCTCGGGGCTGCGGGCAGGGAAGGCGGCGAAAAAGAACAGGGGCGGCCCCCGCCGAAAACTGCTCTGAAATAAATGCCAAACACCTGCCTCTTACCCGACCAGAAACAAACAAGCCCCCTTGATTTAAAGCCATGTTTAAATAAAGGTTATATTTCTATTTTTCGTATTTATAGTCACATGCATATTTATAGTGGACATTGATGTAGCATGTAATTTATATAATATCTTCTGTCTATTCCTATTGTTTATATGTATTTCTCTTTTGTGTTATTTATAAATATCTTTATTGATTGTATATTTCTATTTTTAAAACTACATTTCTACAATACTTTTATTATTTGAAATAAAAATCCCATTCTAACCAAATAAATACAATAAAACCTCTTTTAAAATGTATTGAAACTTTTTTATATTTATAGTTTGCATGACTATATTCACACTTATATTTATAATCTATATTGATGCATTATATTCATAACAATATAAATATGTATCCTATACAAATAATAGAGATAGATAATGTAAAAATAACTTATCATATCTACTGCTACAACTTTTTTTTTTCATATATTTCTAATTTTGATATTAATCTTTAGCTATTCATGATATATTTCTATACTTAGATTTCAACCTTTATATTATTATCATTTATAATTTTTATACTAAAACTCCTGCTTTTGCCAAATAAAAAACAAAACTCCCCTTTATTTTAAACTACTGTAAAAATATTTTTATTTTTATATTTATCATATCTATAATTGGTTGTATATTATATCACATTGATGTACTATACTTATATCTATTTTATATCTACTTCCTATAATATATTAAGTAAGATATATACAGTTTTACTTGTATTATGGATTGTATCAATTGATGTTATTTCATATTTACAAGTATTTGATCATTTTTTATATATCTGCATATATTTGCAATACATTCCTATTTTTATATTTCAGTTTGGCTTGTGTCTATATTTATATTCTCTATTTATATATCTATCAACATACATAATACTCTATTATGAAATAGAATATCTTATTGTAACATATAATGACTTATGTTACATGTTACATTTTGAAAAGAGATCAAATATATAAAAACAAAAGTGGTTTATTCCCATTTCCACACATCTGTTTCACTTAAATATAGTTACAGTTATAGCTGTACATTTAAAATGCGATTCCTAAATATAATGACAAAACAAACAGCATCGAAT
The DNA here is from genome assembly GCF_028551555.1 of Melozone crissalis. NCBI lineage: Eukaryota > Metazoa > Chordata > Aves > Passeriformes > Passerellidae > Melozone > Melozone crissalis. Next base: position 893,542 of record NW_026535816.1, read on the forward strand.
TCCCACCAATATCTTCCAAAACCATCAAGATACCTCCAACAGCAAACAACTGCCAGCGAAAAAACCACACAACACTCTTTTCGATAACAGTTCTCATCACGTCAGAAAAATGGAACCAAAATAAAAGGAAACCCTATAGAAACACACACAGCAAATCACAAAAACTACTGAAAAAGATGAAACCAGCCTAATGAACTCCAAACAGTGCCACTGATCCTGAACGTTACTAAAAAAAATAAACAAAATTCTACAAAATTCATTCATTTCTACAAAATTCATGTGTATGTGGCTGTTATTATCTAGGAGTTACTCTCCTACTGATTTACTTCAAAGCCACCTAGATTTGGCACCTGGGGACACCATTTAGTGGTGGGCTTGGCAGTGCAGGGTCAGCACACTTGATAATCTTCAATTGATACTCTTAAAGCTCTTTTCAAAAGTAAATGATTCCATGGGCTGGAAGGTGGCTGAAATATTAACTTACTCATCACTGGAAGCACCCCCTTAAAGATGGTAACTGGTTTAATGGGGCACCCTTCCCTTTCTTAGGAAGCTCTTCATTCAACTGTTCATTGTGCTCCTGTACCACAGTAATGTCGCTGTGAATATATAACCTACATAAAATGTATGTTTGCACAACATATTGCAGAGATCAATAGGGGATTTGGCATGAAATAGGAGCACATAAACCCCATCATTTCAAATAGAAAAGTTAGTAACTACTTGAAGGAAAAAAAAAAAGTACATTGCTGGAACAAATTTATCATATGTGCATTTTAGGTAGGTTTTACACCTTTTTTTAGGTCCTCTGTCTTTATTCCAGGGAAAAGAAATTCAAGACACAATTTTATTACCTTTGTACTATTCACAGTTTTATTACCTTTGTACTATTCCCATCAAATAAATCTAGCTGTAAGAAGGTCTTTCTCTGTTTTTCAGAAGATCATTCTTGAAATGAAACTTGCTTTTCATTTCAGTGTAACATATCCTGTTTTAATAAAGAGTTTTGCTTCCTATTGAGAGCATTTTGACAAAATAATAAGGTTGCTTTTGTTTGCCATTTAATTTACCAGTGGATCGATAGAGTTAGACATAACTACTTCTGGTATTAAAACTCACAAATTCCAGGGGAGCTGGAGGTTAAATTGTAAACAAAATATTTCATTGGCATTGATCTGAAAAGCAGACTGACAGCATTGCTAAAATTCATCAGCTTACAATTATAAATCTCCCCAAAATGACAAGAGACAGATTTGATTATTTTGCTTTGAAAGGGTCATGCCTTTAAAGCTGCAAGAGTTGATCGATTTATAAAAGATCCAATGAACTGCATTTTGCTTTAGTTCCTGTCACAAGTCCTCCTCGTGATTACCCAGGCTAGGTCAGCTTGACTTGAGATGAGTGACTGATCACTTTGCTCTCTATTTTAGGCAACATCAAATTTACAGGATTTATGACCCATACTAGATCATTAGTGATATAAAGATTACAGGTAACCTGAATTTACTTTATCTACCGTGATACCCTGCCAGAAGTACAGCCACTCATTATGCCACAAGAGTATGAAAAAGTGCCTGAATTTCATCCTCCCTTTGGGCACTACCCACCAAAGTTACAGTGACAGCTTATTCCCTTAAATAAACAAGAATTTTCATGTACACTGTAGGTGACAGAAGTACTGCCTTCTTTACCCAATTCCCCTCCCACACCTCTTTTCTCTTGCTCCAAGAAAAACCCGAGTAGGCCGGGTCTTGACACAACCTTGACTGTTCTATTTCCATCACTGATTGTGCACATTTTAATTGCCAGAGAACATGGAACATTAGCAAATTCCAAAACAAGCACCAGGCCTTATAAACCTCTGAATGGAAACTCTGGTAAAAGAGAGCCCTTCCCTGAAAAGCACTTTGCAGACGTTGGTTACTGGGTTCCCCCATTACCACACAACACAACTGGGATTCCATTTTGACTGCTGATATCCCTGTCCCTGGATCACGCTGACCCCAACCCCAGGGTATCAGTCCCTCTGCTGTGCTGATGGCTGAGCTCCCAGCAATGACAGAATTCTCTGCCTGGTGCCAAGAACCCAGGAAGCCCCAACTTCCCTCTGGAACCAACGTTCCTCCTGCAGCTCTTACAGCCAGAACAAAGGCAAGGAGACAGCAAGATGGTGGGATAACAGCTAAACCCCAGTTCCCTGTGCAGGTGTGCACAGCCTCCAGAGAGCTGCTCATTCCATTGATGAATTCCTGCAGCGCTTTCCTGGGAGCTTACAGGGCTAGGGAATGTGAGGGGGAATTCTGGTGGTGGTGTGTGGGTAAGCATGAGTAGGAACCCAGCCTGAACACCAGTAAGTAACAGAACACTAATGAAGTAAAATACAACACTGCTTTTAAAATTATTTTTGTCTCTTCCTGCACAAGACAAGTTCAGACGCCTCCAACTCCTGTCTAACTACATCTAAAAAAAAACCAAGCAGACAAAATTTTTTTAAATGGTAACACTTTCAATAACAATGGTAAGGTTGTAAAGGTAACTTTTTTCTTAACCTTGTACCAATCTGCATTATCTACCAAAACCAGAGCTGTGCTCTTTTCCCTCAGATTGTATGCACAGCGTTAATTAGATTAGTTTTTTCAGCCAGGTTACTATATTATTTAGAATAAGGTACTGCACAACTTTCCTGTTACAGCCATAAATAAAGAAGCATGGCTATAGGGCCATATGTATAGTGATAAACAGGAATATAGAAATTATTAATATTGAAGTTATTATTAATGGAAAAATGAAAAAGCGCAATGGTAGGTGCAAAGTGTGAAAGTGAAGACCTCTACACTTTGTTTAAAGTACTAGTGGTCTCTAAAAATATTTTCATGAAGTGAGATTATTGTTAGTGACGTTTTTTCCTGATTTGGACAAGGTTTGTCAAAGAAATATTGTTAGAAAGACCAGGACAACTCATAGCCATTACTACCACGAACATCATTTTGCAAATGAAAGCTTCAAGTTATTTCTCTCATCCGCTTCCTGAAAAGAAAGCACTTTTGCTATGCAGACAGTGACCAACGTGTGCAGTTAAAATCTTGCTAGAGCACTTCAAAGGAACCTTAGTGACTTATTCTGGTTGTTTTCTTCTTTACAAGGAGAAACAAAAAACCATAACAGATACCTTCAAAGACGTTCGCCTTTCTCAAACTGCCCACCACTGACATTCTAGTCTTGAAACTTACATTAAAGCAAAACCCCTCCTCTAAAAACTCCACTTCTACTGTTCAAACTGTCCCTTACTTCTATTGAAATATAAGATGTTATGCTACAAAATGTACGTTCAGTTACAATTTTGCTTTACTTTTATGCACTAGATGGTTTACAGGAATTCAGTCCACTAAAAGTCAGCTCAGTCAAAATGATAACTTCACCAGCACTTTAATCTGTCTCTTATTTTAAGCTTTATATCTCTCCTTGTTTGAATCAAACGCCTTCCAGCCATTCTAAGCATTTTTGTGTCAGTATTTCAAAGTTCCCTGTGTTCTAAAAAGCTACAGATGAAGCTGGTGCTCTATAGCATTATGTAATCAACTCATCAATTTTTTATAATTATTTCCAGTAGTCTGCTCCCATCATTCTACATGGAACTATCTGCCTGAGGCCACCACTCAGAACGTTGTTACTTTAAAGCAGATGCGGGCAACACTTTGCTCTTTCTTGGCCAATTTTTTTTTTCAATTGTGTTTCCATTTTTTTGCTTAGTCATCCATAAACAGGACTCTATTAATAGTAGTTTTGAATAACAAGTAGAAATGTACAACGTTGCAATATTTGCTAAAGTTTCAGCTTCACATTTACAAACATGGCTCAGTGCAATAGGTGCAAGTCAGAAACAAGGAGATAAGCAAAAAACTCCATACCTTTTTACTGCAAATTACCCCATACAGGTCTTGTTAAAAGGATCAAGCTTCAGTGGGAAAGCAGAAATCCTGAAAAACAGCAGTGAAGGCATACATACTTCAAACAGTGAAAGAGAAGGAGACTCATGCTTGGCATTAGTGAATAGCAAATAAAAAATCAGCATTGATCTGGAAGTTGTTACTCACCAGCTAAGCCCTTGGTCAGAGAGGAACGGGACAGCAGTTGTTCTTGGCTGACTTTTAAACACCTAAGATGTAATTTTTATTTCTTACGCACAGGTTTCTAGAGACCTGAACAAAAATATTGCTACTCTGCACAGTCTATTACAGAGACAAACCTTGACTTCTGATCTCCAGCCTAAAAGTTAGTCATTTCTGCTTTTGAAAACGTGTGTGAACAGGCATCCACCCTCCTACACACACTTTACTGGGATGTATAACACCATACGCTAAAATCCAGGAGTTTTTGCACTTCTACACCTGATTCCTGGCATAGGAATTGCAGATATCACCTACATTTTATTCAACAGTTAAATTAGCCAATACAACCAAAGTTTGATAGTCTATGTCTCTTGAACTCCCTAAAAGGGACTGTTGCTCTTGCTCATGTAAAGGCATCCCCAGCCACAGCAGTCAGTGAGCCAGCATAAAGGACACGTGGCTGTGCAGCCACCCCTCACGGTGCCAGCAGCACCAAGGGAATGCTGCCACTACCTCGTGGCTCTGTGCCACTGGGAGATTTCCCAATGTCACTGCAGTTGGGACGGCCCCAGGAGTTGAAATTATTAGCTTCCATTCATTAATTTTGATGCTGGCTGAGAACACCTTAATGCATTTTTGTGCAAAAATACAGTAGTAACACGCTTGAGTTCCATCAATCTGGACACCATAGACATTTGCATTTATGTTTAATCACACCTTAATGACAACCATTAAAGGTAGGAATGTGAGATTGGTAAGCAGGGCATTTTACAGAGTCATCTTTCTGGAGATGTTCTGTTGTTACTATATTACAAAATTGCCATATTTCTAAAGTTTTGTACCTCCTTGATGTTTCCCACAGGCAGCTCCTCCAGACACTGGCCCTTCTTTCTCTCACAGCAGCCAACCGACTCCAGCTCCCCCCAACCAACCAACCCACTCTTTTATAGCACTCTTCTTCTTATTGGCTACAGCTGTGGCCTGGTAAAGTCAGGCCTGTTCCCAAGCTCTAATAATTAACCCAGCTGCAACTCCTTAAGGGGTAAGATTACTTCCTATACTGCCTTTATTTTCTTATATTGGATTCTCCTACAATATTTTATATTTTCTGGTTAAATTATTTCATTTATATCAAGCCCTCTGAGCTTACTGTGACCTCACTTGCAGCCAGTCAGCAAAAGCAACAAACAAAGAAGATTTGCACAGCACATTTCTCTTTTTACTTAACTGCTGACAGAGCCCTCATCCAAAGATTGTTTTGGAAACAGTTGTCTGACTCACTGAAATAGAAAGGAAGTTTCATCAGGAACTGGAGGGAGAAGGAGCACCACAACATGCAGTTGCAGCTGGGAAGAGATGGAGTAGCTTCTGAAACACATCAATGCCTATGGTGGTGTCTGCAGACGGACAGACAATTGACCTTAATGAAAGAATTAAACCTCAATTTTAAAACTGCTGGTGCTGTGATTGGGATTTGGATTGATATAGGTAGGTTTGCAGACAGCAATACAAACTAATGATCTGACAGAAACCACAGATCTGAAAGCCTTTTACAAAGTAAGCAGCATCTGTATCAGTACTTCATAAATGGAGTAATACTGGCATAAGATAATGAAATACTTAGGTAATTCAACAGGCAAATTACAGACTTCAAAATAAAAGCTTAAGCCTGTACATCCTCTATCAGCAATGAATTTATGGACTTTCTCTGTTAAAGACATTAATATGATAAAATTTAGAAAGGTTCAATTAATCTCTCTATGGCTGGGGTTTCTTTATTCTTTTTTGAGGTACAGGTTCAAGCAGATATTTAGAAAGGAATCATGAGTTTTCTCCCTGCAACAGGCCAAAGTTTAGGAAGAAAAGGCAGCTGAAAGCAGAGTGTGTGTCTGGGACAGAATTAGAATGCCCTGGTCTCTTTTCAGGCACATTGCCAGAACAACCCTGGGTTTGTGTGGGAGGGAATGGGATCCAGGTAGGCTTTCTTTGAAGCAGGAGCTGGTGGGAATTTGTGTTTTGCAAACCTGCTGAGAGAAGAGCTCTATCTTTCTGCCCCATGTGGCCTGAGTCACACCTGCAAGCCAGAATTGGGTTTATGTGCACACAGCAGAACACTCTTATACACAGACTGTCGTTTAAATACTTCTTATCAATGTTCATTATTTTTTAAAAACTCCCAAACTCTTAACGTATATCTAATGTAACAGCACATCCTCTTCAGTTCTTGATAATTCTTTAAACCAGTTGTTCTTACAGAGAAGATTTTCTTTGACAATAACATCAAAGCAATTCACTTTTGTCACCCATTCCCCAAGCTAATTTGTCGCTGGGAGCTCTGCACATCAGGCTGTATCAATCACATTACACTACAATGCACCAGCCATGCCCCAAGGCATGAGTGATGTAGCTGAGAGGAGATGTCACAAACACTCACATTACTGAGATGCTTGAGAAGCCAGAGGATCAAATTCTTGTCTGATATGAAGTGGCTTAACTTGATTGGGAGAGTCTGGGAGATTTTCTCTTGGGGGAGAAACTCTAAGACAGGATTTGCTTTATCTGCCAGCATTACACCATTCCTTTTGATTCTGTGTCATTTGCTGTACGGCTATATGGGTCATGTAACAGGAGCACATTCAGCCTGTGTTCCTCCATGGATATTTGACTAGCATGGAAAATCACCTCCTGGAAGAGCAGCTGGTGGAAACTGACCTTAGCAAAAGTGAAATGGTGGTGTTTGGAAAAGAAAATGTTTCAGAAGTTTTCACAAATCTTACCATTTGTATTTGTTAATCCAGTGCACATGCCTGGGTCTTGTAGGGTCCCTCCCAAACTTTGACACTGATGAATCACGAGTCTCCGAAAGGAGCCTTTGCCCTTCCATTTTATGAGTTTAATTTTGCCTGAGGACCGTTTCCCACAGCAGGGTCTGGATTTACCATCACATCTTTGTGACCAAATCAAGAAGAGACAGCATGACCTCCCCACTCACTGCAAGCCCATGCCTATGCTACTTACATAAATCAGCTGAGGGCATTCCATACGGCATGGCAGTACAATCTAACAGCTTAATGAGAAGAAAAACATCCCAGAATTCAATATTCCTGTTAGACAGGGAAGTCTAGAAATGCATGAATAAACTGGTCATAACTTTATCCCTCCATGAGGAGTGAAATATATGTCATTTGTACTGTCAGGTAACCGAGAATACAAAAAACTCAAGAATATAAGACTATCAAAAATATAACAAAAGACAGTTAAGTATTACCAGTACAAAAATGTAAATAAATAGATAAGAACGGTCTAAACGTTTCCTTTTTTTAACTTTAGAGCGAAGTTTATTCCCCACTGGAAAAATGGTCCTTACAATGGACTATAATACCATAAATACACATGCAAGTCACACCCTTTGATGTCTTCTATAGATTCATATCTCAATAAACCCATCAAGATTAGGTATGATGGCTTTATTTCTTTGTGTAAAAGAATCTCTCGTGATAATGCCTTATCACAAACCCTGCAGAACTTCAGCCCAACACACCCAATAAATTCACACAAATTCAAGCTCCTGGATTCTCTCTCCAAATGATTCTGCATTTTTGTAATCTGATTCAAAGACCAATAGCTTCAGGTTAGTCAGAAGAGTCTAGGACATGAACAAATACTGCAATGGATAGAGATACCTTACCTGGGCTAGTTCTCACATCAAAATTCATGAAAACCTCGAGAGCTGTGAACTGCAGCTGCTGAGGCACCGTGCCTGTCTGGACATCCTGGAGTCACCCCTGCACTGGGACTGAGGCCCCTTCTCACCTGTGCCCTCCACACTCACAGCCAGACCAGGTCTCCTCAGCGGCTCCATCCCAGGATCCCCACAGTGCAGTCTCAGACATCACAATCCTTAACATACTCTATTCATGGCGCAATAAGAAAAAGAGCAGCTCCAGTTTGGTGCCTGGAATGAGGAGCCCCACACAAAGGAACCCCTGGGTTTTTATACCCCCATAGTGTGAGCGCTTGACAGTCTGGAGTCCTCATCTCCCGCTCTGTCTGCGCTGGTCACCTGCACTGATTGCATTTCTCAGCTCTGGGAAGTCACCACTGTGTGTCACATCCTCCAAGCAGCTCTAACAAAGGAGTTTGCCAAACAGATCTGCGAATTCTCTGCCTTAAAAGTGTCTCATTTTCCCTTGTGATGGGTTGGTTCTTACACACATTCCTAGTGACTCATAATGTTGCTGCTTAGGCTCCAGACCGTCTGTGGAGGGTGAGCACTGTCCACCTCCACCAGGGCTTTTGATTGTGTAGAGAAGGCTCAGAAAGAAGAAAAGAATGGGCCCACCTTATACTTACCACAGAAGAAAGGAAAATATATATTTTACAAAAGATAAGGCCCAATAAAAATCAGATGTCAAATAAATAAAGACAGAACTTGGTGCAAAACAGGAAATAGGAAAGACAACACCACTATGACACCTGGACTATGTGTCAGAACACACATTGACATATGTGTTCACCTACCTTGTGCTGTGTCTCCTCTAATAGCACTGTGCACGAGTAAGACACATACAGAATGTGCCAAAACAGTGCCAAAAGAGGCAGCACCTCAAATTAACCTTCTGAAATGTAACCTTCTGAAATGCAGTCATTTGGTAAAATTCACCTACTAATTCTAGTGTTTCAATATGGAGTTAGAGTACGGATGCTCTTGTGTGATACTGTAAATTATGAGCATTTATAAATACCTTCTGTTTCATTACTCAGCGGCTCCAGTGAGGTGCAAAGGACAAGTCAAATAATGAAAGTAATTGCGGATGATAAAAAAAGAAATAATTAGCTTTGTAATAGAAAAAAATGTCTGTAGCCAGTGCAGGATGCTAAAGCCAATTTTAGCTTCATTAATTGAAGTAGTTATTCAGCATCCATTAATTCAGTACCCAGAATTTAGAAGTGGCACCTAATCAATAAAAAGAAATGAGTATTGATAGGGCAGGACCTGCGCAATGCTGTGTTTACAGTGCCCCTGAGGCAAGCTGGATCCTCCATGAAAAGATCCATAAACTGAGGCAGGGGCTGAGGCCCTGCGTGCAGAAAGCCTCAGTGGTGGGGATCAGGGAAGGAAGGTGAACACCCACCCCCGTGCTCCTGACGGCACTGCAGAGCTCTGCTGGGGCTGAGCCCAGCCAGGGATTACCTTTCCAGCAGAGCCCGGTGCTGCTCCGCAGCGCTCGGCCAAGGTCCGTCCGTCAGGAAAGGGCTTCCTCTTCCCGAGGCTCCGGCACTCCCCTCTTGGTCACTGGGAGAGAAAGAGAAAACCTCCCCTCTTTATCAGCAACAACACAGCTCTGCAAGCTTTGAGTGTGCCTGACTCATTGCTCTGATCCCAAAATAAAAGGAGAATTGGAATAAAATCAGATTTTTTTTTTACTAAATTTAAAAAACAAAAAGAACCCCCAAAATCTAATCAAAAATTGAATCAAAACTAATCAATGAAAATTCCAGGCCAAATCATGTCATGCAGAAATTATAGTAACAGCTATCAAAAAAAAAAAATCACAGTCAGCCCCTTGATCAAATGCTAGATTTTCTCTCTGATACATGTAACGCAACGTAAGGGTAGAATCACACATTCCAAAAACCTGTATTACTGCCAAACTGCACATAACACTCACCTTCTCAGAATTTAAAGCAGCACTGTTTGTATTAAGAGACTTGGGCTGATTTTATTGAAGGATATATGAGAAATAATTAATGGGTTTTGTCATAAAATATGTGACCGGATAATAGAATGTCAAAATAAGCATTATTTGATGAAAACCACATAATTTAAAAAAAAAAACTGCTTCACTTTCTTATTACTTTTACCCCACATTTTTCATTCGATTAAATTTGGCTCGAAAACAGCCAAATCTGATCATTTACTACTGTAATACATGTATTTTACTGTTGTTCATGAAAAGAGAAGGAAAAAAAAAAATCTGTTTTCTATAAGATGGATATACTTCATAAGTTGTTTTCCAAAATGATTGCTTCAATGATTTTACCCTCAAGAAAACATTCTCTCTAGAGTTTAAATCAGATTATCTAAACAAAATAATTTTCAAGCTTTTCTAATAAAAAAATATTTCAGCCCTGCCTACTCTACAGTTTGTCTTCACCTGGGCTTTTGTTTTCTGTGTTCCTTGTTTTGGCTCAGAGCCTGGATTTCCAGGTTCATTGGTCAGCAGTGAGAGTGACTCAGTGAGGTGACATTCTTCAGTTTCCTGGGCTGCCTTCCAGTCCACACTATGAAGAGATTTCAAACTGTCTCACTTCCCTTAATTGCTGATTTAAAGGGATTCACAAAGTGGAACTTCTGATAAAAATGTATTCCTGCAGAGTCTTGTATTTCTCAGATTTTATAGTACCTAAAATAGAACTACCTAAGCACACTGATTTGGCCTTGGTCAAAATGATTGAGCTGACACAAAAGCATTAATATCAGTGAAGCAAATCGAAATAAGGAAATCAAAGATTTCCTGACACCTCAAGCTATTTTTCCTTGGGATCCTATACCCTCTCTATTGCTGTTAAAATTGGCCCTTCCCTCAAATCACAATTTTGTTTTCATTTTCAAAGCAATTGGCCTGCCTGGAGATTTCACTGCACTCCTGATGTGCACACCTGATTTACACACCCAGCAGCTTTGATTTTCTGCACCCTTGTGCCGGTTTTTAGCCGGGATACAGCTTGCATGACCTCTTGTTCAGTCAGTATTTTACAGCCTAAGTTATTTTTTGCAAGAACTATTCTTCAATGGCTGCTGTTAGGTAACTAACTGAGATAATGATAAAGATATTTTTGTACATATGAACTTCTCAGGCAGCCTGGTCAGTAAATCTTACTTATTAGTACCAGCTATGGATGGATTTGCCAGCACTGAAGAGTTTAATCAGGATTTTTAGGTAGCTGTGATTAGAGAGCAGTTCTTGTGGCTGGGTTCATTGGGGTTTTTTAAACAATAAAAATTGACACCTCTGACCTCACCCTCTTTATTTTGATGAGCATTTAATCTGTCTTTAAAAAGACCACGTTTGTTTAAATAATGACTTCCAATTTGTGCCTGGAAATAATGCAATCCAAGGAAAAAGAATACAGTCTTTGCTTGAAATTCCAATGTTTTGAGACGATATAAGTGTTGATTCTGTTCCTAAATGCTGGTGCTGAAATTAAGATTGATAAGTAAGTATTAGAAGAAAATAACTTTGAGTTACATGCAATAGCATTTAATTGCATCATTTAAATTCTTAAGCACTTCAATTTTATATTGATTCAGGGTTTTTCATAATTAATTTGCAGATTTCCAGAATGCATTAGGATGAAACTTTTAAATGGCTGGATGGTTATTAATGGATGATATAAATACATTATTCATTTTTTTTGTTGTCATGGTAAATGGCACTGAATACTTCTGAATGAATAGTAAATTAAACATCATCCCATGAATTCAAAAGCAAAATGCATCCCCCAGTAAAAATTTGTTGTAATATAGAATACTTGAGGTGCCATTTCATAATAAATACTCTGTAACAAAGTGTTAAATATGGTTAATGTCACACTTTCCTTTTCTCTAGAAAATGGCAGGATCACCCAGGCAAAACTGAATTTCAAGCAGCCAACCTTTTCAAAGATGCCAACGCCAGCAGATCTGCTCCAGTCCAGAAATAAATTCTCAAAGCTCAGATTGCCTAAGCAATACTAAAACCTGCAGCAGCACATTAATTTTAACCCAAGTTTTGGTTTGTGTGAAAAGCTGAGTACTAAACCCAGTTATCAGTATAAAGTTGATCTAAAGGTTTTTCAGAACCTGAGAGAGTATCACAGATTTCCTGAGATCTTTCCTCTACAGTTAGGTGAAACTCGTACTCTAGACCAGACAATCTCTTCTCTGGAAACTTTTCAAATCTAGCAAGAACCTTTGAAAACACACTGCAGTTATTTAGAATGATAGGTCAGCAACATGCAAGCAAATAAAGACAACAAACAAACAAACAAACACCCCTAACAACCCCAACCTTTTTTCCACACACACTCATAGACCACAGTAAACTTCTTTAAGAGTGAGGAATTACCACAGACTTTTAGAAATGGGCTTTTTGCTTTAAACCAGCAGCCTTCCCATCTGGTCTGCGCTCATTAGGAATGCAAGAAGAACACATCTCACAGTTCCATCAGCACAGAGCCAAACCAAACTGGTTAAATGGCTGGGTAGGAGCTTCCCATGTTCCTACAATGGTATTTCCAGCTGTGTTTCCCATGTTTGTGACACATACAAGGAAAAACGATGCCCTGAACGACAGGGAAGCTTTAGAGTGAATAAAAGCTTCTTTGTATCTGCTGTCAGACACAACGATCTGTCAGGGCAGCACTGCAGCTCATTCTCCTGACCTGGACCAGGAGCTCAGTGCAAAAGTGAAGAGACAGCACAAAAAAAACCCCAGTGTACATTCATTTGGAATTAGAGCAACACCTTGGGGTAAAAGAATCTACTCCATCTATCATTAATACCTCAGCTGCTAGAAATTAGTGTGAATTTTATATACCGAGATATCACTTTTATTAATATCTGGAAAATCTAACAAGTGCTGGGGAATGCTGAGGTCAGGAAATGACATCTGGCTGGCAAGAATAATGAATAAAAATACCCCTTTAAAAAGTTAAGTTAGTTGGGTCTGAATCGGGAAATATCACAAATGCAGAATATAACGGGTGAAACACTAACAGAGATATTTGAGGAGCAATCAAAAGCAAGAGCAGATTTTTAAATACGTGAAAAGCCGCCAGACTGAAGTAAAAAGGAGTTGCTTGCAACACTATCAGAGAAAAACGGGGCACACAAAACAATTCCTTTTCTTTAACTAGAGATGAGATACTGTGAGACTGCAGCAAAGCAGCTCCGCCATGAGACTTCCACAGACTGCTGGTGGTTCAGCCTGAAAATGGGAACAATTGTGGTTTGAGTAAGATGATTTCTATGCCATGTAGAAGAAATTTCCTAGAATCCTCCAGACTTCTAACAATGTAGCAGTCGTTAAACGTGCAGGAGATAGATAATAGATGGCACATGTAAAAATGTATTGGTTATATTACTTAAGAAAGCAAACATTGCATAAGATAGCACTTGGTGTTGGAGATGCTATGTTAGATTTAAAGCAGATTGTCAGTTTCTACTTTTCCCCATTTCTTCAAGTTTTTAAAATAAAATTCATGCTTTAAAAACATAACTTGCTTTATAAAAACACCCTCAGAATAAACACCTGCACACATTCTATAAATCAATCCATTTCTTTCTTAAGTTTCATGCCAATGCTGCACGGTATTTCTCTGTTCCATTTCAGCAATTATTTATAACAAAGAAATCCCTTCACAATTGTTCTAGTGGACTTTCCTCAAGTAATGCAAATCGTTGTTATCACTCTCCTCATATTTTCTCAGAACTTATTTAGACTAAGAATCTAATGATACCAACCTGGTTTTAAAACACTTTTTGTGCTGATCGGCCTTCTACCGTTTGAGGAACAGTTCTGTTATTTGAGGAACATTGGAAAAGATTCTCCTTAAACATTCTAGGAACACTGAAAAGCCTATTCTGTTTGGTGTGTTAAATGGGGCTTTCTGAGGGTGTTTTATTTTGGTTTGGGGTCTGAGGAAGGCACCCCATGGAAGGCCGGATTCACCCTGACAGCCCAGTCAGGAGATGGACCCGGCTTCCCTCACATGGCTCTGAGGGGGCTTTGGGGGCCAAACTTAAAAACAAAACAAAACTCCAAACACGCAGAAAGAACACGCGCAAAAAAGATGGCAAAAAATGAACTTACCAAGCGCAGACAAGACAACTGGAGAGCTCCGCCGGTCCGTGTCCACCCGTTCGGCGACCCTGAGGCAAAGGTGAGGGCGGGAACGCCGCCCCCTCACGGCTTTCCGCCATTTTCCAGGCGTCTGAGGGCAGGAAGAGCCGAGCCCGCCCCTCACGGCTGCTCTCCCTCAGAAATCCTCAACAAGGTGGGAAGGTGTGGGGCGCAGCTGTTCCTCGTTCTTTTGAGGACTTCTGAGGGCGGGCAGCTGTGAGGGGGCGGCGTTCCCGCCCTTTCAGAGGCTTTTTAGCCCCTTTGCTCAGGCCCGCGGGGGTGCGGCGGGGCTTCCGCTCCTCTGGGCTGCCGTGAGGCGCTGGCGGTGTCCCGGTAGCTTGGGGCGGTCTTTGCTGTGTGGGAGTGCGGTGTGGCTGGGGGTGCTTCCTTTCTCCTCTTCCTCTGCAAAGTTAATTTTTGTGTTTTAGGAGGTGTGGAACTGTGAGGGGTTGTTTACGGCCCGTCCGTGCTGCCTCCTCTTGCGGCTCCTTTGTTTTTGGCTGTGTCGCTGTGTGGAGGTATGAGGTAATACCTTTCTTTGTGCTTGTGGTTTTATATGTGCGTGTATTATTTTTAAAGTACCTGTGTATATCTATACATGCTGTATGTGTGTACATACATATACCTTCGTAAGGCCCGGAGGCTGAAAAAAAGACTCTGCTGAGCGCTTTCAGGGAGGTGAGGGTTAACCCTGCTTGCGGACCTGATCTGTGAGGGGTAATGGTTTCACTTATCTCATCTACTTAATAAACTAATCAGCAGGGTGTTCCTGAAAGAAAAAGTTACTACTAAAGCTTTTTTCTCTCATCGAAGTAAACAAGTCTGTGACTTTGGTTTTATCAGACCCAAACATTGCCTTGAGGGAGTGGGGTGGGTTTAAAGTAGCTATTAAAATTATTGCTGGGAAATGAAATTTGATTAAAAAAGCAGCAGCGCCATTGTTTTACAGAGGTATTTTGTTAAAAGAGTGCCATTTCAGGTTGTTATTTGAGCTCTGGGTGCTGTTTTATTGAAGATATCTACTTAGAATATTACAGCTGTGAGATGAAGAACTGCCTCACATTTTATTATTTGATATTTGAACAGCAAGTACAGGCCGTTAGAAGGAAAAACATTTGCTTGCCCCACTGGTAGATGTGTATTATTTCTGTAGCACGCATGGCTCTTACACAGCAGTATGGTGTTATTTTTATGACTTTGGGATTTTTTGTTACTATTCCTGCCAGTGATTAGAATTCGGCGGAGACAAGTGTGTGTGTGTCTGTGTTTTGTTTGAGTTTTTGTTGGTTTGCTCTGAAAGGGGGCCCGAACATGTCAATTGCTGCTACTTTCTCCTTGCAGCTGACTTACCAAAGCCTTCTTTGCCCGGGAATAAACACTTATAGTTGCTGGCAGCCTTCCAGGGGAAGGTCTGCTGTAGTTCTTGATCCTCCCAGGGTTCAAGTAGTAGCATCGGCCAAAGAGGTGTGAGAAAGGCCGTCTCCATTATGGCTTTCATTCCACAAAAGCAAATTGTAAGTAGTGGGTGTAAGTGTTTTATTTGCTGACGTTTATTCACCTGAATAAAAACAAGTTATGTTTGAAGAAGAGATCAGGAGAGTGGTGTGAAAGGAGACAATGTGGGGTGAGAAAAGCATCAAATGGTGTGTGAGTGACTTCCATGTACTAAGAAATAGTTATATCGTGTTAGGTGGTATTAATGATTTCAGGAAGGAAAGTTTCAGACATGAACGCTGTAAGTGCATGTGTGAATGGCTCTTATGGCATCAACCAGAAAGCATTCAGTGTTAATGCTTTTATTGCATTGATTTTATAGAGTTATGTTCCCTTAAGGGCTTAGGGAGGCTGCCAATATTTGACGTGACTTGTGCTTTGCTATGGTTAGATCAAGGTTTTAGTATAAAGCTCGGTGAATGTTGCCAGGATGTTTGGCTCATGTGATAGATCAGTATCCCTCAATTTTTCCATATGCCTTTGTCTGTTGTAGCTGCTTTTAGCAAATGGGCTTAATTAGTGCTAATAAAAGTGAGACAAACAAGCATGCTCCATTCTTTGCTGGAGTTATTTGGGTTTTTTTAAGTGGGAATGTGAATCTGTGTGGAAGGTAATCATGCCTATTTTCTCATTTCAGAGTGCCTGATTTCAAACAGCTCACTTGGCTTTTCAGGAGAATCCTGCTTTGTGCCTATTCAAGGCACCTGTGACAGCCTCTGCTGGCCTGGAGTTTTCAATAAAAGCACAGAAAGTAGTGAGTTTGTCCCACGGGATTCAGAACAGCTGAGGTGTGACCCTGGTGTCCTGTGTGTCCTTGCCGTACTCATGCTGTGGTTTTGTGTGTCTATAACAGCAGTAAATCCTCAGTGTTCCTGTCAAATGGATCAGGTAGGTGCCAACTTCACCATTTACAGGTAAGGGCTTGGAAGGAGAGCTTTGTTTTTGTGTCTTTGTTGCTGAGTTCCAAAGTTAATACAGAGTAACAGATAAAAATGTTGCTGTGTTCAGCCGCTGTTCCTGGTGTTACAGTGTTACTTCTCTGTCAAGGGGCATTTCCGTATGTACTGCATGCAGGTGTAATCCCAGAGATATGGGTACACAACCAGGATCCTTTGTGTTTTATGTTCCTACAGCTTTTCAAACACTTAAATAGCTCCCACAGCCTTGTTTTATTTATCTGTAAGCTGCTTGGAACTTGCTGGAAATGGCAGGCTCCGAGGCTGGAAGCGCAGCTGGGCCCCCAGGTCAGAGGCTTGTTGTCAGCTTACTCAGCAGTTACTGCATTGGTTATTCCCCTTGTGGAGGTGCCAGATTTGGGAGCCTGAACCCGAATTCCAAGCTGGGTGTTTAACTCCAGGCTGTGAGTGCAAAACCTTTGTCTGGAATACCAGATTTCCTTGTATTGGCTGTGTGGTGGGGTACAGTCAACCTGTGGTGCTTGGGAAGATTTGTCTCAGACTGATTGTGCCTCTCAGAAAGAGGATATGCATTTATAAGTCTTGTTGGTCTTTCTAAATCCATGGCTTTAATGAATACTGGCTGTTGTGTTTATCCATTTGGCCTCACTGTAAATCCATGTAGAATTATTCAGACACATTAAAGCAAACCCAGAGCTCTGGTTTGTCTGCTACAGAAGTGGAGACTGGCAGGTCAGTAATGGCAATCAGCTCATTTTCTTCATGTAAAAGGTTTTGGGAGAAATACATTACATCCTCCTGGTTTGTGGTGAGGGATTTTTGATCTGAAGTGGACCATGAGGAGCATAAAATCCTTCATGTTTGCGCTGCTGTTCTGTACTGACATTAAAGCTGTATATTCATTACAGCTCCTCCCTGAGAAGGATGCAAGTGTGTTTCCAGTTTAGCACCGTTTTTCAGCTGAAGTTTTAGGTAGAAGGATGATCACATCTGGCATGCAACATGAGCTTGATTTTGTGTTGTAGACCTTGTTTTGGCAACATCAAATAAGGGTCAATTTCTACCTGTTGGAATTCTCCTAAGTTCAAGGAGAGAAAACAGAAAAAGTTCAGTATTAAAGCAATGTTTATTTCATATTTATAAACCAGTAGATAATCCCTTTCAGGTTGATACTTGAAAAAAAATTTGCTTTAGTGGGTATGTTCTCTATTGAGTAATTACAAAAAAAATCTGATTGCTGAGAAAATAATTATAGAACTGAATCTAAATCAATTCCTTTTATTTTTCTTCTGGCAGATGGATGTCTGGCAGGGTCTATATTCTGTCTTTCCTATGACTAAAACACAGAATGAAATATTTTCTTGTCTTTGATGGTGAATATTTATTCTTGTGTTCTTGTTATTTTATTACCTAATCGTAGCTGTGCTGGCTTTGCTGCCTTTTCCCTGGAGCAGGCATCTTTGCACAGCTCAGCTGGGCTGTTTTGGCTGAGCCAGGCAGGAAGGAGAAGCAAGAAGAGACTCTTGACCTTTTTCTCATCCAACTGCAATGGGGAGCGTCCTTGCTGTTCCATCAGGTCATGTGTTGCACAGAAAGGATGGGGACAGGTCCTGAAACAACATGGACACACTTGGATCAAATTGCACATGGGCTCTCCTCAGAGACAGCGAGTATCCAAGGTCTGAATTCATGTAGGTGTGGCAGTCTGTGTTATCTCTTAGGTTCACCTAGGAAAAGGAAAGAGCTGTGTAAAATGAGAACATGAACAAAAAGGGTTCCTCTATTCCTGCCCACATTGTGGGGCTAGCTGGTAGCACTGTATTATCTCATGCATGAAAATCTTGCTTTCAATTAATTGCACACTCCTTCAGCACTGGTGTAATGCACGAGGCTATCACAAATTATGGGACTAGATTAAATATAAAATGCAAACTTTTAAAGGAATTGGCTAGCTCTATGCAGGAGCATTATTTAATTAATCTGAAAGCCTAACAAACTGTTAGTTTCTACAGTGCAAATGCCTCTGCATAATTGCTTACTGCTGTTGGGTGTTTTTCTTCACCAAAGCCAAAAATCCTAGGATGACTAAATAATAAGCTTTTTCATGGTCAAAAGCAAGGTTGGAATAAGGTTGGCATGGTTTTAGTCTTGTTTTGAACTCAGGGTCTGAGACTTACTGTTCCTTTTAGGAATGGTAGGCGAATTTTAAATGTACTTCCAGGACAGTACTATTCATACATCCTTTGCCTGATTCTTTCCCTAATTTTCTCATTTAAAAAAAAGCCAGAATTTTTCCTGTTTTGTACTTTATTTTTCTCTTAGAACTGCTGCTTTTTATTAACTCTAGGTATCTTTACATTAGGCTCACAGATGTGCTAGGGTTTAATAACACAAATGTGTGTGATTTCTTTACTTGATTGCCATTAATGATGTGACTATGTAGGAACTAGCTATAAGTGTAATAGGTCACAGGGCTTTTCTCATGGATTTTGCTATTAGGAAGGAATAATGCATGGAATAATGGGGGTACAAGCAACAGCTTTATCTTGGATGCTGTGATTTCTACTTCACTTGGGTTTGCCTGTTGTGTTTTGATGTTAATTAATAGAGATAATTATTGTGGTGCTCAGTGTATTGCATGCTTTGAATGACAAGAGCCATGGTTTATAATTTAGTGCTTAGGAGCAGCTTTTGTGTTATGCAAGTGCTATGGGGGAAAACAAATCCACTGTAGGAATAAGGAACACAGAGGCTGACGGTGGCACAGGGTACATGGCTGCTGCCATTCTCAGCAAGCAGAGAAATTGCTGTTCCAATGACTCAATTTTCCAATTAGGGAGAGCTAAGTGTTCTGTTTGATAACTAAATGCACCACAGCTATGGCTGTAACACTGGAAAGAGAAAAGCAGCCAGTAGTAACCAAGATGTGGCTTGTGAATCTACTGGGTTAAGAATAGCTGAATGAATTTATTCTTGTTCTTGGAACAATCTGAAATGAACAGGGAGTTGCTTATTAACAAACCTTCATAGCACACTGCAGAAAAGACCCATTATTAATCTGTGTAATGAAACAAGTCAGATTCTGTTGAACAAGTTTGTATTTCTGCTGAAATTGAACATGCATCTACAGCTGTTTCTTGTTATTCTGCACATCAGAGAATGGCAAAATGCCAGTAAAAACTGAGTGATCTGCGATGAACAAGACACATTACAATATGGTGCCTTCATTTCCCTGGCTTTGCAGGGCTGTTTGTGCCATTATTTCCCTGGATACATTTCCCATGTTCTGTTCTCAGTCACAGAGGTCTGAAGCTGTTGTTTGCTGAGGCATTAACCCACCTTACTGTGCCCAGGCTGTAGTAAGGAGACACAGCTGCTGAGGTGGCTGTGAGGTTGCTGAAGTACCTCAGAAGCCTTATTTTGTATCCAATAGAAGAGTGTGGTTTTTGCTGCAGGAGAGGTGCCCTCCTTTAAAAGGAGGAATATGCTCATTTACAGTCAAGAGGAGGCTCCAGGCCAGGGATGAAGGCTGGATGCTTTGAGGCTCTCATGAAAATCTCATATCTGAGAGTGAAATTTTTCTGATTTGATTTTTGTTTTAGTTGCAGCTCAGTGGCCCCATTCTTGGGCAACACAGCCCTTTGCTGATATACATATGATATTGCTTCTCTGGTGCTCTCTATGTTGTTGTGCCACTGAAAGGAGCTGATGGTCCCTGGATAGCACAGGTGGGGTCAAGGAGCTCCTGTGTTGTCTTCCAGTCCCTTTAGACCTTGTAGGAAGGAGGTGACAGGTTTAAATTATCCTGTTGCTCTGGTGATCTCTGGCTTGCAGGATCTGCTGCAGCAACTTGGAGCAGTTGAATGCTGCCCACCCCAGCCTAAATCACAGATGTGTGCCTACATATTGGCAATACTAATTGTGAGTGATTTCTTGCTATGGTGAAAAAAAATTAGGGACTGGATATGGCACTCTTTGAATGCAGTCTGTGCAAGAACAATTTAAAATAAATTGTTCTTTCTAAAACAGAAGAAAATTGTAACAAAAAACGGACACATTTCACAATATTTTCATCAGTTACTGGCTGCTGTGAATAATTTTAAATCCATTCTAAAAACTGAATGTTGGAAAACATGATCAAGTTCTACTAGGTTCCTGGTGGGTTTTACAAGAAAGAATTTTATAGTAAAAAAGATAAAGTGTGTAGTAAAATTAGCCTTTCCTGCAGCAATCTCCACTACAATTAGATGTCATTAGTAATGCAGTGTTGGAAGAGTTTGCATAGGAAATGCAGAGCATGAATATTTTATTGTCACTAATACACTTTGATTTCAGGTCACGTTTTCTGACTGGAGCAAGAGAGAAGTGGTTTCTAACAGTGTTTTTTCCATATGAGTAGGCAAGTATTAATCACTTGCTCAGGAAACCCCCAGGGGAACTTGCACGTGGGCCAAGCTTATTTTCAGGCTTCTTTCTCGTTCAGGTTTGCTCTGATTAACATCATGTGAGCTTTTTCCTTTAAATTCAGCGTGTAAAATCTTGTTCTGCCACAGCCCGAGGCACAAATTGCCTGCTTAGATTTGGAATGAAATTCTGACCCTACTAATAATCAAAGATTTGACAAATGCCCGTGTGCTGAATGTGATCCGAACACAGAAGTTCCTTGCAGGTAAGGAGTTCTTAACAGCTCATCACTGGAGTCCTTTCCAGCAGCTGGAGGCCTCCCAGCCTCAGGAATCCTTCACCTTTAGCACTTCATCAAAGCACTCACATGGACTTTGGTGATGACTCACAGTGGCTGCTGGAATTTGACACAGTGAAGCAATCTGCCAAATGAGAACCACAGCAGAAGGGAGTGGGTTTGTATTTCAGAGCAGAGCTAAGGCAGGAAGATTTGTGTGCTCTGCTGCTGGATGTGCATGAGCTGGAACCCTGCTATGGAATGCATCAGCAGAAACCAGAATCCTGGTGAAACTGTAGGAACAGTCATGGGTGTGATCCCCACAAAACCCTGACTTGAAAACAGACACAAAACTTGTTTGAGGTCAGCAGGTGTGAGTCAGTGGCACAAATAGTCTGGTGGTGTTGTTGTTTTACATGACTAATTTATTCCTCACAGATACTTCCAGTCTTTCCTTTCTTGCTGTGTACTTTGTGTTCAGATGACTTGGAAATAGTGTTGGCTCTGTAATTACCTACTCTGATCACCAATAAAAACAATAGTCTTATATCCTAGAGTAATTTCAGTGAAGCTATGATTTCATAGCTATGTAACTGTAACAAGTTAGTGAGACATTGTTTATGGAATTCCGCTGTACTCGTAAAGAAGGCTATTTCTTTGGTAGATGAAAATATTCCTACTTTGACATTGAAATGAGGATCCCTTTTCACTGCAGTGGTAACTACAACTTATAGTCATTTGCTCTCAAAGTCCTTTGTTACCTCCCCTTTTTAGTTTTTTTAAGGTGACATTTTGTAGAAATAAGTAACAGTCAGATCTTTGTGCCAGTGTTCAGCTGTTCCAGCAAGTATTTGATTAAGTTAATGTGGTAATATGTCCATTTTGTTGCCTTAACAGTATTATCTGGTTAGCCTTTTACTGTTTCCTTGATTGAAAAAAAATCTTACTATTTTTACATTACTAAAAATATTTGTAGTAAAATATGCCACATTAACTGTCTAAAAATGGTATTGTAGAGGGCAATTACTTTAAAGATTTATTTACTCAAAAATGTTCTAAATTACCCAATTCATTATTTCCCCCCTTATTAGTGGCCTTGTCAGCATTTAAGGCCAGCGTGGCTAATCAGATGTCAACAAAATGCAATTACTACCAAGTGAAGAGTAATTTTCGTCCTTATGTTTGTAATGACCTGGTACAAAGCAAATTTAGCTGTAATTGCAGAGTTCCTCAACTGTGCACCATAAATTTATGGCTTGGGCTTTCCCTCTCTATGACTGCCTTGGAGAAGGGATTTGAGGTACTGAATGGCTTTCTTTTTTCTTTGACTCAATTTCATGGGTTAGTCAGCTCCCTATGGAACACTTGTTGGTTTTATTGGTAATTACTGTATAGGTTTCTGAAGTACAAAATTGAAATATTAGTTTTTTATTAATCTGTGCCTGGTTAAATTTTGTAGAGTCCTGTATTAATGCATTAATAGCAATTCTATATTTTTTATTTCCAACTTTATTTTCCAATTCTAAAAATATTTTTTTGTTAAGAAAATCCTCGAGTCCAGCACTTTCTTGAGCTTTTATTGAACAGGAAAATCTGTTTCTCTTGGTGAAACTGTTTTTAGTTATTCTATAGTTTTGGGGACTGAAGGCAACGTTGATAGCTTAACAGCATGAGATGTTTTTGAACATCATCAATTACTGAATAATATCTTGAAATTACTGGATGGACACAATGGCACTGGAACTTAATACTTGAAATCCTTTGCACTGTGCCTGTGTCACAGCCTGTCCAAGAGCTGGGAGTGCTCCTGGTGACTGGGTGAGCTCACTGACATTTAGGAGGTTTTCAGTTGTTTCTTGTCCATCTCTGAACAAACCCAGTTGGTACCATAAGTCTGTAGCCATGGAAAAAGAGAAGCCAAGAGCTCCCAGATAACACCCTGCTGATGTGTCTGGTGCTTTTGGAGGCAGTGCCAGTGAGGGTTTCTAAGCAGACTGAGGCACTGAGGTCAACTGAGCACTTGAACAAGAACACCCCACCTATACAAAAATAATCAACTATTATCTCAAGGCACATAATTACAAAGTGATACACTTGCTTGTAGCAGGATGTCTTAATGATGAAAATTGCTCTCATGGAGCATTCAGAATACATAAATTCTCTTTATGTTTCCCCCCTCACTGTAACCATAGCAAGTCTTTTAATGCAAAGAGTATTGTGGCTTTCAGATCATACCTTAGAGCTGCTAGAGACTATTTGCCAAGATCTTGAAAGTTACATAAATGAACTCGGAGATGACAGAAAGAGGAGTGTGGCAATTTGGGTGCTGGTTTGCAAGCACCACTGCTGTGTGTCAGGAGTTTAGCTCAGCAGAGGTGGGAGGGTCTGAGCCTGTGGAGGCCTCAACATCCAGCTCTTGCCAAAATATGGCAAGGTAAGAAGATGGTTCTGTTTTGTTTTCTTTAATCTTCCTGATTTATGATGCTGGCAGTTTATTTACAGACACAAACAGGATGGGGCTGCTGGGAGAGCGTCTTGAGCTACTTATTGTTCAGCATCAGTCTCATGACATGAGGATGCTAATGGAAAGATGTGAACAGCTCACTGTCTAAGCAGCAGGCTGGAAAACTTCATGTTACAGCTTACTTTGTAACTTAGCCAGTTACATGAAGCAAAAGCATATTGACAGTAGTTCTATCTAATCACTATAAACACACACAGCTTTGGTTAAAACAATGCTTGCTTTTTTTTGAATACAATACCTGTTTGTGAGGCATAATGCATAGAGCCCTATTCATAAGCTTAACCCTCCTAATATCTAGCTAGATCAACTTCTTGCAACTTAGAAAGCCATTCAGACAAGCCCTCTTGTTCTATTCCCATGTCTTCTCTACAGCTTAAATCATTTTTCTGCTGCTTTAGCAGTGTTCACAATTCTGCTGTATCTGAGGCCTGTCTTCTGCAGTTTTCCTAAAGCCTTCTGATTTTATAGATTCCCACAATTTACAGTCACCTGCTGCTCTTTGTACTCATGTGTATTTTGCTTCTGAGTACCTTAAATACACAGCTCAAGTTTTGCTGAGTCTTTGAGCCACAAAAAGTACTGCTGTTTGCTTTTTAAATGCAATGAATCATCTCTCCAGAGCCTACTGCTAAATCTATAATTTTCTAGCTACTATGACTACTATTTTAAGGTGAGTGCCTTTGTGAATGTTAGCAAAGCTCTGTTTTCTGCTTGCCCCTGTGTTTAATTGCTGTAGCTGTGCCAGATGTGACTTCTGATGTGATTGTTTCACTGCAATGGCTTCTGTTATCCCCTGTTTCTAGTTTGGATGGCCAGATTAGCCTCAGTATTTTATTCAGATTTTACAAGCTGAACTGTGTTGCCTCAGCTGAAGAATTGTCACATGAAATAACATTCTGCACCTCACTGGTTGTTACCAGTAAGGGGCTTGTGGAATTGGGAGCATGAGGAAGACCTGGAACTATTTAACAAAAGGCCTAACTCCCCTCACCTGTATACTAAGGGCCAAATTGAATTGGGTTCAGAAGTGCTGTGTTAGGGAATTGTGCTATCAGAGTCAGTTTGCAGGTCTTTGCTGAGTCTCCATACTGTTCTAGCCAAATTTTCTCTCTTTGTGCTGCTTGCACCAACATCTGTTTTACTAAGAGCTACACTACTTTTTCAAGTGATGAACAGAAATTAAAAGAAGACCGATTGTAGTATGCCTACATAACCAATTATGTTTTCCACCCATCTTGTGAAGTTAATATTTAAAAAAGCAGTGCATTTTCAGACTTGAAAGCCACCTAACATGTGAAATTACAACTTGCTGCCATCCTGATAGAAAGTCAGTCAGGCAGCAGAATGACAGCTGAGCAGGATCCAGCTGGACAATTTTCACTTGGAAAGTAACCTGAAATCCTACCAGCATGTCACAAGGATTGTAGTATCATGTGCAGCAAGACAATTTTTTTGTTTTTCATTGTGGTAGATGTTTAAAAACTATCTTTTCTCACAGATTAGTAAGTCAGGCTTGCCAAGCAGTGCTGAGGTGCTGAATATCCAACTTAAAGGAATGCAGGAGCAGAGCTTGTGGTAAATGGGAGTGGGGCTGGAGCCTCATCCCCAGTGGGCTGCAGCTGTGCCAGGCAGGTGAGCAGCATTGAGGGTAAGGAGCCACGGAGTGCCCAGGGGCCTGACCAATCACCCAGGGCAGCAGAGGGCACACAGGGGCTGTGCATGAGCAGGAGGGGATAAAAGGCTGGGCTGGGGAACGAGAGGGGCTGATGCCTGCAGCCTTCTGAAGGGATTCCATGTTGTACTGCATGGGCTGATGCCTGCAGCCTTCTGAAGGGATTGATTCCATGTTGTACTGTGTGGGCTGATGCCTGCAGCCTTCTGAAGGGATTCCATGTTGTACTGTATGGGCTGATGCCTGCAGCCTTCTGAAGGGATTGATTCCATGTTGTACTGTATGGGCTGATGCCTGCAGCCTTCTGAAGGGATTGATTCCATGTTGTACTGCATGGGCTGATGCCTGCAGCCTTCTGAAGGGATTGATTCCATGTTGTACTGCATGGGCTGATGCCTGCAGCCTTCTGAAGGGATTGATTCCATGTTGTACTGCATGGGCTGATGCCTGCAGCCTTCTGAAGGGATTGATTCCATGTTGTACTGCGTGGGCTGATGCCTGCAGCCTTCTGAAGGGATTGATTCCATGTTGTACTGTGTGGGCTGATGCCTGCAGCCTTCTGAAGGGATTGATTCCATGTTGTACTGTGTGGGCTGATGCCTGCAGCCTTCTGAAGGGATTGATTCCATGTTGTACTGTGTGGGCTGATGCCTGCAGCCTTCTGAAGGGATTGATTCCATGTTGTACTGTGTGGGCTGATGCCTGCAGCCTTCTGAAGGGATTGATTCCATGTTGTACTGTGTGTGGGCTGATGCCTGCAGCCTTCTGAAGGGATTCCATGTTGTACTGCATGGGCAAATGCCTGCAGCCTTCTGAAGGGATTGATTCCATGTTGTACTGCATGGGCTGATGGCTGCAGCCTTCTGAAGGGACACCATGTTGTACTGCATGGGCTGATGGCTGCAGCCTTCTGAAGGGATCCCATGTTGTACTGTATGGGCTGATGCCTGCAGCCTTCTGAAGGGATTGATTCCATGTTGTACTGCATGGGCTGATGCCTGCAGCCTTCTGAAGGGATCCCATGTTGTACTGTGTGGGCTGATGCCTGCAGCCTTCCGGTGAGGTTGGCGTTGCTCTGGGTGGGTGAGTGCTTAAAGCTTTCTGAAATTGTGTGCTGGTTCTCTGGGTGTTGTGGCCGTGTGCTGCAACAAAGGACAAGTATCCAAAGGAGGACACCTGCTCTTCAAAGAACAAAAAATGCTGGTAGTATAGGTGGAAACAGAGTGCTGTTCTCTTTTCCAGTGTTCTGTCTTTGTTTCAACACCTTGGGGATCATGGTAACCAAAGATTAAAAAAAACATAATTCCAAGTTTGTTAAAGGATTTTTCTTGGGTGCTACCCTTCAGTTAGGAAAAATGCAGGAACTGGAAGTTCACTGAACACCATGAGTTTCTTTGGAGAGTGTGTAGGAATATTTTGATTTCAGCCTTAGGAGCTTGCCAGATCTTTCTCTTAAGGAATGTGATTTGTCACATTTTGTAGCTTATTAAAAAAAAAATTGCTGTGTTGGGTTGTAGGATAGAAGTGCTGTAGACTGGCAAAAAATGGGAGAAAGAAAAGAATTACAGCTTTCCAGATGAAAAACCAAATATGCTTGTCCTCCTTCCAGAGACTTGTACAGGAGGTAAATTATAACGAATTGGAACTGTAGTGCTAATTATTGTTCTGGAGTCTCAGTGAATAGGATAATCATAATCATCACATTCCTCTGGAAATAATTAAGCTAGAGGACAATCAATAACTTCAGATTCAGGATGGCATGTTGAGCCACTCAGATATACCTTTAACCTCTTATGTTTTTCATAAGGCATACCAGCAGTGTGTTACACATTCATGGATTTAGAATCATCTATGTAAGTGGGAGATCTGCTTTCATATTTTTTCAAAGCATTAACTGTGCAGCTATTGATCAGATAATGGAGAGGCACAGTACTGCTTAAAAACTGTTTGCTGTGGAGTTCATACCACTTTTCCAGTGTGGGTTTCTTCTGGTTTAAAACTGGGCAGTCAGACAAGTCCCCATCTTGCTGAACAGAACCTGGCACCTGTGCTCTCTCTCTCCCAGGACTACAAGTCCCAGCTGGGGAAGGCAGAGAGGGAGATCAAGCCCAGTGTTTATGCTCCCTAGCAAAGTGTAAGAACCTGGGAGAATGTGAATACATCTCTTGTGTATTGAACAGAAAGCGAGTTGGGCGCTGTTTGTGTGCAAGAAAACAAGTGTCCCTTAGTCCATGCAGCAGAGTGACCTTATGAATTGCTGGGATTCCCAAATTCCCAGGAGGTACAAGCATTCAGTTTTTCCTCCCTGCTCAGTTTCTCAAGTTGCAGAACTGAAGCATGTCATCCATGGGTGCGTGCCACATACCCTTTGCTTTGGCGTTTTCAATGTGTGGAAGAGGAGGGATCTGTGTACTGACAGTGCCATGACCTGAGCTGCTGAGCATTGAGTCATAATGCTAAATGCTAATGGCTGAAAGTCATCCTGTAATCCCATTTTGGGACTCATTCACTCAGTGCTACTCTCCCCTGGTGTGCACAGACCTGCTCTTTATCCAAGTCTGTGTTTTTGCATATGAGCTGGTTTGGAGTTGCTGTCTAGGCACTAGTGGGCTGCTTTTTGGGAGAGGCATGGGGAAGGAAGGAAAAGCAGATCAGCTGTGTTTGCAGCCTGTCTCAGTGACAAAATGCACTGTGGTGGGTGTGAATTGCTGCTGGGCAGCTGTGTAAGGCAGCACCAAGGTGAGCCAGCTCAAGTGACTGTGATGTCCCTCAATGCAGTGCCCCTGAGCTTTGATGTGGGTGGCCTTCCCAAGTGTGACAGCAAGTCAGGAGCTGAAAGCTTTGGATCTGTTTGCCCAGTGTGATCCCGCTCCCAGGTATCTGGGAAATCAGACAGCAATATCAGGTGTACTGTCTCAGTGTGCTTGTTCAGGTGCTCAGTTTGCTTGGGATGATGAGTCAGGCAAGCCAGGAATCTTCAACTGCCTGAAGGGTGGCTGTGGTGAGCTGGGGGTCAGTCTCTTTCTTTGAGCAACAACAGACAGAACAAGAGGATACAGTCTCAAGCTGTGCCAAGGGAGGTACAGGCTAGAATTAAGGAGGAAGTTTTTCACAGAAAGAGTGGTCAAATACTGGGATGATCTACCCAGGGAGGTGGTGGAGTCACCATCCCTTGATGTGTTTATGATAAGACTGGATGTGGCACTTGGTGCCATGATCTAGTTGAGGTGTTGGAACATGGGTTGGACTTGATGATCTTAAAGGTCTCTTCCAACCTAGAACTTGTGTGTTTCTGAGATATTCCTTATGATGCCTAGGTGTACATCAATGCTCCAGTGTAGCTTACATGATATCAGCAGTAATACTTGTCTGCTTTGCAGCTTCCAGGGCTTGCATCAACAGAGAAAGAGCGACATAATGGGGTTGAGTTTTGCTGCTCATTACAAAAGCTAAGTGCTCTAAGAGATGCTTGGCTTTTACCAGGTGCTTGGATAGGGGAGAAATTTCAGCTTTTCCTGCTCCAGGAAAGATTTCATTCTTAGTATGAGCAATGCTCCTTTAAATCAAGTCCATTTCTGGTTTTCTTTTCCTCAGTCTTACTCCGACATGGTTTTGTACCTTGTGTCTGGTCCATAGCATTAGCTCAGAGGTAAAGGTCTCCTTGTAGTGTCTGTCCGTAGAATGTAGAGGAAAGCTGACATCTTGTGAACAGCCTTTAGTTGCTGTTACAGAGGAAACCCTGCTAAAGAGCAAGGTCAGAGTAGTGTGTGCTTCAATGTATGCTGTAAAGCAGTTGTTATCATTAGTACTAATTAGCCTCTCTGTTGACAGAGCTGTAAAGAAGAAAAGTAAGATGGTTTTTTTTCCTGTGTTAGTGGGGTCCTTTGCTATGATCAAGCCTTGTTGGTCCATTTGCACTTCCTAATTTTATTCTCCAGGACTTTTAGCCAGGAACCTTTCACCAATGCACAAGGCACGAAAATATTTTCTACAAGAACTATCAAACAAAGAATGAATAATTTAGCATATTAGACAATTATCCTGCCGAGGGCTCTGTGTCATCAGACACCTTGCTTGGCAGGAAGAGTGTCTCCACTTCATAAGAAATCCTGTTGGGTGTTCCTTCAGCACCAGGAACTCATTCATGGCAGAATAAGAGTAGTTGAATATAACTGTACTCAATAGTAAACCTTATTTTGGATCATAATCCTATGAAAATAGGAAAAAAGACATCTGGGAACTTTTATGTCAGATATAATTCCAATTCACTAATATAAAGTGAGTAGTTTAGTTTTCATGACTCTAAAACTGCAGCTGTTTGCTCTCCAGTATCTTACATTAATGCTTGTGAAGTTGTCTTTGTTACTTGGTAATATTTGCACCCTTGAGTCCAGAAGGTTTAAGGTAACTGGAGGAGCCAAATGCAGGTTAAACTGCTGGTGTTG
Source organism: Melozone crissalis (assembly GCF_028551555.1). Classification (NCBI taxonomy): domain Eukaryota; kingdom Metazoa; phylum Chordata; class Aves; order Passeriformes; family Passerellidae; genus Melozone; species Melozone crissalis. The sequence continues at coordinate 923,271 of NW_026535816.1, forward strand.
TTTGGCTTGACTCTAAAATTGCAGAACAGGAAACATTTGGGCAAATGGGACCTGGTTTTGTTTAGTCTTTGTGTCTTTGCTTGCACCAACTACCCTCCTTTTCAGGCAGTAGACTGCTGACCTTTCCAGTGTGTGTGCAATTTCAAGTTCTCTTTTTTCAGTGACAGATGATTGTCTCTAGCATTTGGTTCCTGCATGTGCCCATTTGCATTGCTATGGAATTTCATTGATGTGGTTTTCATTGTACTGCATGCAAGTCTCCCTCTTTCACTATAATAAAGGGCAGTACTTGAGGTGATTGGGGAGGGTTACAGGAGTGGGAACGATGTAAGTGGTGTTAGCCTGAAGGTACTTGAAGGCTGTCAACAAATCAGTACAATCAGTGGAGCAATCATGCTCGCTCTCAATCGCTCTCAATCAAGTGCCGTTTTTTAAGCATTCTTCTTGCCTGTATTGTTATGCTGAGTGAATTTCCTCCTAAAATTGCTTCACATTTGGTGGAGGACATGGTAAGATCTTGAAGCCAGTCTGAAAGGGAAAAACCAGGGTTTAAACAACGCTGATCTCTCACAGACTGGTGGAAATAAGTTTACAAAGGCTGTATCAAAATTAAGAATACCAGATGGATTTCAATGTTTTTGCAATTTCAATCCAGTTCAGACTGACTGTCTCCTTGGGTTGGTGTGTTTGTGTTTTGCCTCTTTCCAATCTCGTCTTAAATGGCAGAGAAAATTTCTGCTATTCATGACCGCAGTCAGTGTGGTTTTGGTTATTCATGAAGGTGCAATTACAGAGCTTGTGTGCTGTTTTAGATTTTAGGGAATGACATCTGTGTGTACAATTGCAGTCACACTGATCATGCAGTTACTAAATATTTAGGCAGTAGTCCCTGTGACTTTAAGCCATTGCCGTATTGAGACAATAAGTACTCTTTTGGTAGTTTACGGTTTTGGAGCAAAATTCCTTTTTTTTCCCCCCTCAAATTAGTTTTCTTTGTTTTCTAGCTTCTCCCAGTTTAACTTGAGCTCATTTGGTGTCTTGGATGAAGATTAATTATTTCTTCCCTACTTGATTATATGCAAAAAAGAACAGGCCTAGCTGTATTGGGACTGTATATATAAAAAAGGATTTGATATTTAAGTATCCAAGTTTCCAGTGTTTACTGAATAGGCTTTTTTAATTAGCTGTCTCATGAGCTGGTTTTACCACCTGAGAAACAAGAGGTGTTTTTGTTTGCTTTTTCATGCAGTTGTTGAATATGATATATCCTGAATTTTTTCAGACGTTTTTGCTGGTTATTGGTTTCAAAAACACTGGGTATAGTAGCAGAGGGGCCTTCTTAAATAATGTCAAGGTAGTTCCTTTTATGATGAATGAGAGAAAAGGAACGTTTCCATTTTTTTCCGTTTTATTGCCGTGTTACCTGAAAGAAAAGAGCAAGGAGAGGGCTTTTGCACCTTGTCACTGAGTGTAAATTGAGTAATTTATTGGTATAAGCCCTTTTTATTTGATGGCTGATGTCTGCTGCTGTAGAGTCATTAACCACCTCTGGCTGACTGGAAGGGAAGAAGTGTGTTTGGGATCTTTTCCTTTCTGGTAGACAGGTGTAAGGAAAAGAAAGGTGGGGCTGGATTATTGTTTCTCAGCTTCTGAACTCTGACCAACTGCTGCATGCCTTGAGTTAGGAGGAGGAAGGGATTTATTCCTTTTCCTTTGTTTGTCTTAGGCTTTGGGGATTTTGTATGCTCTGATGCTGCTTTGTGTAATGCCAGGAGTAAGAGAAGTGGGGGCTGAGTGTGGCAAGTTGTGATCTTGAACAAGGTCACCACAGTCACCAACAGATCCTGAATCCCCAAACTGTGAGGTTCATATTCAGCTGATTGTTTTTTACCCTCTTAGATAGTACCAGAGAATAATGAAGGAAGCTGGCATTGAATTTCACATTTCATGGCGTAAAAGTTGTCCTTTATGGGAAACATTGCAGAAATTGTATGGTGCAGTTCTCCACAAGCTCCTGTTTCCCCTTCATGATGGCTGTGGAAAACTCTGAGTTTTAGACTTGATTGTCCCATTCATGACTGAGGTTTGTAAGAAATGACCGTGGTTGTGTGCATCCCTTTGCAGGCTGTAAACTTCAGAGCTTTACCTTTTCCCATGCTTAGCTGCTTATGGTAAAAGAAGGAGAAACGTGTTTTTGCCAGGCACAACTGCTGTGTAGCAGATTAGGCTGGTAAAAAACTCAGTCCATGGCATTGCATGTTTTAAATATTGAAGGTGCCATAATTAATCACTGAATTACCCATGAAAATTAGCAGTGTATTTTGGATGTTATATCTTTGTAGCTGTGAGAGTTGTCTTCCAACAAGGATAAAAATGGGGAAGAATTTTATTTGCCGGTTTTTAGCATGGCCTCTTAGCCTGTCAGTTGACCAGCACTAGAAGTCCTGGGATCTAATCCAGGTTCTTAGGACACAAATAAATCCCTTATAGGAGACCAATGCTTAAAAAACCCCCAAAGTCAGGAAGGGCAGGAGAAATTGACTTTTTTTTGGTCCAGTTATCCAGGAAGGTAAGTTAATGTGTTGTAGTCCCTGTTTCATAAACTACCTTTAATTACCATGGTAAATGAAGTTTTACATGAGTTTTAACCCCTTCCTTCTGCTGAAGCATGTCCCAGTACTTAGAGCTCTTGCCTTGGGAGCCAGCCGGTGTCTCAGGACCTGGGCACATCACCCACAGACCAGGAATGCTTCACCAGGAGGAGTTATCCTGCTTGCTGGGCCTTCTGAGCCTTGAGATCCTTACAGCAGCAGATTTCTGTGCTTGTCAGTCCCCTCTGATGTGGAGAATTCTGTGCAGAGGTATCAGTTTCTTTGGAGATGGAAAGCTGAAAATGTAGTGCCCTTTCCCCTACAGAGCAGAGTTAGGTTTTCCTGCAGCTGTAGTTATGAGGCATTGCTCATTAATAAGGGTTTTGAAGTGCAAAACAGGGGTGAATATTCCAGCAGAGGTGACTTTTGAACTGTAGACTGCCAGTGTGGCAAGCCCTGTTCATCTTCTGATAGGCTGAGGTATTTGAAGGTAAATTCCCATCTCCTTTATGGAACAGAGATCTGAGTCTTTTCATTGGTCTCCTTCTACCATTTTACATTGTGGACATGTTGCAGTTCTGAATGTTTGCTGAAGTTTTAGCTATGGCTTATATTGTGTGAAAAAGCCAATTTTTGTGTTTCCCTTACATAAGGAAGTGCTTTGCATGATATTTTTCGGTGTATTTAAAAAAAGTCAAGTTGCTTTAAAAGGAACTTCATATATTCCTGTTAGTGCATCATTCAGAACTTGTGTTTTGGGGAACCTTGGTTTCTTTCAAGGAATTTTTTTTCATCTTCTGGTTCAAGTGTGCGAAATGCAGTGTAGAAACATCCCAGAAGGTTTTCAGTGATTTTCATCTCTAAAACTGGAGAGGTAAAAGCTGATACCATGCGCATTCCAAATGGTTCTAGGAGTACTGTACTTCATCTTGAGATGAATCAATTATTTTCACCTGAAGCCTGCCTTGTAACTGTGATGGGCAGTGGGTTGGCAGCACATTTGGTGCCTACCCTTGGCAAGACCCATCTAATTGCATCAGGTGACCTATTGAGATGAGCTCAACCTAGACTCAAGTTGTTGGTTATTTCTGAGTGGAGAAAATGTGCTTTTTGTTTTTCTCTGGAAGACTGGAGAAGAGCTGCTGTCATTGCCAGCACTATCAAGGACATGTCATTGTTCAATTTGTGATTTTTCCAGCCTTGAACAGGGCTCTTTGAAAATGATTGACACCTGCAAATTAGGTCCTTTGGTCCTGAGCTTGTGCCATTGCTGATAATTTAATTACGAAGACAGGTAAGAACTTGCTTGGAGAAATATAAAGATAGACAGGAATGGAGCAATGTGATTTTAGTCACATGGCATTTTTTCTGTCTCTAATTCATCTCAAGTTGTTATCACCAGCCCTATCTTGACACAGACTACTTGTAGTAATTGCCAGAGTTTGACTGCTTCATAGCTCTGTTTTAATGCAGTTTGGGTTATTGTGGTTTTGGATGGCTTTCAAGATGGTGAGCTACTTTGCACAAGTGTCTTTCAAGGAAGTGTGTGCCAAAATAATTAGTACATTATTTCTGCTTCCAATCCAATGTTGTCTAGGTCTTGTGGATTTGAGGAACTAAACTTGAGCCTAATAAGCTTGTCTGTTCTTTCCAGGATGAGATCAAGTGCATGAAATGAGTTGAGCCAAGTGCATGCCCTAAACACATGTGAAATCCTGTCTGTCAGACATGGAATACCAGGTGAGCCTTTGGAGGGACCCATTCCTGGTGTGTCCCAAGGGCTGCAGCCCATAGGGAGCACCCCTGCTGAGGCAGAGGGAAAATGAGAGGAAGGAGCAACAGAAAAGACACTTGACTGATGAATTACAGCCCCTCATTGCTCATGCCCTCTGTGCCACCTGGCTGTGGGAGGAGGAGGTGAAGGGATAGGGAATGAAGGATTGATGTTTGGCCTGGAAAGAAGGGATGGTGCCTAGGGAAGGTATTTTGGCTTTTTTTCGTTTTGTTTTCATGTCATCATCCATCTTTATTTTTAATTGCTGTTATATTAAACTAATTTATACTTAGGTCTGTTGTGCCTATGATAATAAGTGGAAAAGAATCACCCTGTGTTTACCTTGACCCATGAGATTTTCCATGTTGTTTTATCACCCTGTTCTGCTGTGGAGAGAGAGAGAGAGCAGCTGGCTGGGTGGGGGGGCGCCTCATATCTGGACAGGGTCAACCCACCACAGCCATTTGAGGGTGAGAGGAAGGAATATATATTTGTTTTTTAGGTATTAGTCCTTAGATTGAGTGTACTCCTGCTTGGCAGGCTCAGTGTCACAGTCATAACACAGTCACTTTTTTATTGCTTCTCCTGAAGGAGTAGCCTTGAAGGGAGAGAGAAATCCCACCTTCCCTGAGCAGACAAGTGTAATTGGAAACCAGGTGAGATTTACTGTTCTCTGCAGCAGGACAACTTTGTCTCCCAACACATCTGCAGCCCCATGGCAATCAGTATATTTAGCTGAAATTATGATTGCCATTTCTTCACTTACTCTGTAGCAGGAACTGCTATTTATGCAGCACAAGTGGCATGGGTGGTGAAATTGGTATCCAAGCAAATTTTGCATATTTATAGGGTTTTTGTAATCAGCTAATTGTCAGTAGTTTTTCTGAACAGTCAAATGTGTTCTGAAGTTGTGCTTATTTTTGGAGTAGTGCACCTTTTGCAAATTGTGTAGCACACAGCAAGTGCTGCATGGGAAATTGAACATTGGGAGCTGCAGAAACTGAGGAGAAGATGTGGGGTTCTTTTTGTGGTCAAGGCATCCACACTGAGGTTGCCTTTATTCAGTTTATGCAGACTGAGCATGGCTGTGAAACAGAATGGAATGAGGCAGTCACTGGATGGTGAGCTGTTGTGCTGACATGCCAATGCTAAAAAGATAACTCCTCTTATGTAGTTCAGGGTAATCCTGGAGGTTTTTGGAGCAATTACTGGATTCCCACATTCATTGCTTATGTATGGCATTTGCCTCAGAATTCCATAGAGATCTAACGAAATGATGAGAAAATGATTTATTCATAGCACATAATATAAGTTATTATGCAGCACAACCATTCAGTTTTCAACAACAAAAAAACAGTTCCTATTTAAAATACACAGTTCTATGAAAACAGATGGTGCTTGTGAACATTTTCTCTCACTGAAAGCAGATTTTAATAATTAGCTCAAAAACTGAAGTTAATATTTTTGAGTGTTGTACAAAAAAAAAGAAATCACATTAGTGGTGTGCATTTCATTACAAAAATGCTCTCTAAGCAGTTCATGTTCCTAAAATGTAAAAGAGGAAGTGACCTATGTTAGAAAGTTCTTCACAGCTCTAGATAGAGTAAAAGGATTAGTATTTATGCCAAGGCTTAATCCTGTGAAAAGTTCTATCTTGATTGATATCACCTTTTCACTTCAGTTGGAAGCAGATCCACAGTAGCTATTAATCTGTTTCACAGTGGTTTATATCATAAACTTGAAGGGGTAATTGTTACCAAAATTTCTGCTGTGCCTCTGCACAGGACTGTGCTGCAGCTGAATGTATGGTGGCACTTAAACAATTACTTACTTGTGGATTCTGTCAACAGCACCAACAGAGCCCTTAAGTTATCTCTGAAAAAAAATTTAGGATGAAAACCTAAGAACCATGACAGGACAGGAGTGTTGGAACTAGATTGTCTCTAAGGTCCCTCCCAATGTAAAGCATTTTAAGGTTCTGTGACTAAAGTGTATGGATATGGAAATGTAGTTAGACCAGTTACACCAAGAGTTCCTTGATACATTTCTATAAATGGAGATTCCCAGCCTATAAACTCACCAGTTTTTCAGTAAGCCAGGCAGTCATCTTGTGTAACATTTTATGTTGTAGCAGCCAAAGGTGGTAAATCATCAATGAGGCTTGCTGTTGAGGTTAGGGCATGAAATGCAAGATTATGACTTGCATGTGAAGATGCAGTTTTTCAAATTTCAAGACAGTGTTCCCACAGGCAAACAAATATAAGCCAGTAACAATAGATTTTTCTTCTCCCCTTGAAATTGAAACACAGCCCTTGCCTTGAACAGGCAAAGGTAACTGGTTTGATCAATCCCGTAGCACCTATTGTGGTGGTGCTCTTTCAGAGCCAGCTCTGTGGCAGTTTAGAACTGGCATGTAGTTACAGAAGGAAAGTTTCCTGAGCCCAGTGCATTGTTTGATTGTGCACTTAGCATTGGTGGGTTAGTGCACGCTGGCTTTCAGAGAACAGCCAAGTCAGAATTGTTCTTTAATGTTCTTGCAGTGAGGAACTGAAATCCTATCGCAATTCTGTGGGCATCCAGGCCCCTTTGAAATGTCAGTTGACAGACACATCCCTGGGGAGATGCCAGAAAAAGCTGTTGATATCCTGAGTGGAATACAGGAAAATGTGTCAGAGCTGGCTGTAGATCTGTGAGGCACCAGTGAGTAGTGAACTGCTGTGTTGTGATCACAGCAATGAATGAGCTGACTGAAAGCCTGTGCAGGGAGATGAAGGGAATACAAATGGCATCATCAAGCAGCAGGCCAGAGATGACAGAGCTGTTCCTGAGCCAAGCAGGGCATGGAAAGCAGGCACAGGGTTGTTCCAGGGCAGGTGTAATGCTCCTGCTAGCCCAGGGGGCAGCCTGGGTTCCCCTGCACTCAGGTGTGTGGCCAGGCCCTGTTTCGCATGGTGGAACAGGCAGGACTGCCCACCCTGCCCGAGTGGCTCTGTGCCCTCACAGAAATGGCAGCGCTCTGGTACCTGCCTCAGTGGCTCCCTGCTCTTGGCCCAGGTGTTAGCAGGGAGCTGGGGCCTCAGGGAGAAAAGCAATGGGGTGCACTGAGCCACTGCTTTGTCTGATGAGAGGGCATGGATGTGGCTGCTGATATGTAGGGACTTCTGAGTGCTCAAATTGTGAAAGGAGGCATAATGGAGTTTGTTTGTAAGCTGTGTCCTAAAGGGTTAATCCTAAAATGCACTGAACTGATTCCTGGCAAGTAAATGGTTTTGTGATCAAATGGAGCAATCTTTGGCCAATATACAGGAGTATACAAATATTCAGACAATATAAATTCTTTTCAGATTTTAAGACAATCTGAAGGAAGAGTAGGATGGATTCTTGTTTTCTGAGGTATTCATGCTGGATTTGTCTCTCTCTGCTTAGTGATGTGCATTAAAAACAGTCCTCATGTTTTTCTGCAAGTTCTGGCTTACAGTACCTTGTATTATACAATTTTATGGTGTTGCACGTGTTCCTCTACTTCCAGCTACATCAGGGAGTTGGAAGTGTTACACAATGCTGTCACCTGATGGTAAGAAATGATGGTATTGGAGGCTTAGACTTGAAAAAGAAGGGGTTTTCTGTTTTATTTTTAGCTGGTCTTAATGGCACATCTGACTTTGTTTGGATTTATTTTGTTATGTTTCAGTAAAATGGAACACGGGAAATCATTGCTTTCCCAATATTCAGCTAGCAGCTTTACTGTTAGAAGAAGACTGTTGTTGAGATCCCTCAGCTGCATAATTGAACTTGTGTCCTCTGCATGGCCTCAGCTGCAGTTTTGGGTGTAATTGCCTTATCCAGGACCAAGAGATATTTAAACAAAAGATTTGGTATACATTCTGCAATTTTATACTGAGCAATTCAGGTAAATCTGGTTCTGTTAGTTACGACAAGCATAGGAGATGTCACTTCACCCACATGATTTGAACACTGATATTTTTTGAGGTGATTTACTAAACAGAGAACTTTATTTTTGTTGGCGAAGACCCCCAAACTATTAAATTAGAAAAACAGAGGGCACCTGTGCTGTGTGAGACACTTGTAATAAGAAGGAAAAAATCAATCTGGAACTTCACAAGAAGACACCAAAGCTGCACAGAGTGATCTGAAAGGTAGAAATGGTAAATTGTTTTCCAGAGAATGAAATAATTCCTTCCCTCTTTCCCTATAATGCCTTATTATTGGGAGCTGAGAAGTCAAGTTGCTCAGCTGTGTTAGGAAGAAAATATTGCATCTTTGAAAGTTTTGTTTTGTTTTTGCTTCTTTTTCTTGTTATTGGCCTGAACACCTCAGCTGCTTTGTAGTTTTACCTCTTGTGAACATCTGGAATAACTTATCCACTGCTCAGGACTTCAGATGAGGAAGGGAATGACATGTCCTGAATAATCCCCTTATAAACCAGTGAGGATCTAGGCAGGTAGCTTTTGTTTAATGGAATTAATGGGCTTCTCTATTGAGACATGTAAGGCAAATCTTTCACAGGTACAAGCTGAAGATCTGATTGACTTGGGTTAATGCTGCTGAATTTGATCCCAGTGATTACAAGAGCCTCCAATGTGGTGGCCAAACCAGAAGAGGCTTTAACGTTTTTCAAGCAACTTTTACTGATCTGCACTGAATAGTAACATCCTTTGAAGGCAAAACAATTAGAATTATCTAGTCTTCTTCCAGATGCAGAGTTCTTCTGGATTCCTTTAAAAGGTCCAGGTATTAAATCTGGGGATTTGAGAAGGTGTGTGAGGCAGATACTGAATTAAAGAACTGTTTCCATCATCTGATTAAGTGTACTTGATGTTATGGCTGATTTCCCCATGATATTTCAAGTTCCTATTTCTGGTATTTTTCAAGTTACTGGAATTGCTTGGTGGGAGAAGTGGGCAGCAATTTCGCAGTTGCGCTTTGCAGAAAGCACTGTCAACTTTTTTCAGTTCAGAATGAAGACAAATGGCAGAGGTGGCAGACCTACAGGTTTGCTGGAGCTCACATTTTTCCCTGCAGTTCACATTTAGCCTGGTAACGCTCAGAAAAAACCACAGGTTACTGAACAGAGCCCTGTGGACCAGTACAGGGTGAAAAAGCCTTTAATAAGGGGTGTGTGTAAATAGCTGCAACTTAATTCCCATATGGCAGCATTATAATAAATATTTTTTCCCTAAAGTAAATCCTTGTATGTGTAGATCCTAGTCTGCTGTATTTTTAAAATATAGGGTTTATACTTTTCAGTTTAATTATTAAATTAAGACATTTATTTTATCTTTGCCTAGAAAAGTGTGGAATATCGCCTGTACCTTTTGGGAGCAGAAGCAAGCTGGAGAGCTGCAGGGGCTATCACCTTAGATTTCAGCAAAGATATGTGTGCTATGTCTTCATCAGAGATGTCAACAATTGAAAGGAGAGGAGTCTGTCACAGCAATTGGTGTTTGAGTTATTATCAGACAAAGGCTCCTCTGGAAGGGTTGGCAGAGTGTGAAGGGAATGATTTTCCTAGTGACAATTAATCAAGTATCAGGACAAACTGCATCAAGGTAGGAATAGCTAATCCAGAGGTAGTCCTCTGCTTTCCCATCAAAAGTAACCTTAAAGAAACCTCTGCATTCCAAGTGTTTGTGCATTAAATCACTGATGGAAGTGTACTGTCCCCTTTAAAAATAGAGAGTGTGTGCTGACCCTCAGAGTGCTGAGCTCCCAGTGAGGGTACAAGTGACAGAGGAGCTTGTCCAGGGCACCAGGAAGGTGATTGCAATGCTTATTTCCAGCCTGGAGTGGCCATGCTCTTTTCAGGAGAGCTTTGGTCTACAGGGAAGCTGATCTTTGCTTTCCCTCGCAGGGATGGGGTGATTTAATCTGTTTTCTTGTGTGGAAATAATTGCCAACAGCTTTAGTGTATCCAGGTAGAGTTTGTATCACACTTACTGGAGGAGTTTAGGCTTAGGAGTTGTGTGAATTACAGTAGTGATTGTTTGTTCTCTGCTGCTTATAATAGCAAAAACTTCTGAGCAGTTTCAGTGAATATTGTTATTGAGTTTATAGATTCTTTATACAAAAGGTGAGGGGTGATTAAAATCTAACCTGCTCACATGTGAGTAGAAATTTGTTGAATTTAGCCAATGGGGCATGCTGTGTAATAAGCTGTATCTCTAATTGCCTCTTAGTTGCAAAATGGCTGCATAGGAGAAGGGAATTCTTCAAGCCTTGTGAGGAAAGCATTCCTTTAATTGTTGAATAATTAAAGTTAATAATGTGTAGTTCATATGGCGACTTTCTGCCCCATTTGTGCAACTCCCATGTGGGAAATACTTACCACAGTATTTAATTTCTGGTGTTCTCAGTCAGATTAATTTGTTACGTAATTGGGTGTTCTGCATTTTCATGTGAACCAGGTGAATTAGGCATAAGTAGGGAGGGGGAGAGGAGGGTCTGTGGTGCTGTTGTCAGACACTGTTTGTGGCAATGGTATGAGGACCAGCTTACCCTCCTGTTTCCTTATGGTCAGTTCTAGACTTTGTTGCTTTCTAAACCTCTAACTGGCAGCTGTGGTCATTCCAAGAAGTGGGTTATTCCTGGTTTTAATGTGGTGGGAGGGAAGAGATCATCAAAGTTTGTTAAGAGAGGTAAAGATCTTGTATAGATGAGAATCAGAGTAGTGGGATGGCTTCCATGTGAGGAACAGCTGCTTGCCATCTCTTCAGCCTGGAAATGCAAGAATTGGGTGGAAGGCAAAGAGGGCAGAAGGATTGAAGAAATGATGAACTCATTTCTTCTTCAGGGATGTGGTAGCTGGAGTGCCACAAATGAAGCAGCAGGTCCTGGGTTTGAAACAAAAGAGATCCCACACTGTAGTTGATCTGTGTAACTGCTTGGAATGGAATTTTGAGATGAATCCCCATGAAATCTGAGTTATGGAGCTTTCAAATGGAGCTTGACTTTGTTCTGAGTAAGGTAGCAGAGCCACACTGTGGAGGATGAGGCTTTGAGTGCAGAGAATGAGTACCAAAACCAGCTGTGGGGCAGCACAAGACATCAGTAAGTATAAACCAAGCACAGGAAGCAGCAGTTGAGTTGTGCTGTGGTTGCCTTGCCACTTGGAGGGGATGTTTGACTTTTCAAATGGTGAACAATAATACTCTGGGAAAAGTTTCATTGTTATTCAGCAAGAGGAGCCTGTTGGTGCTGCCTCATTGAGGAGCTCTTGGACACCCTGGATGTGGGAGAGGGGAACATCAAGGTCACTACATCACATCATGAGGTTCTGAGAACTCATTGTGCAGAAGATGAAGCTTATGCTTGAGGAGAGAGGAGACCTGAGCCCTTTGTCCTAAAAGTTCTATAGACATGAAAAGCTGTCATGACATATTATTACTGAATAGAAACCTTTTGGCTGCTAAAAGCCACATTAAATTTGAATGTTATGACAAGTATGTAAGAGTTAAAATATTTCAAGGTCTAAACTCCAGTTTATCCAAGTATTCAATTCCTCAAACTCTGATAGAAGGATTGGCAATACAATCCTTCCTAGGAGTCACTGTGTAAATGAGTCTTTTTACCCAGTTCAATTATTCTCTCATGACCTTGCAGCATTGGGTACTGAGGGTGTCATGGGCAGCTTCTGCTTCCTTCAGTCTCTGCTCTGGCTCAGTCTGTGCAATGGGGAGTCACTTCTGGCTGAGCCCCAGCTGTAGCTCTTGGCTCCAGTGGAATCCAGCCCAGCAGAGTGTGCTGAGCCAGACAAGGGGGTAATGTCACTAGCAGGAGTGAGCCAGAGATCCCTGGGATAGGAGGAGAATGGGAGTAAGGTTTTGTGTGACAAGGTAGAGGTGTCATGATGAAATTATGCTTATAGGCGATTTAACTTTTTAAAAAATTATCTCCAAGTTCATGAGACATGACATACTGGAGAGAGTGCTGGTAATTACAGTAAATAATCATTTTATGAGCACTTGTGTGATAGTAACCCTAATAAATTCTGTTTCTCCCACACTGAGGTCACCTTCTCCCTGTCTGTAACACATCTTATGGCAAAGTTTTCTTCAGCTGTGAAGTGCTAGAAAATACAGGAGTGATAGCACTGGAGAAGATGGAGTAGAAGTGCTTAGGAGGAAAAATAGATCAAGAATAGGTAGTGTTAAAGGGAAATAAATAGGATTATTACTGTACTCTATTGTTAAGGATTGCACGGAGAAAAGGGATGAGTAATATTTACAGAGCTGTTGAACTACAAAAGTTGGTTTGGTTTAATGTTCAACACAGTGAATGGTGGAGTCCATAGCTCCTTAACAAAGTTTCATGAGGAGCAGCTCACCAAAGGAAATGTGAATTAAGCTGAATTGTGCCTTGCCTGCTGAGTACACCTGAAAGGTAGAGAGGCTGGGGGTGTGGCAGGTCAGTAAAGTCAGGGACAGTTCAGACACTTGATTGCAAGTGGCATCTTTTTTCAGGTGTGTCCTGACAGAATCTAAGGCACTGCTGTTTTAAAGAAGAGTGTGAGATTGGCTGGAGCTGTGTAAAATAAAACCTTCCAAAGGACACAAACTGGAACTGCTCTGCTGTGCACTTGAATGCAAGCAGGAGTTTTTCCTCACTGGGGTTGTCACTGCACTGCTTAGGCTTTATTTCATAAGGTACAGTCCTAATTTAAACTTTGACTTGCTGTTACAAAGTATAAATCAGAAGATGAAAAACCTCCTGCTATAGGTTTTTTAATAGAAAGTGACAGTTTAATTTGGCAGAGTACAACTGAAAGGATGCTTAAACCTGGTAGAGAGTGCCAGCATCAGCAGCTCCAGAGTAGCTGGAAATGAAAACAGAAAGATGAATAATTAACAGATAAGCTGGAGTTCCTCAGATACTTTGAAATTACTTAAGAAAAGTTTACTTCTCCATTAAATCCTGGAGATCTAATTCTGTAGTAAACCTGGTTCTGCTTAATGAAAAATAGTGAATCTGTGTTACTGGTGCTCAACAGTGAAAGTTTGGGGTTTGTTGTTTCTATTTATTTAATGAGAAAGTACTTTTGGAGGGAAGCCCATTTTTTGACCAATAGGTAATTTCTTGCTGTCATATTGGTGTATCTTTCCCAAAATACAGCAGCCTTTGAAACTAAATTAATTTAGGTTTGTTGTGTTCCTTGAGGTCCAAGAACCTTCGGTGTTTAGGTGCAGTGAGGAATTAATGATCAATTGTGGCCCTCTTGGCAAGGCATTCCAAACCAGGGTGCAGCTTTATGTAACAAGGAGCTGTTAAACACCAGAGTTACTCCATGTGCTTATGGAAAATGGCATTGAGGGAATGATCATCATGCTAATGGCACAGGAAATACTCCTTTTTTAGTATTTCTACCATCTATTTTACTAGCTGTGAAACAGCTTCATGAGGTGGGATATGGTTCAGCCAGATGGTGGAATCAAAAGAGCCAGTTTGTCCTGCAGGGAAATGACTCTGCAGAGTCCTTGCTTTGCAAGTTTTTTTATTTCAGCCTACAGGAGGCTTTGTGAACCCAGATGGGGATTTCAGTTGAGAAATTTGTTTAGAGCATTTTGTTGGTGAAATCTAGGCAGTTTTGCTTTGAGAAAAAAAATTAATGCCAGCAAGTTTGTCTTGTCTTCCCCCCACCCCTTGTGCCACCTTACCAAGTAGGATGACAGCCTGCTTTTGTTCCAGTTTCCTCTTCATAATATTCTAATTTGGGAAATGTTTCTTATTTGATGAAGATATGTACTTTTTATAGGAAACCAATTTAACTTGGGTTCTGCTGCTCTGATTTCCAGTGTTAAGTGTATTTGTAACAGCAGTGACCAAAGTGAAGAGAAAAAGTGATGCCAGTTTTTGTGTTTTATGCACAACTGGTTAATATTTTTTGCATTAAAATCCTGCCTTTGATGTTTACCATACTGCCTTCCGTCTCCCTTATGTATCAGCATGTTCAGATATTCCCATTTTATACCTGCTCTGAATCTTTCACAAAGGATTTGCTTCCCAACATCTTTAAAAAAGAGAGCACCCTGTCTCTTAGTGCATGTAGCTTTTTGGTATTGGTGATTTTTGTGTAAAAGCACAGTAGAGTCAAATTGCTCCATCACTTTTAAGGGTAAGGAATATTGCAGGAGCAGTTCCAGCAGGATTTTTCTCCCAAGGGAAGAACAGAAGTAACTGAGGTCTCAGCCATCCTGATGATGACATCTCTGGTTTCCCTCTGCCATGACCGGTGTCATCAGTGAGGCAGGGTCAGGAGGTGCTCTAGTGAAGTGTTGGGAGATCGGCAGTAGCAACAGGTGCTGTCACTCGGTGATTATCCTGAGGCATAAAGTCAAAGGACAAATGAAAACAAACAAAACCAAGCAAACAGCCTCCAGGTATATGTATCTATCAGCAAGTCAAAGCAGCGCAATTGTAAACTAAGGGAAGGCATTATTTGGCTTCTGACATAGTGTGAAGGGTATGTTTTAGAATGTGGAATTACTCAAGTGTGATACATTGTATTTTCCTGTTGTAATGCTGCTTAATACCATAATGAAAGGAAACTAGAGAACTGAAATGCTTTTGGGCTCAACATAATGAAGCAGACAAATGTTCTTTTTCTTTTCTTTAAATGTCAGATTTGGTTCTCATTATTTTAAGAACCTCTGTTAAGAAGCAATTGGTCAGGCACAATTTTCAGCAAGCATTTGGTCCACAAGCCTTAGCTTCTCAAATGCTAATCCCAACTGTGTTTTATTACCATTCCTATTAATGCAACAAGTATCATGGTGTCACTTTTCTTATTTCTGCTATCAGGGAAAAGGTTACTGACCAAGTACAGCTCTTGCTGCTTGCATTTTGTGACTGTTCTCAGCTTTAACCTTGAGACTACATTGGTAACATGGCTTAGAGATAAAGCTGACTTTATTACTGGAGTAAGAAATTCAAGTTTGGGGCTGGGGAATTTGATGTGTTTTTTTAGAAAGACTAAGAGCTTTGCATTACTGAAAAACTACTTATTGTGTTTGGCCAGTTAAAAAGGATCTGTTCTATTGCTTTAAGAAGTTCCTTTGTAGCATGTTTGCACTAGAGATGGTGATTTTGAAAGGAGGGGTGTACAACTCCAAAATCCTGTAGGAAATCCTGTTAAACTTTATCAAGTACTTGATCAAGTTGAGGCTAATCCCAAGTCACAATGTTTGCTTTTCCTATCCTGGAATTTGTAAGCAAATAGTGGTTTTCAAGGTAACATCTACAACTTGAGTAGATGGAGGAAAATCAAGAAGTTAAATTGATTGGAAGGAGTCTTGTGTGGAAATGCATAGATATTAAGATACAGATCAGAAAACATAGTAAAAAAATAGAATTGGTGTCACCGATTAAGTGAGTTTTGACGGAATATTCAGTGTCTTATAAAACAGATTCTAGCAGGGTTTTGGAGATGAGTTATTGCTTTTCACCTGTGCTTAGTATTGAAAAATAGAATATCCATGTTATGTGAAATTAAAGCAGCTTACTAGCAAATACCAGGAGTTTGTTTTTGATGATAGTTCATGGTACCTTCATCATTTCTTTCTGTGTAGTGTGGTGGATGTGCTGTATCTCCCTTGAGGAGTCAGTCTGTAGTGTGGTGTAGTGAACCCATCTGTTGGTCTGTCTGAAAGCTGGATAATGGGGTGAGTAACAGAATGGCATCTGCTGGGAGTTACTGAGGCGCTGTCCCTTGGAGAATGACCCAAATGTGACTCTCATTCCTTCTAAAAAAGTCTTTCACAGCCTTGTTATTGGTAGAGGTAGTGCTCTTTAGCTGTCCATTGTCACTAAGTGTCTTTTTTGTTAACTGAAGCCTCATGCCTGCATTTGAATCTTATCTAAACCCTTCACCCGAGAAACGAGGCAAGAGGGTTTGTTTTCTGAATGGAAGGATTCAAAAACAATCAGTGTGTTGTTTCTTGTAACTTGCTGAGTAGCTTGAGTTGTTTCTTGAGGGGATAAATATTTTTTTCATTTTCTTCGTGTGTAAGTTGTCCTTTAAGGGAAAAGCAGAATACAATCCATCTGCAAGAATTTGAAGCAATTTTGTGAGTTTGGTTAATTTGCTGTCCAACAAGAATTTCTTTGTCCAGCTTGTCAGTGGGGGAGCAGGATACAATCTGGGAAACCTTGATAACACACGGCAAAGAGCTTTTAGTGTGTCTGATCTGTCATGCAAATATAAACAAATGCTGCTGCATAAAGCAGAAATGTATGGCAGGGAGGTGGGAAACTCTCCCCCAAAACAAGAGAATGAGCAAAAGGGCTGTGTTTAGCTCCACTGTCCTTTTAAGCTGTCTGAGAAGGTTGT
This sequence comes from Melozone crissalis, assembly GCF_028551555.1. Classification (NCBI taxonomy): domain Eukaryota; kingdom Metazoa; phylum Chordata; class Aves; order Passeriformes; family Passerellidae; genus Melozone; species Melozone crissalis. Next base: position 939,979 of record NW_026535816.1, read on the forward strand.
GCAAAAGAGCAGCAGTCATTCCTCAACTGAAATAGTAAGTGTACCATGTGCCAAGTAAACATTGAATGGGTGCCAGGAGCTTCCAACAGCAGCCCCAGGTTTACACCTGGTGAGACTGAACTCAACAAGGATCTCATGAAGCTGCTCAGGGAAATGTTGAGGCAGGTATGATGCTCAGCAATTTGTGAGCGTGGATCTTACAAAGCCAAGGGTGTATCTCCTTATTCCAGATGACACTGAGGCAGCTGGGTAATGCTCACCAAACCAAATCAATTCACTTCAGAGGGCTTGGAGGGAAAGGCGTTTTGTCTGTTGGTTGTTTGGAAATGCAGCTGGAAAGCACTAGACTGGCAGTTTTTTCAGAATCAGACATTGCATTTGTGCTTGAGAGAAGATTAGTTTGGGGCTTCCTTTTTGCTTTAGGGAGAAAAATCCTTCAGTGTGTAGCAAGTTGCTGAACAAATACTGAAACATTGCAAAATGGAATTGACATGCAGATGTTGTGGCACAAGGAAATGTAATGCAGCTGTACCTTTTGGTATGAGGAATAGAAAAAGAAGGTTATGTTGGTTGTAGGAGCAGAATTCCACCCTTTCTAGGAATGACCTGAAAAACGTGAAATTTCTGTAGCAGGCTTCATCAGTATGTAATCAAAATGCAGAATTTGCCTCAAGTTCAGGACTTGTGGTTTTGATACAGGAGCTTCCCTCAGCAGCTGACAGAGTAAATAGAGAAGTGCCTGCTGGTCTGTGTGCCACAGATGGGAGCCTTTTGTTCAAATTCAGGAAACCAATGCAGAAATTGCTTTCTGGATGTCACTGCACCACTGTGTTTATCAGCAGACAAACACACCAGTCAGTGTGTGTAAATAGCCACTAATAATATGTGCTCCCAAAGGAAATGTTTTCAGTGGCTTCAGCATATTTTTTCAGGTGTGAAAGAGAAGATGGGTGGAAACAAGCTTTAAATAGCAGCCAGTGTGTGCATTTCCTGTCTTTCTCTCTCTTTTAATACCGAGTTCTTCTGTTAGGAGACTAATACATGGATCATCTCTCCATATCTCTCCAAGCACCTATCCTGCCTCCCACTGAAATACACATTAAGCTCATCTATTGTGAAATAAATCCCCAGAAATCTCTCCAAGATAGACTTACAGGTGTAATGGATTGAATTAAAATTGAGTGACATAAGTTTAAAAAATACTTGGTAAAAACAGTTAATCCTGATGAAAGGTATAAATACCTTGCCTGAAGCAGAGATAATGTTGGACTGAAAATAATGTTACACATTTTAATCACTTTTACTGCAACCATTTTTATCTATGAAATAAGCGGTCTTGGAAGCTCTTTTCAAGTAAAAGAAGGCTTGAATGGTATTGTAGTTGTGAAATCTGCTCAGTTTGGAACCTGGGAAGTGTGTAATGGTCTGTTCTCTTTCCTTCTCTGTGTAAATGCAGTTGAAGAATTACTTTCAGTACCACTTTAGACAAGTTCTCAGAAATTCTAAGCTTAGCAGTGAGCTTCTTTGTTGTCACAGTAGCGCAGAGGAAATAATGTAATATTTACTGGAGAGCCATTCAACTTTGAGCAGGGGATCCCAGCATTAGGTACCATTGGGCCTGCTTGTTCCTGATTACAACAGGGAGGTGGTACCTAACCAAAATTGAAATCACTGCAGCAATTGTTGTCATAGGTTTTGCAGCCCATTCAGTGTCTTGTAGCTGCAGCTCACTCCCAGCTGTCCCAAGGCCATTGCACAGCATTCCAGCACCCTCTCTAATGAGGCTTCCTGTGTCCCAGTCTGGGGCTCTGGCCAGGGACCGGCCCCTGGTGTGGAGCACTGGGGTCACTGGGATGGGGGAGCAGCCTCTGTTACTGCTTGCTGTGCTGCTGTCACATCTGCACTGGCCTGTTCTTGTGAGGGAGCTGGCAGGGGAGTGATGCTCCTGAAAAGGAGCTAAGCCTCTTGGAAATGGAAAGCCTTTGGGAGTTATTTTCAGGTGACTGTAATGTTTTCTTTTCTCAGCCTTCCATGGAGTCCAATTAGCCTTGTCTGTGCCATTTCAAGTCATGTGCTGGAGGTATTAAATACCCAGGTGGAGAGGTAGATAAAATAATAGGGCACTGTTGGGGACAACTTGTATAAAAAAATCCTTTCCTTAGTATTTTTTCCTCCTGGGAAGCTGGGAGGCCTTGGAAACAAAATGTGGGCAGTGATTATCTGTTGCTGTGGAAGGCAGCCAGGTGGATCTGTGATTGGTCTCATGTGGATGTTAGGAATTCATGGCCAATCTCAGCACAGCTGGCTCAGGCTCTGTCTGAGCCACAAACCTTTGTTATTCATTCCATGCTGTTCTTAGCTTAGCCAGCCTTCTGAGGTGAAACCTTTTCTTCTATTCTTCTAGTGTAGTTTTAATGTAATATATATCATAAAATAATAAATGAAGCCTTCTGAAATACGGAGTCAGATCCTCGTCTCTTCCTTCAACATGAGACCCCTGTGAACACGGTCACAGGGCACCAAGTACATTTTGACCCAACTTTAGCTGTATCCTAGGTGCTTAATTCAAAACTCAGCCACAGGTATAATTGTAAAGAAGTTTAATCTGTAGCTGGAAACAGTGAGGTACTTGAATGGGCAACAGGAGTATGAAACGTTTTCCTTTATCAATGCAAACTTTGTGCAGCTACACTACTTCTATTTCTACTTCTTCCCCACCAAGTTTTAGAATATTGCTGAATTGATGGCAGAAAAAAAGCTACAGCCACATCCTTACAGAAAACCTGTTGTGTCCATGGGTAGGTTCAGACTTCCCACTTGGTTTAGCATGAAGCAGATTTCTAGATATAAAAAGCCCTATACCTGTGCCCTTGGCATACATCATGTTGTGGCCTGGCCTTCTTGGTCATGATTTTCTTCAGTAGTGTCTGTAAACAGTTTTGGGACCCAGATTAAGTAAATGGTGTTAAATCAGGATATGTCTCACCTCTGCAGTCTCTCAGAACAGACCTACTCTTCATGGGAAATTCATAGCTTGATCATATGTTAAGCACAAAATGTGGTGGTTTTTTTGTTTTATTTTTAACTCCTTCTAGCATAAGCGTGTTTTCAGGTAATACTGATTTTCTTTTCTTTTTCTTACATAGAGTGCACAGCTACCAAAGTGTCTTCTCATTTAATGCACTGTAAAAATAAGCATTTCAAGAGCTGAAGTGTAATATTTCAGGGGTTTTTACCTGTACACATTGCATTGTGAAGGTGCTGTCCCTTGTCAGCCTGCCAAGCAAAGAGGAAACTGCCTCTGAAGCAGAGTCCCTGGGAAGAAGCTTTGACATTGTGTCTGTCACCTGGTGTTAATTGTCTTGTGGCAAATGCTGTTTCTAGTAGTGTTAAACGCTTTAGGTGAACTGATTGTCAAGAAACAAGACAATTATCATCATTTGCCTTGTGCTTTACCTTTGGGGAAATATCTTATTGACAGGATTTATCTGTTTAAGGTCGGTGGTGAAGTGTGAGTTCAGCGTTGCTCTCCTTGGGCATTCTGAGCTGTGCTTACACTGACACTGAACTCCCATCTCCATCTTCCTGGTGCCACTAATGGTTTAGATATTATCTCTGAATGACATCTTCAGGAGGTCTCACAGGTAAGGAAATGGGACTGATGTCCTGGGATAACTTGTCCAATCTTTGGCAGTGTTTTAGTACCTCACTTCAGCCTAACTCATTGCCCTCCTCCCTGGGAGACCCTTACACACTGCAGTCCATGGGATCTCTGTGTGCTGAGGGGGAAGGGATGGGAGATGCTTGCTAGTGGTGCTTCAGTCAGCGTTTTACTGCCGTTCCAAACTGCCTTTTCTCCAAGCTGTGCATTGCAGACAGCACTAAATGACAGGTGTCAGTCGTTTTTTTTGTTTTAAAGCACCAAGCTACATAACACCTAGTGCCTCAGGAGGGAAGCCCTGTTATGGTTTTGCTGTAAGAGAAAATCATTCCCCTCTTGTTAGTCTGTCTTTGTTAATAGTTCAGTGAGACACTGCACCTCACTTGAGACAAGGAAAGCAGCAGTGGACATGGCAGAGCAAGCCAAGTCAGCACTTTGCTCATCTCATGTGCATTCATTATAAAATCAATACAAATGTAAGTGCTGTGGAACAAGGGTGAAGCAATCTGAGTGTAGTTCTTCTGCATTTCAGTTTTAATGACAACCTTTTTGCTGCAGCTGTAATATAGGTTCATCCCAAAATAGACACCTAGAATAGCCATTTTTATAGAAATAATTTCACCCAGAGGAAGGAGAGAGTTTAAATTACCTACTATGCAGAGCTCACAACAGAGTAAATGCTGACTCTACTATAAAATGCTAGGTAACTTTAGTGAGTATAATGAGCAGGATTTATTTAAGGACAATGAAAGGCAAATATTAACCTTAAAAAATGGGGTGTCAAAAAGATGGGATTTAACATGGAACTGAAATGGTAAAATGCTGATTTTCTTTTCTGCTATTCCAGTCCTGAAGGAAAAAGGGATTCATTACTAAGTTTTGAGCTTTTGTCAACTCAGTAGCCTTTGAACTAAAGAGAACTACAGTGCTTAGGTAAGTTCAACACACTAATGGAGTTTGTCCCTTCCACTTGAAAATTTCTAGCCTGTAGTCTACTTGGATGTTCTTTCTCTTCTTGTATTATCAGAGGTCCTGGGAGATTTCTCATTTATTTGATTTATGATAGCATAATGAGCAGTCTAATTGACACTGAATAAACTGAGTGATAATGAAATAGCTCTGCTGACTTGATGAAGGCAAAAAATTTACATAAAAAATTAAAAACATTAGTACTTTCTCCTGTTGTTGGCCTTATCTCTTAAATATCAGAAACCACACTTTCTTAGCTTTATCTGCTAGCAAAAGCATCATGCTCTCTGTTCTCCTGGAAATCCAGGGCAGTGAAATCCTGTGTCACATAACTTCCTAGAGAAAAGGCCTTTGTTTGTAACAAAATGCCAGCAACTGTTTGTGTTCATTTGCAGTCAGTTCAGGTGCCTGCAGAATTTTGATGGAGTCCATTCATTCAAAAAGCAAGGGCTTCTCACAGTTTATGCCAAGGACTTCTGGATAATTAATTGTAATGGACACTGTAAAGCTGAAAGCACTTTATTTGTACTGCCATGAGCAGTTTGGGGTAGGATGAAAATAGTTTTTCTTCTCATGCATGATTTGGGGAGTGAGAGGACGGCTGGCTAGCACGTCAATGAGATGGGCTTCTGCCTTCAGTGGAGCAAGAGGCTTCCCCCATAAAGCCACTGGTATTTAATTGTGCAGAGGCATTGCCAAAGTGCTTAATCCAAACACTTACTGGCATAATTGGTAAAATGAGGTCTGGAGTTTGGCTGCAGCCAGTACCAAGACAGGGTTCTTGAGTTGGAATTTAGGCTAGAATTTCCTAAACTGAAGTTGTGCGCTGCAGGAGTGGGGCACAGCCTTTTTTTTTCAAGGTTGTGTTTTTAAGGCAGAAAACAGAGTATCTGTTGAAATTGGTCGAGGATGTTACATTGTGTCAAGACTTGGTTTATCCTTCTGCTCTTTTGGTGCTTGTAATAATGGGCAGGTTGCTTTTCTTCCCTCCTGTGTCATTACCATGGCATGTGTTGCCTGAGCTACTTTCAGCCAGAAATGTCAGAGAGCAACTGATCAGTCATTTCATCTTATTTACAGGCAGGCAGGATTTACAGTGGTTTTTACCTTCTGTAGAACTTTTGTGATTCTGATGCAGCAAGAGCTTTTTCAAACATGTGCTGCAGTAAGAGTTCTCTTGTAATGCAGCGCATTGGAAGACAACACAAATCCAGAAACATCCCATGTAAGCAAAGTTCCCTAAGTGGACTTTGTTTGCAAATGCAGGGCTGGAGATGAACAGCATGACTGCAGAAATGTTCTTTATACAGGCCATGGTAGCCAAATTTGTATGCTGCATTGACTGCAGAATATCTGAGGAGACTGTATCCCTCTGAAATAAGTAAAATATCAGTGAAGTAGTATAAAAGTAGAAATGAAAGTTCCATCTGTCTTAACCGTACTCATTGACAAATTAACTGATGTTTCTTTGTTCTCAGAAGATAGTTTTTTGTTTTTACTTTTTTTAAACCTTCCCTTAGACCTGTGAAGTGTTGTGGGAATGCAGATTTTTTTAAGCAAGTTGAGGGTAGGTGCACTGCCGAGGCCTGTGTAACCTGAGGCTGCGGTCACAGTAGCAGCCCCAGATGCAAGCAGTCAGCCTGAGCCCCAGGCTGAGGGGGAACAAGCAGTGTGAGACCCCAGTCACGGTGTTTTCCAGAAGCTGCTGTGCTGACAGCAGCATGGCAATGTGTCCTCAAAGCAAGGCAGATAGCAGCAAGGCAAAGCTGGTCCTGGGGAGGGACAGAGGCCCAGCTTCTACAGCTGCTGGTCACTGCAGAGGCCTTGGTGGTGCACACCATCTTTCTCCAAAGGCCATTTTGGCAGGGGATTCAAATGGTTCCAACACCAGGTACTCCAAAATTCTGTAGCCTTCATTTGCACGTCTTACTGTGTGTGCTCCTTCAAGATGGAAAAAAGCTAGAAAGGTATTGATAGTGCACTGCATGAGCCTTGCAGTGTCAGTTTAAAGAGGAAATTTGTTGCTGTTTGCACTGGTCAGGCTGGTGCTGAAGGAATGGGGCAGGGCTGATCTGTGTCAGGAGAGGAACAGTTAATCCATGTGGCTGCAGGGAGAGCTTCCTGTGGAGCAAATGGAGCAGCTGCACGTGGGGATGCTGCAGAGCTCTGCAGGATGAGCCCTGGTTCTAACAGAGATTGTTCTAGCAAGGCTTAGTGTCTCTGAGGGCGTCCTTTGACACAGAGGCCTCTCTGTAATAATGATGCTTGCTCATGGACAAGTGTGACATCATTAACACAATTGTTAATGGTTTTTTGTTGTATGTCTGAGTTTGTCAGCCTGAGGGAGCCTGTGTGACCAAAGAGCTGTCTGTGGAACAGCTGCAGGCTCCACACCTGCACCTCCACTGGAAATAGTCTGGGAGCTTCTGCCTTAATGAAACTTGAAACCACACAGCTAGAAAAGGTTATCCTGTCACTTCTACTAAATTGGCTGCTGGGTTATTATTTTACTCTGCTTTTCTTTAGTGCCTGGACAATTCTGATCTGCCACCACCTCTTCAGCTCAGTTCTGCCCAATTTTGCCTTAATGGAAGATGAAGTTGAAATGGTACTTCTAATTTCTTTTAAGTTCATTCTTGTGGCAAACACTGTCTTCTGAGTAAGTTTTTTGGTGTGATGTTAAAATAATAATTACTAGTCCTTAAATAAAAACCAGTCTTTAAAACAACAATAGTAGAGTAATAACAAAGATGATTCCTGCAGTCAAGGACTCACTTGCCCTTGGGTGCTGTATGACAGTGCCAGGATGTAGTGCCTCAAGCTTTCCTTTCTGTGCAAGTGTGATTGTGGCATTCCATTCATATTGGTTTGTGATAGAATCAACACAGCACAGCTTGAAACAAACACTGAGGAAATGTGATTTGTGGATGCATTGAAGCAACTGAATAATTTGGTCTGCCCCAAAGCTAAAGTAAGACTAGAAATATTTTTCCAACCAGGGGAATGTTATAAAAAGCTGTCAGCCCAGTGTACGGTCTAGTTATCTTGTGTTATTGCATCTTGCAAGTGTAATCAAAACCCATCATCACAGATGATCACCTTTTGCTGATTTTACATGTAAGGAACAATTTGCCCCAGGTCAGTTATGGTCATTATTAAATGTAAGTAACTGGTGCTAATATTTACATTTTTATCAGCAATAAAGGCCTTTGACTGTAGGAGTAAGTGTTCTTTGGACTAGATATTGAAAATCAGAAATTATCTCTCAAGTAATTTATTAGCACACTGTAAATTTCTAACCATACAGTGCAGATCTTATTTCTGAGGAGTGCCATTTGTTGAGTGATTTCTAGGGCTGACAGCACTAAGTTCAGCAAGTGCATTAAGTGCTGCAACTTCCTTTTGAGAAAAAAAAAAGTGCTTTATGTTATCAGAGAGTCATCAAACTTGTAATCATGAACCTATCTGTTGCTGTTAGCTAATCAGACTGGTTGTTCCATGGATAATATGTTCAGGTAGTGTTTTAGTACATTGCCTCTTTTATTGCTTTTCTAACTCAGTAACCATCTTTTTCTTGGTGACTCACCAACAGGGTACATAAAAAGTCCCTTAAGAATATGTCAATCTTTGAAGTGAGAGCATGTCCCCCTCTTTCACTGTGGAAATCCATTTAGAAATTCAATTTCATTGTTAATGAACAGAATAAAAAGGAAAACTCTTGAATGAGGAGAAGAATTATGGTCAAGGTCAAAATTAGTACTCAAAGCTGTCAGCAGCCCCAAAGACATGAGATTGGCATCAACACTTCTGCTATTGCCAGTTCCCATTGAGTTTCTTTGTAATTCCTGTCCCGTGGTATTGCCCTGGCTTTCAGTTGTTGAGCTACTCCTGGAAAGCTGAATGCATCCAGCAGACAGTCAAATGAAAGACTGGGCCAGGCAGAGTGTGCTGCAGCAATTGGCTCATTTCCTTTCTTACAGGAAAGTGTTGGGACAATCTAATGGAAAATGGAGACCTGGCTGGTGAGCAGTGAGATAAACTACAAACAAAAGGTGCTGTGCTATAAACTATTCCCTTCCCTCTGTTATCTCCCCCACCTTCTTGCTTGTCCCCTCTCCTGTGACAGGGACAAAGATGGAAATGAAAGTCAAGTGCCAGCCTTTGACTGCTTTACTGAATGAAAAGGATTCTGAGTGCTTGAGGTGAAGGAAGCCAGCAGGAGAATGAAGGGTGTCATGGAAAAATAACAGTGCTGCTGTGTTTGTTCTGAAAGCCTTTATTTAATAACTAAGTTATTAGTGCAATTGTGTCCATATTAAAAACAAGTCATTTTATTGACATTTGATTAGCAAATCAGCTTTATTAGGACTGGGAATAATTGTCCCAGGTTATTTATTTCAGTTTAATAGTACAACAGCACACGTATCTGCAGTGTGTGTTCTCATTGTTAAAGGCTCTTTGTACAAATATTTAAATACCTAATAATTGGGGGCTTGACATTTATTAGAGTGTAGGCTTGGGGAGGACTAAATAATGCTTTTTAATGTAACTTGACAGCATTAAAATGCAAGTTGTACTAATTCCATTATTGTAGTGCCATAATGCAAAATTATAGAGAGCTGCAACTTGGATTTATAATTTACTTCCACCTTCCGAGTCTTTAATGTATTATGGTTGCATTTGCTCAAATATATGGAAAAAAACAAGGGATCTTGAATCTTACTATGTTTTTTTCCCCTTCCCAATAAAGGGCAAACAGATCTGAGTTCATTTACCTAGCAACATCCAAGTGTCTGTGCTTAGAAATAGAGTTAGTGCTAGATGAGCCTGACAGGTGGATAGTCACAGAGATTGTTCATTCTGGAAAAACTCAGAGCAGAATGCCAGAAACTGAAATTCAGGATAAAATGCTTCTGCATGTTTTCTGCTTTTCTGTTCCCAGACAGGATAGTGGGCTGATGCAGAGTTCCTAAAGAATCTTCCATGCCCACATCAGGAGATGCAGATAAAAGCATGTCAGGGTATTTGTGCTATTTTTTTCCAGTTAAATTGAGAGATGGACTTCTCTTAGCCTGCTGCTCTGTGGAAGAGCACATATTGACAAATGACACACTTGTAATGCTTTCTGACAATAGCAGTGCTTCCTGCCAATTTCTGCTGCCAAGAATAATGACTGTCTGCTACAGCAAACAACTCATGGATGTCTCCAAATGACCTTTGAGCAACTGCTGTCAACATGAACTCCTCTGCAGCCTTTCCACCTTCCCTGGGAATTGCTGGTGTTGCATCTGGAGTGTGTGAAGGTAAGGGACAGAAGCACAGCTGGATCTGTGTGAGTCTGGATGGCATTGCCACTGGTCTGGTTCTGCATCTTGTGATGAACACTCGAGGTTACAGTGACAGATGATCTCTGGGGATGGGGAAAGGCGCTTGCCTGTGTGCAAGTTTGTCACACGAAGGGGATAAAAACCACACAGGAGTTGTTCTGATGTGTGCAAGGGGCAGGGAATGAGCTTTAGAAGCCACTGGATCACATGAAGGTCATGTTGTTCAGGTTCCTTAGAAAACAACTATAAGCATGCAGCTTCCTAGAAATCACAAGGCAAAAATAAGCTACAGGAGGTGAAGCTGGAACTGGGGAGTTGAAGTTCCTGATCAATGACAGATTTCCTGTGGGACCAATTAATCCTCAGTTAATTGTGTAAACCAGTTGAGTAAAACATGGCTTCTTGTAAGAGAATTATTGCTTCTTGGTCATGGCAGTTTTCTGTCATCTGTGCGGTGTGACCCCATCTGGTTCCCAGGCAGCTCTCTTTAGCTTCCAGCCCAAAATGCCAAGACAGTACAAATATTTGAGAAGAAGGAATAAGATCCCTTGGATTTGAAAGAACACAAACATCTCATCCTATTGCTTAGAGAGCTGCTCTCTTGAGGTTCATGTCAGAGGACTACTCTTTAAAGATATTTATATGTGTAACATATATTTAAGAATAAGTGTGAAGAAGAGGTTGCATAACGTAGCTTGGGCTGCTCTGAACGTCGCTCTTGGAGGTTATTTTTCTTACAAAGCTGAGAAATTCTTCTTCTTTTTGGCAGAGAGAAGAAAACAGAGCTGGACCAGTGGACGGAGAAGATGGGGATTACAGTATCAGAACCAGAACTCGTGGAACACCAGTTTGCCAACTTGCCACCAGCGCCTCAGACTCAGGTTTGCATCCTGGCTTTTTATGCTCCAGCGTCAGAACCTCTCTGTTCTGGAACACACTTCCCACCCCCCAGCACAGGGCCTCAGTAATTCACAAATATGTTCTCCATCTCAACTGTGACCCTCTGTATGGAACTGTGTGATATAACTGAATCCTTATAGCTCTGCTTGCTTCATGGGAGTTGTTCAAACACTTCTGCTCTTGTAATGTGAGGCAGCTGTTGGGAACAGAAATCTCATTCCTAAACACTGAAATTTAACAGCATTTTAGTAATTAAAAGGCAGCATTTTTGGTGCTTAATTTTAGCCTGGTGTTGCTATGGAAAATAAAGAGCTGTGCTTTCCCTTGCCCCCTGGTTCCCAAAGAGAAAATTGAAAGCATTTGATATTCTTCCTCTCTGCAACATAAAGCAAAAAAATTCCCAAATAAAATGGCTTTTAGTATTGTGGTACACAATATAAGAAAGCACACTGTAAATTAATTATTCTCTACAGACTACATTATTATGAGATTTAGATAAGCTTTGACCTTTGCTGCATCCATTTGCATAATGCAGCACACAGTACTGTGCCATTGTGGATTTTTCATCATTGCCTTGTGCTGCTACTGATACTGAAATGTGTTCACTTCAAATACTCCATTGTGTGAATTTTAATTGCCAATACTCTTCATGTTAATTGTTGGACTAAAGCAGTGCTGAGTACAATTTCTCTCTTAATACCCACTGGCTTCCAGTATCTGAAAGACAACCAGGACTGGAGTTGGATATTGAGAGCACAGGATATTGATCATTAGAAGTCCATACAAATATTATGCTTAACTGGGGAAATTCCTGTGGAATAAAACATTGGCCCTAATTTTCACTGATTTCACTAAAGCTTTTTTTTTTTTTTTCCAAATCCTAAAGAGGAGCACAGTTATGCTTTCAGGAATTAATCTCCTTGTTATGTACATGACTGACTTTGGAAGAGGTGGGTTAAATGATGAAGCTATTAATCAGCATGTGCAGGCAAAATGAAAACAGTTAAGAAATATTCTTTATTAGTAGGATATCTTAAATACAGGTAGCGAAATGGTGTGCTGGGCTGGCTGCTTGGGAAACAACCAGAATGGACAGATGGTTTTTCATGATCTGTTATATGGAAATATAAGGTTTGTAACAGTGTGCTTTATATTGATGCTTATTGATTTGTGAGAGAGCAATTTTCAGGCTGCTTGTTCAGCAAACACTCTACGTCTTCCTTTGCATCTGCAGAACAGCTGCTTAAGCTAGGGTTGCCAGTGTTTTATTTCTGGGAAGCTGCAGGCTGTCCTAATGTCTTCCCAAAGCCAAAGAAATGAGTATAAAGTAGGATTTTGGGGCTGTGATCCAGGGTTTATTGTCTATGAGCTTTTTTTTTTGCTGTGTAAAATCTTGCTCCATACTCACTCTATTCCTGCTAATATACGATGTCAACAATTAGGACAGAAAAAAAAGTTTCTCTTTGTAACCATTTACAAATGGTGGGGGGTACATTGAGTTTAGGTAGTCATGCAACCAGTGTGTTTGCTGAAAAGGATCATTGTAAACAATAAGGCCATGGTATAAAATCCTAATAGCCAATAGTTGGTTACTCAGGTGGTTACTCTGGAGAAGGGAGGCGGAGGATTTCACATCTACAGGACATAAAAATTAGAAGTTGTTAATTACCATGTCTGTTTCAAAGCCTCAGCTTGGAAGTTGCACTAGGTAAGGTGCAGAGTTCAGATCTTTTAGGTAATCAATATTTCTTTAATTTCTCATGTGCCAATAATACTGGTGTTTTTGTCCAATCATGCCACCCCTTGCTGTTGACTTCACTCCTTTTGATAGCTATTGGAAGCACAAACCCACCTCACAAGCCGTGAGAGAACCTGTGGGACAGTCCCGTGGTTGCCTCACGTTTATGGTATTTACAGGGGCCAGAGAGAACTCGGGATGAATCTCTCTGAAGCACACACAGGTATCCCGTGTGTAGGGCAATGCCCCTTCTTATACAATATTTTTCACTTTGGCAACTTCATCCTGGTGTTAATTCCGTGAGAGGTACTGAAGATGAAGAGGAATATTTTTGATCCTTACCCCTGCCTGCACCACCTCACCTGCCTTCTGCTGCTCCCCTTTGCTTTCTAATCAGATGGAATCACTGAGATAGAAAAGATGGCTTGATTTCATTTCCTTCATTAAAATGTCTTGGGGACCTTTAAAATCCACTTTGCACTTTTATCTTTGGCTGAATGCTGGTGCTGGCTCATACCTAAGGCAGCAAATGTAGATGGAAATGCTGTACTGAACATAACATAATTATGTTAGGAGGAACAGTGATTGCTGCACTGCTAGGATAAAGATTAAATTGAGCCTGTGGGACAATATGCCTGATTCTCGGTACACGCGGCGCGGGGGGGGGGGGCGTTCTCGGTACACGCGGCGCGGGGGACCGGGGTTTCGGCTTGCCACGTGGCGTGGGGGAAGCTGCTCTCTCAGCTCCACGGGGGGGCTGCATTCCACGGCGGGGGAGGCTTTGTTTCCACCTCGGTTCGGCAGGGCGTGCCGTGCTGTTGCTGCCCGGGAATTTTAAAAGCAGTACATACAGCTGCATTGTGAAGCTTTTGTCTGTTCGTTATCGCTTTCTATCTGTGGTTTTTTTTTTAAATCGGTAGCTGATTTTAGCTTTGTTTTTGGTCAGGCAGGATTAAGTACTTTGCTTTTTACATCTAACATGGGTTCCAAACTCAGCATTGTACAAAAAGGAGTGTATTATAATATTGTTAGCATTTTAGACAGTGGTAATGTGAAGTTCTCTAAAGGAAAATTAAAACAGTTTATAAGATGGCTTTTCCTCCACTTCCCAAAAATTTCCCCTGAAGAAATCCACAATATTCAATTCTGGGATAAAGTTGGGAATGCATTGATAACCTTAGGACAATCTGGCAATGTACCCTCAGCTAAATTTGTGTTCTGGAGTTTACAAATTCGAACTGCATTGCTCAAACAAAGCGAAATGGAGATAAAGCCAAATGCCAAGCCATGTACCTCTGCTCTCCCTGTTCCTCCCTCTCCTAGCTCTAAAACCCCTAAACCTCTTACCCCAAAACTTGGTATTTTAAAGAGAGCACACTCATTGAGAAGTCGACTTTCAAAGTCTGCTGAAATACCTGAGTTGCCCTGTCCACAAGGCCCTGGCCAGGCTGCGTGGAACCTTTCCCAATCCCCTGTGTCCCCCACTCTGAAACCCAGAGTCAGCTTTCCAGAGAGCAGTGATGCCCAAAATGGCCCCCAATCCCTAGGGGGTCCGCAAAATGGAGGATGCCACGTGGCACCTTCCCAAACCTGGTCTTCTTCTTCCCAAAATCCTCTTAAACATCCCAAAATTCCAGCCCCATCCCCCTCTCCTCCTGTTCCTCGTGACCCCTTCCCCCCCCTTTCCTGCAGTACCCTCAGCTCCGCCCCTCTACTCCTCCCAGGGGGCGTCTGCTGACGTGATGTCACCAGGTGTCCCCGCCCCCTGCCTGCCCCCTGACCCCGCCCCCTGTTCCCACGGTTTCCCCGCCCCTTGCCTGCCCCCTGTCCCCGCCCCCTCCCCGAGTTCCCACGGTGGGGACACACCCACTGCCGGTCCCCAAACCTGTAGCTGTGATCCCAATGCTTCTGTTTCAAGGGATACAGAGCAGGGAACAGCAGATTCAATGCATAGTCCCATGTTGTCACTGGCTCCTGTTACCTTTCAGCCTGCAGCACAAGGGGGGGCAGCCCCGACTGCTATTTGGAATTCTTTTGGATGACAATTGATTAAAGAGATCTGTAAATCTCATAAAGAATATGGTCCACACAGTCCATATTTCCGTGGCCTTTTAAATTCTGAATTGAGTAGGACTGTAGTGATTCCACATGATTTAAAACAGCTTTTTTCTTGTCTCATGACTTCCACGGAATTCAAATTATGGGAAACTGCATGGAAACAGCTGCTAAAAGATGCTCTCCCAGGCTTGCATGCTGATCCAAACACAGCCAAAGACAACAGTGGTAACCCTATTACCATTGAGCACCTCTGTGGTGAGGGCCAATGGTCTTCCCCCTCAGTCCAAGCTACTGCAATTCCTGCAGAAACACTCGAGAAAGTAAAAGAAGCAGCTGAAAAAGCATTCTTTTCCCTCCAACTTGAAGGGCCTTTTGAGCCCTATAGTAAAATGAAACAGCTACCATCAGAGCCTTTTGTGAAATTTGTAGAAAGGTTAACTAGAGCTATTGAAATACAAGTTAAAAAAGAAAATGCTAGAGAACCAATTTTAGAGGAAATGGCATTTACAAATGCAAATGCACAGTGTCAAGCGGCAATCCTGAGCCTTCCTACGGAACTTACTCCTACATTAAAAGACACGCTTCTAGTCTGTAACAGGAAAGTGCCTCTGAGTGTGGCTGAAGACTCCAGACCAAGGCTGCTGCCAAGACCACATCAGCTTGTCGCCATTGCCAGCCCTGCACCTTTCCCCTCAGCACAGCAGTACCCTGGGCAGCAGCGGAGACCAGCAATGGTTGAGCCCACAAAACCATGCCTGCTTTGTAATAACCTAGGGCACTGGAGTAACCAGTGCCCCCTGAAAAGGGAATTTGATGAATTTAGAAATGGCAGGGGAGGAGAACTACAAGCCCTCCCTGCGGGTCAACAACAAAAAAACTGAAAAGGGAGCGCCCGCCTGCCAGGCGTGCAGACATAAAAAGAGCAGGCCAAGGGAATATGGGTAGCAAATCAAATCAAGCGCGCGATAATATTAATGTTTGTGTAAGTGAAGCAGGTGCTTCAAAGACCAAGTCTGCTAGTACGCTGTTGAAAGTGAAACGAAATAACCTTTGTTATGATTTAGGTAATCCTGTGTTAACCACGTCTTCTGTCAATGAGCCTTACAGGTTGCAGCTTACAGAGTCACTTCTCCTGAAGGACAGCAACTGGCATTTTGTCTCTGTCAATCCTGAACAGAAGGGTACTTGGAACCGAATTCGTTGTAAGTACGTCGTCATTGGGGACACCAAACACACACCACAAGAGATCAGAATTGCTCCAGGAATGACAACATCAGATCCTGAGCAATTTGTTCTCGGCCTGCACTGTTTCCACCCACCCCTGTTTCTTCCCAAGGGACAAATTGTTGCACAAGCTATCCCTGTGCCATCTTTACCTGAAAATATCGAAAAACAAGGGCCCACAGTTGCCCGGGTCCAAGTTATTGGGAAAGATAAACCCAAATTATGGTGCAATGTCAGTGGGGGTGGGGAGTCAAAACGCATTGAGATGCTTGTAGACACAGGTGCAGACTGCACAGTGATTCCAGCAGAATAACGAGCACATGGCCTGATCACCTTTTTAAGCTCCCGGGACAGGGGGAGGGGGGGGGACAGGTGACCACCAACCAGGTGAAGGGGGCAGGGTCTCAAGGGACGAGGGACACCTAGACATAGGCCAATGACCCCTGGGCATAGGGGCATCTTTTGAACTTGACCAATCACACGATGCCTTGGTGGAGTGATAAGCCTGATTGACAGGACTCGCTAAGCAAGGGGGCGAGGGGGAAGGGAGAGGCATATAGGCACACCTGGGAAAGGGACCCGGAAGCTCAAGACACACCGCAACACCTGATAATCCTAATTGGTACCTGTGCTTGTAATGCTCAGTTACTTTTTTCCCTCAGAACTGTGGAAGAACACTCGGCCATCTGACGTGGCCGTGCCATTGCTGCAGCTCCACGTGTCCGTGCTGGGCCGTGTGTGAGAGGCAGGTCAGCACTGAGCTCCCATTTATGGCTCTTACAGCCCCTTGTCAGGGAGATGTCCATTTGGGATGAGAGCACACCCACCTCAGAAAAGGCATTAGCAGAGTTGGTAAGGTTTCCAGAACACTTGCTTTTCCTGGGTGCTTTCATGGAATCTAATGATGAGCTCCCTTTTCTGGGAAAGAATTTAATTTCCTACACTGGGAAGGGAAATGTTCAGTGTCTCTCACACCCAAGGACATTGGCAGCTTTGGCACAATTTGATGTTATCTGAATGAGTCCTTTAACACAGCAGCATTCTTTCAGATCAGTTCATTGTTTCTAAATTCCTCAGGTAGATCACTAACCCTAACAAATTACTGGTTGTTTTGATTCTCCTGCAGCCAGCAGCACAGCTTGCCCCTCTCAAAGAGGTTCCAGCAGGACAGAAGCCCAACTCATTCTTTTCCCCCCAACACGTGGACAGGAGAATCTTTCACAGCTCTCATCCCAGCTTCTCATGTGGACCAAAACAACTTTGTCTCATCACAACAGATCAGAGTTCTCTTCATCAAAGTCCCACGGACCGCAGGACAGAGCCTGTTCCTTGAGTGCTTGCTAAGTACCAAGGTCAGCATCTGCTTTTTCACCTCTGCTGTACCACAGCATCGCCTCTGACTGTGGGGTAGCTCAATCTTGCTCCAGTTACAGTTCATCTGTCTCACTTGCTCCTCCAAAATTGATCTGTGCATGAAAATTAACAGAGTCCATTCTTGCAACTGGTGCCTAGCTTCTGCAACAGATGAAGAGATCTATTTTAGGAAGTTTATCCACAAAAGAGTATGGTTTGTTATTATACTAATAATGAAGTTTTCATTGTGTTCATTTTGTATTTTTACCTCTGATTCAGCCTCCAATTAGCCAAAATTACTAGAAACCCCTAACAAATAACTGACTATGTCAGTTACTTATATGATTCAACACTGAACCAACTGGCTGTCAAAATCCCAGTACCTTGGTTCTCCACCCCTTGGTGTGAGTCTTTAATTTCTCTGATGAACTTTTCCCAGGCAAACACAGCCAGCTTATTGGGACTGACACCTTCTGTCCCTTGACATTTGTTACCTTTTGAGGTAATGCAAAGAGACCCTGTGGGAGTTCCAGTCTGCTTTAGGCCTCTCTTAATTGATTTTCAGGGAATTTTAATGATGAAGCTTCTCAGATTGCTGATCGGAGCTGTGAAGGGAACTGGGATGATCTGCTTCAATTAATGCAGCATCTTCAATTTCCCATTAGTTGCTGACAGCTTCATGCTGAAAATACTCTTCATTTGGGACCAGAGGTATCAGACACAAAGCAAAAAGCATCATTGTCATTCCTAACTCCAGGGAAAGGACATGTGGCATAGAGGGCCAGCGATCTTCTCTTAGAATGAGCCAGAGAAGTGATGATAATCTAATGAGGCCAGTTATTCATCTTCTCCCTGTAGCCCTTATGCCTTAGCAGGCTGCAAAACTTCACTTTTCCCCTACCTGACTTTGAAGACAATTTCCCAGCTGCTTGCCTGTAAACTGCCTGTCATCCTGGGCATCTGGCTTTGTGTGTATTTCTGTCTGGATGCTCTGAATCATTGGGAAGCATTCCAACTCCAAGGTGGCTACAAAGCAAGGCCAGAAGAGATTTACAAGTCTTATGCAGCAGGATGCCAAGTCCTATTTCTAACACTGCATGTGTTATGGAAGTCAAAGAGTCCATCAGAAAAGCTTGCCTTTAAAAAACAAACACTCCTCCCTCAAAAGAGCCATGCAAACAAAGAAACAAAGCCCCAAACCCAAAGCAAGATATTCTGGGAAAGTGTTGTAATTGTTTCTTTGTTGAAATGGTACCTTTCCACTTCAAATGTACGGAAAGAATTTGAACCCTCCTCAAAAACAGAGAGCTTGCAGACTTCACTGTATCTTCAACTGGAAATAAATAGAGGGTAAATGGATGAAGAAAGGATATTCAAAAAGGTTAAATGAAGTTAAAAGGAAGCAGTCAGAAAGATCTGGATTTTTATGCAATTTTACTAAAATGTTTACTGTGTCATTAACAGGTAAGTCTGTTAATCTGTAAGACTTAATTCCTCAGATAAAACTGCATATTTAACTGCTGTTTCATCATAACTCATTGCTGAAGGATAGCATAAAGGATGGGAAACTGGATATATAAAGAGCCACATCCTTCTGTGAGACTTGTAATACATTTACTGGGTCTTTTTCCTGTTTGTTCATAATGCAGGACTCACAATACGGGGCCATGGTACGTGCCTTAAATTATAACTCCAGTAGAGAAATGAGAGAGAAAAGCTGCTGTAGATGACTTGTTGCAGTATTTCAGGCTGGGCTAACTGCAGGCAAATCTGGATCTTCGCTGCACAGACTGAGCAGTGCAGTTTGGAAGGCTTGCACCAAGCACTTGAGATGTATGTGTGCACTTGCCTGTTTTCTAAGGGCAGCCCTTCAGCTGAATATTCCTCAGCCTTTTCTCTCTCCACCATGCACTGGCAAAACCTTCTGGCTGTTTCAAACAGTTTGAGAGATTTTTTTGCCATTGCTTGGGGTTTCTGTTCTGTTTAGCTGAAATAATTTTAAGCGGCCTATGGTGGTTTTTTTGAGGAAGAGAAATTAAATGGATGGAAAATTGCATTATTTGATAGTGTTTGCAGTCTATGGCCATAGCAGTGTGCAATATTTGGGTCAGATTGTTTTTAAGCAGTTAATTGTCTGCCCAACTGAATGCTCAAGCATAATCAGGCTGATTATGTTCAAGCAGTTGAAAGTTCAATGTACAGTGAGAAATAGGATAGCAATTATCTTCTAAATTCCTTTATATGAGCCACAGGAGGTACTTTTGCTCAGGACAGGAATCCTGGATAATCTGTATCATCAACACAGTTTTGGTTTTAGTTCCTAACATGTTTTTGAGAAAAAAATCAGCATGCAAATGATTGAAGTCAATTTTTATGTTAATCCTCAGGCAGCTGTGAGTGGGAGACACCTGTGATTTCAGACTTCTAAAACAAAGACAAGTTCAGCAGTTAAAATTCTGAGCCCTGAAAGTACAAGAGAACTGCTTATTCCAGGTATTCATTAAAACCACATTCCAGCTCAGCTCAAAGGAAGTGCCTGTGCATTAAAAGTTTGGGGTTACATGAGGCTTTTTAAACACTTTGTTTTATTGGCTTTGAATGTATGTGATTTTTCAGTGTGATGCTCATATTTCAATAGATGTGATATTTCAATATCTGGTGTATGTACCATTGAAATCCCTAGTCTTTTATCTTTTACAATATGTTCTTAAGGAGGCTCTTTTCCAAGATGTATTTGGTGCAAGGAATATGCTCTGAATCAGGAATTTGATATTAGAAGTTATTCTCTTGGTTTTCTAGAAATGGTGTGCAGGCAGGTAAGTGAGGAAGCTTTTATGTCAAATGCCCCCAGTCTGAAGGGAAATATTTCTTCCTCTGGGTTTTGGGCAGAGGTGCCTCACTGAACACCTGGGGCTGTTGTGTTTGGCCCTTCTGGCTGATGTCACATGGATTCTCTGAGCACAGCTGAGAATTACACACGGACAGTAGAGAATTTTTATGGTCTTGAGATTGTATCTGAAATACAGAATCAACTTCTGCTTAATCAGCTTCATGATGGGTGAATATATTCAAATAACAAATATGTGTAAACATTATTTTTCTGAATCGGTTTAATTTCTTTTTCAAGCCAATCTACATCTGTTGATTTAACCTAGAAATGTAATATTTTTCCAATCAGAACTTTAAAAAACTATAATTTTTCCTGTTTTCTTGTAAAGCAATATTCTCTTCAAAAAGATGACACAAATGCTCTGTAGCACTGAGGTCCCTGTGCATTTGAATGAGTCCAATGGCACTCTCATTGTTTTGTTGGGTTAAATCACAGTCATGTGTTAATTTTATTTGGTTTGAACCACTCTGACCTGGTTCACTTGGAGTAGTCGGATAGAATTCAGTTTTGACAAAAAACGGAGGTAAATTTAAAAGAAAAAGGAAATCCAAACACTGCTTTTTGTCAGTACATCTTTATGATCTATCCTGCACAAGAGGCTCACGCTCCTCTGATAATGTGGGATGATAGCTAATGGGGGAATTGTTCTGCTGCTGAGCTGATCATAAAAACAGGAGGAGATGAATGAAGTCATCAAACAGGTTTCAAACAGCAGCTTTTATTTCACAGCACCTTTAGGGCAGTGCTTCAGAAAAACTCTGAAATCTTGCTGCAAAGCCTCAAGATGCTGAAGAAGTAAATTGCTTGAGAGGTCTAAACCCAGCACTTGTTCTGTGTTTTCTAGACTGTTCTTCACTGTTTTCTGAATTCTCCATGCTGATGGCACGTGCCTTGGTAACAGTAGGTGATGGCTGGTTGTGTGGAATTTTTCCCTGAAATGTGTAATTTAACCATTATCTGTGATAGACACAGACTCCTGTTGGTAGATATTAGTTCAAGGGAGACATCCATCCTCAACACCAAGATTTTTTGTTTAAATGGGGCATTCCTCTGCAATTTCACATTATCTTATGTTCTCCTTCCTCACCTACTTGTATTTCAGATGGGTGATCTTTCTTCCTAGAAATTAATTTCCCAGAGTCCTCTTATTATTTCTTCAATTTGGGGATCTGCTAAGCCTAAATGACCACTCTGACATGGGGGTTCCCATCTGTTCCAAAGCTTTGTTGGTTTTGGTTGGGTACAGGTTTTATTCAGTGAGGAGGAAATGCCTCCTGAGAATCATTCAGGGGCTACCCCAGCACCTACAGCAAGAGCCCTCCCCTTCTGAGCTGGAAGGATCTCCCTTCCTTCCAAGAGAGCCCCATCTGAAATTGTTTCCCCACACAAACCCTGCCCTGCATTCTCCATCTCGCTGGACAGGCTCCAGCACCTGCTGTGGGTGGCACAGCTGTGCTGAGAACACCAAGTGCCCCCTGTTCTCAGTCACAAAGGCACTGGCAGAGACTAAATGGTCAAAAGGAAATTCGTTAAAACATCTTGATAAGTAAAATAGCAACAATCGTGACAGCCAGATGGTGTTCACAGAAAGCTTGAAAGAGTTAATCCCTGTTCTGTAGGCTGCTAGCAAAAATATGCTTGCTATATTTAAATGAAGGCAGTTTACTGAAGAGTTTCAGAGTAAATAGAATTTTCTTAAAACTCACTGCCATAATTACATTGAAAGAACTGTGGGCCAGGTAATTCTGACCCAAATAACTTGGTTCAAGCATTAGGTGCTTAGCCCAAATGTTCTTCCCTTCCTTGTCTTTCCTGATGACTCTTTTAGCCCTTGTGGCTTCATTTGGTGAAGTATTTGATAGAAGATTTTAATTCAAGTATCAAAGAAAAGAATAAAGCCGCACTGGGCAGTAAGCTGCAAACGAATATATTTTAGTGTTTTATAAATTGCTGCTCTGAGCCCTGATCTCAGTGACATCCCCAATGGTTTCAGCTGAGCCATGGCTGCTTTCACTACCAGATTTCAGTTTTAAGTGGCTGTGAACAACTTCTTCATGCTTTAAGACAGCTTTCTGTGTTTTCACCTTTAAAATATATTTAAAGACTCATTAAACAATTCTTTGAGAGTTCTGCTACAATAATTCAGATGCTTTTGGTGCATTTTTTCTCCTGCCACATTTCCTCTTGTTTTAAAAAAAGTGGTGTCGTTATTCCGTTTTCACATTTCCCACTGAAATCAGTGAACTCTGCAATGAACTCTGCATTTCTTGCAATTAAAAAAAAACCCTAAACCATCAGCAGGGAACTCCAACCATGCCACATCTTCCTTTCCATAAATGAATGTGAGTTTCTCTAATTTACTCTTGAACAACTTGCAAGGAGAAGGAACTAAAAGAAAAAGGCAATGGCTGATCCTTCTTCCTTTTCTTCAAAGGAGAGGACAACGGGATTTCTGATAGATTTTCCCTTGGAAGACAAATGAGAACATTCCAAGCTTTGTGGATTGGAAATCAATGTGCATAAAGCAAGAAAAATGGGCAATGTTGTCAAGCCCAGAGTTTGCACAGGCAGTGAATCCAGACAAAATGGGCCATTTTCCCATCTCTGTCTGAGCTGGCAAGCTCCAACAGAACTGGCTCCATCTGTGACTGCCCCTCCTGCCCCAGCACATGGGGTCTGTGCTGCCTTAGACTGGCCCACCTGTATCTGAGAAAGTTCTGTGCAGTTTTTGGTATTATCCTGTGTTCTGTGGGGTTTTTAACGTGTAGTCATCACTAGCACTTTTCTTCTGTATATGAAATGGTTGCCCACACTTTGTCATATTTTAAATCTTTCTTTTCTAGAACTTACCCATAACTTCCCTCTCCTTGCTACAGTGAAGTTCCATAATGGCAGCAGTATTAGGGAAAATATTTGTAGCCAAGTGCATCTACCTAACTCCAATAGACTTCTGTGGTGATGCACAAGTCCCACAGGTAATTTTAGGACAGAGCATTAATTGTTCTTTTCCATCAGGTACGTGACATCAGCAAGATTTTGTACCAATCCATTGTGCTTTTTAAGTATGAAAGTGGCTCTTGGAATCCTTACCCATTCTGTCCTGGCATATTCCATGTGTGGAATGTAATTAGGTTTATTTGGAGGATTCTACAGAATGTCTGTGAAGGGAAAGTGTGTGGGTGGGATCCTGGCCCTGTTAGAAGAGATGAGAAGTTTCCATTGCCTGGAATGAAGTTCTGGATTTTAACTGGGGTTTTGTACACATGAGGTAGGCAGCAGGCAAAGCTCCTCAGTGATGGCTATTTCTTATCTCAGAGAGAAGTTGTCATAAGAAATAAAGTATTTGGAATCTTCTGATGTGTACATGGTTGTCAATTCTCAGAGTGGCAAAAGAGCTACCACTTGAGTCAGTGAAAAATCTGGATGGTTGTAGCAAGGATAAAGGGTACATCTTTAGGAAATACTCCTTCTAGTCAAACTGAGCAGGATTTCTGGGCACTGAAGCTCTCATTCTGTATTGGAAAATGTGTTTCTTCATTTATATGAGATAAGAATTTAATGGAAATCTCTTTATCTCTTTCCCTGGAGAGGAAGTTCTTTCATTAGTGCAGGAGTAACTGTAGTTTAATTTTAAAGGTTTTTGCAGTCAAATTATTCTAATCTGCCAGAAAATTTACCTGGATATATAGGAAGACATTTCCTATTCACATTCATTTGAATAACACCAAGTCACACTATTTTCTTACCTAATCTATGAAGCACTATTCAGTCTAAATCCCTAAAATTGCACTGCTGCCTTAAAATGTTCACATTATACAGGAAATCAGAGCTGGGCAAAGTTCTGGACTCTTCTCCATGGAAACAGCATCACTCATTATTCCTGGGATAGTGAAGATTTTAAACCAAAGGAGCTCTGCCCTTTTTCAGTATCCCAGTTAGGCTGGAAAATTTATGGGATGATGTATAGATAATCAGTCACTTTTATTTCTTTGCTTGTAAATAATGCTACAATGAGCTCCACAAATTGAGTTCTATTCTCAGCTTCTCTTCTGTTGTCAAAAGAATTTAAAATCTGCCAAGCAAGTAAAGCACACCTGGCTTCTTTTGCCTTGAGTCTGTAATAACTTTGCTCAGTCTGCTGGCTGTGCCACTCTGAAATGAATGACACTTGTTTTTGCAATAGAGGAGAGTATCTGTTGATAGTATACCATCTTGTCATCCATTGCAAAAACATTTGTGGCTGCTGATAGCTCTGGAGTCTTGAATTTTGATTAAGGGGTTCAATTTTGAAATGACTGCTTCCCACTTCTCTTAAATTTCCTGTTACAAAAGCCTTCAATGCAATTTGATTTTAGTTTCCTTTGATCACCTTCATCAGTTAAAGGTAAAAATGCAAATCTGTCACTAAGAGTCATTTGGAAAGGAATAGAGATTATGAAATTACATGTCCACATCTAGAACCACGTGTGCAGTTCCAGTTTCTTTATCTCAGGAAGTGTATCAGAAGTAGGGAACAGTTTCTCCTTTGTATGTAGGACATGGATATGTGTCCATGTGAAGAGATTTTTACTGACATTGAGGGAACAGGAGATGGGAAATGAGCAAAGAACAAAACTGGAGGCAGACTGGAGTGCAGAGTGGGGCTGGTGATATGCCAAGTCCAGAAATGGGGAGGCTGTGTTGTTAAATAAAGTCACATCTCTCCCAAAGGACCTTTGAAACAGAAGTGACCACATTTTTGTAGCTTTCTATGAGTCACAGAAAACAGATTTCCATCAAATCCTGCATGTTCTTTCATGAGTCTGAGGTTCTAGCATGTGTCTCATTCCTGTTTGCTGCTTTGGCCAGTTTTGTATGTTTTGTTGCATATTTTGCTGCAATAATCTCAAGATGGAAATGGCAGAGATGGATACTGCAAAGATGATCATCACAGCAGGCAGCTGGTAAGAGACAGCACACGGGAATGAATAAAGAGCCCAGTAATGATAAGGAGAGAACTTAAAAAGTACCAGAGAAAAATACCAGCACACACAGTTCAAACCATGGGGACATCAAAGAGGAAAGCAAATCCATTGATGTTTTCCAGCTGTTGGTGTTCTAATTTAATTTAATTTAATTCTCTACTCCCAGTGTGTATATGAAAATAGAGTATCTGGCACTGGCAGAAATTTCCTTTGCCTGTGTTAAACATTTGTGTAAAAAAAAAAAAAAGTCAATATTTTTCTGGACTGTGTTGTACTAATTTTTAAAAAATATATTTGTTTCCTTTAAAGGGGAAAAGTTAGGTTTTACTGAGTGATCAGACCAGACTCTATTATCAACATTGCTAAGAAAGAATCAGTCCAAGCTGAATTTAGTGGTAAGGGAACCTAACAGTGCTGTTTCTCTGGTAACAGAAAAACTGTGCAGAGATTAATGTGTTCACAGGCTAGGCCATTAACAATCTCTTAGTGCAGTGTAGTTTTGCTTTGTTGCTGATATCTTTTTCTCTGATCTTCTCACTGGCTTTCTAAATTCTAGTGAAAAAGAATCTTTTTTCTTTCACAGATAAAATTGTTCTTCAGCTGTAAACAAAAAGAGGAATTTTTTCTGGATGAAATAGCCTGAAGTTTGTTGGTTTATTTCTAAATGCCACTTTGAGCTGTGACTTTGGCCTGATCAATGCATTGCTGAGCCTCCAGCTCTGTGCTCCTGCCTGGCCCCAGGTCCCTGTTTGTGTGACTGGATGTCAGCTTTGGGAAAAACCCCGGCACAGGGCTGAGGGGTGTGTGCTCTGTTTGGAGATAAAGGCTGGCAATGGGGAAAAGCTGTTACTGATTTTTGCGCTTGTTTCTGACAATAGGAAATATTTCTGCATGGCAACATGGAAGAAGAATAACCTGTTAATGGTGAGAAGGGTACTTGGATAAATAGGCCCAGCAGTGTCACCAGGAAAATGAAGCTGCTTTTTAATGCAAGGAGCAAAGTTTTGGAGATCAAGAAACACAGGGCTAAAACCAGATTTGACAAAAGTGAAACAAAGTCTGATTTTACAAAGATTATTAAAACACGTTTTAAAGTTGTTTTGAAGCGATTCTGATGGCAGCCAGCTCCAGGATCCTCAGCTTTCTGCCCCCAGCGGCTGCTGATCCTTAAGGCCCGGGCCGTGTGTGAGGGGCCGGGCCCGGGGCCTTTGGGCTCTCTCGGTGGAGCTTTGGGCGCCTCAGGGCCCAGCGGGGGCTGCGGTTTGGCTCGGCCAGCTCGGTTTTATTGAGCCCAGCAAAAAGCTTCTCCCTTCCCGGCTCGCAGGAGCTGCAGCAGCGATCTTCCAGCAGCCTCCGGGCCGAGCCGGGGAGGGAAAGCACAGGGAGGGAGAGAGGGACAGGAGAGACACAAGGAGAGGCTCCAGCCCCGCTGCTCCGCCCGCCCTGGCTGCCGGGAGAGGAGCTGAGAGCCCCGGTAGGTGCTGGGCTCGGGCTGGAGCTGCCCTTCCCTCAGAGGGAAAAGGGAAGCTCAGTGCAAGCGCCATTTCCCTCAGAGGGAAAAGGGAAGCTCCCTGGAAGCTCCATTTCCCTCAGGGTGGAAAGGGAAGCTCCATGGAAGCTCCATTTCCCTCAGAGGGAAAAGGGAAGCTCCCTGGAAGCTCCATTTCCCTCAGAGGGAAAAGGGAAGCTCCCTGGAAGCTCCATTTCCCTCAGATGGAAAAGGGAAGCTCCCTGGAAGCTCCATTTCCCTCAGAGGGAAAAGGGAAGCTCAGTGCAAGCTCCATTTCCCTCAGAGGGAAAAGGGAAGCTCCCTGGAAGCTCCATTTCCCTCATATGGAAAAGGGAAGATCCCTGGAAGCTCCATTTCCCTCAGAGGGAAAAGGGAAGCTCAGTGCAAGCTCCATTTCCCTCAGAGGGAAAAGGGAAGCTCCCTGGAAGCGCCGCTTCCCTCAGAGGGAAAGCTGGTGCATCACAAGTGCGGAAGGGAGATTTCTTCAACATCTGCTGTGTTCTCTGGCATTCTGTTTTAATCAACTGTTGGGTTTGGGTTTGGTTTTTTTCCCCTCACTTTATTAGCATTTTCTGTCAGTGGAAGGGAATTGTTGAAACTCTTCAGAGAAGAGTACTCATTGCAGAGTGTCCTCTCTTTTGTCTCAAAACTGAGACACAAGTGTATTCTAATCTAGATAAAATAAAAAGAGAATAAAATGTGGGACATTATCAAAGAAAAAATTAGCAAATCATTCAGAGAAAACAGAATTATCTTCAAAACTAAAATACTGGGATTTATGAAATGAGGCAATATTTTCTTGATGACAGGTAACAAGAATTTACATCAAGAACTGAAGACATGAACTGGAGGAAATGATAGAGATTGAGAAGGACCAGCTATAAATGCCAGAAGGTACACACCAAAACAGTGAGGAAAAGGCAGATGTGGTTGTCGAGCACATCCAGCAAGGTAATTCCTACAGAAAAATATTGATACTATTGGAAAAGAATGATGGGATCTGACTTGGGAAGCCATGTACAGTCTGAGTCCCCCCCACAGGAAGGTTGGGGCTGGAGGGATGCAGAGGGAGGGAATGGAAAATGAGCAGAACAGTGTTTGATAGGCTGGCACACAGGGGAGACAGACAGACAATATTATACGTGTGTTAAAACTGCATCAGAAGTGTGGGTACTAGAGGCAGAAGAACTAACACCCTGTTTTTCAACAACTAGAACAAACACCAGTTTTTCAACTAATTGTGCGTAAATCAACTCTGAAAATTATAAGTGGGTTTCTGATCATTAAGTGTGGCAAAGTTGGCAGCAGTCCTCAAAAAAGAGCAATTGAAATAATTGTAGAAATTGACCAAGTCTGAAGTTTGCAGTAACTGAAAGGTTTTATATTTTGCTAAGTAATTGTCAATTTCTTGGTTTAGCTGCTCTCACTAGATAAATTTAACCTTTTATGAGTAGTGACTCAAAAGTTAAGCTTTTCATCTTGTGAGACTCATTTTCAGGCCCTGCAGTCAGACATGTATTCATTAAACTCTGTGATGCCTCAGAGCTACTCGTCTGCTCTGGATACCATGAATACAAACATTCACCGTCAGGTTGTTTGCAGTGTCAGCCCTGAACAAACATGCAGGAATTACCAGGTGGTTACAGTGTTTTAGGTATGACAGATCTATGGCCTGGTGTTGCTGGTTTATTATCTGCTTATTTTAAAACACTTAATTTAGTGCTGGGGGAGCAGACTCCTCCGAAGCGATAAACATCTGTTGCTGCTGTTAGCCTGAGCATTTGCAGCCCATAATGTTCTTGTCCCCTCTGGCAGCCGAAGGTAAATAAGGGAACATCGCTCAAGTGTCAGTATGGGGGGACCTGGGTGAGGAGGGGGACAATGTGTGACTACAAAATTAGGTCTGAATTCTCTTCCTGAAAACATTTTTTCTGTGGCAGTTCACATATAAATAACATGAAAATTGGAATAAAAAAAATTTCAAAATGCATTTATTAGTTTTGCATAAGTATATTTCTGATAAAACCTCAAGCAACCCTCCCAATAAACCAGGAATGAATATTGCTGCCTTGGGTCAATGCTTCCTAAACTGCAGTCAGATTTCCACTCAGTTTAGGCTGTTTCCTTTCAGCCTTTGAGTGTAAGAAGATGGTGAGGGTTATGTATTTACATCAGGTAACTGGTATTCCATAGATAGGGAAGGTGGGCTTGTTAGTGCCCCTTACTGTCACCATCCCCCAGCACATGTTACTGTAAGACCTTATTTTCAGGTAGGTTTGCAGCTTCCAAGTGCCTGTGACCTTCCCTCCTTCCCCTGCCACTGTCTCCTTTCAGATATCTTCTCCCTGCTATTGCAGCTGAAATCCCATTTTCTGAAACTGAATTGAGCAAAAATTCTTACTAGCCATGCTAATAAAACCACATAAGCATTTAATGCAAATTATCTCATATCCTCTGCACGGTGGAGCGAAAGGCTTGAGATCAGAGGAACAATCTTTGCCTGGGATGAGTTCTTTCTGTCTCTGTGAAATTTGCCTATGAAGTCACCAGCCTCTGAAAAATCCCATTTTACAGACATTTACTAGAAACATGTGAATTTTGGTGGGTGAAGTCTCTGAAAATGCCCTGGGCACTGAACCTTCTCCAGAAATGCAGCCTCTGAGTGAGCTGCTGCTGTTTTGCCTCCTTCCCTCTGCAGCTGTTCCCCTGCAGGGAGTGGGACCCCAGGGGCTGTGACCCACCTTGGCTGCTCCTGCTGTCACCAGTTCTGCACTGCAAGGTGAAACATTCAGGGTCTGGTTTGGATAGCTTTGGATGCCTTTCCTTTTTTGTTTTTCTTTGGCAAAATGTTTCCAGGGAAAGGAAGGAGGAGAACAAAATTGTGTTCTGGCTTTGTTATTTGTTTTATTTTTAAGGAAATTTATTTTCTCTACCATTTCAATTGTAGTGTTGAACATGATGGAAGAACTTGAATGGCTAGGACAGAAATGGTGTCCTTTCAGGAAATACAAGGCCTTTTGTTCAGGCCTGTGTTTGGGCACAGAGTGAGGGCAGGTCATGAAACAGTGAAGAAGGGCTCACCTAGCACCCCAGGACACAGACATGGAAATACTCCTGCAGCCAGAGCACCTTCAGCCTGCACCTCCTCACACTGCACAGCTGGGACACCCCCATGTGGTGTTGTGCCACAGCAAATGGGAAAATCACCTCACTTGTCTGCCCATTCATTTTTCTTGCCTTCACCCAAATTATTAAACACAAAGTGATAAACACAGCAATTTCAGCATTCAGTTAAACTGCAGTTTTTTCTTACTCCGTCTTTCTCTGAGGGATATTTCTCAAGTCCCAGTTGCTTTATACATGTGGAAGGAATGCAAAGCATAAACCCTTCTGAATCCTATTTTCTAAGCCTTTTTGTCATCTCTGTTGTTCTCATCTGCTTGGATTTCAATTTGTCTTTTTGAAATGTCCTGTCCCAAACTGAATCCCATCAGTGCTGCTGCTGAAGCCTGAGCATTGCTGAGCAGAGCAGGAGGATTATTGTGCTGCTTGAGACAAACTGTTATTGTTAATATAATCATGGGCAGCATTTGTCCTTTTTGTGTAAGCATCTTAGATGTGAATTGCAAGCAGTTTATGATTTAACTTCTAATAACTGTGTCTTGCTAGGAGTGTTCCTTGGCCCACACTGCTCATAAATACTTGCTTTGGGTTCAGCAGTCACTAGCATTGCTGCAATCTTCTGGACTGTGAAAAAAAGACCTGTTTTAAAGAGTACATATAAAATGTATTAGGCAATGGAAGGCTAAAACAAAATGGCTCTCTGTGGCAGGGAATATCACAGGGAGTATCACAGAATCATAGGGAATTTTTGTGGCAGCCCAGCAATCCAAAGGTAGTTTTTCATGGTTGTTTAATGAATCTGAAGTAACTGGATTGTCACTGGGAATACAGCCAGCCCTGAGTGCTGCATTTTCATCACCCTGGCAGACTGCACAGGGCTCAGGGCCTTGGCTGTTAATTCAGGGAGAGGAACACGCTGATGGTGACATTTGGAACAGGAGAGACAGAGGCACTGAAGGGTAGAGTTCAGAAATGTGCTACCAGGCTGTCACAGCTGCAGACAGCACCTCCTGAGTGTTGAAATGGATGTGGAAATCAGCAGCTGAAATAAACTGAAACTGCTACTCTAGGTCACTTTAGTTTCTCAGTGCCTAAATATTCAGCCTTGGTAATTCTACAGATTCCAAACATTGTCCGTTTTTTCTCCTGCGACAACACTGACCACATCTTCTCAGAGGGAAAAAAATCCTGGAGCTTTCCAAGTCCCTGGCACCTCTCAGAGCAGATTATTCACCATTTTAGTACTTTCTCCACAGATCAGAGAAAAAAAAATCTTTTCTGAGACCCTCAGAGTTCAAAGTGGTAGATCAAGAGCTTGTGCTTGGCAGGGGAAGGTAATAAGACACTCAGATGTTAAAAATATGAGATCATAAATATGAGATAACCACTCATTGACTGCTGCTGATGAAAAAAAGCCCAATATTTACTTAGAGGTGAAAGAAACCTGTTATCTAGAATAAAATGGAATTAGTGCATGGGTCCAGCTATAAAATATGTGGAGCAGCCCCAGTTCCTATGGTGTGGCAATTCTGCAGTAGCTCCACTGTGGGCACAGTAATTCCCACACCAGGAATATTTTTGTATGGACTAAATGTGGCCACAGAGGGGGGTAGTGGAGAACAACTACAAGACTTGAAATTCCCTCCCTGATTTATCCCCCCGTGGCTTCCATCTGCAGACAGTCTGGTCTTGTTCCTTGTGCCTCATTTGTGCAAACTCCTGCAAGGGAAGTCAAGAGAAGAATGAGAGCAGGTTAAAATCTCAGGATGTGGATGATCTCTCTGAGAGCTGGGGGCGCTCAGCACCTGCAGGAAATCTCCAGTTCTTGAGAAATGGATGCTCAGGGTCCCTGTTGCTGAAATTCTGTTAGGGAAAATGGCTGGAATATGAGGGAAGCCAATGTTACAGGAACACATAAAGCAGTCCTAGCACTATCCAGCTTCCCTTGCTGTTCATTGCAAAAGCAGTGAAGTCAGCTTGGCATGGCAGTTTCAGCATTGTGGAATGAAGGGTAAGGCATCCACTCAATTCTCCCCTGGACCATTTTCTCTGGGTGAAATTCAGGATAATGATTTCTGCAGAGGAAGGAAATCCTTGAGAGCAAAAGCTCTGCCTGGCAGTGTACTCAGCTTGATTCCAGGGGGGAAGAAAGTCCATGTGGGCTGGGAAAATGGGTGAGGATGGGTGATTCGAGAGCTGGTTTTGGTTCTGGTGTACACAGACCAGCAGTGGAGTTTTGACCTCTGCAACCACAAGAGAAGCCATGGAAAGTCTTGGAAAGTCAGATGAACTATTCTGAAATACACACAGAAAAATTCTCATTATTTATTGCAAATGCCCAGCCCCTGAATTACTTGTGCCAGAGCCTGTGGTCAGTGGGGAGAGGGTGAACGCTGCTGTGGGAGAAGGGCTAATGCATTTCCATCTGAACTGATTGCACAGGTGCTGGACACAAACGCCCAAATTGAGGTTTTGCAATTTTAGGTGTGGTGTGCCCAGTCAAAATTCTGCCATGTGATTACAGTGACAAGTAACATTTTATGATAAAGAGAAAAAAAAGAAAGCCTTGTAAATCGATCTGTTTTGATAAGAAGGTGAATATCCTGATTTTGGTGATGTTAACCATTTAAACCTCCCATTTTTGGTGGCAATCCATGTAAAGCCGATACCCACTCAATGGCCCTTAGGAGGTTCTGAACCTGGACATATGTTCAAATGCAGGAGAGGAGAGGACTACAAAATACAAATACTTTTTCTGTCACTAGAACTGAAGTTGCACATAGTGACAATCTCAGTTAGAAATGATGAGTTGGTTTTTTTTTAGATTATGATTTAAATAAATCTTTTGCCAATACATTCTGTGTACTTTGAGAAGGGATTATAAAGAAATAGGAGAAAGTTATAAAATAGAAATTGATAAAAGGCTTACTTGGTGTTTGGGGGTCCTGTGCAAGGAGCTGAAAAGGCCTTTGGAACAGAACCAGTCTCTGTAAACGCTTTATTGATTACACAGAGAAAAGCCCATTTTAAACACTTTCACAGCTCTGTGTTGCCTGAGGAAGCAAAATCTATTACAGTCAGATGATGAACTTTTTGTTTATGAGCTCAGCTGCCTTAGCGGGCAGCTGGAAGAAAGCAGCAGCGTTATTTCTGCTGCCTCTGGAGCAGGGTTATCAACAATCCCCCATTTCATGTCCCCACGCGGCTGCCCCCGCCGTTCCCGGCCATCCGCAGCGTGAGGCGCTCCGGCACTCGCTGCAGCTGCAGCCGGCGCTGCAATGGCGGCCCTGGAGCGGCCCCGGGCCAGCGAGCCTCGGGTGCCCCTCAGCTCCCGGGGCAGATCGGGCTGTGCTCCCGGATCGGGGTGTGTGCCCTTGCTCCGCTCCCTCCGGGCTTTTTCCAGCGCCGGGCTGTTGAGCTGTGTCAGGAGAATGACTCGGATCTATCCGCGGTTAAATAAGCTGTGCAATCAGCTGCCCGAACAACTCTCACTCATCGGGGTGATCATGCTGCTCTAACGAGGATCTCCGCCTCTCTTTGGTCTAAGGAAAGGTCTGAGCCAGAAAGATGGGGGAGGAAAAGCGATTCCTTTTCTTTGCCTTTCCTTAAAGGGGCGAGTGTCAGACCGCGGCGGAGGGGATCTGGGTTTGGAAGGTGCCAGAACTCTCCAGCTCCCGGGGCACAGAGCAGGAGCTGTGGGAGGGCCGGGCAAAGCAGAGCAGGCGGGGCGGGCTCTGTCTCTCGGCCGAGCCCAGCAGCGCTCCGGAGCTCGGGGCTGTGCGGGGCGGCTCCGCCTGCGGGGTCTGGGACTGAGCCCGGGCGGCTGCACCGACTCCTGGAGAGCAGGAAAGGGCCATTCCGTGTGTGCTCGGTGCTCAGTGCTCCTCCTGGCCTCCAGGGATGGGGCTGAGAGCAGGAAAGGGCAATTCCGTGTGTGCTCGGTGCTCAGTGCTCCTCCTGGCCTCCAGGGATGGGGCTGAGAGCAGGAAAGGGCAATTCCGTGTGTGCTCGGTGCTCAGTGCTCCTCCTGGCCTCCAGGGATGGGGCTGAGAGCAGGAAAGGGCAATTCCGTGTGTGCTCGGTGCTCAGTGCTCCTCCTGGCCTCCAGGGATGGGGCTGGCGTTTGGCATCTCGCCGAGGGTGACGTGATGTGACCTGCTTGTTCTAGCACCGGGTCTTTTATCAGTTTGGGCTCACAGCATCCATCCAGCTGAAACTGGTACCTGTGAGTGCTTTAAGTCTCAGGAACTGTGGAGTTGATTAAATTGACTCTGAACCAGCATCTTCAAACACTTCTGCCTGTCCCCTCCATTCCCCCAAAGCTCAAAGCATGCAGAGAAAAGGGTAAAATGATAAAATGCCTGACTTAGTTCCATCTAGATCTTTCCTGGAGCTCACAGTTCTTTTCCCTCCAACTGACCCTCATTCCCGACTGTGAGAAATAGACTGTGCTGCTCACAGCATGTTTTCTCTCCTCCTGTGATACCTTGCCAGCCTGACAAGTTTTAATGACTCCTTGACATTTGTTTTTTCTTTTTTTTCAGCAACAAAATAGAAAAGGATGTGAGAAAGATTTCTCACTGGTAATAGCAAAGGTTAGAGCCTGTTCATTTGGCCAACAGCACCAGGTAGCTGCACTTTTACCACTGATTTATGTCTTGTGGAAGATGTGGATAAACACAGAAATACTGGGGAAATGCCTCAAAGCACTCCCAGTTCTATTCTCTTTTACTCAGCTTCTCTTTTCAATATAGTTCTGAATGAAAGCTTTAGCAGAAGAGTTCTGGAAGATTGTCAGGCATTTAACAGATTAAACTTCTTTGTGAGACTGAACATTGCAGAAAAGCTTTACTGGAGAATTAGAAAATAATGCAATGAAATGATAAAATTCTTGCAAATTTAACAAACTCCCTACATATCAGATCTAGGCATACCAGCTGTAATTCCTGTTAGCTGTGATCTTGCAGGGTTTTTGTGACAGTTTTACAGTGGTAAATTTAAAATAGAAAACATTTAAAACTTTCCAAAACCAGCATGTGAGGATTCTGGAGCACTTTGCTCTGTACAAGGCCCAGCCAAATTAATCCAAATGTTCACTCTTGGTGTGAGCAATAAGGGTTTGCAAAAATTACTGCAAGCGTAGCAAAAGGTGTGACTGGATGAGTGGGAACTGTTTTTTCTTTAAAATGGCTTCATTTTGGTAAGTTTTTTACCAGCAGAGACTCAGTGAATGTGCACTGGTACCTGAAAGTAGTTCAGAAGAAATTCCAGATCCTCTCTAGTGGCCAGTATGGGAGTCACTGAGTTTTAGGGGAAGTTCAGTCCTAATTTCAGTGAATTTGACTTTTCAACTATTAACAAATCATAATTAAAAATACATTTATATAATTCTGTCCCACCAAATGGGTGTTTTTATTTCATTTCTGCTGCAAGAGTGTTTGGTGAAACTGTTAATTTCATTAAGCGTATTTCTTCAAAGGTGCTTTACTCCAGTTTAGAACTTAGCAAGTGCTTTATAGCTGCTGAAACTGCTCTGTGATTAAACAAGGGCCTCTAAATAAATGGTTGTGATCTTTAAACAAATTACCTTGATTGGAGATTTCTGTCTGACGACACCTGATGGATCTGTGTTGTCTAAAACTGTGCTGCCTGAAAGGAGGGACAGTATTGACAAGCTTTAAATGGGTCTGTTTGGTTTTACTGAATTTGAATTAAAAAAGAATTGGAGTTCTTTAAAGTAGACATTGGAAAGGAAGATTATATTGGTGAAAATTTGCGTGGGTAATTTACAAATATGTCCTCTAATGGCAGCCAGACGTTTTCAGTGCAAACCAGACTTAGCAGGCTAGGTTAGTCAAATTTAATTAATTTGCTTTCACGTATCTTTTGGCATATTGTTCATCTTCTTCTGAGGTTGACACAGCTTTAACAAGCCGAGCAGAAGCACAGCTCTGTGAGCAGGTGCTGTGGCTGGAGACAGCTTTGAACACCAGGTGTGTGCTGACAGGAGTTAGAATGGCTCCAGTTCCTTCTCTGAGCCTCTCCTCAGGAAGGGAGATACTGGCCTGGAATGCCAGAAATGGGCAGAAGGGGTTTTACCCAGACTTTGTGCTCCCTGTTCTTCAGTCTGCTCACCCCTGTGAGCACGTGCACCAATCCCAAGGGTTTGCCCCAGAAATGAGGGAGCAGCACAGAACAGGGCACGGCCAGAGCCCCTCTGGTTCAGCTGTTCTGAGCAGGTGTCAGTGTGAGACCCGAACCAGTGCCCTGAAGGTCTGCTGTCCTTTTTTCTTCCAGGAAATGCTCTGAGTTCATTACTTTCAACTGGTATTTTTTGTTCTGTTTGTAATATCAAGAGCCCAGGTTAGAGTTTGGTTTAGTTAGTGAGCAATGGGATGTGTGCTGTGATTAAAAAAATCCCACCAGACGGAAGGGATGAAGAGCAGCAATGTAAGGTGAAAGGAAAAATTTGGTTTCCATTTCTCTCTGCAAGTTGAATTAGCTTTTTGTCTGCACAGACTTTTGCTGGATGGTAGCCCTGGAACTCCTTTCCTGTTTTATCAGCAGGGTGTGGTAAAGGCTTGCTTGCCCCCCTCACCTACCACACCTCCTCTAACTCATTAGCAACACAGAGCAGTCTAGATCTTCCAGGGAAGTGTTAAGTTTCTGTAGCCATGCCAATTGATGCAAATTCTTAAAAATAACTTCAAAAATTAAGTACTTGCCTCATTAGTCTGATCTCCTGGAAATAGACCATTATAAATTATAAATAAAATACTTTAAATGCAGCTTCATTTGTTCCACTTGTGGAGCATTAGCTAAATGTGGTTCTGCTATTATAAAAATAATGCTAAGACAGCCATAATATGTTTAGCTAGATAAGCTAAATGTTTCAGCTTCCCTTTTAAATGGGCACCTTTATGCCTCATCTCTGATCCCTTTGAGGCTGGACTTCACTCAGCATCTTTATTCCTAGTATCATTTCCTCACTCTGTTATTGTTTACTGCAGGAATTCATGGGCACACAGGTGTCTTCAGGACACCTTAATCCCATACAGTTTATTAACATTTCAAAGGATCTTCCTCAGAGTGACAGGTAACATCATCTCTTGGAGAAAAATCTGATTTTTTGTATTAAGTTCTTTGTTTGCTCTGCTCAGAAGCAGTAACAGCTTTCCTCTGAACCAGCAGCTTGGTTTCCAGATTTCATCTGTAGTGATCCATTTAGAGCATCAGAAATGAACTGCCTGGATTGGAGTTGTCAGAACTGACATCCTTGTGCTAAACTCTGCACCAAGGGACTCCAAGTGCCATCGGTGTGAAGAGGGAGAAGGTCTCATTCCCAAATGGAGCCTGATGAGGCACCTCGGTGCAAACTGGAGGGGAATGAGACAGGCTCTGCAAGGAGGAGTTAAAGAACAGCCAGGCCACTGTAGCATGAGAAGCAAAGGTGAGCAGAGAGAGGTCAGGCCGGCAGCAGAATGAAAAGAAGTAGAAATAAGGCAGAGAAATGTTAAGAGTGACTGCCGGCTCAGAGGGTGTGGAAACCCCCTAGCGATGGATCAGAGGCTGCAGAGGAGGAGTCCCTGCAGGCTGCCAAGAGGAATTTCTGTTCACAGCTGGGTTTGGGCTGCTGCGCAGGGGACGGGGCCTGGGGCAGTTTCTGTGAACAGTGAGCTCCCAGGGGAGAGGGAGAACAGAGATATTTGGGATCATCAGTCCTGGGGAGGGTGCAGCCCGGGGCACCAGTCCCTGCATCCAGACAGGCAGGGAAATCCCCCGGGGCAGGAGGGGCGCGGCCTGGAGGAGAAAAGCTGATTGTGCTATGCCAGCCCAGCTGCACACCCAGTGCCAGCCCAGAGAGAGCAAGGGCTGCGCAGCCAGGGCACAGAACGTGACTGGGGAGTGCAGGGCTGGCTGCATTCACCAGCTGCCTGTGGTGTCAGGGAGGCACTGCCAGTGTCAGCTGCACTTCCACACTTGGGGGAAGGCGATGCATGCAGTTTGATTATTTTAGAGCAAAAGTTTGAAGCTTTAAAATTGTTGGGTCCTGTAATCCATGGACACACATTTTATGTGTTATGAATATGTTAATGCATTTAATGATGCAAATTGAAGCAATGGCTAGGATGACATGCCAATATTTCTGTATGAAGCAGGTTTTTATCTTTGAAATTATTATCTGAAATACTGTGAAAATAATAGGGGTTTTTTTGTTGCTTCTTAGTGATAGATGCTTTTTTTTTTGCCATGGAGGTTTCAGATATCAAACTGGATTTATGGAGAACTGTCATTCTCCTTTGTTATGTGGATTTTTAATGAAGGTTCTAGGTGGTAAGAACTCTATCATATATGTGCAACCAGATCACATTAATCTCTAAAGAGCTTTTTTATGTATTTCAGTAACATGATTAGAGAAGGGAAATGCCAGAGCTGTATTTGTCCTTGCAGAAGACACCAGATACTAAAAGAAAGCCCTTTTAGCAAATGAATTTCTGTGATGTAAGCTGGGCATGAATTCAAAGCACTATTACACTTGGGACATAAATGTGTTAAACTGAAATAACAAAATTCGAGCAGACAATAAATAAAACTGGGGAGGGGTGCTTTTACTGCCTCAGAGACCAGACTGTCTCATTCCAGGACATTCACACATTATCCATAGGGTCCAGTCAGTGAAAGCCATTCCTGTATCTGTTGCCAAGTGTCCCATACAGTTGGTGATATTTATACAGGGCTTGTGATGGAAGCAGCAGCAGCAGCAGCAAAGCCCCAAAAGTCACCTCCAGAGCAAATCCTTCTCAGTCCATTCTTGCCTCTGGAGAATGGCACCACCCTCCTGAACAGATGGGGAGCATTTAACATTACAGTACAATTTAAAAATCCTTCATCAAAGAAGAGTGCCTGAAAAGAATTGGAGAAGGTTAATAGTGGTGCCTTAATGCAGGGGAACAGCTTTTTTATTGAATGCCTTTGGAGCACAGTTTGCCCTTGTGCACACTGCAGCGTGCAGCATCAGCTGAGGGACACTGCGGCTGAGAGCAGGACAAGGACAGGAGAGGCAGAAGGTGAGGAAAGAACTGATGTCAGGAGAGACCCAAGCATCACTCCCTGGTCAGGCTGAGACTGGGATGTGCTGTTTGATATTTAATTGTAGAGCTCTTAATTAAAAACATCCTCCCGTTCCTTTGGATGCTGTTCGCAGAGGGGATGTTTGAACTCGTTCCAGGTGGAACCAGCAGAGCCTCCTGATGCTGCTGTGTGTGGCTGCCAGATCAGAGTCTCTGTGGATCCCAATTCTGAGGAAGTCTGTTTGAGAAGTGACCAGGACACTGGGATGTGTATTGAAGGGTTTTCCCCGTGAACCATTGGTGTGTGAAAGCAAGAGGGCAGATGTGAGTGCGGATTTAAGAGGTGCATTTCCACTGAGCTCCTGACACCTGTTCTGAATTTCTGTAGTGTTCCTGGCAAATCACATCAAGTAAAAATATTCCTTAAGTTGTTTCTCTTGTTTCAGCACTAATCTGTACCTTTTCAGCCTCCTATTGCAGTAAAATGCTGTTCTGTTTTTAGACCCTGCTTCCAAGCATCTGCTATTTCTTATTTTCAGAATTTGGATGCTAATGGCAAAACAGTCCTTAAAGTGCATCTCAAATATCAGTAAATCTGGTTTTTTAGGTTTTAGTACAACAGCCTATATTATTTCTGTTAGAAAAAGAAAGTTAAATTCGTATTGTTTACCTTCTGCAGTTATCCATCTAGTAAGAGTGAAAGTAGAAAACAGTTTTGTAACATTGCTTTGAATAAGTAGTGGAGCTCTGATGCAATGAGAAATGACAGAGGTGTTACATCAGGTTTGGAGATGCCTGGATGGACAGATCTGCGTACATGTAAAAGTTCCTGATGCAGCAGAGAAACTGCAAATGCTTCTCTGGCTTATTGAAGCAGCATCTCATGTTAGACATAAAACCAGAAGCATTTTAAGTGGAAGAATAACAATATTGAAACCTTTCCACTATTGAAACCTGGTTTGTGATACAAATGACTCCTCTTGGAGTGACTGAATTCTCAGATGCTCTGTGCTTTGCACCACTGCACAGAGGGATGGTGGGAAAATACTGAAACGAGTCCATGAAGTTTTGGAATTGCAGAATTGTGTGGGGTTCAGGACCCACAGGGCTGTTGGCAAGTATTACACCATCGCTCAAATCCCTCACACCAGAGTTACCAATGAAGCCAGAAATGAGCAGGGTTAAAAAAGTCCTTCTACACAAAAGATGGGTAACATTTTAAAATAGGAGAAAATGTCTTGAGGCAACTCAATTCTCAGGGAAGCTTCCCATGTTAAAATCCTGCTCTAAAATGATGGGGGGCACTTGTGAGAGTTTTTTCCCCAGATGTCAATGTGCACCTCCTTGTTTGTTTGAGTGGCTGAGTGGCCCTGAATCCTTCTGGGTTCTGCATTCAGGGGAGGGAACAGGGGGAGTGAAGGAAGCCTGGGGGCACCCATTGGACACAGGGAAGGACACTGAGCTCTGCCTGCCTGGAAAAATTCATCTGAGCATTGACCTCTCCCTGTGCTGAGCTGAGCACAAACCACTCAGAGAGTGCTGCCCCAGGCAGTTCAATTTGTGTTTAGGGTACCACAGGCTCCCCACATTGTGCATTTTCCTGTGTCTCAGCTTGTGTTTGCAGCATGTTTCATTCCTTGATAGGGTGTGTTGGAGGGAAAGGGGATGGGAACTGGGCTGTGGTATTGCTGGCAGTCTGTTATTGATTCTGTCCCTGAGGGATTTGGGCTTTGAGAGACTTGGACCTTCTGCAAGGCACAGAGGGGCACGGGGCAGCTGGTGCTGCAGGAAACCCCTCTGCAAGGAGAGGCTGAGCTGAAGGACAGATTCACTGGCAAACCAGAGCACTGCGACCTTCCTCCTGAAACTGCTCAGTACCTGAAGGAAAAGTCACCTCAGGAGATCTCACCAGGCTCTGTGACTGGCACGGTGAGTTTGCTGACCCTTTGTACAACAGAATCCATGGAATGCTGCCTTTCTGATGGATTTGGAGTCAGGCTCAGAATGGGGATGCAGAGTTACTGGAGTGCATCATTCTGCTGTTAAACAGAGCACCTGATGCTCTTGCACAGCCAGTGAAATACACCTGCATGTCACAGTGCAGGCACACTGGCAGGCATCTACCAGTGACTCTGACATCGGGAGCACACCAATGATATTTTCCTTTTCTCCTGAGTCATTCCCCTTTCTTATGCCTGGTGCAGCGTGATTTATAAGAATTGGGATGTCTTCTAGTGATTTGTGGTAACACACCATTCAGCAAGGAAAGAGAAGTTTCATTTTGTTATTATTCCATATTTCACTTGGTTGGCTCAGTGAACCCTTACAAAATGTGTTCAGAGATTGTGCCTGTGGATGAATGTGGGGATAGAATTTAGCAATGGGACCAAATGCAGAATGCTAAAAGTGATCTGGGAAAGGTTTCAAATTCTTCATTTCTGTGACAAGAATTACAACCAACTGGGAAAATGGCACCAGGTGAGTGAATTGTAGTGACACTGAACTGTAACAATGGAGAGGAAAGATAAAAATTTTAGTCATTATTTTTAGAACTTCATCGTATCTGACTTGCTGTCAGATGTTGCAGCATGGAGAATTAAATAATTGCACCAAAACTAGATATACATTAGTTCATTTTACATGATTTTTCCCTTAAGGTTACAGTTCTCATTACTAGAATTGAAATTTAGGAATATATTTTTTCTATTAATTTCCTTTTTAAGACTATCAGCAAATAGTTTACATTGAATCGTAATAATTTATTTTCATTCTTTCTTGCTCTGCCTTTGTTTGAATGACAAAAATCATAACCTAAGTAGAAAACAGTAAGGTAATCCATTCTTGTGTCACAAGTCATAAAAAGAAAAAAGTAAGGCAACAATTTATAGTTTTGACATGCCTAAATTACTCACAGGAGTTAATACCTATTTTTCCCTGTCAAATTCGTGTTTGAATCTCACAGTGGTTTATAAGTAATTTATGTGCAAAACATTGTAGCAGGCATACAGGGCAGTATCTAATTATTCCAGTCAGAAAAATTTTAAAGCTGCAAATTTTAGGCCTTCAAATGTGCCACATGTTACGGTCTGGCTGCAGGGTACAGCAAAAATTTTAGAGACGCTGATTTTATAAGTTGAGGTTTTCCAGCACAGAAATGTTGCAGGATACACAGTGTAAAAAAAAAATGCTGTTAAATTTACAGGACTCAACACACAGAGATGTGGGAGATCTTTTGCTGTGTGCCAGTCAGAAATAGGGGATTTATCAAACCACTGCTGTAGCTTGAATGAAGTGTCACAGAATGTGCATTTTAAACAGCCTTACATGGCAGTGTTTGAGTGCTTCACTTGAAAGGGCAGAAAGCACCATTAGATTGCTCTTGAGCTCTGTCACTGCAGTCAGCTTGACATCACTCACATTTACATGGCTCAAGTGCTGCCTGCTCTTTAATCCTCATTTCCCCCTAAGTGCTGTTTTTAGTGGAACCTTTTTTTGCATTTTCAGGAACAGGCAGAAGCCATTTTTAGGTCAGTGAAATGCTAAAAATGCTGTCAGACACAGCAGAGGGAGAGCAGCGGGAAAGCAGGCTGTGGCCGTGGATGCCACGTCAGAGATGCCGTCAGTGGGGTGGAGAGAGCTCTCTAAAACACTTCTCTGAAATGCACAGGCTGTGAGAAGGGACTCTGGGTCTCAGTGCTCCATCTCCAAGTGGGATTCTGCCTGTGTGCAGCATAAAGATGGTTTGTGCTTGCAGATGTGCTGCTTACAGTGACTCTGCTTTAATCTATTTTTAATTGTCAGGCAAAAGAAAGAGAAGAAACCTTTGGAAGCTTCATCTGTGGTCTGAAAGCCAAAGCTCTGCCTTTGCTGCTCTCTGCCTCGTCAGCCATGAAGGTTTTGCAGGGAGAGCTGAGCTGATGCAGTGCTGGTAAGCCAGAACTGAAAGCAGCTCCCTTTTCTAGGACTCCTTTGGCTGTGCAGCCCTGGCAGGGCAGGAAAGGAGCAGCCATTTATTTCAGTTCCTGGGGAATCAGCCATGCCCATGGATTTACAGCCACAGCAGCTCAGCTGGGAACAAGGCAGGGAATGCAGAGTGGGATTGTGCTTGGATGTTGGATGAATGCAGCTCTGGGGCTGTTGGCTCTCCCCTCTGTGCCCCTGTGTGTGCCTGCATCCATCGCCAGGGCAGGGTGGAGCAGGGGCTCCTTCACCTGGGCTGGTGCCAGGGCTTGGCAGGGCCTGAGTGTGCAGAGCTCAGCAGTGTGTGTGTGTGTGTGTGCCCAGGGCTGCCCAGCAGCTCACTGACCCTTTGGGCAGGGCTCCCATTGCCAAAATGGATCCTCTCACCCTTCCTTAAGGTGACTTCCTTAAAACATCTGCTTGGCAGCCGTGGGGAATGCCAGATGTGCTTCTAATGGAAAGGATCTTGCACTGATTCAGCTCCTCCAATGGGCACAGTCTGTTCTCCATATTACAGGCAAATGTTTGGGGATGTCCACCTTGCAGTCTGTAATGTTTAGTCAAGGTTACTGAGAAAGTAATATCAAATTAGAAATGTGTTGCTCCAGTATGAAAATATTCTTATTTCATTGAGGTTTCCCAATGATCACTGTAGGTTTCATCCATTATCTTCATTCTGAAAGACATACCTGATGCATTATTTTTGATATGCACGCCTTAATTTTGCTATCTTCTCAGAAGTTCATCTTGTGATCACAATGTTCTTGGTCTACAAAGGCTTGATTTCAGCAACAGTACAAATCAGATCAGGATCTGTGAAGAGATCCTAATTTGAGAAAGAATTTTTCCCCTCCCATTTACATTGAGTGGTCACCTCCTTTCCTTCAGTCTAAAAGCTCAGTCAAAGTAGAATGAACTGTATTCAGTTTATACAAATCTGTTAATCTACTGAAAGAATGAAAAGAGAAGAAGAAATTTAAATTGATTAAGGCATTGTTTGCTATACCAGTAAATTAAATACTACAGTAATTTGACATTGTTGTAAGTGAAAACCAGTCAGATAACTAATTCGCAGTTTGAAAACCATGTAGTTTAAATCCTTATTACTCATCTTCTTGACTAAAAGTTAAATCAGCTGAACTACAGTGCCCAAAGAGATATTAAATCAAAGCCACATCTGAAGAGCACAAGTTTCTCCCAATAAAATATGTATTGCTGTTTTCTGGCATCACATTTGCTGTCTGCATTTGGGTTATCTATTACACCGTTGTACGTATCACAACAGGGCTCAAAGTATTTTTATGTCTGAATAAGTCATTTATTCTATAATAATCGTTAAGGATATGCTGCTGTAATGTATTTAATTTCTGGAGAAAATGAAAGGCAAGCAAGTAGAGAAGTTGCAGTAGATTGTTTAAAACTGTTTGTGCTAGGCAGAATTAGACAGGAAACAAATGAAGTTTTATGGAGAATCAGTTAATACCCAGTGGTACAAAAGTTGGCTGGCCAAGGGCTCTTCATCCCTCAGAAATATTCCACGCCCCTGTTGGATATGCAGAGCCTGGCCCCAGGGCAGCTCTGACTCCAGAGCAGCTCTGTGGTGTGGGTGGGACATTTGGGCTGGTGGCAGAGGGCAGGAGGGCTCAGAGCATTTCCTGCAGACAGCAGGGACTGCCCCACTCCTGTCTGGGGGGAAATGGGGGAGCTGCTGTCAGCCTGGGACAGCAGGCACAGGAGTCAGGGTGTAAGCCTTTTGTGCTTTATTTATTTACTCATGGACATTTCCCACAGCTGCCTGAGATGCAGGGCGCCCCTGAGGCTGCTCCTGGGTCAGGTCACTGTGCCCAGCCCCAAGGTCACTGCTGTGTACAAAGGCCCGGGTGCTCTTTGCTCTCTGCTCCAGGGAGATCCTCTCACAGCAGGAAGCCTGCCCAGGTGGGTGAGGGATCAGCCTGCCCTTTGCTCAGGGAGCAGCAGGCAGCTTTAGGGATCAGCTGCCACTCTCAGAGGCTGAGAACTACATGCTCTGGGGGGAATTTAAAAAAAAAGTCTTTGTTAATAGA
Organism: Melozone crissalis; assembly: GCF_028551555.1. Taxonomy (NCBI): domain Eukaryota; kingdom Metazoa; phylum Chordata; class Aves; order Passeriformes; family Passerellidae; genus Melozone; species Melozone crissalis. The sequence goes on from NW_026535816.1 coordinate 984,790, forward strand.
TTATTAGATTAGATTAGATTAGATTAGATTAGATTAGATTAGATGGGGGAAGTCTAGCAGGGCTGGAAGAAGGAACAGAGAGATGAAAAGAGACAGGAGTTTCCTTGCAGGCTTTTGTCACACAAATTCCCTAAAACTGTGCTTGCTTTTGGAAGGGACAGATGGGCTGTAAAGGCTGGAGGCTGAGTGCCCACAGAGACAGGAGCTGATTTCTGTCACAGTTTCTGCCTTGCTGAGTGCACCTCCAAGGGAGGCTCTCCAGCCAGCAGCTCTTCTTGAGTGAATTCTCTTCTCCGGTTTTCCTACATGGAAATCTAGCCTCAGAGCAAGGAAACCTCCCAGGGGCCTCCTGCTCAGGCCCCAGACACTTCCCTATCTCTGAGAATCTGTCTCTGGTGCAGCTGCTGCATTCATCTCCCCTTGTAAAGGCAGCAGCTCAATCCATCCTTCCTTAAGATCCATGGGATGGAGACCAAACCAGACCTTGGAAAGAAGGGTGATAAAGCACAGGTCTGCCTTCAGCTGATGGCAGGGTGCTGCCTCTCCTGTTGGGATTTTTCTAGGATAGGGAAAGCTCCTCCTTAATGTCTGTTTTCCTTCTGCCTCTTTTTTTGGCACCCTGTAGAGCTGGCCATGGCAACCTGTCCCTAGGCCTTCAGGCAGGTCAGATTTGTTATCAGTGCTTTTGCTGAATGATAATTTGTTTATGATTTCTTGGAAGATTTCACAGTATGAAAAAAAATAGCACAGGCATATTTTAAAGCAAGTGCTAAAGGTTCAATTGATACAAGATCAGATCTACAAATTGTGCGAAGCTTGAATTTGACAAAGCTTTTATTCTAAAATGTTTTAATGAAAACCTACCTGCACCAATATTGTATCATTTCTTTATTTTGAGACCCAGGAGATCATCAGCTGATTTAACATGGGTTTAGTTCAGATCACCACTTACCTGTCAATTCAATCAGCAGGGTCATCCTGTGGGACTTTGCTCTTCAGTGAAACCACAAACCCAGAGGAGTGGGGGAGTCCAGTTCAGGGAACAACATCTGCTGGGACCACTGAACAAAGGGTAAGGAACATGTCTGCTGTTCTGGAGAATAATTATTCCTCTCTCTGCTCTTCAGCTAATCATTTGCCATGGTGTTTTTGGGTTTGGGATGTCAGACAGAGATATTTCAGAGGAGGACTCTCTCATGGTGTTTCTGATGGAAAAATCAACACTTTCCCCCTGCTGTTTCTAATGTGCCATCCCTGGCCAAGCATTGTCTGTTCTGCCAAGGGGCTGCCATGGGCTGCTTTCCCAGGTAAGGGGAAGCTGCTTGGAGCCTTCCAAAGGCACTGGTGAGGCAGGAGGGGAGGTCTGATGTCAGTAAGAGCCAGACTGCTGTGATTAGGCTGGATCAGTGTTTACAGCTGGATCAGTGCTTACAGCTGGACTTTTCCAAGGTGCCGGCACAGGCTGACTTTGAGTGAACATTCCACAGCTCTCTGTCCAACAGCGACCCCTGAAAATGCAGAGCAGGAGTTACAGGGGTAGTTTAAGGCCCCTGAGTAAATGGGTACTAACCTGATGAATTAATATTCCCAATCATACATAGCAATCCAGTTCTAATTTTTATTTTTGTTTTTTAAAGTTTCTGACATGGGTTGTATTTACTGCAAAAAGCTTCATTAAAATATATGACCACTCATGGCATGTGAATGAAATCTGAATTAGTACAAGCCATGGAGGTGAGTCAGCAATGTAGATTTATGTCTGTTTTAATGTGGTAAGAAGTACCTTCTGTGAAGACAAAAAAAATTACATATATAGCCATAATTTAAGAAGTGAAGCCCCTTTCAGCAGCACTTGAATATCTTGAAGGATATACACGAGGACTTGTCATAAATGACCTGGTGGATGTAAAACAAAGGTTATTCAGAGTAATTATGAAGGGCAGTCTAATACAGTAGGGCTGTATTGAGTCCATTAATCTCATTTGTGTCATGTCAGAGAAGGATCAGTCAGAGGTGTACATGAGGGGATTGCCCTTTGTTCTGAAAGGGTGGGGCATGCACCAAAACCCCCTGGATGTGTGGGCAGCTCCCCCAGGTCACTGTGTTTTAGTGGATTCCTGTGAACTGAGCTGACTGGCCATGGTCATTTGGTGCTGAGTATCTAAATGTCAGCTACAAATCATTGATGTGTGTAGCACCTACTGTGGGTTTCATCCTAAAAGGACTAATAGCAACAATTCCCCAGGAGCCTGTGGGAATCAGGGATTATACTTAATAAGAGATAGGCAATTTTTTAAGGGAATGAGGAAAATATGTCACTCTCTTCATTCCATCCATTCCATCCATCCTTGTTTATTTCCTGCAATGTACAGTGTATTTTCTGTGTTCAGATAAGTTAGTATCAGTATAACAGACAAGCTAAATGAAATGATGCTGTTCTCTGGTCTGCCACTGGAAAACACCATTAAGACTATAATTGATTTCATAATATTTATTTGCTCATCTTAATTCCATTTTTGAAGAGCCTGTAATAGAAAAGTAACTTTTCCAAATGAGGAAATAAGCTTGAGATAATGATATGATAAGATACTTGTACCCCAATGGAAAATTCCTTCTGTTCTACTTCTGAAACTGCAGAGAAAAACTCTGTAAAATGTAATTGTCTTTGTCACTCTGAGAATCTGTATCACCTGCAGAAATGAGTGTCTCTTTTCTCCCTAACCTGTGAAGTTCTTTCCCTTGTTTATCTACAGAAATGTTCTACATTTTATGTCCCACTAGACAATCCAAATATTTCATATTAATGGAGGGATAGGGTATTTTTGGGGGAGGGCAGCCTGCAGGAATCCTACCCCCCTGGCAAACAGGAGCAGTTTATTCCAAGTTCTTGGAAGATAATGAAGAAATGTGCTTCTTATCCTAGATCTTTATTGAAGGATACAAAGCCTGCAAAGAGCTTTTTTAATCTAGTGTTATTCCCATAAAACTCTCCATAAGTCCTGTTTTATAAGCAGAGTTACTGGACAGTGATTTAGCTGAGTTCTTATCAGAATATTAAATGAGTGATGAAATCAGCAGATGTTTTTTACTCAGCTTTCTTCCTCTGTCTGATGAGTGGCAGCTGCCATGCTAATAAATGCATGGTGACACAGCAAATACCACCACACCTTCCAGCTGCACTTTCATTTCCTTACGAGAGTGTCTCTCATTTTAGCAGCAGAATTTTTATCTTCATTACAAAGAAAAAATTATTAAGTGTATTTTTGAAGTCTCATTTACACATTCTTGAGGAAAGCAGAATCACAGGAAAAATGTTTAGGCATTCCTGAAGCATCTGATTAATGGCAGGCCTTTTTCTCCTTTAGTTGCACGTGAATCCTGAATTGCTGCCTCAGTCTTTCTGGGGCTGAAAGCTCCCCATTATCCAGGGGACTCTTCCAGCTCTCTGTGCTGGTTGCACAAACGGCACTCGTAGGTCTGTGCTGAGAAGCTGCCTGGATCTGAAAGCAAACAGCACAACAGCCTCAGGACAGAGCCAGAACATCCCTTGGGGCTGCCCAATCCAGCACTGCCTGTGAGAGGAGTACAGTGTTTCCCACATTTTCTGCAGAAACAGGAATTTGTGTGTCAGGTCTCAGTGGGAGGAGCGTTGCTGTGACTCCCAGCACTGGCAGGACTGGAGTGTGCAGTCAGAGCTGAGGGACCCTGCTGCAGCCGGGATGGGAATGTGGCTTTGGGTCCTGCTGGGGCACAGTGAGGCGCTGGCAGCGTCGCCTTCAGCCCCCTGAAGGTGCCATTTGTGTCATGGAGAAGGCTCACCTGCCTTTGCGTGGGCCCGTGCCAGGTGGTGTCTGTGCTGGGCACAGGGCCAGGAGTGCACTGCAGGGGTGTGCAGGGAAAAGGGCACTTGTGGCAATGAGTGCAATTATCATTAGCAGGCTTTCCCAGGGGATTACTTTGTACTGCTGTCACTGTGGTCCCCAGCAGCCACACACCCTGATCCTGTGCTTGGGGGCTCCTGCTGTACCTGCAGACAGTCTGCACTGGAATAAAGGGACACATCAAGGCTTCAAATGAAGAGATGTGTCTTACACTGGCTAAGGCCTGAGCTACATTTACCCAGTTAAATTAAATTAACACCAGTGTGTTTGTGATCTTTTTGTTCCATACATAGTAAATTATTGAAAACCAGAGTTAAATGTAATTTCTGATCCTTATTCCTGGCTGCATAAGTTCATTATTTAGACCTGCTTCCAGTGAAATCAACTGAAGTTTAGTTTCTGCTTTCACTGAGAGCAGGATTGAAAGACTCCATATTGATGTAGGGAGTGAAGGCAGCCACACGAACAGGTGTAATAAAGCACGTTGCTCTCATTCATCCTAATAGGCGTGATAAAAAAAATTTTCATACAAGCCTACAAGTAATACAAATGAATTAAAGTCATTTAATGGCAAAATATTTTAAAAGTCACAATAATAACTTAAAAATAACTGCTGTGACAAATTTTAATGAGATAATGACAGATTCATTAGCTTTTAAAATGTGCATAATTTACAGGAATGTTGTGTTAGCATTGAGGCGACATTTCCTATTTTATTCAGATTAAAATTGTGTAAATAGGCCATTTGAAATGTTGTATATTAGAATGAACTATCAAGGAATTAATTCTTCAGCTTCTCAGGAGAGTTATCCTTATTCACACAAGAAGTGCCATTGATTAATGATATTTTTCAAGCATAATCAGATGACATTGGGACAGGTATAAGAATTACTCATGTGAAAAATACCAACTCAATCCTTCTTTGTTGAAGTATTTGCTGATGATGGTTCTTTTCATGCAATTTGCTGTTCCAGTGTTCAGTGCTGCACAGCAGACTTTGGGAAATTCCAGCCATCTCCTACTGGTTTGCTTGAGGAGTCGTGTGGTTTCGTTTTAGTCTCTGGACAAATAATGCGTGTTTTTATGGGCAAAGCCTTTCTGGGACTCCACAGGCAATCCATGGACATCCAAGGGTCTCTGGAGCACAGGCTGGAAAAGAGTGGTTTAACTGCTGCACTGCAGCTGGTTTCAGACCACTTGTGTTCCTTTATCAGCACTGCATAAACCTATTGATGACCTAAATGTGGATGCAGAGCCCTGGCCTTTATTGCTTGTTTTATTCCATATTTCAAATGTTTTCTGGTTTTTCTAGCCATGCTTTCATGCAGCTGTTGCTCTCTGAGCTGCTCTTGCTCACACACAGCATCCTGCTTGCATCATTGTTTGTGTGGCTCATTAAAACACACACATGTTTGAAATGAAAACTCTCCTGAGCATTTCAAACTCGTCACCTGGCAGTGTGTTGGACAGGATTCCTGGGACTGATGAGAAGCACTCGGTGAAATATGTCAGCTCCTCATCCTGGAATTTGTAAACAGATAACCCTCATCAACAGGAGAGAGGGAAATGCTTCCTAAAGCAATTTTGTTGCTTTTGTAATAGATCAGATTTGTGCCATGTGGTACATAATTCAAGAGAATATTTGAAGAGTAAAGCTATAGATCCTCTTAAGTGACTTTGTTCTCCATAAGTCTGGGCTGAAGGCTGTCCCATATCCTTCTCTAATGATATCTGCAATACATTCAAATACTTTTGAAAGTTTTTTTGCTCAAGACCAGCTTGCTGCTCTAATCCTATTTGCTCAGCCTTCATAGTTGATCATGAGAAAGAAGGTTCTGCTTTTATTATTTGCTTTTTTGTCAGAAAGACTTATTTCTTAAAAAAAGTAAAGTATTAGCAAGAGGAAAGAAGGGATTGTAATAGAATGAAAGTGGCACTGGGGCTCTGTGTGTGAAGCAATATCAAAGTCAAAACACAGAGCCTTGTAAGCAGGCCAAAACTTACCTTTCAAGGTGAATTTTTAAAAAACAGTATGGAAAATTTCTGATGAGAGTTGAAATCACTTTTGTCAGCTAAATTAATCTGCCCCTGTGTCCTGTCAATCATTTCATGCTGCAAATAATTGATCAGCGAGAGAAATTTGGGCTGTGATTTAAAGGGAATTAATTCATAATTAAGTTGGCTTACTTTGGATTTTCATCTTTAGGGAGAATAGGCTGCTAAGCATTCCTAATATCTGCCACTTAGTTGAATATTAGGAAAACCCTTCACAAGAGATTAAGGAACTCCTCAGGTGAGGGAGATGGGGATTCAGGAAGTACCTGAATTTAGGACTAATTTAGGGGTCTGGTGTAATCTACAAGGTGAGCTCCCAGTCACCCCAGGAAGTGAACTCCCAGTTATCCCATGAAGTGAGGCAGAGCAGCAAGGGCAGGATCCTGTGTTTGCAAGGGAAGCAGGCAGTTAATCCAGAAACCTTTCCGTGGTGACCTTCCCTCCGCTCTGTTTCTCTGATGCAGCTCCTGTCAGCAATGTCCAGGAAGAACAGTGCAGTCCTGTCTTTGTCACTAATTGTAGGGTCTTGGGGGAGCTTCTTCCTGAGCATTCCTGGAACTGTCTGCATTGTTTCAAAGGGCTGCTTCCTTCTCTCCTGTGCTAATTGTTGTTTATTCTGTCCTGCTCCTGGGTTATTCCCTTGCAGATGGATGTGTTCAGAGTGCTTTAATACAGCGTGGAACATTAGTTCTGAATGTCATTTTCCATTTTATTTTTTATGTTGCCTTAAGAGGTCTTTTTAAACACCCCGAGTGTCTGTTTCTGCCATGGGAACACTGCACAATCAATTGCCTCTGGTGTGTTTTAGGATCAGCGGGATGCTCTTCCTTCCCCGGTGCATTTCAAACCCTGTTTGCTCCTGGTGACTCGCTGTGTTGGACAATGCTCCGTGATGAATTGCATGAGGGGCCCTCAGCAGTCAGGAAAGGAGGCACTGTGGTCAGTGCTCAGATTTATTGCAGAGCTTGTGAAGTCATGGAGTGGGATGAGTTTCTGCCGCTGTGTTTTCAGCCCTTGCAGCTACAGGAAAAAGCCAGGAAATGTGACACAGAAGACTGATGGCAATAGCAAGCATCAGGAAGATTCAAAATACACACCCCTCGTGGTTTTAAGGCAGTCTTGCTGTTCCTTAGGGTCTGGCTTGCAGTTTGTCTGTTTGAGGGTAAGCAGCCTTGCTGAGGGTACAAAAGGAGAAAAGTAAGGAGAAAAAAAGGGGAGGAAGTGAAGAAGAGCCTGCCCTTGAAAATGAGACAGTGAGCTGTGTTATCTTTTTGTGTTGCTCTTCTGGCAAGGTGTTTGTCCTCTTGCCTGGCAACGTTCTTGCCTCTCCCTTGGAGTGGATCTGTTCATTAGTGTCTCCAGACAGAGGTAGTTTAGCTTTTAATTAAAATACAATTTGCAGGTTTTTTCGTGTGTTAATGAGACAGCAAAAATGAATTCGTTGAAAGAGGAACAGCTATCTAGGCCTTACAGCAGTGAAAGTTAGAGCCTCATTAGTAGCTAATTATGCAGCACAGTATATAAATAGAGCTGTTGTGGCATTAGAAACAGCTCCAGTGCCTTACCTAATGACATAAAATGTTTACAGTCTGTTCTGAGTATGGGCTAATGCCTTCCTGAGGTAATTAATGGCATATTTAACAGTGACACAGCTGGAATCACAATTGCTTTGCAGGTACAAGTCGAGGGCAAGGGAATGCATTAAAGTCTTTAAGGAACGGATAATTTGTCTGCTAATAAATATATGAAAACCTTTCAGAAGATGCTGGAGGAGCACAGGATTTATGCAGGAAGTGGGAAAATGTCTGTGTCTGACAAGGACAGGGTGCACTGGCCTTTATTTTCATGTTCTCCAAAAGGGAGCAGTGAGATGCCAGAGCTCCAAACTGGCACTTCCAAAAGGGGAATAAGAAGAAGGTGCTCGGTATTTTGAAAATCCTTATTTTTTGATATAAAATGGCAATCAAGGCTGATAATACACCCAAGATGGAACAGAAGGGATTTTGTTTCCCTGTGTGGGCCCTTGTAATTAGACACACCCACTCAGAACAGTACCTTAGTAGCAAGTCCAGTTCTGCTTTTAATAAACTGAAGCATCCATAGAATTTTTTTGCTCTGCCTAATAAGATCTCCATATGCAGCTTAACAGCCGATTCTCCCAAGAATGGGGGCAACATCCTGGCCCAGCACACCAGAGTTGAGCTGAGGAATGTTCATGCTAATAAGAGAGGCCTGTAAAATGGTCTGGGCATTAGTCACCGTGATTCCAATTACTGTGGTATTGACCAGCAGCCACAGAGCTGAATCAATTATTCCTTTAAAAATACAAAAGGCTCTTTCCTGCTTCAATTTGTTCAGCAGTTAACAAGTTTAGCATTTTTTTCCTGGGAGATGATGTGGATGTGATGACCAAGTTAGAGACTGATTAATGTTTAGCTGGGGGTGGGTGAGTTGAAATGACTTTGCTGTCAATCCAGCGCTTTATCTTGTAGTCGTGATGCTCAGTGAAATAACACAGAGCAATGGAAAACATCATTATTGCATGTGTTAATGACTTTATCTAGTGGGAGAGGAGTTACTGACCTGCAGGTTTGTGTTACCTGCAGATAGGAAAACGAGCCACGTGCTAATTGTGGTGGGATTAGTTCAGTTCATTCAGGAAAATAACTCTTTGTTCATAAAGAGGTCTGGGTAGGCCAGTGCTGAAAGCCTGAGCAATCTGTTGCACATGGAATGGGTGCAGTTAAAAAACCTCAGTGCCACCATTGCTGAGAGCCCACCGAATTGCCCGAGCCCTGATTTACAGGGCCAGCTCTGTGTGTGCGTGAATTATGGCTGCTGATGTCTCAGTCTGAGTTGTTTAATTACCCTGGTCAGTGTGGATTGATCAGATTTGCTGTGTTAAAAGCCTTACATTTCTGCACGAGTATTCTCTGATAGAAATCCATCGGCCTTGTCCACAAAGAGCGCCACCAGGAACATTTGTCTGGATTTAAAATAGTTTATGTTTCATTTTTATAATCGGGAGGGCAAGCAGGGGACTTAGAAACTTTCCAGATTAAAAGATATTTCTTACAGTGCTGCAGATGGTTCCTTTATTGTTAGAACCCTGGGATCTTATTTGGACCTGTATGAACATGATTGGAAAGACACTTATTAGAAAACAGCTATTAAATTAGGGGAATAGCAAGTGCAGAAGAATTAAAGAAATGGGTAAGGGCTTTGTCTGAGTTCTAGGTAACTAGCTGGCTGTATAGCAAAATATCCAGGACAGGAGAATTAAAATGCCCTGTTTTGTGGGAAAGCAGATGAGGGATGGAAATGTCATGTTGTTAAAATAGAACATAAGCTGTAAATGTGCCCAGTGGAGAATTTTTCAACCAGGAGTAGAGAATGCTGTATGGATACAAGTCAAGTGGAAATCAAGGAAGTAAGAGTAGTTAGAAGGGGCCCAGGGGTCCCTCTGTTACTAAGATATCCATAATCCCTCTCAAAAGCTGTACTCAAAACCTCTTCTTGGATAATAACATACAGCTTCAAAGCCAACCCACACAAGCCCTCACGGTGGATCTCAGCAGAGGGACATGTGGAAACAGATGTTCTGTGGCTAAATTAATCCTTGGAATGTTAATTAGCTCATTCTCTTTTTACTGTTTTTTTAAATCTTGTGGTTTAGCTGTTCTCTTTGCCTTGCAAGGTTTCACTCCTGGATCCACTGTTTCCATGGAGTACTTGTACTTCTTTTACTTGCACACAGGAATTAAACTTTAATAGAGCCCAGCAATATGGTCTATGAAACTGTACATAAGTTGTGACATAAAAATTAAGCAGAAGAAAGTGATGGCATATGTTGTCTTTTTATATTTTGTGCCTACCAGCTCAGAGAAGTATCCTCACAATTCCTAATGATGCAGGGGTGAAAATGCTTTATGGTTAGATTTCCTAAAGCCTGGCTTAATTTACACGATCTGAGAATTCCTCTGAAACCATTAGATTTGCTTTACCAAATATGTACAGTTAAACTATTTTACAGCTATTTAAATATGAGGCTTTAGAAACCCTTTACTATCATTTTCTGGCAAGGTTTTGATATTTTTCTGCTTTGATTATAAAAGAAATAATTGATGTAATATTGTGGTTATTAATGTAAATTGCTTCATGTATCAAATCAATGATGGAATCATCCAGTGGAAATAAGGTCTGGTAGATGAATCTTGATTAAAACATTTATGGATCAGAACAGTTTCAGAGACTATAGTGCAGCGGGACAAACTTTGTCTTTATTTTGATAGGTGTTTTTTAATTGAAAATCCTACCTAAATTGTAATTCAGAAACTTGCTTTTTAAATGTACTACATCTTATATTTATTAAGAAAAATATGCTTCTTTTACATGGCTGTGCCAGTACTGAATTAATTCTAGATGAGTCTTTAGTGGAGATGGGGAAATGAGGGTTCTGGGAGCTGCTCTGCAGTTCAGCTTTGCTGTTGCTTGGGAGTTGCTGATGGAGGAACCAAGCTGGGCATTGCTGCGGGAACAGGGCCAGGAATGATCTTTGTTCAGCAGGGCAGGGGCACAGAGCCCTGGCCCAGAGCAGGCCAGTGTCCATTCCCCTGTGTGAGGAGCACCAGAGGTGCAGATAACCCAGCTGAGGGCAGGGCTCCGTGCCTCCATTGCAGAGGAGAGGGAATAAAAACATCTCTCGTCCCCGGCCTGTTGAACAAAAAGATGCAGAATTCAGCAGAAAGAGGCTGGAATTTCCTTCCCAGCCCAGCCCATAGTCAGTACCTTGTCACTCAGGGACTGGCATTGCCTGCAGCTGCCTGGAGCCCACTGGAGCACTGGCTGCTGTTTTCCTGCCTTAAATGTCTGCCTCTTCTGGAAGTGCTGCTGAGTGTTGCTAGTGATTGCCTGAAGACACAAAGCACTGTGGAAAGTGAACATTCATTTAAATTTGCATTCTTTCTTGGAGTTCAGCTCTTGAAATATCGCAGTCCTCTCCCAGTTGGTTCTTCCTGTGCCAATCTCTTGCAGGTCTGCCTTGATCAATTCATTCTCCATCTCTGTTATCTCTTCTGTTTTGACATCTGTGTGCCCACAGCCTGATGCAGCATAAGTGAAGTAGAAAACAGCTCAGGCAGACATGGAAAATCAGATTCTGTTCCTGACATATGGCCAGGAGTGAGCTCAGGTATCACCACGAGCAGCCACAATGAATAGTTCCTGCTCTGTTACTGACACAAACCAACGTGCCCTTGGCTCACACCCAGAGCTCTGAGCAAGGGCTCCTCCCCTTTGGTGATTCAATGGTTTGAATGTCTTTGTACGTGTGTGAAGGGTTTATGCTGCTGTTCCCTTGGGTTATGAATTCATTTCCTGCAGCTGCCATCATATGAAATCTATTGGTGCCTTTTCTAGGTGGGCTTTTAGAGCTTCCATTGGTGTCTTCCCCTCACCCCCTTTTCCCCTTGTTCTGTTGTTCAGTCTGTGGAAATGTTTCTCTCTCTGTGGTGCCTTACAGCACTGGGATCATCCGTGCCAGGAGCCCCAGAGGAGAGCAAGGTTTGTCACATGCCACAGACTGAACCTTCTGGCCCCTGGAAAATGCTTTTGCTCCAAAGCAGCACCTTCCATCTCCAGTACAGGGAGCTGTGGCAACACAGGGCTTGGTGACATGCACAGAAAAGACTTCATCTGCTTTGTGAGCTGTATGAAAATATGATGAAATGTGCTGTCCACTAAATGGGAGAGCATTGGGATTCCAGCCAAAGAGTCATAGGATTAATCTCAGGAACATAAAATGTGCTCTTTTAGTGAAATGAATCCTCCCTCTCAAACAATTGCAGCAGGTGGGCAGCTTTGGCTTGTTTCCATCATATCTGCTTAGGCTCCTCTGGCAAACATTTGATTTATTCCTATATACCTAAAATAAATTAGTATATTTACTTCAGCAAATCAATTGGCATGGCATGCTTTCCAGGGAACTGCTTTAACAGGCATATCAGTGACTTCAGCATTTTATCAGGATTCTTGACTTCCATAAGCAAAAAGAGCAAGGGGGAAACTAAGAAATCCAAAAACTGCATCAGGGAGGTAGAAAAGTCTGAGATAAAATGGAAGTTAATTTCCTATTAAATGTGACCGGGTATTTAAATTATTAATTGCCATCTATTGTTATTTCAGTCTTGGATGCCCATGGAACATGAGGAATGAGAGCTAGAATGATAAAAGGGTTTGTGAGAGAAATTAGATGGAGGTGATTTCTTGCTTCATTTTTCCACAAAATTTGTCTGGGGAAAGTCCATTAATTCAGACAAGACTTTGACCCACTGAGGGAATGGGAATCAGCTTGGCGAATTCAGAAAAATCCAAAGACTTGGCATAAAAAGCTACTTCATAGCTGGTATGACAAAGCTAAAAAGCCAATACCTTGCTGAATCCCATTTCTCAGATTCCAGTTTTAATAAATAGATTTTTAATAGATTTTTTAAATATAAAGCAACAGTACTGCTAATCTAGTCATTACTGGAGTTAGATGAATTAAGATACAATTAATAGTGTTATTTCCTGTAGTGATAAATTACCAGAAGTAGCTTGGTTTTGTCTTTATTACAAGTCTGTCCCTTTTTAGTGAAAAATTGTTCTCCTTGTTTGTTTTCCCTGAAATTGTGGGTTGATGATAGGTAGTATTGATAGTATTTAATGATACTGTCAAGTGCTGCTGCTTCACTTAGAAAGAAGACCTGAAGTAATTCATTCTAATGTGCACTGTGAAGTTTTATTTGTATTTAGCTGTATCCAGGTTATTCCTAAATATGTCAAAATTTCATTTAAACAAGGAATTATAAATGAGGGGGTGTGTTTACTTCTTCTATTCAGTAAATTTCTTGCAAAGACACAAACATGTGTGTGCCAAGTTGGGCAGCAAAAGCATTACCAGGAAGTAGTTCTAGGCCAGCTTTTCCTGCTTCATTTAAATCAGATTCATTTGGTCTGTCTTGCTGGGATGCCTTCCCCAAATAGTGCTTACACTTCCTAAGCTGGGGACAGAAATTCTCTTGTTCTGTGTAAGATTTACTGAAATGTTCTGCCTTCAAACAGGATCTCAGCCTAACCCAGAACAGCAAACTAGAGAAGCAAAGCTGATGGGTTGCATTCACAGGTGACTTACTCTGGGTGTGCAGACACTCCTCTTCTCCATGTACAGAGGGAAAAACAGATGTTCCTGCTCAGCTCAGACCCACGGGAGACCTTTTAACCCATGGCCACCATCCAGCAGCAGGGTAATGCCACCAGCCTCGGGAGGATGGCTGTTTCCTTGTGATTGATTTACCAAAAAGGTCAGCCCCAGACATGACACCTGTTTGCACTGTGGTCCAGCGTTCACCCCACAGTTCTGTAAACTGCTGAAATGTTCAGGGAAAAAAAAATATGAGATGAATTGGCTGTTTCAGTGGGCTTCCAAAAATATTCTGAAATACTGTTGCCATTATGGGCACATAGCATTGCTCTGGGTGAGATTCAGGGAGGAGCTCGGGAAGAGATACCAGGAAGGGAGGAAAGAGCTGTCTGAAAGGAGAGCCATGATGGGACAGGATGTACACGGTCACTGTGCTGGAGAATAAATCCTTCAGGAAGAGAGGGATCCAAAGCGAGTTTATAGCCTGAAATGTGTTAGTTAATATTTATAATGTGCATCCACCTTTCTCTGTGTCTTGGCTGTGCACTGGCTCCTGGCTGGTCTTGTGTCAGGTACAAATAATGATATTAAAGCAGGTGATTAATGTCTGTTTGAGACAATTGGGAGGTTATTTCCAGCTTTGACAGCGCTGCTCTTTGTGCAGCACACGAGCACAGCACATGAGGTACTTTGCTCACAACACAGAGAGGTGTTTTATTGATCTCCTCCCGTTCCACTTCACTAATTCTGCCAATTTTCAGGCAGGCACAGCACCAGGATAATGGAGTCAGCATCCACTGCAGCTGCCTGGGCCAGCCAGGCCTGGGGAAATCAAAGAAATTGTACAAGTTATGATGAGGGGAAGAAGAAGGGGGGAAATCCCCACTTCTGAGGTAGTGGGGTTAAAGGGATTTAAAGCTAATTGGAGGCCTGAAAACAGGAGCTGCCATTTAAAAGGGCAAGTGTGAATTGTACTCTGAAATGAAAACCCAGATTTTGATGAGAGTTGTATGTTCTAAGCCATATAGATATAGCTATATATCCTTGGAAGTGCTCATTAAACCAACAGATTTTATGCAGTGCAAAAATGAAGAGAGAATTACTGAGTAGAATGGTGAGAAATAAAGGGATTTTGTCTGTATATATTTTCAACACTTCCATCTACTGGAAAAAATTATTTCTATATAAAAATGTCACTTATTGGTAAATAATGAAAAAACGTTAATGCCTGAGCTGGCTGGAAACACAAAAAACTGTGATTAATATCTGATTAATTATTAAGTAACAACTTTAGTAATACATTTTCCCTGTGTAGACACAGTCATAGTTGGTATAACCCATATTAAGATAATTCAGAAAAGCATGTCTGTGTACAAGAAATATATGTATTATCCAAATGGATTCAATTAAACCCATATCAGCAGTCAGTGCCTCAAAAATTAGGAAATCGCTGATATTAGCTGTTCGAGGGCATACTTAATTTATTCCCACTTGGATTCTGGCAATATTAATTTATTCTGTAGCAAATACCTTAAGTGTACAGTAATTTTACACAATGCACAAAAGGGAATGAAACCAATTAAGCGAGCAACAGAATGAAACAAAAGCAGCAAGGAACACTTTTCTCAGGAAGTGGCCTCATTCTGGTACCTCATGATCAACTCCTAGATCTTGTATTTCTGTTTTTCTTAACAATCCTGTGAAAAGGCAAAAGGAATATTAATTACATTATTAATTAAATCCAGAGTTTGTACTGTATTGTGAAGCACTAAGATAACACTGCCAAGAGAAATAAATCCATTAAATGGGACTCAATAAAATGAACAATAGTGAAATGAAATGCATTCTAATCCGTGATTTCCCTTATTATCATCGCATCATGGAAACCACTTCTGTAAATGTGCCTCACGTGCCTGATGAGCTGACAGCAGAACAGTCTGGGAAGCATTTGTACCTTAGAATAATGTAGGATGTTCAACACCCAATTCAATACTTCCAAGATGAAAATATTCCTCTCCTGTAAATGAGATAAAAATATCAATTAGAAATTTAAGATCTTATTCATGTTAATGAGGAGTAGAACTTGGACATGGATGGTGTGTGCAGATCACAGATTTTCTTTCATGACTGTCAGAACACTTGGCTTTAAGGCAAAACAGGACAAACTTGTCCCTGTTTGCTCAGGCTGACTTGTTGTGCCTTGGTTTTGTTTTCCAAAGGTGCTGCTGCTCTGTGCTGGTTCCCTGTGACCCATTCCTCATGGCTGCTGATATCCATGGGTACCAGATGTGGTTTGTGGCCGGGTGGCTGTGCTGTCCCCAGCTTCTGTGCTTTTGGGTTGGAGGGTTACAATTGGCAGCAGCCTCTGTCAGGAGCACTGCAAATCCCTTTGGTTTCATGTAACTTTTGTCCATTTTGAGAGAGAACATTGGTCAGGTACTTCCACTACCGGGCTGCCTTAACTGCATTTTTTTATCAATTGCACAGTTCATGGGTTGTAATGGTTTCCAGACAGGCGCAGAGTTTTTTGGTAGGTGTAATCTGCATTTTTTAATATGTTGTGTAAATACTCAATTTACTATTTAGTTAGTAGTGCTAAAGAAGGAGCTTAAATAAAGGTGCTGTTCTAGTATAATTAGCACAGCTGTTTGTGGCTCTGCTTCAGATACCAATGGTGTTTATTTCATGACAAAGATAAGACAAAATGGAGCTGGGATTAGCTTGAGAATTCCAACCCAAGGAACTGCCTCAACAGCAGTTTCTTGGCAGAAGTCAAGCAGGAAGGAGGAATTCTTAAATAAACAAAGCAGCCCATTGCAGCATCCAAAGGTGCTTGTTACTTCTTAGGAACAACAGGCCTTCATGCACCTGTATTTATTTTTTTCCCCTTTCTTTTGGTCTGGGAAAAGAAGATTTAGTTTGTGATTGGAACCCCTGGATTGAGTTTTGAAGCTTAACAGATGAGACTCGTCTGTCCGCAACACTGTGCAGATAAAGGCACCTTTCAGCAGCCCAGTTTCAATAATCAGTGCCTGAGCTTCAGAAACAGCTCATTTTATTTATCAGTGCTTCTGTCCCCATCCACATGTGAGTCAGGAGCTGCTCTGGGTGTAGGCCATAAATGAACTGTTGACATGAACTGGATGTGATGTAAATCAGGGCCCTACAAAGCTCGTCAGTGAGCAGGAATCAATAGGAAGGAAACAGTAAAATTTCAGCAATTTTTTGCTCTGATAAATAAATGGATTACTCTGTGCTCTTCTGGGAGGAAGCACAGCACGGGAGTGGAAACCTGGATCTCTGCTTTTCACCTTACTCTGCTGCAACACAGGCACAACACCAGTGACTTACATTTGCCTGACCTTCATCTATAAACACAGCCCTCGTGGTTTTATATCCTTACATCTAATTTCAGTTATGTTCATTGTTTACAGGCATATAAATATATTCTGGAGATACATCCTGTGTATAATGAATAAACAGAAATATTTACAGTTAATAGTTTGGGGATTAGAATAGCTCTGCTTTTTAATCCATATTTCTCTTTCACACTTGTCCAGGTACCTGAATTTTTCACCATTCCAGTCGATGCAACAAGGCCTTGTGTCTTGGAGAAAAGAGCCAATTGTTTCTGTTTGGGAAAGCTGCCAAAGGAGCACAGCTCCTTGCCCCCAAGGCCAGGATGATCACCCCTGTCAGTGACCCAGGGCTCAGACACACTCTGGTACCAGGTACGAGGATGTCACCTCCTGTTGCCACCATCCCTGTGGTTTTCCCCTCTGTGACCCCATCCCAGAGTGCAGGGTGCACCTCTGCTGCAGCTGAACAGCCACACTTGGTGAACACATTTAGCAAGGCTGTGGGCCTGCTGTGACCCTCCAGCCACAGACTGGGATTTAGAAACAATTCTCCAGCAGCACCAGGCTGTGCCTGAGGATCCAGCAGTGCTGAAACCTTTCCTGGCACTGGGAAAAGAGAAAACTTGTTTGCCATGTTCAAGTAACAGCTGAAAGAACCTGCATTTTGTCAAGGCTTATTTTCTTCCTCTGTCGGCCCTTCCCTTTTCTATCTACCTGTTTTGGGGTTTTTTCATTTTGAATTAAAGTTCTGATTGTTATGGAGTGTTCTGAAAGGCTCTGGAGAAAATACATGTGTTGATTAAAGTTAAGGAAACTTTTGAAAATAAATGTTTTGCAAGTAGAAGTGGCGTTTTGGTCAGTGTTTAAAGACATGCAGAAAGAAAAAAAAAAGACAATAAAACAATCCCAAAATACAAAGACATTGTTTTAAGGGCAAGTTTGATCTCTGTAAGAAAATTCTCCAGAATTAGTAATTTCATTTGAAAACAAGGAAAACCAGACCTTCTGTTTAGAATAATTATAAAAAAGGTGGTTGAATATACATTTAAAGAACTGTTCCATAATACTTTGAAGATATTAAGACTTTTAAAAGTCATTTATTGACATTTTTTTTTCAGGACCTGACCTAAAGTTAATTACAGTCAAAGGTGGAACTGCAGCAGTTGATAAAATATACTAATCTACCAACTTCAGTTAACATGAGTATTGGAAGGAAAGAAGATTTCGGACAGAAAAAAAAGGACTAAAGTGCAGCTAAGAAGAAATTTTGGAACTTTGAGGTTCAGAAATGCCTGCATACCAGTACTTTATTATTGCCAGCAACACTGGCACAGCTTAGGGGTGTGAGCCCCTTTTTAAATGCATATTCCCTTCACAGTGGATCTGAAAGCCTGTCAGGAAAATCAACCCTTTTAGCAGCATTTACATCTGTACTCAGCCTGCAGTGTTGCTGGATCTCTGTGGGACTTAAACGTATCCTGAAATGCTGCCCTTAGAGACTTTTCCTGAGAAACTCATTTTCTGAAACACGGCCTCTTAGTGCATGGAAAACCAGCAAAGCGTCTTTGTCTTCCCATTTCCTGAACTTCAGCTCAATTATAAAAACACTAATTTTTAAAAGTTCTTCCAAAGGAGCTCTTTTCTTGTCACCATGTGTCACTCTGTCAGTCATACTTCAAGCCATGGATTTGAAAACCGACCTGCAGAAGCAGCTACCTTTGTCAGAAATTTAACTTGACAGCTTCTCTGGGGGACTTTCAATTAGGATTTTTTTTTTTTTAAGAAAAAAAAAAGAACACTAAAAGTGTCAGTCCAAATGCAGTGAGCAAATGCTGGTATATGGGAGGCCTACACATACTGCCTTCTACTTCAGGATGATCAGGAACATAAATGCCAAGTTTTGGAGAAAAACAAATTTTAAAAACTTGTTTCAGGGACACAGAAAGAGCAGTTTCTGCTGTTTGAGGGGCTGGGTGGCTCTGAGGCCTGATGGGCGTCGCTGAGGGCTCAGCCCAGCCGGCAGAGAGGTGGCTCTGTGACACTGCTCAGAATCTCGTGTTTTCCACTTCAAACTTGGGAGTCTTGATGAAGGAAGTTGAAAAACCCCAGCAAATTTCAGTGCTGCTTGCTGAAAGCTTGGATTCTAAGGCGGTGGGAGCTGCTGTGGCTGGAAAGAGCCGAGCCCTGGGCCCGGCTCGGAGCCGCCTCAGCCTCGAGGGCAAAAGCCCCTCCCCGTGTCCGTGTGAAAACGGGAGCGAGGTGTGGGAGCTGCCGTCCCTGGCCGCTCTGCTCCCGGGCTGCCTCCCTGGAAACCTCATTGCTGTGGATGTGGGGGATCCCAGGATCCTGTGGAAGCCCTGGCTGCCCTTCAGACCGCCCCGAGCCCGTCCGGCCCTGCCTCGGGATCGCCGCCATCACCGCAGCCCCGTCAGCTGCGGTCAGTGTTACAGCCCCGCTCCAGAGCGGGAATTTCCTCGTCAAGCGTGGAGAAAAAATATACGTAATTGAGTTTATAGCTGGAAAAGTGGTAAAACAGCCCTTGAAGAAGTCATTAAATGTGAATGGACTCAATGATTTCTGCCTGAATCATCAGCAAGCTTTAAAGACACGCAGTGTGTGCGTGAGGGGAAGGCAGGAGCCCCGGCCGAGGACTGTTCCTGAAATCCCACTGAGTTTGTAGATTTTGTGATTTTATTTGTATCTGTCACCGAAACGTGACTGGAAAACTGATAGAAATGCTTTGGATAGACCCAAGGGGTGAAGGTGCTAAGGACAATGATATCCCGCACCAGCGTTCCTCATCCTCTGCCTTCTGCTGGAGCCGGGACTGTGGTACCGTGACCGGGTGTGTGCTGCGTTTTTTAAAGGTACTTTGTTTTTATAGTGTTAATTATAGATGGACAACAGCTGAGAAAGGAAGCAATTGTAAATACGCTCAAACTTCAAAAGTTTATTGGAATTTTTCTGGTCTGTAATAGTTCTGATGGGTTTGTGTGATCTACATGATAACTATTTTTCAGTAAGAGAAAAGCTTTTATGAAAGTGTTTCAATATTATGTCTCCATTTGGTGTGGGAGGGTTTGAGGGAGGCTGAGGGCGATGGTAACTTGCAGCCTTCAGGTGCTCTCAGCAGCTTATCCTTTAAGCGCAAGGTTTTTGTCTAATTCATGGAATGTGAACTTCAGGTAGCTAGAAAATGTCTTAGGCTTTAATTGCTAAATTGTCTCCCATCCCTAAATCTCCACCAAACAGCCAGTGTAAACTACAATTTAAATGAGGCTGACTGAGAAACAGCGTTCCCCTTTCAAAAATATCAAGAGATCTTTTTTCTTCCCCCTAGAATTGATGTTAATGTTTAAACCAAGTGTTTCCAGATAGCACTTATACTTTGAGAAGGGAAGATTTTAAATTAAGCTTTATTGTGTAAATGCTTGCTCTGCCCTTAGTATGTCGCTGTTTTGCACACAGTGGTCCCTGCTGAGAGCCAGTGGTTGGGATCCACCATCTCTCCTGGCAAGGCTGAGAGTCACAGGCTGGAACAACATGGAATCATTATGGAAATGATTGGCATTTAGGAGCTGTTCTGAGAACATGATTAGAAGGTAGAAGAAAGGAGAGGTCATTTTTCCCTAAAGAACTTATACTTGCAGAGTGAAATCTTACCCTTTGGGATTTAAGGTTGTATGCAGTGGGTGTGTATGGTATGTTAATACTAGTGCCAGCTAATAGTTGGCAAAAAGAGGTGAGCACAGGTAAGTAGTTGTATTTAAAATTAACTGGAAACCTGCCAAAGAATCCAACCATGAGGGAGGGCTTCGGCAAGGAGGAAAGCACCTGATTCGTGACTCTGCACATCTCTCAGGTAAGAAATTCAATGTTTTTGTGTCCTCAGGAGCACCTTTGTGGGCTTTTTAATACAGTTGAAAGGAAAATAACTAGCAAAAATATTTGTTTTTATTTTCTTTTGCGGCTGCATTTCTTGACTTTGCGTTACATATCTTTGTAAAAGAGATACTTAGAGGCATTCAGCTAAGTGATGCTTTTCTGTTTGTCTGTGAAACTGTGAAAAATGTGGAGCAGCAGAGCTGGGATTCCTGAGTTACAGAATGCCAGTTTCACTTGTTGGTACAGAGAACTTTGTGGCATTTCCTTGGAATGAGGGCAGAGGAGAAGCTGGGCCGCAGCTGTGGGCGTGGGCACAGAGCCCCCAGTGGGGCTGGGGCTGTGCAGGCACCCCCGAGGGATGCTCACAGAGCCCCCAGTGGGTCCGGGCTCCCCACGGGGCTCCCCCACACCCCAGGGATGCTCACAGAGCCCCCAGTGGGTCCGGGCTCCCCACGGGGCTCCCCCACACCCCAGGGATGCTCACAGAGCCCCCAGTGGGTCCGGGCTCCCCACGGGGCTCCCCCACACCCCAGGGATGCTCACAGAGCCCCCAGTGGGTCCGGGCTCCCCACGGGGCTCCCCCACACCCCAGGGATGCTCACAGAGCCCCCAGTGGGTCCGGGCTCCCCACGGGGCTCCCCCACACCCCAGGGATGCTCACAGAGCCCCCAGTGGGTCCGGGCTCCCCACGGGGCTCCCCCACACCCCACGGATGCTCACAGAGTGGTGCAGGCACTTGGAAGCATTTCAGCATTTCCATGTTTACTTAGACTCATGCCTAATCAGTTGAGTTGCTGTAAATTTCTCTTGAGGGAATAAATTACTGAAAAACATCCCTTCTCAAATATTGTGTTTAGTGAGGGAAAGCAGCACATCTTAGAAGAACTGCAGTAAGCCAGGAAAAAATGGCACGTTCCCATGTAAAGGATCACAGCCTTTGGTTTCCAACAGCAAAGTGGTTTTATGAGGGGAGAAAGGGAGCAGAGCTCTCGAGTAAGTTTCTGTGCTTTGGTGGTACAGGAGCTGTTCCTTGGCTGGCAGCAGCGGTGGGACACAGGAGAAGGGAACTGTTTGTGGGAGAGCTGAGTTTCTCTCTCACTTCTGTGTGTTGCACTTGGTGGCTGTGTCTGAGTTACATGAACAGATTTTTTTAAAGCTAAACAAACAAACCAACCTGAGAGTTCTCCATCACCTGGGCTGGGGAGCAGATGGGCAGTCGTTGTTGGAGCCTTCGGTTGCATTTTCCCTGTAATGAGCTTCTAATTGCTTGTCCAGAGCTGGTGCTAATCTATTTACACATATAATTCATTCTAGTTTTAAAATAATCACACAACCTTTTTAGGTTGTTTGTTCTTTTTTTTTGATTTGTGGAACATCAGACTGTCATGCTGGTGAACAGCTGCTGTGTTTATTCATGGACTACATTATGACTCCATTCTGGATGTGTCCATGGAAGGACATGTGATAGCTAATTGTTTCTCAGGTTAAAGGAAATAATGAATATCAATTGCAGCTACTTCAGCATGGCAGGAGAACGTCAGGAGTACCTCCCAGGCTTATGCTGGCTACCCATCATTTTGATTCTGTTTTCTGAGTTAGGAAATGGGACCCCACTGATGTGGCACATGATGTTCAACTTCCTGAAATTGAATTTGGAGAGGGAAACAGGGCTCACCGGTTTTGTAGGACACCTGGCAGACCGGTGGGAGTGGGTGAAATGTTGGTGTTTGCCATGAGAGAGCCCTGCTGTGCTGAGGGCCCAAAGAAGAGCTGTGCAGGCCTGAGAGTGGTGCCTGGTGCTGGCACAGCCTCAGTGACACCGAGCCATGGGACAGGGCAGCTGCGTGTCCCTGATCCCAGGAGCACAGCCTGGTGTGTGTGTCCCTGATCCCAGGAGCACAGCCTGGTGTGTGTGTCCCTGATCCCAGGAGCACAGCCTGTGTGTCCCTGATCCCAGGAGCACAGCCTGGTGTGCGTGTCCCTGATCCCAGGAGCACAGCCTGGTGTGTGTGACCCTGATCCCAGGAGCACAGCCTGGTGTGTGTGTCCCTGATCCCAGGAGCACAGCCTGGTGTCCCTGATCCCAGGAGCACAGCCTGGTGTGTGTGTCCCTGATCCCAGGAGCACAGCCTGGTGTGTGTGTCCCTGATCCCAGGAGCACAGCCTGGTGTCCCTGATCCCAGGAGCACAGCCTGGTGTGTGTGTCCCTGATCCCAGGAGCACAACCTGGTGTGTGTGTCCCTGATCCCAGGAGCACAGCCTGGTGTGTGTGTCCCTGATCCCAGGAGCACAGCCTGGGGGGCTGCTCGGGGCTGGCTCTGAGCTGCCCTTACAGAGCAGCGCTTGTGAGGGACAGAGGGGCAGAGCAGACTCAGTGTGCTGCTGACAGTCCATCTGCACACACACACACAGCCCTACAAGGGTGTCATCTAGGTTTAAAATAGCCCAGTCTGTCTCTCTGCATGTTTCCTGTGCTGTTAAATAAGTTTAAAGTGTGATTGATGATCTCCAGATCCAAACCTGGGTTTCTAAACCCTCCAGCTGCATCTGCAGCCCTGTGGTGAGAGCCCCTGTCATCACATGCCAGATCTTTCCAAGGCAGCTCACACATTTCCAGAGCTCTCCTTAGCAGTTAAATGGCTTTGTCACTGTTCTAAGGAATGTCACTCCTTTGGTTAATGACAGCATTGGGGCAGTGTTTCAGCTGGGCTTAGCAGGCAGTGCTAGTATGGTTTTGGATTCTCAGTTTTAAATTTTCTTCCTCTCTTTCTTTTTAATTGAAAGCCTGAGTTGAAGATAGAACATAGAATGTGCAGGTTTTCCATCACTGCTGAGCATTTGAACATTTCTTTGCCTTCCCTGCAGTGGCCTTTTCACATTAAAGGAACACATTAAAGAGGTGTAGAACATTAATGTGAGGTGCCGGTGGAAGCTTGACAACTGTCAGCTTTGCCTGTGTGCATTTACCTCATCCTCTGTGTTATTTATTCATCTGAAACTCTTTTGCAAATGAGGCAGATGAGAGGGAACCTGAGGTAAATGAAGCCTGTTTAGGGCAGTGGAGATGAGAAGGAGCTGGAACAGCAGCAGGAGCAGAGCACCTGGGTGTTGGTGGCTGCTGCCTTACCTGAGGTGTTCCCCTGAAAAACAGGGCTTGAATTATTCAGGAGTTACCAGCATCTCCAGCCCCAAAGCATCTTTATTCTTCTGAATGTCTACTTAATAACTATTTTATAGTTTAAACTCTGAGTCTTCAAATGATGAAAGGTGGCAAAAGGAGCAGACAGTTAAGAAAGTGAGCAAAGAAGCCTCTGTCTAAAGAGAAGGAAAGGTGAATCCAGTCTGTGCATTCAGGCACCAGCCCCACACAGAGAGAACAGAAAATGCAGCCCAGTCCTTGTGCTGTGTCCTGGTACCACGTACCTGGGGACGGATGGTGACAAGGCATTCCTGCAGATCTTTGCAGGCTCAGTTAAACCCCAGAGTGAAACTGTGGGAGTTTCAGATCTGCTCATCCCCTGGCTGTTTGAATTGGGTTTCACCTGGCCCAGCTCAAGGCAGGGGAATTGTTTGGGGAGTCTGTGTTCTCCAGCTGCTGCTGGGAGTGGAGCTGGTGCGCTGCCACTGCTGATGGATGTTGCATGAAGGATGGGAGCTGACCTCTGGCTGCAAAGCTTTGTGCTGTACAGGGCTCTCACCTCTGTAATTTGCATTCCCCTTGCTCAGTTTTATCCCTGCTAGGGGTAATAAATGGCCTGGGGAGCCTGGGCAGAGTTGTGTTAATCACAACAATCATAACAGAAACAAAAGGGTTCTGGCTGGAGAAATCAACATTAAGTCCATCAAGCTGGATTTCTTTTTAAATGGTTGGTTAGCTAAGCCAATTAAGAGCTCCTCCACTTATTATTTTGCTGGTTCATTTATTTGGGCAGCAGGATTTCAGGCACTGTGCCATACAAGCAATGTCAGTTTGATTTGGTCCCATCTTTTCTGTCCCCTCCTACCACATCAGGACCCCGCTGCTCTTCACAGCTCTGCGTTGTCTCAGGAATTCATTTGCAAGCTGGAGATAATCAGCATCTCCTGACTCTCTAGGGCTGGTTTGATTATTGATTGCTGAAATCAGCCTGAATATTGCACAGTCACAAACCCCCCAACATAAATCAGCTCTTTTAATGCTTGGGGGTTTAATGCTGCAGTCAGAGATCTGTGAGACAAGGGAAAGATGTGGATTCCAGTTGTCACTTCAGTTAATACTTGACTTTGTTGTACAGCAGGAAATGCTGGCGCATCTCTTTGAGCTGGGTTATCAGAGACCGCGTTCCTGCCGTGCTGTGCCCTCTCCCAGCGCTGAGGGTGAGGAGGGAGGGTTTGTGTGCAGGGGCTGCTCACAGGGGCAGCCCTGGCTGTCTGCACACGTGAGCAGGAGAGTGCAGGAGCCGAGTCTGGCTGGCAAAGGCTGTTTCTGGGAGCTGGCACTCGTGGGACAGGGCAGCTTTTGAGGGTCTGATCGAGGGAATTATGTGCTGACATTCACTGTGTCCTCCTTGGAGCTCAGCAGCTCACTGGACTGGATGAATTTTGAGTATCTTGTTCAGAAGGGAATTGTTACTGCATTTCAGTTCTAGAGATGCCAGAATTCTTCAGGCAGTTCAATATGGGGAAAATGTATTTTGTCATAAGCTTTATTTGTTTTGCTGTTATCACCAGCTCACATCTCTTTAACTGCTTTTTGCAGTATGGACAGAAATTCAGATATTCAAAGCGTGCATCACCATTGCTGCTGTCTTGGGATGCATGAAGACTCCTGCTGTCCTTGTAGCGCATTTCTGTAACTCACACGTTTTTATGAAATTTCAGATGAGACCTTTTTTCAAAAAGACTTCTGTCTCTGTTATTGTGTAATAAATATATGTGGAGAGCTAAATCTGCTTTTGTTCAGTTGAAGGGTTACTGCATTCAGTGGCCATAATTTAGTTTCTGAATGGCCTGAAGATTTTCTGGCACGGCTCTGAAGAAGCCACTTCAGAGAGCAAAAAGGCTTTTCCTGTCCTCTTGTGCTGTGATGGCACTGATGTGGCTTTGGGTTTGGCATTAGTCCTGTGGTTCTCTTTCTGGTTGGAACTGCCACAGAGGGCTTGAGACTTTCAGAATACCTCAGGTATTGGTTAGTCATTGCAGAGTCTTAGTTTTGTGGGCCTTTTGCTTTCAACACTAAATGTCAATTTTTGTTTTTCTTTTTTTAAAATCTGATGGTATTTTGGTTAGATAGATAGCTGAAAGGATGGAGGTTTAGAGATTTATGTGTCAGAATGTAAAGAAATGGGTCAGGCGATGCTCAAGTGGGGCTTGCAGCAGCAGAGCTGGAAGTGGCAGCAGCACGAGCTGAGCAGCCACCATGCCCTGACTGGAGGACTCATTTTTCAGGCCTCCTGATCAGGCTGGTGGAAATGCACCCCCAGAACTGTTTGCTCTGTGGTTCCAGGGGTTATTTGAGTTTGAGATAAGAGCAGTGCAAATCTGTGTAATGTTATCCTGAAGTGCAGATCAGTGCCTACTGGGAAATTGGCAGACTCCCCTGGTGCTGCAGAACAAATCAAGGCACCACTGTTCGTGTTCTTGCCTTTCCAAGAGTGTCACTCATCCTTCATCAGCAATTCCAGGATGCGAGGGAGATGCCATTGCAGTGATTGCATTGCCTTTGTCATTTGTGTGTGCATTAACCACGTTCATCAGTCAGTTTGCTCACAGGAGCAGCCTGGGGACTTCCCTTTGCAAGGTGCATTCATAGTGAAACCCGAGAGGTTCTGTTTCCTTTTGTTTATTAACTCCTCCCTGCACCGTGTCCTTCTTGTGGCAGTGTGCATTCCCTCCCAAGCCCTGCAGAGCACAGAGGTAAATACTTGAGGACATCACCTGTTTTTCAGCTGCCCACACAGCGTTCATGTATCTTAGCTAAAGCTAGACCCGATTCTGAAACCTCTTCCATGGGGTTTCATGAACATGAAACATGAGCCTAACAATTGCTAATGGCTCCCCTCACTGTGCAGTTTCTGCGCCCTGAAGGTGAGGGGTAGGAAATGCCCTCCCCTGCCCTCTCCCCAAGGTGCTGTGCCCAGGGCAGCTGGGAGATGAAATGCACTGAGGACGCGCTGGGCGCTGTCGGTTCGGGTCAGTGCAGGGCTGAAACTGCAGGAGAGAAAGGAGAGGTGTCCCAGATATTTGATATGTGCCCTCTGTGTACAGTTTCATGTCCTTTGAGCGCTCCAGAAATCAGAACTCAGGAGTTCAGGAAGTTCCAGCTCTCTGCTTGATTTTTATCCCCATTCTCTAGCAAGTGACAACGAACTGAAGTATTATTCCAATAATCTTCTTGTTTATTGTTGTTCAGAAAAGGGCTTCTGGCTAAATGTTCGTTACCATTTTTTTCACATCCCAGCCAATACAGATCATGGCTTTATGGGTGCACTTTAAAAATGTCCCATTTAAAACTTTCTGAAGGCTATTCAAAAAGTTACTGTATACACTCTGTATGCAAAAATGCGAATCTCCTCTTGTTTTTTTTCATTTGAAGGAGAATGGCAAAATGATGAGTTGTGAGGAGTGGCATTTCCCCGTGCTGCCATCTCTTTGCAGTGCCCTGAAAGGCTGCCCTGCCCACATCCATTCCTCTTTTCTCTGGGGCCAGTTCTGCCGTTTGCATCCAGGTCAGTCCCGTACCGAGCCCGTGGATGATGGCAGCGGCGCAGGGCAGATATCGATCACACCAGTGTGACGAGGGCTCTTTGTTCAGCGCGGCCCAGGCTGGCACTGCCCTGCCCTGGGGACCATTAATGCTCACGGGGAGTTCGTGTCCCTCAGCAGCGCTTCAGGCACGGCGTGCTCGGCTCTCGGCGATGGGCTTGGACGGGCAGCACGGCAGCCTGAGGCGTGGGATGTTTATTTCTGTGTGTGCCACCTTTTAAAAAGCATTTTTAATAGCCACCACTTGTTCGATATGCTGTGAAATTCCGACTGAAAGGCGCTTAGAGCTGGGCTTGCCCAAACAAAACCAGACCAGAAGCCCCCCGTGGCTGTGGCCGAGCCGATGATCGGCCCCTGCAGCCGGGGCTCGGGGCTGGGGCGGGGCAGCCGCAGCGCCCTCACGGCTGTGCCGGCCGTGCCGCCCGCAGTGCCCGTGGCACGGAGCGCCGTGTGGGGCTGGCACGGAGGGCTGGGGCCGGGCTCGGCGCTGTGCGCAGCGAGGAGGAGGAGGAAGGTGCCTTCCTCCCGGTCCCGTTTGCTGGGAGCAGTGACTGTCACCTCCGGGCTGTGCACACGGCTGGTGCTGAAGGAGCTTCACATTTGTGATGTTCGCCTTTCCCCTCTCCTCTGCTGTGCCAGGGCTGCTCAAACAGGACTTTGGCTTAGTTGGAGCCTCTAACAGTTACCGAGGTGCGAGTACCATTAGCCAGTAAATTTTGGTTTATTTTAAAGGAATTCAGCAATGCCCCTCAGTATTTCAGCTAATGGCATTATGTGCCTGGATTCCTCGGTGTCCTCTCAGAATTCTTCCCCTGCAGCTGAGCACTGCACACAAAGCTGTCCCTAATGAAACCCCATCATTGTGGGTAGCTGCTGCTCTGGGAGAGGAAAGCTTTCCCTGTGGAAAAGCAAGCAGCCCAGTTCTGCACAGAGAGCACAGTTCCTCCAAACTTGTCCTGTGCAATGTCAGAGCACAAGCTTTAATGAATGTGGTGGAACCGTGGTGCAGGTGTTCATTCTAAAGAAATGAACATGGAAACAATTTATTTTTGATTATTCAGTTTATTAGCACACAGTTCCCTGTGCAGCCAAGCCTAAAATAAAGCGGGTTTGGGGCTTTTATCCATGGCTTAGTGAGGGCTCTTTGAGTTGCCATTCAGCTCAGCAATGTTCCCGAAATGCCTCAGTTCCAATTTCACTCTGTATTCCCATTCACAGGGCTTCCCCTCCCTCCCCCTGCCCTGTACTCTCTGGAGATCCTAAACAACCTACACAAATTCCATTTTATTGCCCAGGGAATGGTGTTATTTGAGGATTCAGATTGTTTAGGTGCATCCCAAGTAGGATATTTGGCAAGTGCTGGAACTCTGAAATTGTAGGGAGAGGAAAGGCAGGGCCCTTGCTGCTTCTGTTCCAGACTGAAGCTGAAATTCTGATGGCTTCTGACTTTGCTGACACTTCTCTGGGATTAGATTGGTACGAGCAGCCCAAACTGAAACCCAGTTCCAGGTTAGAGAGACGTGTAGGATCTCTGCTGCTCCGTCTCAAATAAAGGATGTGGTTAAACACTGTGGCACGTGCCTTCATGGCAAATGCAGCAAAACCGCTTTCTGTGGCACCAAGTGTAAAACCTGGAGATTGATGTGACAGCTGGGCTGGGCTTTTTAATCAGCTGGGACAACTCAGAACTGTCTTAGTGACAGGGTTATTTTTTTCCTATTTGTGTGTGTGTTTCAAACCAAGTCATGAGTAATGTTACCAAGTCTGTTAGCAACACTTAACTCCCACTTGTTTGCTTTTAAGAGTTTTTGGATTTCAGATTTCTGGGCAGAAAAACTCACTGGGAATCCCAAGTTGCTTCTGATGGTCAGGATTTTGTAATGCCAATTTGCGATGTGTGTGTGGATATCACGTGTAAGGAACTGCTCCTTTGAGATTCCTGCAGGCAGCCCTGCCTGGGCCAGGGCTGGTGTGGAGCAGCCAGCCCTGCTGAAATCAGTGATCCTCACACTGCACAGCTGGTTTTCCATAGGGAAAGGCCCTTTGTGTTTGCCTGAGGTCCTGGCTCCCTTTCCCCACGGCTGGCAGGGTATTCCAGTGCTGTTCAGTAAATGTTAACTGTCACAAATAATTCATATCAGCACGCTGGAGAGCACCTGGGGGAAAGGGAGCTCTGAAATAGAAGGGAATGATTCTGTAACGTGGTAGGGAAAGGCGTCCCCTGGATAATGAGCAATTTCTGTGCAGCATCCGTGGGTCATTGTTCCCTTTAGAAAAGAGAAGGTTCCCGTGTCTTTGAGGTGACTCAGGTGGCCTTTGTGGTTTTTAATACAGCAGGTAAACCTTGTAGGAGAGCTCACTGTTTACTGGGCCCTGTGTCCGGGGGCATTTGGGCAGGCGGTGCTGTTGGATTTCTCTTTAGAGGCGTGGGCACGTGTGGAGTTTGGGAAAGGGAGGAAAAGCAGCGAGAGCTCCTGTGGGTGCATCCCCACTGGAGTCAGTCCCCGCTGCCCGTCCCAGCTCATGCCCAGGAAAATCCCCCGGCTGCTGAATTTCTCTGGAGCAACAGGGACACCGCGCGGTCACTTTTACTCGAGTTCCACGTGGAAATGTTTGTGCCGCCCCTCCGCCTCTGCCTGTGCGGAGAGCAGCAGTTGGAATGCGGGCGGCATCCTTGGCCGTGTGCTCAGCACATCCCAGACCTGGCAGCACGAGAACTGATGGATGGCAGAGCTGCTCACGAGCCAGGGTGCCAAGGGCTGCGTGGAAATCCAGTTAGCAGGATGATATTATTGGGAAATAGGGTTTTAATTGGCAGCTGATTGGTAATTGGGTATTGCACACATTTCATTAGGAAGGCACAGAGGAAGCTTGGTTGTGCACGGACGACAGAAGGCTGAGGCGCTTGGTTCCATGCAGGAGTTTAGGGATGGCAGTGTCCTTGTTTTAATTTGGGAGAATGCAATTAATTAATGTGCTTCAGGTCTCCGTTCCCACCATGGCAACCTCCCCCTTTACATTTTGGTTTCCATCTCTGAGCACAGCTTTTGCTGCCGTGTTTGCCAGTTTGCTTGCAAGACTTTATTGCATTCAGACCTATTTTTTTTTTCTTGGCATATTGAATTTGTTGCTCCAGAGGATTTTTCATTCCAGCTGGGCTCCAGTTATTCTCACATTCCCTCAGGCTCCACTCTGAGTCCTGCTGTGATTTGCATTTGTAGCTTTTCAATGAGTAAACATCAGAGCTCCTCTGGCTCTGTGCTGGCACATCCTCTCCATGGCACTCAGCTCCTGCTGGACCTTGGAAAAAGCTGGATGCTTTGCATTATGTTTTGTATGACATTCAATTATGGAGATCCTCACATTTAAAAAAACATGGAACTGGGAGAAGAGTGATCTGCTATTAATTAGCTGTCTGATGCCCTGGACTCATGTGGATAATAATGGTTCCCTTTGGCTATGGTTTTAGTAATGTATAGGAAAACATGCCATTAGAGATATTAAAAATTCATTTCTGAATTTATACTGGCAGCTTGAAAAGTGCCACTCTTTTAACAGAGCACTTTTAAATAAAAGCTCCAGATTTGAAGTACTTAGTTCCAGCAAACCTGAAGTGAACATCTTTGTGTGAGCACAGACTTTGCACACGAGCCCTGCAATGTCTGCTTAAAGGAGCTTTGAGATCTCTGTTCCTGAACATCTGTGGGGATGGATGAGGTGTCTCAAGATGAAGCTCTCAGGCTGATGGGTCAGGTCCTTTCCCCCTGTTTCTTCCTGGCCCACAAAGCCGTGCCCAGACATTTCTGCACATCCAGGCAAACTTCTTCAGTGGCTTTTTGGAAATGAATGTCAGTGGCACACTGACATCTGCTCCTCCTCTCTCCTTCCTTGTCTCCCTGCACCATCCTCGTGTTCAATCCAGCCCCTGCCTTGCCATAAATGCAGTGCATTGGTGGATTTAGGGCTGTCCTGCATCTTCTGCCTGGCATTGCTTCTCCCAGGGTTTCCCCGCTGGCTGCCAAAATACTCCTGGGAAAGAGAGAGCTGTGATTTTCTGTGTCCCCACACATCACCTTTCTTGTAAAAGCAGCAACATCTACAAGTGTTTTCTTCTTGGAATCACAGTTTAAAGTGAAGAAGTAGAAAAGAGAGCCCACAACCTAATAATGCCTTGGCTTGGGAAGAAATTTGATGGTGTTGCAGGGGACTCTTTCTGAAGAAACAACTGAAGTTCTCTTTATGCTGCAGCAATTTGTATGTACCCCCAGCACCGTGTTTATTTGGTGTCAATATAGGGTCAGCAGGAACCAGCACAGGCAGCTGGAACTAAAGGTCCTCTTGTCCCATTTTACAATATTAGTGTTCAAAATGTAAACTAAAGGCCAGATTCCACCCCAGTAATTTGGCTAAGAGGATAAGGGCTTATTGAATAGTAAAATGCTATCCTCAAAATATTTCTTTGCGTTAGGATTTTCCCAAGTATCTCATTTAGCTTTTGTTAATGGATTAAAGAAAGGGTGTTATAGTTTGGTAACCCTTTGTTAAGTGTACATATTTTCTATGTTAAATGGGTGAACAGGAGTGCAAACCCCTATGGACGAGGGCTGCTGGAGAAATCCTCCAAAACCGATTGTGTCCTAGAGACCCGAGTCATCATTTTGTCCTATTGCAACATCTCTTATTCTTTCGGTTCAGATAAACCTGCAAACAATTTAACCTTTAGAGCTTTAATATTTTTAAAGAGACATTCGTGTCCAGAAGGTGTCTCAAGGTGTTTGTGCCGTCAGGCTGGGTTTGATATCCCTATTAAAAATATATATGGCTCACTTGATGGGAAAATCTTCTTCAGAGAGAGGGGTTTTTCTTCAGCTTGAAATCTGAAATATAAAATAGAGTATAATAAAGTGAAGAGGCAAGTCATGATGCAAGGGATAGAAAAGAAAAATGGCTGGGAACACATTCTACTGAAACTGTTTGGATTTAATAGGAAAAGTACAGCTAAATCCTCAGTCAGTGAACCAATTAAAATTAATTATTGCATTGAGGGAGTTGGTGCCAAATCTGAAGAAATAATTCGAAGAAGGAAACTTATTTGAAAACTGCAATCATGGATGTTCTTTTTTTGACCGAGTAAGGAAGAGATGAACAGAGAGGGCTGCGATGGCTTTGGGCCCCGCGTTGTACCCAGGGGCAGAACGGGCTCCGGCACAGGGGAGAGGAACCCGAGCACTCAGGCTTTGCTTTGTGCCTGGCACGGTCAGTGATGGGCTTTGGTTTGTGCCTGGCACGGTCAGTGATGGGCTTTGCTTTGTGCCCGGCACGGTCAGTGATGGGCTTTGGTTTGTGCCCGGCACGGTCAGTGATGGGCTTTGGTTTGTGCCCGGCACGGTCAGTGATGGGCTTTGGTTTGTGCCCGGCACGGTCAGTGATGGGCTTTGGTTTGTGCCTGGCACGGTCAGTGATGGGCTTTGGTTTGTGCCAGGCACGGTCAGTGATGGGCTTTGGTTTGTGCCTGGCACGGTCAGTGATGGGCTTTGGTTTGTGCCCGGCACGGTCAGTGATGGGCTTTGGTTTGTGCCAGGCACGGTCAGTGATGGGCTTTGGTTTGTGCCCGGGCACGGTCAGTGATGGGCTTTGGTTTGTGCCTGGCACGGTCAGTGATGGGCTTTGCTTTGTGCCCGGGCACGGTCAGTGATGGGCTTTGGTTTGTGCCAGGCACGGTCAGTGATGGGCTTTGCTTTGTGCCTGGCACGGTCAGTGATGGGCTTTGGTTTGTGCCTGGCACGGTCAGTGATGGGCTTTGGTTTGTGCCCGGGCACGGTCAGTGATGGGCTTTGCTCTGTGCCTGGCACGGTCAGTGATGGGCTTTGCTCTGGGCAGGCGCCGGTGGTTTTCCATGCTTCTTGTGGCTGTTCCTTACTGCTCTGGTTTAGGATGGTAGAAGATGTCAGGTAAATTACAGCTTTTGGGTAGGAACACACATGCCTTTTATATTGAGCAGAAAATAGTCCATCTGTTGGGGGAAAAATAATTGTAATTTACATCAACACCCCTGAAAGGTACTTTCTCTACATGACATCTGTTTGTGTGGACTCCTCTGAGTTTGGGAATGTGGAATCATAGCATCATTTAGGTTGGAAAAACCCCTTATGATCACTGGGTCCAGTGGTGAAATTCTGAATGGGCTTGGATCGTCCCAAAGGAACGATTGCCTTGGGTCTGGGCAGCGCCGTGCGCTTGGGACTGTTCAAAGGTGAGCCCAGCCCAGGAGTGATGTGACACATCATCCCGTACAAAGCACGAATCTAACCCTGCAAAGGTTCAATCTGAAACTGGCACACAGAAAATCCTAACTGGCCACTCGATAGGTGATGCTCCAGCAAACCAGGCATCCATCGGAATTCCCTCCTGTAGCAGAGCGTTCAGGGGCAGTTCGGTCAGAGCCGTGCCCCGGTGCCCAGAGCCCTCAGGCAGAGCTCCGAAAGCGCTGGGTGGGCTCCGTGGAGTCCCTCTGCTGGCGAGGTGACACCACGGTGCTGTGGCAGCGAATGCCCGCGGTGTCAGAGCCCCCGGGGACCGGGCTGCTGTGCCCTGGCCGCAGAGCTGTGCCGGAGCTGCGGGGACACCGGGCAGGGCATTGTCATTGCCCGGTGCCACTGCCCGGCCAGGCCTGGGATGGGACATGGGCAGGGCACGGGAGCTGCGGGGAGCGGGGGAGGGAGGGAGTGAGGGAGGGAGGGAGGGAGGGAGGGAGGGAGTGAGGGAGAGAGTGAGGGAGGGAGGGAGTGAGGGAGAGAGTGAGGGAGTGAGGGAGGGAGTGAGGGAGTGAGGGAGGGAGGGAGGGAGTGAGGGAGAGAGTGAGGGAGGGAGGGAGTGAGGGAGAGAGTGAGGGAGTGAGGGAGGGAGTGAGGGAGTGAGGGAGGGAGGGAGGGAGTGAGGGAGGGAGGGAGAGAGTGAGGGAGGGAGGGAGTGAGGGAGAGAGTGAGGGAGGGAGGGAGGGAGTGAGGGAGGGAGGGAGGGAGGGAGGGAGTGAGGGAGTGAGTGAGGGAGGGAGGGAGTGAGGGAGAGAGTGAGGGAGGGAGGGAGGGAGGGAGAGAGTGAGGGAGGGAGGGAGGGAGGGAGTGAGGGAGAGAGTGAGGGAGGGAGGGAGGGAGGGAGGGAGGGAGGGAGTGAGGGAGGGAGTGAGGGAGGGCGTGAGGGAGGGAGTGAGTCAGTCAGTCAGTCAGTCTGTCAGTCAGTCTGTCAGTCAGTCAGTCAGTCAGTCAGTCAGTGAGGGCTCTGCTCTGCTGCTCACAGCCCCGGCAGGGCCCTGTGGAGCAGCAGGGGCTGCTCTGGGACACGGGCACAGGGAAATAGGGCAGGGCACCATCTCAGCAGTGCCGCAGAGTTTCCCTTCAGAGCAGCGAGCTCAGAGAGGCCCCGCAGCCCCGCGGCCGTGCCCGCCGAGCGCAGAGGTGCCGAGGGTGGCAGTGCCAGTCACCCTGCCGGTACCTGGGCAGCACTGACGCTCCAGAGGGAATTCCTGTCCGAGTCAATTCGGTTGATTTGGGTGAGGGAATGAATTCCTCCTCCGAGTCCTCCTCTGTGCGGTCTGGCACAGTTGCCCACGGTCTGTCGTGTTGCTTACAGAAGTGCCAAAAGCCAAAACCTTGAGGAACAGACCTTAATCTGACTCTATAAATAGTTTTAATTAGCCACTCCTTCTTTTTTTTTTTTTTCTTTTTGGGGAAATCCTAATTGACTTTGGTTTTATACAGCCAGAGTTAATCCAAAATCTGTCTCTTCAGGCCACTTTCTGGCCTTGCATAGACCACAGCACACTTTTTTCCCCCTTTAATGTTTCTCCTTGCTGGTAAGGAAATGAAAGGAGTGGGAGATGATGTGAGAGGAGCTCAGTGAGGGGCAATTGCCAAGTTCCTCGCTCTCCCCTTTGAAATAAGGAGGGGAGCATTGCCCGGCAGGCAGACGATGGAATAGCGGGGATGCCTTGTGAGGGAGGCCTGAGGAATTAATGTCTGTAGGAGCCAAGTGAGTGCTGAGGCTGTGACTGCAGAGGCACAACAGACATTGTCCCCACGAAGGGCAGGGGCAGTTTCTCCTGTTTCTGGGGAGTGCCAGCGTGGCTGTCGCTGCTGCTGCCGCTGTAACTCTCAGCCCAGGGCTCAGGCCGTCAGCAGCAATAACTTCTGCCAGGTCACGGGGATTGCTGAAAGTCTCCTTGGCTGCTCACTGATGCTCAGCAGTCTCAGTTCTGGTCAAAATCATTTCAGTGGGAACCAGGAGGCATAAAAATGCTGAGACCGATTTTCACAGAGACGCCTCTCCCTGGTGAGTGCAGGGTGCGATCCCAGCAGAGCAGGGGCAGCTCTCCCTGGCTGCGATTTCTCTCAGCACCTGAATGAGCCTCAGTGTTTGGCAGGAAAGGGCCTCCAGTAAACTGCCTCCTTTCTCCTCTTATTGGAGTCCCGGCTGTAGAAAGAACCGAGCAGCGGGGTGAAATCATTGTTTGAAATTACTGACAATGAATGTCGATCGCAGCCTCAGGACTGAGCCACGATCGCTGCGTGTGCCTTCTCCTGAACGCGCTGCAGTCGCTGCTGTGCCCAGAGCGGGGATTTGTGTGCCAGCCTCAGCGGGCTGCAGTGCCGGAGCTCTCTGTGGGCAGGAACGGGCTGCAGTGCCGGAGCTCTCTGCGGGCAGGAACGGGCTGCAGTGCCGGAGCTCTCTGCGGGCAGGAACGGGCTGCAGTGCCGGAGCTCTCTGTGGGCAGGAACGGGCTGGGCTGCCTCGGCCGGATCCGATCTCCATGGGGACTCTGCGCTCCCCGCGTGCGGCACTCCCGGCCCTTGGGACAGGCTCCCGGCTCTGCCCTGGGACTGAGCCGGAGCTCTGGGACACCCAAGGTTGGAGCGGCCCCCTGAGCCTCGGCAATGTGTGCGGGGGTGAGGCTTCCCTGGGCCAGGGGAGGGAATCCCTGCTCGTTCCCAGGCGGGAATTCCGGGCTGGAGCAGCTGGGAGGCGCGGCCGATGGACGGGGACGCGAGCTGAAGGCAAAGAGCTCCGGGGAAAGCGGCGGCTGCCGAGGGAGCCGAGCCAGAGGCAGCCCGGGCAGGGCACAGGATGGGAATCCTGAAAGGTGAGCGTGCCCAGACTGGCAAAGGGCAGAGAGCAAAAGTCCAAGCAAGCAAAAGACAACAGAAACCGTGGAGATTAAAAGACTCTCGAATTTGCCTTTTATTCGTGAAATAAATACAGCTGGAACAGCATAAATAAAAGCAGCTGGAAGGATCGTGTCAACAGGCGGGGTTTTGCTCACCTCTGCTTTGCTTTGAGTCCACTACAAAAAATCAAGAGTCATCAGGAAGATGGAAATGAGCACACGGGTTGATCCAGGAGCAGTGGAAAGTGGGAATGAGGCACTTTTAGCCCCGCGAATGGCTCTTCCCTTGTGCGCTGAGAGAGCTTCAGCAGCAATTCCTGCTTTGGTGACATTTTACAGCAAGGTGTGTTTTCTACAGGGGAAGACTTGAAAAAGAGCAGCTCCACGTTCGGATCATGTGAGAGCTGCTCGTGAGTGTCACAGCTGCAGCTCCCCAGAAGCTGAACTGTTTATTGCAGGAAGAGGGAGAGGCAATTGGTTTTGCCATTGTCAGCGTGGGAGCAATGTGTACCCTGCGAACGTCACGAGCAGAGGTGGCAGCAGGCTCTGGTCTGAGAAGCAGAACTGGTTGGAGTTAGGGCACCCTAATGAGATTAGAGTGAGACAAAATCCGAGAGAATAGGAGCAGAGGAGCACGTGGATCCATCCTGGGATTTCTGTAATGGAAAGCTAAATATGCAAAGATCTGGCATCAGGTTTAATTTATGGCTGTCATCTTTCTGCTTCTGAAACCTAGTCAGTGGCACGGTATTGGCCAGAGTTTTAAAAAGAAAATGGCATCAGGTGTTATTAATCTTAGCTATGTGCAATCGCATAAAGAAGGAAAGGAGAACAGCGTTGTTTGTCTTTGTTTTGAAGCCCGCAGACATCGTGGCTGTTTTGCATCACGCACGTTGCTGTCGGTCGGTGTGCGATAGTCTGTAAAATGAATATTAAAGCTTCTGGCCGTCCCTTAGTCCCGCTCAAGGAGCACAGACAGAGCAAGTTCTCCCCTCGGGCCCAGCGCTGTCGGCCGGCAGTGCCGGCTCCTCCCGGGCACTCCCGTCCGCCTCCTCCTCCTGGCGGAGCCCGAGCAGAGACCGCGGGGGGCTCAGTGCCGGCGCTGCCCAGCCCCGCCCGCCGGGGCTCCGGTTCCTCTCCCGGAGCTGCCGCTGTCCCCGAGAGAGGCGGGGCGGCTGCCGTGGCACGGGAGCGCGGCCGTCCTTGGGGAGCCGCAGCTGGGAGCTCCCTCGGCCCGAGCTCAGGGCCCGGGCGGGAGCGCCCGGATCGTCACCCGCTGCTGCCGCTCCGGCCCGGGCACCGGGCACCGCTCCGGTTCCCGCGGGCCGAGCGGATCCGGGGCTGCTCCTGCGCCGCGGGAGCGCCGGGAGCCGCGAGCGGCATCGCTCCGTGAGCCGGAGGCGGCACAGCAAATTCGGCTGGGATAACGGGATATGGCACTGCTGGGATAACGCGGTATTGCAGATGGGCTGCGTTCTGTGGCGTCCTGTCAGGGGAGGCTCCCGGCCTTCTGATCCCACCCGTGGTTTTCTGCCAGCCTGAAGCAGTTCCCACAACAGAATCAAACGTGTGAGAGCTCCATTCCCCGCCACCGTCTGTGGCGATGTCCGCAGTCAATTCCACGACCCTGTGAACTGAGACTAATAAATCGGGCATTTTTCTGGTCTCAGAATCGGAGTCTTAAGTCCTGTGGGTTGTTGTTTTTTTTGTGGTGGTGAAGGTGAGGAGGGCTCAGGGACACAGTCTCCGCTGCCGGCACTTGGGCCCAGCCCCATCTGGCCGGGCCCAGGGCTGTGAAGCGGGGACTCGAGCCCTGTGTTTGGGGAGTGCAGAGCGAGGCTGGCCCAGGCCTGAGCACAGAGGCCAAGCGCTGCATTTTGGGCCCGGGGACAGAGCCCGAATCCTGCGTGCGAGCGCTCGGAACGGGAGCCCCGGCCCGGGGCTCTTCCCGGAGCCGGGACACCGGCGGGGCCTCTCCCCGGCGCCGATGGGCGGCGGGTGACGAGCCGGGAGCGCGGCGTTCGGGGGCTCGGGCCGGGCCCCCGCCGCGCTCTCGGGCTCCGGAGGCCCCGGGGCCGTTCCCGGGGAGGTGCCGGGGGCAGGAGGCGGGGCGGGAGCCGCGGTGTCCCCGGGCCTGGGCGGTCCCGGCCGCTGCTCGGGGACCCTGGTGCGGGCAGGCGGGCCGGGGCCCGACGGAGCGGGACGGGAACGCGGGGCCGGCGGTTCTCGCTCCCTGTCCGCCTCTCCCGCCCGCGGCGCCGGGACGCGGAAGGTGACACCGGGACGCGGGGGAGACACCGGGACGGGGCTCTGCGGGCTCAGGAAAGCCAGGCTCCTCCCGTCCCGGTCCCGATACCGACGGGCGACAGGCGGCACCGCCCGGGACCCCCGGCAGACCCAGGCGGCGCTCGGCCCCCGGGC
Source organism: Melozone crissalis (assembly GCF_028551555.1). Lineage (NCBI taxonomy): Eukaryota > Metazoa > Chordata > Aves > Passeriformes > Passerellidae > Melozone > Melozone crissalis. The sequence goes on from NW_026535816.1 coordinate 1,023,475, forward strand.
CACGGTCACGGCCCCGCCGCAGCGCCCCGGGCTCCGAGCGGTCCCCGCGGGAGCGGCCGTCGGGCGGGGCTCGCACGGCGCCGAGCGAGGCTCCCGAGCGAAGGCCCCGGGACCGGCGGGGACAGGGGGGCGGGGCCGGCACAGGTGCGAGGGGCGGGGCCACGGAGCGCGGGCAGGGGGCGCCGCGGCGGGGCCACCGCCACCGTGCCCGGGCCGGGGGGCAGAGCGCCGCTGGGGTGTGCCGGGCCGTGCCGCCTCTGCCCCGCCGGGCGGATGGAAGCGGCACCGGGCCGGGGATCGGATTGGGGCCCGGGATGGCCGCGGGCACGGGGCGCTGCCGGCTGCGGGATCGCGGCCGTTCCCCGGTGCGGGCGCGGAGCCCCCGTGTAGGGCCGGGACCCCGCAGGGCGCCCTCTGGCGGACACGGAGCGCGGTGCGAGCGCGGCGCCCCCGCGTGGCCGGGGACAGCGGTGCGGGGGCGGGGCCAGCACAGGTGTGAGGGGCGGGGCCACAGAGCAGGAGGCCGTGCCAGAGAGCGCGTGCGCAGTTTGGGACAGCGGAGCGCGTGCGCAGTTCGGGACAGCAGAGCGCGTGCGCAGTTTGGGACAGTGGAGCGCGTGCGCAGTTCGGGACAGCAGAGCGCGTGCGCAGTTTGGGACAGTGGAGCGCGTGCGCAGTTCGGGACAGCAGAGCGCGTGCGCGGCCGTCACAGGTGTGCAGGGCGGGCCCAGCTCAGGTGTGCGGGGCCCCAGTGCGGCTGCGCGGGGCGGGGCCGAGGTTATTTAGACCCCGGAAATCGCCGCAGCCGCCATTTGCTCACCCAGAGCTCGGTGCGTACGGAGCTCCCTGTGTGGGCTCCGCAGGTAAGGCGCGGAGGTTTAGGCCTCCCCTTCTGCTCCTCTCTCTAGCCCTCCTTCCTTCTCCGCGTATTCCCCTTTCTTTCTGCCCCTTTCCTCTCGCCCTGAAACTCTCCTTTCCTCTCCTCCCAAACCCGACCGCCCCCCACTTCTTCCTGTCCTGTCCCTTCTCCGCTTCTCCCTTCTGTTCCTCCTCTCTCCACCGTTCCTCTTCTCCCCTCTCGGCCTTTCCCTTCCTCTCCCGCTTCCCTCCTCACTCCGACCCCTCTCCATTCCCGTCCTCAGCACCCCCATCTCTCCTGTCTCCCCGTCCTCCTCTCTTCTCCTTCCCTCGCACCGCGGGGCTGGGGCTGCCGGGCAATAATAAAGGCCAGAGGCCCGGAGTCCGGCGCCCCCGGCCCCGCTGGAGCCCCGCTGGTGTCCCCATGCAGTTCCGTGGTTGAACGCAGGGGGCGCCGCCGGGGCTCCGCTTCCCCCATCCCACGGGGGCCCCTCGTTTGGAGGGGGTCCCGGGATGGGGGGTCGGGTTTGAGGACCCCCTTGTTTGGAGGGGGTCCCGGGGTGGGGGGCCCCCTCATTAGGAGGGGGTCCTGAGGGGGGGGTTAGGAAGGGGCCCCCTCATTAGGAGGGGGTCCTTGGGGGGGGGGGGGGTAGGTAGGGCCCCCTCCGGAGGAGGGGGTCCCGGGGGGGGCGGGGCGGAGGGGGGGCATTCCCCCCTCCTGGCCCCGCCCTCCTCCCCCGGGCCCCCTCCCCCGGACGGGGTCCCGGCCCTGCCCCCTCCCGGGGACCCCCTCCTCCGGACGGGGCCCGGGGGGGGAGGGGGGGGCGGGTGGGGTGGGGGGGGAAGCAGAGGGGGGCACGTCACTCCGCGCCGTGAAACACAAACACATGTACACGTGTAAAAAAAAACAAAAAAAACCACACACACACACGAATTGCCCTCCCCCTCCGGACCCCCCCTCCCCACCCGCCCCCCCTCCCCCTCCCTCCCCCCCAGGGCCCCGTCCGGAGGAGGGGGTCCCCGGGAGGGGGCGGGGCCCGGACCCCGTCCGGAGAAGGGAGCCCGGGGGAGGGGGGCGGGGCCAGGAGGGGGGAATGCCCCCCCTCCGCCCCGCCCCCCTCCCCCGGGCCCCCTCCCCCGGAGGGGGCCCGCCCCGCCCCCCCCCCGGGACCTCCTCCTCCGGAGGGGGCCCTACCTACCTACCCACCCACCCCACAGGACCCCCTCCTAATGAGGGGGCCCTTCCTAACCCCCCCGCCACCCCCCCGACCCCCTCCTAACGAGGGGGCCGCTGTAACCCGCACCCCCCGCCCCAGGACCCCCCCAGTGTGATGTAGGGACAGCCGGAACCCCGGCGGTGTGGGGCGGTGCTTGAACTGCAATGGGGGGACCCGCGGAGCGGGTCCGGCCCCGTGTGGGGACCCCAGCGAGGGCGGGGGCGCCGGGCTCCGGCCCTCGGGGCTTTATTATTGCCCGGCACCCCGCGCCCCGCGGTGCGAGGGAAGGAGGAGAGCGGGGAATACAGAACGAGAATAGGGGAGCGGGGGAGAGGTCGGGGTGTGCAGGGCGGCAGGGGACGGGGCGGAGGGGAAGGCAGGGTGGGGAGGGAAGGGAGAGGATGGAGGAATAGGGTAGGGTTAGGTAGGGATGAGTAGGGTAGGGATGGGTGAGGGAATAGGGAGGTGGGATGGGAGGGAGGGGCGGGGGGCGGCCGTAGGGGGGGAGGGAGGGGAGGGCTAGGGGGGAGAGGGAGGGGGGGGGGTTTGGGGGGGGGGGTGGGTGTGGGGGGTGGGGGAGGGGAGGAAGGGAGGGTGGGAAGGAGAGGTGTAGAGAAACAGGAATACTAAAGAAAAGAAACGCAGAAGAAAAGAAAGAGAAACAGAGATATAGAGCCCCGACCGACAGCAACCTACCCCACCGAACGCCGAGGAGCAAATGGCTCCGCCGGCCGCCCCCCCGCGCCTTAAATACCCCAAGGCCCCGCCCCGCGCAGGCGCACTGGGATCGCTCACACCTGCGCACGCCCTGCCCCTCGCACCTGTGCCGGCCCCGCCCCCGGGCCCCGCCTCCCCCCCGCCCCCCTCCCGCCCATAAAAGCCGCCGGGGCCGCGCCGGTCCCGCTTTCTGCGGGGCATCTCGGCTCGGGATGCGGCGGGAGCGGCGGTCGGAGCGCGGTGCGGAGATCCGGATCCGGGGCTGCTGCTGCTGCTGCGGCGGCTGCTGCGCGGGGACCGAGGCGCTCAGGTAGGACCGGGATCGGGATCTGGGCCCGGGGATTCGGGTCCCGGTCCCGCCGGTATTCCCTGTGGGAGCCGGGCCGAGCCGCTTTTTCCCCGGCGGGCAGGGCACTGGGGTAGTTACCCGGGGTGCCGGGGCCGGAGGATCGAGGGGGGATCGGGGCTGGATCGGGACCGGCATCACCGCGGGCGGGAAGAGCCGCTCCGGGACAGGCGGCGCCGCTCTGGCTGCGGCCGGCGCGGGGCTGGGTCCCGCCGGGCCTCCGGGCACGCTCCGGCTGCGGCGGCAGGGAGCCGGTGCTGTGCCGCTGCCGCGCCCGCCAGGAGAACGACGCTGCCCGGGAGCGGCCGCTGGATCGCAGCGGGAAGGACACGGAGACCGCCCGTACCGGCCCCGAGACCCCATCGGCATCGCCGCTCGCTCAACGCCGCTGCCCGTCCCGGCCCGGTAACCCCGGGGGGACACCGAGCCCCCTCCCCCGGCCCGGTAACCCCGGGGGGACACCGAGCCCCTCTCCCGGCCCGGTAACCCCGGGGGGACACCGACCCCTTCTCCCGGCCCGGTAACCCCGGAGGGACACCGAGCCCCTCCCCCGGCCCGGTAACCCCGGGGGGACACCGAGCCCCTCCCCCGGCCCGGTAACCCCGGGGGGACACCGAGCCCCTCTCCCGGCCCGGTAACCCCGGGGGGACACCGAGCCCCCTTCCCCAGCCCGGTAACCCCGGGGGGACACCGAGCCCCCTCCCCCGGCCCGGTAATTCCGGGGGACACCGAGCCCCTCCCCCGGCCCGGTATCCCCGGGGGAACACCGAGCCCCTCCCCCGGCCCGGTATCCCCGGGGGGACGCCGAGCCCCTCTCCCGGCCCGGTAACCCCGGGGGGACACCGAGCCCCTTTCCCCAGCCCGGTAACCCCGGGGGGACACCGAGCCCCCTCCCCCAGCCCGGTAACCCCGGGGGGACACCGAGCCCCTCCCCCGGCCCGGTAACCCCGGGGGGACACCGAGCCCCCTCCCCCGGCCCGGTAATCCCGGGGGACACCGAGCCCCCTCCCCCAGCCCGGTAACCCCGGGGGGACACCGAGCCCCTCCCCCGGCCCGGTAACCCCGGGGGGACACCGAGCCCCTCCCCCGGCCCGGTATCCCCACGAGCCCCGCGCTCCCCCGCAGCCGCAGCGCCCGCAGCCCCCTCTCCGTGCCCGCGCCCCGGGGGCTGCAGCCCCGGCCGGGAGCAGCCGCTCTGGGACGGCCGCTGGGGCCGAGGCGTTGCTGCTCCCGCTCCCGCTGTGCCTGGGCTGGGACCGGAGCCCAGGGAAACGCTGGGGAAAAACAGTGAAAACTCTTTGCTCTTTATTTGCAGAGCCGCGAGGATCATCGAGGCAAACGCTGAGCAGCGACCGGCCCGGCCGCCCATCGATCACAGACTTTTGGCCTTGCCAGTGCCCTGCTCCAAACACCTGGGCCGATGCCAGGGCTGTTCCAAAGCCCTGCTGGGATGGCAATGACCGCTGCCAGTAAGAGAGCTCCCCTACAAACGCAGCTCCTTCCCTTCTGTGAGTGCTGCTTTGCACACCGGCCCCTGCAATGGCTGCAGGGCAGAACCGGCTGGCACTCAACCTGGCAGCACCGAGCTCTTCCCCATGACCCTGATTGTTCTGCCCTTTCCAGGATTTCCCCAGCAGCTGTGAATGTGCTCCCACCATGTCCCTTTGTTTCCCCAGGAAGAAGCGAACCAGACGAGTGCTGAGGGCTCCTCTGGAGAGCGGCAGGGGGCGTTTCCTGCAGGTGAGTGCTGCCAGCTCAGAGCCACGGTGGCTGCCGAGGCCGGGGCTGTTCCCCTGGCCCAGAGGCGTCGGTGCCTCCTGCTCGCTGCCAGCCGCGCTCCCTGCTGTTCCCTCGGGGTGTCCCGGCTGGCCGGGAGCGCGGGGCAGGAGGAGCCAGAGGCTCCTGAAGGCGGCGGCCCCTCGTGTCTGTGGGATCTGCAGCAGGAGCTGTGCCTGCACCGCGGCTCCCGGGCCAGGGGCTGCTCTGAGCAGGCCCGTGGAAATGCTCCGGCCCACACGGAGCACCCGGAGCCCGGGAGGAGCCCAAGGAGCAGCTGGCATCACCTGGCACCGGAGGCACGGCCCGTCTGCACGGGGGCTGGCACAGCAATGCCCGGTTCAGAGCTCCCACACGGCTGCAGGTACGTCCCAGCCACCCCACATCCCTTCCCTCCTCCCCAGCCTGAGGCCATCGTCCCTCAGCAGCGTTAAAGCCAAGGCAATCTTCCCCCACAGATACTGAACCCCAGGCAGGAGCCCTCAGAGACACCCGAAAATCAGCGGGATGGAGTCTGGAGTGTTCAGGATCCAGCTGCAAGTGCACAAGTGATGGAAAGCTCTCACAGGTGGGTCCCACTGGAGGTGTGCTGAAGACAGGGATGTGCATCCCTTTCCTGAGGGAAAAGAATTTGTAGAGGCCACTGCTGAGGCTCTGAGAGGAGCTGAGCTCCTGCAGGGAGAGATGTCCCCCCTGGGCACAGGGGCTGCCCCAGCACGGGCTGGGAGCACATCTGGCCACTGCCTTCTCCTGCTTTAAACACCACCGGGATGTTCTCCATCCTGGAGCTCAGGGGGTGACACCAGCTCAGTTCCAGGCAGCTCTGTCCAGTGCCCCCAGGGACATCACCGGGGTGAGGGGTATAAATGCCAGTTCTGTGCCACAGAACCCTGTCCTTGTCCCCGTGCTGCTGCTGGGCTCCCTTGGAAGCTCTGCTGCTCCTGGCACAGCCGCTGTCCAAGGCAGCAGCCCTGCATGGCAATGCCCAGCTCCATGGGGCACTGGGAGGTCACTGCAGCGGGAATGGAGCAGGGAATTTGGGGCTCTGGGTGTGATTCAGCACAGCCAGCACAGCTGACAGGGAACCCCAAATCTGGGCACCGCACAGAGAACAATCCTTGTCCTGCCCCGTCAGCTCAAACCCCTGGGCTGGGAAGCTTTGGGAATTAAATATACGGAATTACACAAAGCACAGCAAGCGGCATCACCCAGAGGGACAATCCAGGTCCCAGACAATTCCTCCTCCATCCTCTATGGGGGAAAACACTCTGGGCCTGCCAGGAGCTCTGGCTCTGCTTTTCCTCCAGCTCCTGAGCAGTGTCAGGGCCACCACGAGGGCTTTAAAACCCAAATAAACCCCACATCCCACACAGTGAATAACCCAAATAAAGAAATGCATTCTTGTCATCAAAGCTCAGAGCTGTGTTAGGAGTTGTGACAACAAGCTAATGGGATTCCCAGGAATCTCATTCATGCTCCTGGTTTCATTTTCATGTGGTTTTAATCCCTCAGTGGGCAGCCTGTACAACTTCTCCTGGCATTCAGAGGTTGAGCAGGGCTGGCTTTGGATTGACCTTCACCTCTGGCCCCAGGCTGTGCAAACACACCTTGTGCCAGGGTGGGTGAGCTCCTCGCCTCAGCTTTTCCCTCCTAAACGTGCCCTTACTCATCTCTGTGCAGATGAACTCACACTTTGCCCCAAACCATCCGCTCCTCACCTCCATGTGGCCTCCGAGTGTCCCTTCTGCTCCTCACAGGTGCCCTGGTGACCCCGCGTTGGTCCCTTTGCCCTTCCCCAGCCCGAGGCCGCTCCTCTGCTCGCTCTCTCCAGCCCCATCCCACAGGGATCCTCTTGTCCCCTCCCTGCTGGCTGCTGCCGAGGAAGGAGCGCACAGTGAGTCCCAGTGCTGTCCCCTCAGCCCTGGAGAGGCCTGGCTGCGGCCCTCGGATTTCCCAGGGGAATTGTCTGCTGCTCTCCCCTCAATGACCTCAGCAATTCCCTCACAAATGCCACCTCACTGCCCCTGACATCCCCTCCCATTCCATTTTCCCACACAAACAGTTCTTGTATCCCCTCTAGATTGCACCAGGATTTCAGCTGCATGCATGGCATCATCTGTGCCCACTGCTCCTTACTCACCCAACCAAAATCAAGAGCAAATGCTGGTTGGGCTGTAATAAGAACTTGAAATAACTTTAAAGCAAAACAAATCACCTTTTTCTCCTGTGGTTTTTTTTTCCTTCAGATGCTGGGCTTACCTCTGAGGATGTGTGCTGAGCTCTCAGTGGAGGCACTGTCAGGCTGAAGGGCTGTGAGTCTGTGTTCTTTCCCTGGCACCAGCAGTGCCCCAGTCCCTGTTCCCAGGCTGTGCCCAGGCTGTGGCAGCACGGGCAGACTCAGCTCTCAGCACTCCCTGCTCCAAACACAGCTCTGGCCTCCACTGCCATCTGTCTCTGCTGGGAGCCTTTCTCCTGGAGAAACCAAAGAATGGCTCGTGGTGGCACTTTGGAGACTCGATCTGCACAAAGGGAGGTGAGGGATGGAATGCTGCTCCAGGAGCCCCTGGGATCTGCAGGGCTGCTCAGGGAAGGGACAGTCACTGCTCAGGGAAGGGACAGTCACTCCCTGCAGTGCCCCAGCCCCCCTGCAGCACCAGCACAGGCTGCCAGCTGGGCTCTGCCAGCCCCTCTCTGCCACCCTCCCTGTGCAATCCAGCCCCGGGCCTGAGCCCAGAGCCCTGGCTGGCAGCCCAGGGACACAGGGACACTGCCAGGGATGAGGCACATTGCCAGCACACGCTGCCAGCAGGGCACACGGGCCCCCCTGGAGCTCCTGTGGGGCTGGCAGGAGGGCACAGCCCCGGGGCTGGCGGTGCCAGTGACGGCAGCACAGTGCCACGGTCTGGTGGCACGGCAGGGACACCAAGGGCAGCAGTGCCCAGGGAGGGGCACGATGGATTCTGCTCCCTGTGCTGCCCCGTGCCAGCAGGAAAGCTCCAGGGGATGGAAACTCCTCCCCTTGCCCCAGCCCCAGATCAGCCCTGCTCAGTCTCACCCCCGGCTCTCACCTCCGGCTGCTCTGGGGCTGCTGCCACATCCCTGCCAAGGTGCCAAAGCCACCTGGGACAGGGCTCCCTCCCCCTGTGCCTCAGGGCATGGCAGGGACCAGGGTGCTCCGGCAAGGACAGCCTGGAACAAAGGTGGGAGGAGTCTGGTGATTTGCCTGCCCTGAAAGAGAGGAGGAAAAGAAAATTAAGTCCACTGAGGAAGTCAAAGGATCCCAGCTCTCACAGGGTCACAGACATCTTTCCATTAAAATCCTTTCTTTAGCATTTTCCCTTCTGGGAAGCTGAGGCCCCAGAAAAAGAATGCAAACAATGGTTCTCTGCTGCTGAGGAAGGCAACAGGTGCAGCTGTGATTGGCTGTAGGATGTGTATAATTAATGTATAATTAATGGCCAATCACGGACTGAGCTCCTCTGTTATTCATTCTTTTCTATTCTCAGCTTAGCCAGCCTTCTGAGAACTTTCCTTCTATTTCTTTTCAGTACAGTTACAATGTAGTATATGTATCATAAACTAATAAATCAAGCCTTCTGAACACGGATCAACATTCTCGCCTCTCTTCACCTGCAAACCCCTGTGCCCACTGTCACACTCCCACTGCTGCCCTGATTGCTCCCTGTGGGGTTTACCCATGGCAGGTGACACCAATGCAAACACAAACCTGTCCTTTCCCAGCATTTTCATTCCTGACTATTGCAGACATTAAAAGGAAGCTCATTTTCCATACCGCATTCTTTGCCCAATTTCACAGAACCATTTCTATCCCAGCCCCCACGTGTCAGCCATTCCCTCCTTTACCACTGGACTTGGCACAAAGGCAGGGACACCTGGGATGCTGCATCACAAAAATCCCACAGAGAATCCCCTCAAAACCTCACAGAGAAAGGGTTTTTGCTTCTGGGACACAAGAAAGGCCTTTGACCATTTGCATCCACGTGGAAAGCCCCCATGAGCACTTGGTTTTAGAGATGTTGCACTTGGAGTTACAGACATGGAACTGCTCTGGGATTTGGCATTTCCTGCACCCACACGAACACATAAAGGAATGAAGGGCAGAGTCCCAAAGTTTGGTTATTCCAGTGCTGCTCTGGTAGTGCCACTTGGCACACCAAAATCCACAGCAACACTTAAAAAATGAAAAGCAACTTTCACCCCACATCCCCCTTCCTTTTGATTTTGCAGTTCTGGGCTCCCCTTAGGAACAGGTTACAGAGGAGAAGAGCCCAGGAGCTGCTGCCAGCCAGGGCACCAAGCAGCTGTTTCCCACAGACGGCCCTCACAGCTGATGCTGTTCCAGGACAGCTCCAGCCCAGCCCTGCCACGGCCACCTGCAGCGCTCGGTGCCAGCCCCAGGGCAGAGCCCGTCCCTGTGCTGTGCCAGAGCTCGGTCCCTCTCCCTGGGACGGCCCTGCCCTGGCCAGAGCTGGCTGCAGTCCCTGCCAGCTGCGCTGCCCGGGCTGCGGGGCACAGCGTGTGCCCTCTGGGAGAGCTCCACGGGCACCCCCGGTGCCCACAGCGCTGCCGGCAGCCCCTGGCACGGGACACGGGGCCTGCCCGCGGCTCCCGCCCTGGCACCGAGGGTGGCACGGCGCAGAGGCCACGGCAGCCGCGCCAACACCGCGCGATGGCACCGACGGCACCGAGAGCCCGGCCCGGAGCCGCTCCTGCCGGCACAGAGCCCCAGGCGCTGCCAGGGAGCCCCGCAGCCGTGACAGGGACACGGCCACAGCAGTGCCCGGCACACACAGAGCCGTCCCCGGCCGCTCCACCGGCCCAGCTCTGTGCTCAGCTCGGGTGTCCCTGCTCCGGGCAGGAGCGGCCACACAGCCCCGGGGCTGGGCACACCCTGCCCTGCAGCAGGGAACACGGGCTCAGGGAGCTCGGGGACACTGCTGTCCCCAGAGGGGTGTGACACACACCCAGAGTGTGCATCTCTAACAAGCACAGCCCGTACCTGCCCCTGCAACAGACTCGCCTGCGTTATTTCCTCAAAGTCTCTGCTTTGGAATATTTTGCCATTCCCAGTGTTTGAACAAGACTGACCGTGAGCTCTGCACCCTGGCCATGCCCCAGCCCTGAGGAAGAGCCGGACACGCTCACACCCGCCCAGTGTGAGGGAGCTGCTGCAGCATTTCAGCATTTCCAACCCGCCCTGCCCCGAGGGTGCCGGCCCAGCAGCGGGTACGGGGCAGCAGCAGAGCAGCAGCAGCAGCAGCCGCTGCAGCCCCGGCACTGCCAGCACTCGGCTGCCCCATCCCCGCTGCCCAGCACTCCCAGCTCTGTGCCCAGGGCTCCCAGCAGGAACCCGGGGGCCCTTCCCGGGTGCCATCCCCACAGAGCCACCGCTCTCCCCTCTGCCCGCCCTCCTGCCCAGCCCTCACCCCTTGGATCGCCACCGCCCCCCCAGGACACAGAGGAGCCTCTCGGTGCCAGCCGGGACCCGAACCGTTCCGGTGCCTCGGGAAATAAACACAAACAAACTCGTCCCCATAGGGTAACAAAATGTCTCAGTGCCCGGCTCCTGTTTCCTAAGGCAAAACACACGGAGCGGGGGAAATGGCAAATCCCAAACCCAACAAAGCCTGGTTTGTCATGGGCTTCCATCAGGACTGCTCAGGGTTCCCAGTGCCCCTCGGCTGCAGCCACAGGAGCAGCTTCTCTCTGGGACCCCGGGGGGCACAGGGACCCCCATCCCGGAGCTTCCCGGGACACAGAGCCCAGCCCGGCCTGAATGAAACACAACCAATGCAGTCATTGCCTCTGCCACTCGTGTGTGAGCTGTGGCACAGCATCACTGACCACAACCACCCTGAGAGAGCACAATCTGTGACTACTGCTCTCGATAAAGTACAATCTGTCAGCTCATGTATGCACTGCAGAGCTTTTATAAACAGCAGGGTAACAGATGCTATCTTAGACTGTAGCATAACAGAGACCGTGAAATGGTAAAATGCTTTTACATGTAAGGAACTCAGACAATGGTGTAAGATAATTAGGTGATTTGCCACATCTGGGGACAATCTTATCTGAAACACAAGATAACAGAAACAGAAACAAGAGCACCGAAAAAAAAGAAAAAATGATTGACTCTCGTTATCAAATAACGAGGGAGTGAAAATAAAACAGGATGGCACCACAGGAAGAAATAAAGTATATTGGCTAAATCCACAAGATGGCACGGAGGTTAAAACCAAGCAAAAGAACATCTCAACTCCAAGGACTGTTTGAACACGTATAAACTCCAATGAACACGCACACACCGCTGCAATGGAACAGAATACCGAGAACACGGTTTAAGGTGACCGGCTGCTCCTGGCAAACAGCCCAGCACCCCAGCGCTGCCCTTCATCCCTTAACAAACGTGTCAAAGTTCTCAGGAGTGAACTTTGTTTCCCACACAACAAAGCGCTGTCCCCGCAGCCGGGACGAGCCCCAGCTTCATTCCACGGAACGCGACCCCAGAGAGCCGCAGGGCCCGGGACAGCCCCGTCCCACCCACAGCGGGTCCCCCGCAGCAGCAGCAGCAGCGCCCGAAGCAGCCCCGGCCCGCTGTGGGTGCCCCCGGCCCCGCTCCCCCCGCTCCGGCCGCTCACCTGAGGGCACCGCCCGCCGCCTCCCGCCGCCGCTGCCGAGCCGAGGGCATCGGCCCCGCTCCTGCCTCCGAGGCCGCGTTCTGCGCTGCAGGGCGCGCTCCGGGGAACGCGGGCCCGGGCAGGGACACGGTGGCCCGGGCTGAGGCGGCTGTGCCGGCGCTCTGTCCCCTCACGGGGCTCAGGCCGGGCAGCGGCGCCCCGCCACCGGCCGCCATTGCACCGCAGAGCAGAGTCAGGGACGGCCGAAGAGCCGAGCGCGGCCGAGTGGAGCCGACAACAGCCGAGTGCGGCCGAGTGGAGCCGACAACAGCCGAGTGAGGCCGGACGACAGCCGAGTGCGGCCGACAACAGCCGAGTGCGGCCGACAACAGCCGAGCGTACCCGAAGGGCCGACGCTGGCCGGGATTTGCCGAAGCGATCCGAGTTTACTGAGGTGTAAGGAACGGAACGGGACAGAACCGCGTTCAGCCGAACCGAACTAGATAAGCAAAACCGAACTAGATAAGCCGAACCAACCTGAACATTACGGGGTCGTTGACTCAGCCATCTCTCAGTGCGGGCAGGCACCCTCAGCTCCGAGGAGCTGCGCAGAGCGAGCGCTTGGTCCCTTGGGAAGCACGGAGTGATCAGCCCCAGTGACAGCAAAGTACAGACAAATGCCACGCTCAGCCCTGAGGATTCAGGAGGATTCAGAGCCAGTGGCCTAGAACCTGCCACAATTACATCTACAATTGCAATGTAATTATGGTGTGACAGTGCAAGGCTGCAGTTCAGAGAGCCCAGCCATTCCACTGGGGCTGGGGACATTACTGAGGGGGTTTTGTGTCGGTCTGATGGGTCTGAGCAGCATCAAGAACTAAAAGGAAATTTTACAGAAATGTTTTGAGACTGATTGCCCCAAAAACTTGGGCTGCTTCTAGGGGGACAAAAGAGTGAAAAAGATTTCTGTTGAATTCCTGTCAGAAAGTTCAGACCCACTGGTTCAGCTATGGAAGGGATGGGTACGATGCACCACAGAAAGAGACAAAACCAGAAAGGTAAAAAGATCTATCTCCCATCCTTCCCCAAACACGCTGCAAGGAAAAAGTTTCCCACAATGAAATAACCAAGAACTGGCTCCTACCTCTGGGGTTCAGTCCTACATTCTGTCCCAGTGCTGAGCGGGATGAGCGGCAGGGCTGTGCAGCCCTCATCAGGGGAGACGCGCCCTTAAAAGCTGCCACACATCAGGGGGCACCAGGCACGTCTGCAGGAGCAAGGAGTGGCACAGAGCTGCTCTGGAAAAGGAATCCCCCTGAGCACAGCAGACAGGAGCTGCCTGAGCAGCCCTGCCGTGCCCGGGCTCCCGCCTCTGCGGGCACATCCACGGCCTCGTGCTGCGGAGCACTTGGATGGGTGCCACTGCACACACGGCCTGAATGGAGTCATGGGCTTATCCAGGTGTGGGACTGCACCTACGTCCCTGGAATAAAAGCACTGGCACATAAACTCTGTTTTGTAGGAGGGTAACTACATACTGAAGTCATACAAACACGTAAAACTTACACTGTTCACAGAAAAAAAAGGAAGCACTGCCATTACTGTCAATAATACAGAACATGAGAATATGCACCTCACCTGTCAACATCTAAAGGTCAGAGCATTTCCATCCTGGAAATGCTTCCCAGATGGATCCTCTGAAAATTTATAGAAGCATGCTGAAGCAAAACACAAGCTGAACATATTTGGGGTGAGAGGACCAAAGAAGGAACTAAGACAATTATTGCGGCTGAGCCTCATCCAGCGTCAGTTCTGGGTCTCAGGCGGATCTGGAGGAGCCCCATTTCTGCTGCAATCCTCTTTCTGCACGGCCTGGCGTGGTGTTCTGTGGCTGCCTGGAAACTCTGCTCCCTCTGGGCTCTGACTGAAACACTGCACAGCGTGCAGGGCAGCAGAGACTCATCCCGAGGCTCCTCAGTTATCCCTGCTCTGCTGGAAGCTGCCACTCCTCTGACAGCCAGCTCCTACCTGCTCTGTGCTCACAGCTTTTCAGTTTCCCATCCTAGGGACACAGAGCACAGCAATACTCTTTTCTTTCTCCTGGCTTGTGCTCTTTGTTGATTTGTGAAAACATCTCTTGGGATAGGTGATAACTTCTGGCTTTGTACTGCAGGCACGGTTTTTCTCCTGGTATCAGCTCCTTCAAAGCCTGAAAGGTTACCTTGTTTTCCCTCACTTGCTAACTTCATGGAGGTCGCCTTCCTGCTGCTCAATTAGATTGCATTTTTGCCACGTTGGATAGACAGGAATAGAAAGGAAAGAAAGCAGAAAGAGCCCCCAAACCTGCCACTATTTCCCATTTTTGGAACTTCATGTTGCAACAAAATCAATTCCCGTAACTCCATCGTGGCAACCCCAAAACCCTGAGGTTCATCTTAGCTCCACTGAATGAGAATTAGAAACAGGGAGTTTAATTTTAATGCAATTTTAGGATTGAGACACAGGCTGAATTTCCATGAATCTGATTGTTTTCATGTTTGCTGCTGCCCAGAGCCCAGCCCACATCCCTGGCGCTGCAGTGACGCCCTGGAGCTGGATCTGCTGGGGCAGCTCTTCTGGAACTGTGCCAAAGAGGGGCTTGCAGAGCTCTGGGTTGTACTTCCATGAGTGCAGAAAGAAAGGAGGGTTTTACAGACCAGGGCACTGGGGAACAGTGCTGGGAGCAAACAGCCATTAATGCGATCCATCCTTTATCACCCAGGAAGAATTTGTACAGCAGACACTAACCTAACTCATGTTTCACTGCTGTTTTCCTTTTCCACAAGGAGTGAGGCAAATCTAAATCTGGTTTGGCTGCCAGGTGTGAAGAGAAGCTCTGAAGTGCTGGGTTTGTGCACGGGTTTGCTCACAGACTGCAGGCTGTGCACTGGCTCTGAGCTCACCTCAGGTTCTGCTCACTGGCTCCTTACAAACAGCCCAGCTTCCCCAAGTGCCGCTGCAGCAGCCAGAATGCCTCAGTCCGTCAGTGAACCCAAGCTGAGAAATAAATATCCGTACTCACGATTGCAGAAGGGGCTTGGGGCGTTTTCTGATTGTCTGAGGAACTCAGAAACTCTTGGTAACTCTCCCATTCCTGGCAGGGATCTCAGAAATGAGGAATGGCTCTTCACAAGTCACTGACAGGTGCAAGGCTTTCCTTTGGCAGGTCTCTGAAATAAAGCACAAGTCAGGTTTGGTGGGAAGCAGTTACTGTGATTTACAAAGCAATATTTAACATTAAAGCAGAACATGAAACTCCTTGTGTTTGTTGAGCTGTCAGATGGAAAAATTCTGACTCTACTGAGCTGAGCTCTACTGAAACAGAAGATTTTGACCATTTTGTAACACTTTCGATGCTTCTAAAGGAGAACAGATCTTGAAACGACAACTTAGATGTTCTACATCTAATATTCAGGAACATTTTTATATAAAAGCATGTAACAATCAAAGATCCCTCAGTAACTACTGAAAGGATCTGGCATTTTTTGTTAATTCTCCAGTTAAAAAAAAAAATCTCAACTCAAGCAGTCACGAATTCTCTGCAGAAGGAATGTTTTCTGGTGTCTGTCAATAGCACTTCAGTGCACAACAGTGCTTAAGAGTTTCCAGTAGTCTGGGAACACGGCAATCTTTTTCCTCAGATATTAGGATAAATACATACTGAAGTATTTATAGGTGTGTATATATATGTGTGTGTGTGTGTGTGTGCTGCTGTGCCAGATTTCACAGGCATTCAGCAGCCAGCCACAGCACATTTTGTGACCCCACACCTCCACTCAAAGCGGGAAATCTCATTTGACCTCACTCCTGTCTAACACAGTTATATCCCAACGGTGTCAAAATGGGAGGGAAAACCTGGATAAGCAGGAAAGGAAAACAAACAAAGACATTCTTTGCAATAGCCCTGTAGGATAAGGGCAGCAGTTCAGCTGCCTGATAATTGCCTTGCCATGGAAGGCGTTGTGAGTGAGGGATTGGTTTGGGCTGTGTCTCACCTGGAGCTCCGTGGATGATCTGTAATTCAGAACAAAACCTCCCAGACTGGAAAGGTGATTCCAGTGACCTGTGCTGGTGAGAGGACGGTTTAACATCAGCATCCAATTCCCTGCCACAGACCAGGAGGACACATCACCCCAGGCCCAAAACTGAAAATCTCCACTGGCAGCAAAAGGGTTCTGTGCTATAAAAAAATTCCCTTGTCAAATGGCTCCTGCTGAAAGGAAGCCAGGAAAATTCAATGCAGTGTAAACAGAACACGGACTGGGAGTCCCCCACTGCGAGTTCGGTTTACCTGGATGGGTTCCAGGGAAAAATAACAGCACACAAGCCAGTGTATGGATACACCAGCCTGCTGCACTTGGCACATCTTGTGTGGAGTAATTAAAAACCAGCCCCTGGTACATTATGCAGCAGGAGTTTTGTACCGCAGGAATTAAAGTGCAGTTTCACACACTTTTATAATCCTTGCTTTCCCAGTAGCTACAATCTGACAGCACTAAGTCCCATGAAGATGAGGAGAATTTGAGTCCTTGTTTTGTTTCCAAGATGGGCCTCCTGTGCACAGAGTTGTTGGGAACCGGGCTGCTACTCCTTGGTAGTGAGCTGATGTTAGCAGAGCAAACAAAAATATCCAGCAGAAATAACTTTCCACGTCTGTTTTCAGCACCTGCCACCCGGGGATGCCCAACCTCGGTGGCTCCTTGTGCACCAAGCGTCTCCTCCCCTCCTCCCTCCCTGTGACAGCAATGCAGCTGCACTGACTCTGTGACCTCTGAGCTGCACAGAGAGCAGTGAGGGAGGAGCCATTCCCTGGGAGTGCAGTTCCAGCTGAAGCGCGGGCTCCTGTCCAGCCACTCACCCCCCTGAGCTCCATCAGAGTCACAGAGACTCCAGGGGGGAATCCAGGTGGGATCCCACCCATCTGGGACTGTGCTGCACTCCTGAGAGGAGACAGAGCAAACCTGAAGCCCTGCCAGCCTGGGAAAAGCATTCCCATCGTGGCATCATCTTCTAGATATGATAAATCATAGCCTATCTTTTTGCAAATTGACCTGTGAGTTCCTGGCAGCAAATCAATAGGACACACATGAACAATAACAAGGCAATGACAACACTGTGCATTATCCCAGGCCCCAGATGGAAGCCTGGGGAACGATCAATATGATAAAGATTCAGCACTGCTGCTCTCTTACAAAGGAATGCCAAAGTCACAGACTCGTTTCAGAAGGCAGCTGTGCAACACACCAAACCCACCTGCCACGAGATGCAAAGAAAACCCCAAATATAAAACACTTCCTCGTTGGTTTGTCTGTTTCCTCTCCCCCAGACTTCCATTCATTTGAACTGGAATTCAGGGGAGCAATTTTTTGTCCTTGTTTGGAGGAAAAGCAAGGAAGGGAGGCAATTATCCATTTATCCTTAGCCCAAAAGCTCAAAGACACAAACTCACTTGCCCACCACGGCAATGTGAAAGGGGGAGTTTTTCCCCCAGCCCCTCCGTGCACTTTGTTTGTCTCTGATTTTAATGCCAGTCTGAACTGCCAGGGGGCACAGCCCAGAGACAGCCATGCTCAGGGGCACGGCCCAGGCGTGGCACCTCCCTGCAGGCTGGCAGGGAATCATTTCCAGTGCCAGCTGCGGGGCTGGCTGGGGCACAGGGCAACAGAGCCAGCCCTGAGGCCAAGGACTGACTGAGCACTGATCCCCAGGGGTGTTTGCTTCTCCCTGTCAGTCTGCAACCTGCTCTGTGCACAGGCAGCACAGCACAGACTGCCCAAGGGCAGACAGTTCAAGGAGAGGGGATGAAGGCAGAACTGAGGGAGAAGAGGCAAACCCATGAGGGCAGCAGCTCTGCAAACAGCCCTGCCCATCCAGCCTGTGCTCCTGCCACAACAAGCTCCCTCGGGCACTGCTCTCAGGATCTACCCAATGCCACCTTACTGGGCAAGGTTTCACAAATGAGAGCCTGAAAAGATGATGCCAACTTGTGCCAGAATTCCCAGAACTATGTAAAATAACTTCCTCAACCAATGCAAGGTGGCACATGGCAGCTACCCTTCCATCTCACTTAGATTTTCATTCTGGATTACCAAGGGCAGGGTGAAAATAAAATGCCTTTCCTGAAAGGCAGCCAAAAGCCAAGGTTTCCAAATTCCAGTTTATGTTCAGAGCTTTATCACAATTTCACATGAGTAACAATTTCATACAAATAAGTTCTTTGCACATAAATTTCCACAACTGCCTCAGGGTGCATTTAAAGTCATTTATCTCCACATGGGTGCACTGTTTTAAGAACTTTAAGACTCAACTCAAGATGAATCCACAGTCTGTGGTTACAAGCACAGAGCAGAGAGACTCACGCAGCTTCAGCCCCAAGACAGGCAGCACCCATGGGGAGCCAGGGGACAGTCCCCTCCTGATCCCATGACACCACGAGCACTGAAGTGACTGTGCCCTTCCAAGTGAAGGGTGCCAGTCCCCAGCTCTGTGGCACATCGGCCAAGGGAGGTGCTGGAAAGTGCTGCTGCAAGGCTCTCTCTGCCAGGGTGTGGTCCCACCTTAATTCTGGGCACTTTGCAGCAAACTCTGCTTGCAGGGAGTTTTTTATCCTTTACAGTGTCCGTACCTCTGACTTTTAAACAGCGTTTGTTGCAAATCAGAACCGCCTCAAAGCTGAAAAATCTCACTTTGGGAATTATCTAAAAAAACAATCAAAATTCTTTAGGGAAACCAGATGAAGTTTGTCAGACAGCTGCAGTTCCCAGCTGTTTGCAGCATTTAGGGAAAGAAACTCGGAGGTGTTTTTCCCAGGTGTGCCCAAGTGATTTCTGCATTATTCAGTCCTTCTGCTCTCCCTTGGCAGCTGTCACTGCCCAGCCTGAAGGGATGAGTCTGAGGGGATGCTCCTTCTGAGCCCACAGTCCCTTTTCCACGCCCATGGCACTGCAGGAATGCACTGAGACACGCAGGGAGCAGCAGCAGCAGCAGCTGTTCCCACACCCTGCTGGGCAGCAATGCCCCCAGCAGTGCCAGCAGCAGCCCCTGCTGCCCCTCAGTGTCCCCTCCCGCAGGGAAATCTGCCCCAGGGCCTCTGGGAGAAGGCCTGGCTGGGAGCAATCTGCTGGCACCTCCCCAGTGGTACTGACCTGGCTTCCATTTCAAACACCCAGGAAAAGATATCCTACAAACACCCTTTCCTACAGCCAGGGCTGCTCATTACCTTGAATGCTCAATCAGAGCCATATATATTGTCAAAGACCAAAACCCAACTCTCTTCCTCTGCCATAAAGCTAAACAGAATCCTGCTCTCTGTTTCCATGTAGGCTGGTAAATCACACAAAGTATTTTTTTACTGTTTCTTTGCTGCTGTCCCTTGTTTTGAATGGCTCATGGGCCCTAGGAGCAGCCTCAGCTCAATGACATAGGCAGGCAACGCTACACAGCCCTCACTGAGAAGAAACAATTAATTTTGAAATTTCCTATAGGATTTGTAATTATCAGAACCTGATTCCTACAGCTGAGGTATCCCAGACCTCATGTATCCCATTTCAGGAGCCATAATGCTTTCAATTCAAGTGGAACAGGTTCTTAATCTTGATTTTTTGTGCTCAGGTGTTTATATTAAAAGCCTACCTAGTCACAACGTGGAGCAAAACAGGGATAATTCCAATCAAACATCTAAACCCAAGGAAAGTCAGAGGGGAGGGAAAAAAAAGACATGTCCAAGCCAACAGGGAGTGAAATAGTTGTGATCAGTCCTCAGCCTTGCTGATTTTGGGAGAGGACACAAAACCAAAGGGTAAAAATATACCTCATGTAAGCAAACAGCTGCCTGCTCTGGTTAAACAGTGTGGGAGGAGACATTTCCTTGCTTCACAGTGTGCCCTCCTTTCCTGATGCAGTCTGGAGCTCTGCAAGACCACATGGAGATCTGCGGGTCCAAAGCGCTTTACAAGTAGAACCCACACTACTGTCCAAAAATTAAATACAGCTTCTTCTTGCCAGTATCCATTCAACCCTTTGTGTAAGAAAAATGGGAATATGCTGGTAGATCTTCAGAGCCCCACCCTTAGAAAGGAACATTCATACCTTGAGCACAGAGCTGACAATTAGGCTGTGGATACTCTCCCGAGGCAGGAGGGACCATCCTGGCTGCAGCCCCAACCAGGATCTCACCACAGCACAGGGGATGGATCTGTGCACAGCTGGGAGCCCCAGGGAGAGCCACAAAGCAGCAGCTCCATGTGGAATACCACTGCCCAGCCTCACCCTTCTGAGGGAGCTGGAAAATAAAAGGTTCATGTTTAGATTAAGAAAATGGAAAAGGGAAGAGCAAGGAAAGATATTTTCTGAAACCATTTTGTATTTTGTCCTCAAACATAAGTGGAACAAAAGTGCTGTGTAAAAATCACAGCGTGAACCAAAGCCCCAGAAGAAGAGCTAAAGGCTATGCCTCCCTTCCTCTAATTTATTGCCAGAGTTATTCAGAGTGCAGACACTTAATCCCTAATGTAAACCCGCAGGCAACATTATTTATCTTTAGGAAGACCTGGGATTTTTGTCTTTTCATTGTGTGGGCTGCAAAGGAAAGATGGATTCAATTGCTTTCTGCAGATATCAATATGGAATTTAAGGAGGTGGAAGGGCCGGCATTCCTTGGAATGACTCAAGTGCACATTTGCTGTCTCCAACAAAAGGAGTTTACAATGGACAATGACAGAAACACGATCCCACCGTGTTGGTCTGTGGCATTTGGACTTGTTTAGTGAGGCACCTGAAGGAGGCGTTTCCTTACAGCACCAGCTGAAAGAACCAAGTGTGTGTGTGCAAGAGTAGAGGGCTTTCCTGCCTAAGGGTGATTTTATGCCACAAACAAATGTTCATGGTCATAATGAAAGTGACTCTGCATTCCTTCACAGTTATCACATTAGATAGTTTTCATCCTTCTTAATGAAAAAAACTATTAATGAGAATGAAACTGGCCTCTAAAGCATTTCATCCCTGCTTTCAGGAAAATGGATCAAGGGCTGGTTCTCATTATTTTTCCAAACTGAGCAGAATACATTTTAATGAGGCTTCTTTAACCTTTACTCCCTGTCCCTCTTCTGTCTGGCTTCTGCCATTCCATCTCACGGCATTTCTGTGCTCAGGTCACAGCTGCCTTAGCAACATTAAAATATGGGGTGCATGCAGGCCTGAAACACACGTGATCCTCTCTTAGAACAAGTTTAAATTTTAAACTTATTGGAACGCGTGATCCGAGTACCTGGAACAGCTTTCTCAATAACCTTTCCACAGGAAAATGGAATCAAAAACAGCCAGTGGGAACAATTCCAGCTCCAAGCAATTGGCTCCTGATCACCAAGTCTGACGGTGTGTGGCTGGGGCTGGCACCCTGTGCTGCCCAGGGCGAGCAGCCTCCACAGCCATGAGTGCCCCGGCTGTGCCAGGGCTCCATCCCCACCCCAGAGGGACACGGGGCCGGTCCCAGCAAACGGGGCCCTGGGGTGGCAGCTGGCCCTGGGAGCACAGGGACACTGCAGCCCACAGCACCTTCAGCCCCAGGCACCCGCTCCTGGGGCTAAATGTGAGTTCTCCTTTCCATGGTCCTACAATGCAGCCTTTCCCAGAGGTACAGAGAGGAAAGGGTCAGGCTTAGGGACACACCCTCCACTTGCAGCGCCTGCTGCACCCAGGCCTCGATACCAATGATCTTTCCCTCTGCTCGTGGTGCAGTGTCCTGCCAGCACCATTTTCCACGCCATTCACTTCTTCTCTTTTCCCTTTGCTAGCTCCAGCTTCTCCACTGCAGTAGGTGAAATTCACTCATCCTCACCTTAAAGGTTCTCTGTCCTTCACTCCCCGCTCATTACCTCTCACATGGGACCCAGGGAAGGACCTGGGCACCCCTGCACACCCTGGGACAGCAGCTGGCCATCCATCCCCTGTGCTGGGGCTGTCCTCCGTGCCTTTGGCACAGGGGCACGCACAGATGGCCCTGGAGCCAGGGCTGAGGCACTGAACCCCTTGGAGGGGACACAATCTCCTGTCCCAGGCCTGAGAAGCGATGTGCACAAAGTACCCACGGCCCTACCAAGCTAAATAACAGAAGGAGATAAAGAACAGGGAAATGAAGGAGAAGAGAGGACAAGCAATAAGCAAATATCCCCTGATTTCTGCAGAAAATGTTACCCCAGTGCCACTGGACACTGATGGATGAGAGGAGTAGGGCAAAGCAGGAGGATTTTTCCAAACCTTTGGCAGCCATCCGTCGTCCAGAGCTGGGAATGACCCCCTTGGTGCAGCTCCTCAGGCCGGGGCTCCCTGAGCCACCCACACAGAGGATGGATCCTCAAACAGCAGGCACAGGTGACAAGGTAAGGAGCCCAGCACACCATGCCTAGGAGATAAATGGATCCATCTGTCAGCAGTTACTTCACAAGGGAATTGCTCCCAGTTATGCTAGGAACAGCTTTTCACGAAACACGGATCTAAAGTACCACAGAGAGGAGGAAAATGTACCAAGGAAATTCCTGATATAATGGAAATTGAAAAGAGCACTGGACTCTGCTGTTATAACTGCAAAGAGAATGGAGAGTTTGATAGAGGCGACAGTGGAACAGCTTCTGGGGTATTATTTGGCTGGGACAGCAATCTTCTCATCACGTGTCCAGCCTGTCCCCAGAGGTCATTTTCAAGGTGCACGCTGAGGTGAGAAAGAGCAGAGGCGTGTGACAATCTCTGATGGCTGCAGAGAAATGTTCACTGTGCTGCCTTCCTGCCACAGAAGGGACAGCCACGTGTCAGATGGTGGGAGGGTGTCAGTGAAACACTGCAGTTTGGCTACCCTGAACTGAAATCCTTCACACAGCCCACCCCCAGCCCTTTCTCTTATGACACCAAGTCAATGAACCCATATCAGGGGGCAGGCAAATATTTTCCCTCCCCAGTTTCTTCTGGGTTTTGGTGTGAGAGACGTGGATTGCACAGGTGGCCCCAGAGCTGCTGCCCACAGCCCTGAGGGAGTGTGACACATTCCTTTGGGCTCCAAA
The DNA here is from genome assembly GCF_028551555.1 of Melozone crissalis. Taxonomy (NCBI): domain Eukaryota; kingdom Metazoa; phylum Chordata; class Aves; order Passeriformes; family Passerellidae; genus Melozone; species Melozone crissalis. Next base: position 1,046,117 of record NW_026535816.1, read on the forward strand.
TCCCTTGGAGCTCTCCCCCCAGCCCGGCTGCTGGAACACACCACGCTTGTTTGGCAGGCACCAAACCGAGCCTCAGTTTGTGCTGTAGCCCCAGAGGGGATTCAATAATGCTGAATTTAAAGTGAGTAGAAACAGCACTGCTGTCACAAGGACACAAATACTGAATTACTGCATCTCTTTGAGATGGGCTGAATTATGATAGTGCTTCGCTGACTGATTCATGCTGGAATCCACATCTACAAATTACATTCACCAATAAACTCGGCTTTGGTGTGGCACAGAAGTTATTGCTGTTACCTGGGAAATGTTTTCTGCTTTGGCTTTTGTTCCTGGGCATGCTGCACACCAAACAATGAACTTCCCACATCAAACAGCTTCCCTGAAACATCTGCTACCAGGAAGCTTGTCTGCAACTTGCAATGGTGGATGACTTTCTGACAGGTAATAGCAATTCAGATCAGATGCAGACAGATTTAGTACCTAGAAGCTCCCAGTTTATTAAGATCACCACTGATTTATTCAAGCACCCCCCTCTCTTTTCAGCACCATTGAGAAATGAATCACTTGGCTGTGGTGCTCAGGGCTCAAGGTTCTGGTTCCTTGTAGCTGACAGGAAATACAGCTTTGCCAGCTGTGAGAACTCCTCACTCTCCTGCCCTGAGTGGGAGAGGACAGGAAGGATATGATGTTTTTACCAATGTTCATCCTCTCTTTAATTACATGGGCTGCTGCAAAGGAGTCATTCTTCTGCCAGAATTTCCCACCCACGAATGTCTGTCTATCCTTTAGTGATTTTAGATAGAAGATGTGGATTCCCTCTCTTGCTTATAAGTAGTGGTTGAAATCTTTAGTAAGCCAATATTTTAAGGAAAGAGGGCCCACAGTGTCTCTGACAAAGCTGATTATAGAACATCAGAATGAGGACACACCGCTATTCAAAAAGTTTTATAGGGAGTGAAGATTTATAGAGGTGTTCTGCTGATTCATGAGGAGGAGATATGGAAATGCATCTCTGGCAGCCACTCAGTGATGAAATATGTAGCACGTAATGCATTTGTCTGTAAGACAAATACGTGTGTTGGCCGATTAAAAAAGATACACAGACTTCTGCAAATAAAGCAGCAATTCTTCTCAGGAACAAACCAGCTAATTGTAAAACCAACAGGAAACAAAATCTGCCTGTTGAGTAACTACAATTTTCGCTAAACAGGAAACTTTCAGTATTAATTCCTAATGTGCTTCATACACAACCTCAGTATGTGATGACCAGTGTAAACTCTGAATACTTGCAATGCACCACCCTGCTGCTTCTAGGCCACTGCCAGGGTCTGTGGGGCACAGCAGGCACACACAGGTGGCTCAGGGTTTTTTCATTACTGGTTTTTAAAGTCGCCCTCAGAATCTGTCAATGTAAGAAACAATTTCTTCAGCAAGAGCAGCTCAGCTTCAAGCATTCAACAAGTGATAAATGAAGCTTTTCCAAACCAGGAGTGCCTACAGTGTTGATAAGGCAGTATGTGAATGCTGATGGATAAATGTCATCTGCCTGAGTAAGCCAGATTCCAGCTTGTGCTCACATGGAAACGATTTGCATTTGTCCAGATGTGCTGATGTTACATGCCTTTTGGAGAAGAAAACAGAAATGCTAAAAAACACTTTCTCCCTATTTATGTTTAAAAATAAATTACTCAGTTGCTCTGTCAGGTTCAGAAACTTGAAGCAATTGATGCTGTTGGAGAAAAAAAATATCAGGATATAAATCATCAAGCTTGTAATCTACAATTTCTCAAGTCCTTTGGCAAAAATAAGACCAAACTGTGTGATGGGTTCAGGCACAAACTCCTGAGAGATGAGGGCTTTGAAATCTGTAGATTTCCCTGAGACCTCGTGGTTCAATACATTTTCTCCCAAGTTTTAGCTCTGCTAAAAGGAGAGATAGTAGATCTGGATAAGTCTTTTAATTCAAAAAGGAAGATGGGCTGATACCTCAGGACTGACAATATTTTGGATTTTTTTCTGGTTCTGTCGGGTTTAATGGAACGCACAATGTTCAAAGGATGTTCTGCTTTTCATGAATCTTTTTTGCATTTTCTCTTCCATCCCTTAAGAAAAAGGAAGGAGAAGATAAATGGCAAGAGGAAAGGAGCGTTTGTTGCTTTGCGGTGTACAAAAGAGAGGGGGAAAAAGAAGTGTAACGTGGAACACACAGAAAATGGTTGTTACCAATTTCTGTGAAGTAGGAGCACTAACTTTAACAACTGCTACATAAACCCTTCTAGGTTGTTCTCTTTGCTCATCCATAACCTCTTTTATCTTGTTAGGATGGGATATCAAAACACGTGGTGCTAACCAAAACTACAGAGCAGCAGAGCTGCTGCATTACCCTGCAGTCCCTTTCCAGCGAGGAATTCTGAGGCAGCTGCAGCCTTTGAGGGAAACTCCCAGCGGCAGAGCTGGCAGCAGAGCCTGAGCTCCTGTGCTGGGGATCAGGGGTGCTGCCCACAGGGGGCACAGAGGGGACTCTCTGCTGTTCCTCACCTCTCAGCCTGAGGGGACAGTGCTCAGCTTGGAGCCTGAGCTCCTGTGCTGGGGATCAGGGGTGCTGCCCACAGGGGGCACAGAGGGGACTCTCTGCTGTTCCTCACCTCTCAGCCTGAGGGGACAGTGCTCAGCTTGGAGCCTGAGCTCCTGTGCTGGGGATCAGGGGTGCTGCCCACAGGGGGCACAGAGGGGACTCTCTGCTGTTCCTCACCTCTCAGCCTGAGGGGACAGTGCTCAGCTTGGAGCCTGAGCTCCTGTGCTGGGGATCAGGGGTGCTGCCCACAGGGGGCACAGAGGGGACTCTCTGCTGTTCCTCACCTCTCAGCCTGAGGGGACAGTGCTCAGCTTGCAGCCAGCCTGGGAGGCCGTGTGAGGACCATTCCTGCAGCGAGGCAGAGCAATCCCAGGGCAGTGCCAGCTTCTCCCAGCAGCTGCACCAAATCCCTGCTCTGAATATCCATGGGCACGCGACCAGGCACTGTTCTTTCAGCACAGGCAGCCATGGACTCAAGTTTTGCATTATTTTGACCTTTCTCATCCTCTGCCATCACATCTCCCCCTTCACTTGCTCAGGGAGCTCTTGCCTGACCCTCCCTCCCTCAGCCATGGGCCAGGGTCACCCTTTGAGCTGCACTGCCCTTGGCAGCTCCCCCTGAATTCCATCCCAGTGTCCATTTTGTCAAGGTCACCTCCAACAATCGTGCTCTCTTCTAAAGCCACGGCAGCGTCCCCCTGCACAGTTGCTCCCCCGTGACTTCATTCAAGGCTGGAACTCTCCTCTCCCTGCTCTTGGGCATGAGGGATCCTTAGGATCAAATCCCCCTGGGCAGCGTTTAAGGGGCAGCTCCTGCCCTAAGGAGGGCAGGACAGGACAGGGGAGAGGAAGGGGCAGGGCAGGGCAGGACAGAGCAGGACCAAACCCCTTTGGTGCATGGGGGTTTCTGCATCTCATCAGAGAGGTCACAGGAGTGGGTGCACATACACAAACCCCAGAACTCTCTCACACTGAGAACTGGCTGTTCACATGGCAATTCTTCCTCAGCCTCTCAGTAGTGGGGATTAGAGAGACTTCCTAACTGCACGAAACCAGCTTTGTTATACAAAATATTTTAGGTCTTTCATTGAATAAAGCTTTACTCTCTTGGTTCATCTACTCTGAGAACACTGCATCTGTTCCATATCCCTTGTTGGCACCCTCTGGATAACATGAAAATTCAGCAGCAGCAATTCCCTGTGTCACACTTAGGGTCTCCTTTCAATTAAAACATTAAAGCTGTGCCAAAACCCTACAGAAACCTGGAATAAGATTTCAGTGGCATGCTTCATTTTTTGCTGCCATGGGCCCTTGAATCCTGCCATGCTCCTGGAGCCATCCACAAGCACTGCCCAGGATGGAGCCTTGCTCAGTAACTGCATCCTCTCTTCTTTTCTTCTTTAGCCCTGCAGTGGCTGGATGGAACTACCCAGCCTAATTATTATCCTGCAGGATATCCTACAGGAATCCCATCAGATAAAGAAATTGTTTTAACACCATAAAACATTAACACAGCCCAAAATATCTGAGCCCAGGGCAGAGGTACCAAGCCAGCTGTGCCTGTACAGACCCAGAGGGCTTTGGTCACTCTGCTCTGCTGGGGAATGAACATTTTCAGTTGGATGAGCTGAAATGGGGAACTGAGGGAAGGAGATGTTGATGCCACAGCCAATATGGATCGAAGCTGAACTCACCATTTGCACGATTCCCCTTACACATACAATAGGAACAACAGAAAGAATGAAATCCCAAGCTCTGAGGCATTGAGAGAAGGTGGTGTATGAAGGTTTCTGTATAACTCCAAATATTCCTTGTAATCAGGGTATAGGAAATAGTTGATTGAAAACAACAGCTAAAACCTTTTGTTTTTCATTAACCAAACCTTTTGTTATTCATACCAGAACTAAGCCCAAGGGATCTGGTGTGCAGGTGAAAGATCAGCTCTAAACCTGTTCTACTTCTCTGCCAGAGCTGACAATGTACAGAACACAGCTCTACAAACTAATGGGGCTGATCCTATTGCAGGCTCTCTCCTTAAACTGCACATTAATCTCATAACAAGATGCTGCACCTTTGGGAAAACACAACTTTTTATGTGACCACTTTTGTGTGTAATGCCAGAATTATTTGGAGAACAGCAAAAAGGGTTTTTTTAGGGTAGAGAGAGGCTGAGAACAAATCCCTCTGATGTCACTCTTTTAGAAGTTGTCCTTCTGTCAGGTATGGCTAATGCTGGAATTTTGAGCAGAACAGTTCACAGTGCTCTGATGGCTACCCAGAAAGGACCAGAAAACAGAGGTTTAGTGAAGTATTTGACCAGGCAGAACAAAAACAGCCAAAAGTATTCAAGGTAACACCTCCACCCACAATGAGAAATCCAGTGGATTTCTTATATATTTCTCATAAAATCATAGGAAGACACAAAGGAATGCAGAGACAATCACAGGCAGCTAAAACCCAGCAGCCTCAGAGACAGAATCAAACCCAGTCCTGTCTCTTCACCACCTCACCAGTGCACTTTGCCATCCAGTCCTAAATGGGGAAGATTAGAGAATAGGTTTAAGTTGAACAATTTGTACCACAAGGAAGAAAACCTAACCAAGGTTTGCAAAGAACATTTTTATATCCGTAATTCTGTTTTAAATATCACTTCCCTTACAACTCTTACTTCACTGCAAAGTACATTTTTCTCAAGTGGAAATAAGAAATTAAACAGGTATTCTTACTGAGAGGATGATTTGCCATCTGTTGAGAAATCTGAGCTATAATTTACAGAAATAGGTTACCTAATAAAAACTCCTTACAAAAGCAACAGGATTGGAAAGGACCAGGACAGGTCATTTCTCACAAGGAAGTGACCCATTACTGATTCCAATGATGTTAAAAAATCAATAGTTCTCTGATTTTTGCCTTTCCTAGGCTGACAGATTGGTAACACTTTGTTCTCCCACCTGTGCTTCCAGGCCCCGGCTGATGCTGAGGGAGTTTCCCTGTTTCCCTTGCAAGTGGCTCCCACTCTGGTGGCAGAGACTGGAAGCCTCTCTTTGCATGGAGAGGTCAGAGTTCCAGTACCTTGAATTCAAATTACCATTGTAAACCCAAACTTTTCTTATTTTGGTCATTCCAGTCTTTTCAGAGTGGATGGAGACCCTGGGTGCTAAAGATTGCCTTTGTTAGCAGAAGCAGGCTCTATAAGCCATGGTGCTGTTAATATTTCCAGTTATCTTGGCTTCCTTAATATCATTCAGCTATTTCTGTTCTCTATGGGTGCCTTACTCTGCTTGACTCTGTTTCAACTTGAACCTGCACTGATGCTGAGGGTTTCACACATTTTTTATCACACTGTGCAAAATGCTGCTGGAATCTTTGTGCAGACTCTCTGGTGACAGAAAAAGGTTATTATTGCCATCTCCCTTGTATTGTGTCTCCAGAAATCCGTGCACGTGCTGTGCAGCCGCCCATTCTGCACTGGAACCTGAAGAAATCATTTTGTTGTACTGACCACAAGAGCACTTTCTCAAAGAGGTGTCTTTCTAATTGTCCATTTCTAGAGCTGGTGCATGCACAGTGCAGAGCCTCCAGGAGGGCTGCAGTGATTGGCTCCAGTTAGCTGTGCCTCAGCACTGGGGCTGCTGCCTGGCACAGAGGTGAAACCATCCAGGCTGAAAGGAAAAGGCTCTGGCAGGTTGGAATGCAGAGAGCAGAGAATTGCATTCACTGAGGGCAGGGATGGAAGAGCTGCATCCACACTCTCTCCCAGTCACTCCATTTCTCTGTTCCTGACATTCTCAAGGATCCTAACCCACATGGAGCTTTTGTGACCCCAATCCTCCATCTACAGAGGCAGAGAACAAAGAGTGAGCAGGCTTTCCTCCCCTCTGAACAGTTTCCATGCTTCCATTAATTCCATCTGCTTTCTCTCTGCTGTCCCACCCTCCCAACAGTCTGTGCCAAGGATCAGCAACTGCCCAAACTAAATGGCCACTGAGTGCCATTACTCAGAAATATTTCTGTGTGAGCAGCAGGTTCACCCAGGGCACCCCAGCCAGCCCTGCAGCCATTCCCCACTGGCACACAAAGAGCAGCTGGATATTGAGACACAGCTGTGATATCCATTACTGCCCACAGGCTCACCTTGGAGAACCTGGGGAGACCTGTGCCTTGCAAACAGCATCAAATGGAAATGATGAAATAAACCAGAAAGAGAAAAAGCCATCTAGTGAGTCTGCTGGCTTACTGTGCTCCATATTCCTAAAAACTCGCTTTGCAGTCAGGAAGGACACAGGGGGTTTGAATCATTTTCTGCCTTTACACCTTCCCTACCACCAGAAGTAACATGGGGATGTTCTTCAATAAACAAATCTGCTCTTTTCTCTCAAGGTTTGTGTACACTCTGAGTGCACTGGTGACATCAGATTTTTCACCAGGGAAATGAAAGAAACCAACAAAACCAACAGCCCACGTTGCTGAAAACCCAAGAAGCTAAGCTGGTCACGTCTCTGAAATATGGTATGAGCAGAAAGAGAAATACAATAAAAATCCCCATCCAGCACAAACTGGGAAGTGATGGAACGAGGGCTTTCCTACTGAGGCTGTCTCCAGTTACCACCCTTCTGAGCATTGTCCATTATCCATTCTGCACTGAGGAGGCTCTCAGGCCAAAATTTAAAAGGTGACTGACAAACACAGGAGGCCAAAATGAAGCAAAAGAATCACAAGCAGAGCCTATGGAAGAAGCCTTCTGTAAAACATGAGGGAGCCCTGAGCCACACTGGATTAGTTTTCTCTTTTTTTCCTCTTTAATTCTCTTCTAGCAGACAATATTTCCTATCCCCCCTCTCCTGAGTCCCTACAGCGTGCAAGCTCTGTGCTGGGATGCAGGCAGGCTGAGAAGTGCAGCTGTGCTCTAGAGCTGCTGGAGCTGGGAGGCACATTCTCAGTGAGTAAAAAGCACACTTCCATCACTGACACACAAAAACTGCCCTCCCAAACCTCACCACACGTGAAACAGATCCCTGGATCAGTCCCATCTCCAGCCCTGCCCACTGCCGTGCAGGCCTGTTGGCAGTACAGCTGGGACACAGCTGGGACACAAGGGACACTGTTCCCATGGTCTCACAAAGGCCCCAGGGATGCAGGCTCAGTGTTTGTCACATTCTGCACAAGCCTGGGGAAAAACCCCGAGCCCATCACCTTCACTCCTCCAGGGGCTGTCAGGCGGCTGCAGAAGGGCAAAGCTCCCTTCCACCTGCAGCAGCAGCCAAATCTCTTTGGGAGAGCAATCCCATCTCCACAGGCACCTCCTGCCTCTGCACTCTGTGTATCCTTCCTTCCAGCAGTGACACACCTGCAAGGGACACAAGCAGCAATTACCTCTTCTGCAGGAAAAGCCCATCCTGCCCCTCCACACCAACCTGTCCCTTGCTCGTGGTTTAGCTGCTGTTCCTATTGCAGTTAGAGATTATCGATGTTTCCAATGGAGACGGGCTGGAGACACACCAGGATCTAATCATTAATAATATTTTGACCTGTAGGCCCAGATGGGCAGGAAAAAATGCTCACTCAAGAGGAGTTCTTCCTTAACTCCAGCAGACCCTGGATTTTCCATTGAATGTTTTCATTTTCAGCTGCAATCACCAGAAATAACATTAATGACTTTCAGTGCAGGGCAGAAATAATTAGAGGCAGAGCAGGTGTCCAGCTTACATGCTTATGGTAAGAAAAGACTGAGAAAAATCATGGCAAAACTTGATAACCTGAGGGGAGAAAAAAGCAAACAAGCTCAGGGGTGAGATCTAAATCAAATATAAAGCAATCTATATCTTCCATTAAAGCCATTGTGGAACTGGGCATTTTGCAAAGGTCTTGATTGAAAACCATGGCAGAGTTAATGGGTTTGACTCAAATGATCCTCAGCACTTCAGTAAGGAGCAAGGAGAAAGGAGGCCCACGAAAGCACAACTTGAAACGTTAGTGCAAAACCATACAACAGAAAGGAAACCATTTCAATTGCTCTAGGAAGGACTATACATTGCCTTGTTCTCAAAACTAGAGGGAGACTCAAGAGTGCAGAATCTCATTAGAATTTCAGCACTGGATTTCTTTTATAAACAGCATATCAGTAAGATTTACCAATATTGTCTCAATATACTGAAAGCTTTATTATTTGTTCTTGGACAAGTAGCATTTTTCTAATTCTTTACTTCTAATAAAAAACAGTAGAGATGTTTTTGTGCTGAATTGAAAGCTAATTAGCACATTCATATCTGCCAAAAATTCAATAACTTGTACTCATTTTGGGTTCTTTTCTGGTCAGTTTAATTTAATTTTTCAGTTTAATTAAATTTTTAATTTTTCAGTTTGATTAAATTTTTTTCAGTTTAATTAAATTTTTAAATTAAATTATCAAATTTTTTGATAAAATAAAGGAGGATATGAAAAAATTAATAGCTTAGGCTAGGTTTTTCACAGGCAATTAGTAGTTAGAGCCCATTAAACTAAGGAGGGAAGCAGATCAATAATTTCTAGGGCTTTTTTAATGTTTCCCTTGAAATTTTAGGATCATCAGGAAAGGACAAAGAGCAGTCACGATCCAAGAGAATTTCCTGGGATCCAGGGACAAAACACATTGTTGAGGGGCTGAGAAACAGGAGTTCAGAGCTGCTGAGGCTGCTGACAGCCTCTTACAGTGGGTGCTCTGTTTCAGAAGCTGGGATTTCAAGAGGAGGCAAAGTGGGTCATAAATGCTACTGAGAGCTGAAAATCAGGAGATGAAAACCACTCCAGAGCACTGAAGTGTGGTGGGTCTGATTACAGCAATCAAAATGCTGTCCCATTTTGCTACAGTTTGTCTTGAACAGCAAGGCTAAGGAAAAAAAGCCCCAAAAAGAAAAGCTGTGTGATCCTAAACTGTGAGTGTGCACCAATGTTCCAGCCCTGCCAGGGGCTGCACAGGCACCTGGTCCCAAAGGTACCGTGGGATTCATCTGGGTTTGTGCTGGCAGCCAAAGCCACTCCTGCTGCTTCAGCAGGCCTTGCCCTCCCGCCCACGCTCTGAATCCCTGCGGGTTTGGCACTGAGCCCCGACTGCTTCCCACCAAACACCTGCACACCCAGCTCCATCCCTGACATCACCCTGAGGTGCCTCTGAGCGTGCACCGGCCTGGCTGCCTTGGCACGTGGCCAGGGGGACAGCAAAGGGACATTTGTCCCCTCACGACCCTGGGCAAGCGGAGCGTGCTCAGAGCACCCGGGCACGGCCCCCTGTGGGAAACCTCCTGGCTGAAGGCAGCTCCGAGGATCACTGCACAAACCTCTGCAGCTGCCCCACACACACAGTGACAGTGACAGCTCCATCCAACCAGCCCCCACTGGCTCTCCTGGAGCAGCAGGGGACAGCAGAACAAACAGCAGGTGACAAAGGCTGGGTCCTGCCCACCTTGAGCCCCAGTGACTCCAAAGTGCTGCTGCCACACACCAGTCCTCTTCTCCTGCTGCCAGCTGACTCTGCAAGCTCATCCCAGTTCATCTGGGAGCTGCTGTGCTCGTGAACTGGGGAGGGCTTCAACAATCAATCACGTGGGAGATATTAAAGGCACTAGAGAGCAAACAAACAAACCCACAAAGAAAAGAAAGAAACCTGAGTACCAACAGCAGTACCCAGTGCAGATTAAAAACACAAACAAACAAAATAACTTCATGTGGTTTAAATCCTAATCCTCAGGGATGAGTTGAGCACCAAGGTGCACAGGCCATGTTTATTACCAGTGAGCTGAGAACTGAGAATACCCTTCCATTTCTTTAGGCAGCATCATATAAAGCCTATTTTCAAGAGTGAAATGAATAACGGGATTGAGATAAACTCTGTGCAAGGGGAGGTACTGGGCAGTGCTTCTGAGTGCCACAGGCTGGGAGAATCCATGGAGGCATTTCCACTCACATCCCAGAAAGCACCCAGGGCATCAGCAGTTGCTGTGATCCCCTCTCCCACAATGACCATCACTGCTGTCCTCTGTGCTCTCCCCTGCTCACACTGCCTCCCTTCCCTTCCCTGATGGCAATGCTCCATCACACAGCTCCCTCAGGGGCACAGCAAGCAGGGATGTTTCCATTTTGTACTTCAGGAATCTCTGCAGGTTTAACAGTTTTAAAACAGACATGAAGCTGCTCTTGGTGTTTTTCCTTCAGCTGTGAAAAGTCTTTAAATGCCCCAATGTGCACCATGTGACCCCCTGAGCTCAGTTCTTTAGTGGCACAGGCCCTTAAATGTGAACTCAACAGATACTTCAGGTGAGGTGTCAGCAGTGCATAAGCAACAAGCTGACATAAATCCTGAGGAATTTAACTTATAAAAAACTTGAATTCCTTCTTTACTCCAGAAGGATCTCTTGAACCTTTGCACTAGCTTTACATGGCTCCTTAAGCTACATCAGCAGGACGGTGCAGCAGCTTACAGCAACTAAGTCACAAGCAAATGTATGTAAAAACAGTGTAAGGACACTTCAAAAAATGGACTTTGCAGAAAATCAATACATTTTCACTGGGGCGCATCACCCAGCATCACCATCTAATGTATTGCACTAAACCAGCTGGAGCAAAAGGAATCAAACCCAATCACCACCAGGGAAAGCAATTCTATTTATCATGAACCCACAGGGCCATTTCAAATAGTTTTTCCCAAACAGCTTCCACACTCCTTAGAGTCCCATTTGGATCTCAGCTCTGTCACTCTGCACTTCCATCTCTGTATACTCAAAATAATAAGAAGAAAATTCTAATTCCTGGGGGAAAAGGGGATTTTTGTTTCACCCAGGCTGTGAGTAGCATTATCCCAACCTGAGGTGAAAACACCAATGAATCAACATTTCCTTAACTGACTTCACTGTAATCCTGGTATTGCACTGACCCCTGAGGAAGCAATTAAGGAGCAATAATTACAAATGGATGAGTATTTCTTCCTGAGGCACACAGCATTTTACAATGGAACTTCATGAAGTAGCTCTAAGCTATTTCCTGCAACATATTTCAATAAAAGAAAATATAAGCCACTAAAGTGTCTCATGTAAGCATTGAGGATTTAAGGAATTACTCAAATAATGAATGCATGAAGCTATTAACCATCCTGGAGAATTAAAATGTGCCCCTACGTGATGAACCAAAAGCAGCAAGTCATTTCAAGTCTACAGGATTGATTTGATACATGTGACTGAAATATAATTACAGAAACATCAAACTGTGCTGTACCTAGAGAAAACTAGCCCAGACTTCTAGACCATGAGCACACCTCTGCAACAGCTTTTATTTGGTCCATTTGTTACCTCCTGGAAATGGTTCCAGCCAGGGAGGTTATCATGTGGCAGTTACCCCCAGGTAAAGGCACAGCATAATGAAATCAGCCATTTTTTAGTTTCATTTCATTGCAATCTTCTGCTGTACTGAAATATCAGGAGGATCAGCATGACTTAATAAAATTTTGCTCAAGCACAGCTTATTGCATAAGAGCAGTAGCAAGCAAAGAGCCCTGATACCAGACTAAAGTGGGCGCAGGTTATCTCTGGGTGTCAGGTATTTAACGGGAAAAGTTATAATAGGAAAGACTTAGAAAATTAAAACATTTTCTTTCTGAAACAGGTCACTGGAACCTTCTCTGCTAAAAGCAGCTGCAACACTGTGAGATGAAATAAAACACAAAAGGGATGAAAGAATGACCAAGTCTCTACAATCCAAGTCCAAGGGCCACAGGCACCAGGGCTGGCACAGGAAATCCCCTCCCACAGCTCCGAGGACAGGCTCATCTCCCCTGCAGTGCCCCCCCTGCATTTCCCCTCACTCTGGTTCCCCCTTGGGAGCACCTTCTGCTCCCACAGGGAAGGCACCATCTGAGCTGTCCTTCTGCACTGGGAGCTGCTCTGTCTCATGGCTGGGACAGCAGCAGCTGCTCTGCTTAACAGCTTTTCAACTCTGCTTCTACCATTTTCCCATCTACCCTTCCTGCACTGTGAGATTTCCAGTACAAACAGGACTCCTGTTGGCTACTGGAAAAGTGAAATATCATTAAATAATTTTGCTGGATAGCAATCAACCACACTTCTCTCACCTGTCACTCCTCAAACATGCAAGTAAAGTAGAAGTATTTGGAACAGAGATCCCTTGTTTTTATTTTCTTTTTTCCCCCCTGTCTCTTCATTGTGCTTTGTTGATAGGTAAAAGGCTAATTCAGTCTCAAGACTGTTCTGTGTCCACCCCAACTATTTCACTGCAATAAATGACGTTGCTGTGAATATATTTTAATTAGTGATTTCATAGTTGGAATTGTGCAATTGGAATACAGCAGGCATGAGGAGCTATTGAAATAGTATAAAAAGGCATAATTATTTTCAAAAGCTCTGTGGGAATAACACAGATAAAAAAAATCCCCTGCTGGCACCTGTTTTCTGTGTCCAGTGTATCATTAGCACCTCACAGTCTCTCTGTACTCATCAAAGGCAAGATCACAGGTGCTGGAGATTTTTCCTTCTCTGTTTGCTGTTCCTTGCTGAGGTCATTATAATGAAGACCAGATTTTTACTTCATTTGACAATTTCGTTCTAATTGACTGAAAGATGTTACCAAGAAAAATGGGAACAAACCCCAGAGATTCAGAAGGATTTTCCTGACTCCTGGGCCTGACCTGGGACTCTTTCATGCAACGTGGAATAAGTGAAGTAGGGCCTAAGAAGAAAAAATCAAACCCTTGTCATACCTGTTACTGCTGAAGGCAGGCTGGCAAGGGCTCTGAGGAGTGAGCAGAAGGAAAATCTTGAAAGAAGCACCAGCTCATTTCGGATCTGAACTCCAACTTGCAAGCAAGATGCTGGGCTAGAGGAACTTGGTATAAAATGAAGGCTTTGAAACTTGACTAATTCAGAAAACGAGACTTTTCAAATCCCGTAAAATGAACGGATTACAAAAGCAATTCAGTGAACCTGCCGTGCCTTCCAACGTGTATCTCACTGCAAAGGCTGACAGCGTCTCTGCTTCTCCTCCTGCAATGCAGACTTGGCCTCTGCCTCACTCATCCCTCTTTGGTGTTCAATTGTTCCACCATTTCTCCAATCCTACTCATCAGCTGAGAGGAGCAGGACTGACAGAGGAGGAGCTTGCTTGGGAGTGACCTCCTCAGCACAGCCCAGCAGCATCCCTCCCTGGCAGCAGACTGCTGGAATTATTTACCTGGGCATGGCTCTGGGCACGAAGGTGCTGTCACCGAGAGCACCAAACAAACAGGAGCCCTGTTTGCAGAGAAACCTCAGGATAAATTATGTCCAGGTGTCATGGGATCTCCTGCCTGAATCCATCAATACTAAGGCCTTTGCAAGAGGAAGGGAAGGTTCAAAGATGGGGACTGGGAGTTCAGAAAGCAGCCAGGTCACCTGAAATGCAGCAGCCCTAAAACCCAGGCTCAAAAGCAGGGGAAAAGGCAAAAATCATAAAATAGTCCCAAGTATGAACACTTAGTCAGTGATGCAAGACATGAAGACTGCGAGTATTTGCCTGTGCTTTTCTACAGAATGCTTGGGAGGAAGTCTGAGCAGCCTGCACAGACTTGAAAGGAACATGCAGTAAAGCAACTCAACAGCAGAGAGTTTAGAAACTACAGAGGGGTGGATGAAGAGTTAAGACATAAAGGTCACTGTGCAAGGACCTTGCCAACTCTGTATTGGGTGCTTTCTTGGCTATCTCAGTTCTAAAAGGAAGAGAAGCTCACTCAAGTTGCAATATGGAATAGACTCCAGTCTGATTTGTACAGACAAAGCTCCCAAATGCTGTGTATCACCGAGGAAATCAAAACACAAAACCAAGTTCTTCTGGGAATAAAAAAGACTGAAATCAAGTAATAAAAAAAAAATTATCCCCACCTGCTGCCTTGCAGTTGGTGGAAATTGAACATCTCGGATGCATCTGCCCACCCTGGACAAATAATTGCTGTTTACCATCCTAGGGGAAAGCCAGGAAAGCAGGGGAGGGAGATCATAATCCTCAGAGCATTCCCCTCCTTTTCATGGAGTGTACTCAACAAAGCTGTGATCACTCAGAACCCCTGATGAGATGCCTCCTCCAGTGACCAAAGCTCAGCTTTTCCCAGATACGGCCATCTTAACAAGAGCAAGGAAATTGTCTACTCCATTCATATTGCTGAAGTCTGAGTGAGAACAGGTACCTCCAGCTGTTCAAGGAAAGGCAGAGGGATGCACCACATGCTCCCCACCTCCCTCCCTGCTGCACTGGGCTCTCTGCGCACCTCAGTAAGGAAAGAGGCTGAGTTCTATTCCTTCCTGATGTTCCAGAGAGGAGCGAGCACCCAGGACTGCACAGCAGCCTTACAGAGATTGCAATCTGCTCCTACAGAACAACCCCCCCTTCTCCTGGTACTTCCTGAATGGAGGAATGAGATGGGGGTGCTGTGTGGTTGAACGGAGGGAAAACACTGCTGAGACACTCAATATTAGCACTACACTTTCTGGGTCTCCAAATTAGGATGCAAAAGAAGGATGCAGTCCCTGCCTTAGCCAATGGAAAGGGAATATTTTTGCATATTTTTGATATGTGATCTTATCAGCAGACAGCTTTTTCTTTGCAGTAAAATAAACCCTTGTAATTCCACAGTACAGAAATCTGGCAGTACAGAAAGGAATCTTTATGATGGCTGAAAGTCTCTGCACAGCACATATTGCAGCTTAGGATAATTATTTATTACTGGTGCTACCATTCCTGAGCCTTTAATGCACTTGTGGCTAGTGGGCAGAAAATGAGCAATCTCTGGTGACAACAGCAGAAATGCACTTCTTCCCATGGCAAGTAACTTTTTCAAGTTGCTGTCAGGCTGTAATATTTTTCTCCTCTGTGCAAGAGCATTAAAATGAAAACTCTGGATATATAAATCGGAGTAGGGTGAGTGCACTCCTGTGCCAAGAGGGAACCAAATGAATCCTGGGCATGTTAAAGCTGAGGGGCCTCCTGGATCATCCTGGTGTGCCTCCCTTCCCCTGGCCATGAACAGCTGCTGCTGCCACTGGAGCAGAACCCTAAACAGCCCAGGATGGGGAAGGAATGCCAGCCTCTCCCCTCCAGCTGCTCCTTAGTGCATTAACATTTTCTACAAGCTATTTCATACAACAGTCTACTTCCTATTTACTTCTCTATGCCTCTCTGCTTTTTCCTGGACCTTATCAACTACTCACATCATCACCTCTACATTCACAGTGAACTTTCCCTACCTAGGTTATTGTCAGACTGACCTTCCCTCTAGAGGGCCTTTTTCTCCTAATGCATAAAAAGAACTTCCTTTGTTCTGGTTTCCGTCCATTACATCTTTTCAATACCCAATAATTCCTCAGCATCTTTAGAGTCCCTACAGTGCAGGTATTCATACACAAGCACATCCCTCCCTCTCTGCTCCAGTATGGAGGCACACAAGTGACAGCCCTGTGACAAACAGCCAAGCTGAGGAACCACGTGGGAGCCTTTCAGAGCCACCAAGAGGAATTGCCAATCCCCAGTGGCAGCATGTGTGCACACACGGGTGTGCCAAGGCAGAAGCCAAGAGAGCAGCCATTTGCTGCATGACCAACATTCCTCCTGCAGGAATGGCTCTCCTCAGGTGCTTTCAGAGCAGTCAGATGGATCTGCTGGGATACAATTTCATTTATTTCCTCTTCACAGAAACTATCACTCTGGGAGTGAAATAAGGCACATGAGGGGATCCCATCCATCTCTCTGCCATTAGGCCCAGCAGAATAAAGCTCATGTCTCCTGAATTTAGCTGCCCAAGCCTTACACAACAGGCTCTCCTTGCTTGCCTGCATCAGCACCTGAGGTTTAGCCATGCCACGCTTCCTCACTGGCTGGACCAGGAGCAGAGACCTGCCAGTGCCCGGCAGGAGCTGCATCCCCTTTCCCTCTAGGTCTGCTCCAGCTGCAGCACCCAAGTTATCCACCACCACTTCCCTTAGGTGGAATTCACCATCCAAACGCGGCCCTGCTTCCTCCTGGTGTAATGGTACCTGTGCTTTCCCTAAAAGGGCTTCGCAGATGTCATCTTGAAAGAAATCTACCACAACATTTTACACTCACAGCTGACTGCATTTCCTGGTTTTCCAAAGAGAAAAATTTTTACCATGTTCCTTCTCTCACCAATCTCCTTGTTACAGCTTTTCAATATCTTCAGACCCTTTACCTGGCATCACCCTTCTGCCTCCTGAGCACCAGAGCACCTGCCTAGCAGTTTTCTGATGGATCAGCTGAATGCAGGCTACTTTTTCACATTATGGAAATATATTTTTTACTGAAAGTTTGATCCATTTCCATGTTCATTAAAGAGGGTAACAGCTAGTGCTCTTATCAGTAGCTGCAACTTACACATACCCTGAAACTAACACTGTTAATGCTGGTAGTATAAGCTTAGGAACAGATAAAACTCACCAAAACATGTTGGAAAAACAAAAAAAGTTCAGTAGGTTTGGAAGAAAAGGCTAGCTGAATCCTCAGAGTAACCAATTTCAATATTGCTAAATACAAAGTTCTATCCACTATAAAAACTTCAGACAATGGTCTCCCATTGGGTTTCAGTTTAGCTCAGGTCTGTCATTTTCAAAGACTTCTTTTGCTATAGTCCAAAGCTCCATAAAGTAGGTGCAGAGACGGTAGCACAGCAACCACCACAAAGTGAGTTTAAATACAGAGAAAATGAGCTTTTAGCTTTCTAATAGCAGAGCTTTCATATTCATATCTTCTTGCTGGCTTTGAAACACCTGTTTCTATTTCAGTGACTTGATTCATTCTATCAGTACAGAAAGCTGAATGGCATTACTGAACTGCAATTAAATCAACCTGGTTTATGTGAATATTCTTTGGTCATGGACAAACAGAAAACCGAATTGTCAATGGTGAGGAACTCATTTCATGTTTAAATTAAATTATCATTTCCTTGAAGCAGAAGAAGGGTGGTTCTCTGCATGAAGCAGAATTTGTTCCCCGAGTGGGCGCAAGAATAAATCTACTTCTTCCTGCTGACTCAGGAAAACCAAATAAACCCAAACATTCACCACTGTGATTTCAAAAATCAGTTTTGAGGTTATATATGTGCCCTCTCTGCACAATAATGTGAACTCTGTCAGAACAGCTGAAGGACCAAGAGTTCAGAGTTTTGGCACCTCGGTGACTTTTCCTGCTCACCTGAACTGAGTTTAAAACTGACTGGCCTTGGATTTCCATCTTTGTTTGAAAAGATCTTGGTGCCTGGAGAAGCGGATGTGAAATGCTGATTTAAAGAGCATCTCCAGCTGGTAACATCTGCACGCCCGTGCAGGCACACAGCCTGAAAAACAGTGGATAATAATCAACAAACACTTTTAAACTCCAATTGTGCATCTTTGTTAGGCTTGAAGCCTTTTGCCTTCTCCATTATTTTTTTAATGAGGGTGATTTTTCCTGCTGATGTATTAACTGAAACTATCACCTTGCAAAGAACTTTCCTCTACCAGTGCTAGATGCAAAACCAAAAAGCAAACCTAGGAATGCCTGCCACACTCCAGCACACAAAGCTGCTGCTGCTGCTTTTAATAGCTTAGCCTGAGGGCTTTGCTGCTCTTCCTTTGCTCTGCTAATGGGAAGGACTGGGAGACCTCTTTGAACTAGCTACAGACACCAAAGACTGAATAAACAAGTATTCTTCATCCCATTTCTCTTAAGCGTTTGTCCTGACAGATGTCTTCTCCCTCCTGAGGTTTGGATTATAGTTTGTGTTTCCCTTTTTTTCCCCCTTTAGCCCTTGAAGCATTTCACACCCTGCTGGGCAAATGCCCAGAAGTAATCAGACTGACTGAACACGGGGAAACGCAGACAAAAGAAAAGGCTGGAAGCTACTGTTCTTCTCCCAGCTGGCACCGCCAGCTCCTGAGGGCTCAGCCACCACAGCCCACGTTTGTGACAGTACCTGTACGCTCTGGGTGTGTGCAGCCCTTCCGTCGTGCGGCAGCCTGGAGCTGCAGGCTCAGATATCCACCGCGAGCTCCTGGATCCTCCAGGACAAAGCCAGCTCTCCCTGCTGCTCCCGTGTTGCGCTGCCTGTGGAGCAGGGAGGGAAGGAGAGGCACACAGGTTAGCACAGTGGCAGTGCACGAGCTGCCAGGCGTCACCCATCTGACCCGCACCAAAGAGGAAATCTTAATTTTCAGAACTTCCCATCATGCCACACAAGACACTGAAGCCGTCCAAATCTGGAAGGGATAGCCTGGCATGATGCCTCCCCCAGGTCATATCTTACATCAAGAGTTCTTTTCCTCCTGCACAAGGCTCTATATCCTACTTGGACAGATATACAAATATCTATAGAAACTACAGATATTCAATAAGCCATCTTAAATCATAACAGCCAGGCCTCTGTACGACCGTGCTTAACTCCTGCTCAGCTCACGCCATCTCCCCGTTCCTCAGGCATCAGAAACCACTGAAACTCCCGTGTTTTCCTGGGGGCTGCCTGCCTGCAGCTGCCCTCCTCTCACCAACGGGGCCACCTGCCAGGCTCCCCAGGGCACAGCAGCCTCCAAGGGGAGCATTCGTCTGTTTGAGAGGTGATGGAAAGCCTGGGGAAAAAAAAAGCTCAGCGACACTGTGGCTCTGAAGGTGCAAGAATCATTACCCTGGAGACGTGCAGCTCACCTGGTTCATGCTGAGCACGCTCCCTGCTCGCTTCACCTGAGCGTTCAGCTGGAGAGATCCATTTCCACGCGCTGGGCTGGGTCCGTCTCCGTCCCTGCTGCGAGAAGGTGTTCGGGGGGATGCCGCTGCCCGCTCAGCAGACGCTTCACACACTCTGCCAGCAGCAGGGGCAGCCTTTGAGGCCACACCAGCCTGGCACAGAGTCGCTGAGCCATTCTGACTGTGTTAACAGCACCACTGATGAATCCTCAACCTGAACCCCAAATTCACCAGAGCAGTTCTTCCCCAATTTTCTGCTAACAGCTGTACACTGCAGCTCCTCTGCTGTTTCCCACCTACAGATGTGTGCCAGCACAGGAATATCAGTGTATTTTTTTCCTCCACATCTGTCTAATAACGTTGGCTATAATGTTGACATTGTCACGACTATTAAGTCATCCACGCTAAAATGAAATAAACCTCCTACTTTGAAGCACTAAATTCTCTACCAAAGCAAGTGTCTTACTGCTGTCTGCTTGGCCATACTGGGCAGCTTATTTTCATTCGGACAAATAAAATGAGCTTTTCCAGTACAAAACCCCTCTCCAGCAGCAGAGCACGTACCACGAGTAGCTCGGCCAAGAGAAGCGCCCCCGCCAATGCCCGTCAGCGGCCCCCCCGAACCCGCCAGCCCCCCCGAGCCCACAGCCCGGGAGCCCCGCACCGGAAACACCGCGGAAAACCCCGCCGGGGCGGCGCCGCCATCGGGGCGCCGTGCGGGCAGCGCCGCAAGCGGACCGCGAGCCTCGAGTTCCCGGCCCTCTTTGTCGCCGTCTTGGGAAGGTCACCCGAGCCACTCCCGAGACGGCGGCGGCTGCAACTCCTCGGCAGAGTGAGGCGGCTCTGCCACGGCCTGTCGGCGCCCGCCCAACACCCGCCCGCCCGCGGCGCCGCTGAGCCCACAGCCCGCGTGCTCGGCACTGCGTACCTCACGGAAAATCCCGCTGCGGCCTCGGGGTGCCCAACAGCCAGTCTGGGGCACGGACCGCGCGGCTCCTTTCTCCCGCCCCCGTTGCCGCCATCTCGAGAAGGGGTCAAGGCCAAGCGCGTCCCGGCCGAGCCGCTCCCGAGGTCGCGATCGCGCCTGCGCCGCGGCAGAGACGCGTCATGGCCGCCGCCCCCCGGCTGCTGCCGCGCTCTGTGGCGGGCGGGGAAGGCGGGCAGAAAACCAGCTGCGATGCCCTCAAAAAGCCTCTAAAATAAATGCCAAACGCCTGCCTCTTACTCAACAAGAACCAAACAAGCCCCCTTCCTTTAAAACCATATTGAAATATATTTTATATTTCTATTTTTCATATTTACATTTACATGCATATTGATACTGGATATGGATGTGTTAGGCAATTGATATAGTATATTACGTCTATTCCTATTATTGATATTTGTTTATCTTTTCTGTTTTCATAAATATCTTTATATATCGACTGCATATTTCTATACTTAGATTTATATTTATATACCACTTCTATTATTCCAGATAAAAACCCCGTCTCTAAACAAATAAATACAAAAACCTCCTTTCCTTTAAACGACATAGAAATATTTTTATTTATACTTTGTAAAATTACTTTCATATTTATATATATTGTTTCTTTTGACGCATTATATTAATATTTATATACAAGATATATGAAACTCGAAAAACATAATTAAATGATTACTTAAATTATTTACCACATCTACTGCTGCAACTAATTTTTTTCTTAGAGCTTTAAATTTTAAATATATCTGTAAGTATTTAAGACATATTTCTGTACTTACATTTCCACCTTTATACTGTTTGTATTTATAATTTTTATAGTCAAAACCTTGCCAACTGGCAAATAAAAAATCTGCTTTAACTATTTTTATAAAAATATTTCTATTTATTATCTTCATAAGTATGTTTATAATGTGTTAAATATTATATGATAACATATTGATGTACTGTAATTCAAAACATTTTTTATATAGTATTATATTAAAATACTACATATACAGTATTACTTGTATTATGTATTGTATCAATTTTTATTTTTCTATATTTATGAATATTTTCTTTATACACGTCTGCATATATTTGTCATGCATTTCTATATTTATATTTGGATTGGGGTTTCGTTTCTATTTATAATCTATACTTTTATATAGCTAAAAACATATATAATACCCTGTATTAAAAAATATTATATCATATGGTAATATATAATGATTTATGTAACATGGATTTTTTTTACATATTTGATCTATATTTAAATTTTAAGTTTTTTATTCCTATTTCTATACATATATTTGTTTTGTTTAATTATCGTTATAGTCCTAATTGTACATTTATAATCCAATTCCTAAATAAAATGACAAAACAAACAGCACCGAATTCCCACCAATATGTTCCAAAACCGTCAAGATACCTCCAAGAGCCAAGCAACTGCCAGCGAAAAAACCACACAACACTCTTTTTGGTAACAATTCTCATCACGACAGGAAAATGGAACCAAAATAAAAGGAAACCCTATAGAGACACACACAGAAAATTACAAAAAGTACTAAAAAAAAGTCAAACCAATTTACTAAACTCCAAACAGTGCCACAGATCCTGAACGTTACTACAAAAAAAAACAAAAAACAAAAATAAAACCAAAATTCTACCTTTCCACTAACTCAAAGAATAACCAATCCACTGTAAAAATAACTTTAAAAACCGAACTAATTAACGAAATGGAAAAAAATTTAACCACTAAAAACTAAGAAAATAACTACCCAAATAAATACATACTTTAAAAACCCACCATATAAATACCCATGTTCCCAAAAAAAAAACCCCTGATAAACAATACTCAAATACATTAAAAGGCAACAACAACAAAAAAAAGAAAATAAGGAAACCAACAATAAGAATAATCACAAAATGCAAGTAAACTTAAATCTGACACAAAAAAATTATTCCCAACTGAATAAACCCATAGTGCCTCAAGCTATCAAAATAAAAATACCACCTAGAAACAAATACAAAGACTAAAGACAAACGTAACCATAAACAATGTCTCCCAAGTGATCCGTAACCATAAAACATACACTACAATCAAACAAACCGAATAAATAAAAGCCCTGGAAGACGACAAACACACATGCAATTATCGAGATTAAAAACCCGCCGCTATGAACGACACGACGCTACCTCAAGCCCCACAAAACAAACACTACACCCTCACGCTAATAAAAGCTGCCGCAACAGAATTAAAATCCGAACCGCTGCTTCACGCTACGACCCGTAAAAACCATTGCGCGCCTTTGAAAACACAATACCCCGGCAAAAAAAAAAAAAAAAACAAAAAACAAAACAAAAGAAAAACCAAAAAAACACACCACCCAAAATCCGACTACAAAACTGAATCCAAAACAAACCTTTATCATCCCTACCAGCACCGAGAACCGTACCACTCAGGAAGAACACCGTATCCCTTAGCGTACAGCCGCTGCAAACTGAACACAACGATGCAATCAATGCCTACAAAGCGTCTCCGAACCACGGCACCGCCGAACTGTGAGCGGCCGAACGCCGCGCTCGCTGCCGGCCCCGGACGGAGCGCGGCTCCCGGCAGGCAAGCGGCTCCTCCGGTGGCGCCTCCGGCACGCGGCGCCGTTCCGGGGAGCCCCGCCCGCTGCCCCTGCCCGCCGGGGCCGGCACCGGGCCCGGGGCTACCGGCGGCGCCCGAGCCCGCGCCCGGAGCGGACGGAGCGGCCGGCACCGCCCGGGCCGGCGCAGCAGCGCCCGCGCCGCCTCTGCCGCCCTCGGCCGGCCCGGCACGGCTCCCCTCGGCTCCGCACGGCTCGCACCGGCGCGGCTCCGCCACTGCCGCCCTCGGCCGGCCCGGCCGCGCCAAATCCCCCGTGCGCCCCGGCAGCTGCCCGGGCCGTGCCAGCGGCGCTCCCGAGCGGGAACGTTCCGGGCCGGGCCGCGGGCACGAGCAGCGCCCTCCGATGCAGCGGCACAGCCCCATTGCAGCCCTGCAAACGCTGCCAGAGCTGCGGCTTCCCGCAGCCGAACCCCGAAACTGACGCCGCCGGCGGGGCTCACCTCACTTCAACAAGGGCAAAGAAATGCCTTCTCCCCTTCAGTTTCGTCCCCTACGAGAGCAGAAAAGAAGGGGCGCTCCTCAAATGAAAGCCTTCGACTGATGGGAAAGGGGGATTTCGACCTCCATTCCAACCCTTGAAAAGGAGGGACACCAGGGCTGCCCCCTCCATTTAAACCCGAGGGTGATGAAAATGGGGTGGCTGCCTTCAAATCCAACCCATAATACCACAAGAATACTTTTCCCATTCCCCTTAAAATAGAACGCAGGGATTCCCTGTCACCCCCGGGATACCCGTAACAGCCTGGAAAAGGCAGCTTTTCCTGCAATCAACACCCTTAAAACCACAAGTGAAGAGGGATCCCCTCAGCTCAAACTCAGACAATAAAAGAAGAGTAGCTGCTTCCTTCTCCTTAATTCCTTTTGTCCTCATAAGGTCCACTTTTGTTCCTGGGGATCCGGGGAGGGACTGGCGAGATGAAATTGCAAAGGGGAAGGAGAAAATTCCCCGCTCCAAACCCACATGAGCTCACCTGTTCGGCTGCTGCTCCCCGGCACAAAGATTCGTCCCTCGGCGCCTCCTTTAAGCACTGCTCCACGTATCCAAGCGCGGATCCAGGTGTTCCCCCCGACCCTGTGAGAAGCTCCCGCAGTCCTTCCATGAGACAGCGCCGGGAGCGCCCCATAAACCCCTCCACTCAGCAGCTCCACGCTAAAGGGAGCTGAGGCAAAGCCTCCCCCTAAAACAGCCTCGCCCCGGCAGGAGCGGGCCCCTCATCATCCTCACACTCACACCTGGGCTGCTCCGAGCCCCCACCATCCTCACACTCACACCTGGGCTGCTCCGAGCCCTCATCATCCTCACACTCACACCTGGTGCTATTCCGAGCCCCCACCATCCTCACACTCACACCTGGTGCTATTCCGAGCCCCCATCAAATGCCTTTGCCATTTTAATTCAAAGCGCCAGTCCACTTCCCAGCCCCACAGTGATATCAGCTGCGCCCCAAGAGTTGCCATGACAGGCGCAGGCAATATTCTAGCATCAACGGGGTATTCAGTCACAAGCTTGCAGCCCCCTTTTCCCACTCCACACATCCTGTTCTACTGTTAGTCGCAATACCCAGCCCCTGCATCCATGTCAAGGCCTACAGTGATCTCGGCGCAAGAACACTCCAGTCCCTTTACCAGCCTTAAGGTCGCTGTGATGTGTTAAGCCGCAACTCTAGTCCCACATAGATTACAAGATCAGGCCCAGTGATTTCAGCCTTTTCAGATCTTGACCCACAAGCTTTATTTCACTGCCAGCTCTCTTCTTCCAGTTCCAGCTCTGTGTTTCTCCAGCTTGAAATGGCAGCATCTTCCCTTGGCTCCAGGTCGGCAACAATTCAGCTCCCGCACGAGCCTCTGGAAGCCCGCCCCACCATCCATCCCTTTACCAACCCCAAGGTTGCTGTGATGTGTTAAGCTGCAACTCCAATCCCATAATGATAACAAGCCCAGGCCCAGTGATTTCAGCTCTTTCAGCTCTTGACCCACAAGCTTTATTTCACCATCTCTGTGCCAGCCCTATAGCTCCTATGTTGTGCGCAGCCCCGATCCCTGACCCGCATTGATGAAAACTCCAGGCGCAGTGATTTCAGCTCTTTCAGCTCTGGACCCACAAGCTTTATTTCACTGCCAGCTCTCTTCTTCCAGCTCTGTGTCCCATTCTGCGATTTGTCCTCAGATCCACAGTGAGAATCCCTTATAGCAGTGACTGTTTCTGCAGCACTGCAGTCCCCACCCCGTCCCCAGTGATTTCAGCTCCAGTCCCACAAGCTTTATTTAACTGCCAGCTCTTCTCTTGCACTTCCTGCTCCACATCTGCACAGTAGTGCCACACAATACTACTTCTGCTTCTCAGGACTGGATCTTTGTTTTAGCTCTGGTTCTTGCGCTCAGATCACAGCCCTTACAGCAATTTCAATTCCAACCATGCAGTTCACCTCCCCGCTCCACAATCCCTATCCCAGCTCCACAGGAGTTTTACACCAAACCCTACCATATTTCTGTCTCCTCCAGCTCTGCTGCCTCAGCTCCAGCTCCTCAGCTTCCTACTGGCTGCAGCTAAAAGCTGCTCATGCTTTTCACTGCACCTTGGGGCTGTTGACAAGGCCACAAATCAGTTACTGCCATCCCTTCAATTTCAATATCTCTAGAAGCTGTCCCATCCACCCACCCACCCCTAAGTGGCAACCCTAAGTGGCATCCCAACTCTGGGGACACTGGAGGCCTGAAGCTCAACATCCACCTTGCCCCTCACCCTGGCTCTCAGCCCAGCACCTGCACAAGGGCCCCCTCACCTCCCCTCAGGCAGCTCCAGGGGCTGGGAATAGCCACTGGACTCCTGCCCCCCATCCCAAAAGGCACTGTCGGGCTGGTTCTCGGGCCCTAGAACCCTCTGAGCCCCCACACCCTCAGCCCCTCGTTGGCACCACGGGGCAGGGGCTGGGAACCCCCAGGCATAACCTGCAGGCCCTGTGCTGCAGCTCCATGCCTTCCTCCCATGGCATTTATCTAGCCTCAGTATTTCCACCACTCCACACGGTTTTGGGCCTGACTCATGCCAAAATCATTATTCCACACTCTGGGGTTTTATATCCCCACTGCTCTCACAACTGGTGTTTCAGCCCCAGTCCCACAACCCTTACCGAGTTAACATGAGACATCTAGTAAAGAAAACAAATCAAACCAAAAAGATGTATTAAAACGGGCAATAATAAAATAACACAATTAAGAAAAAAAACATCACAACTAAAACCAAAATAAAGTAATAAAAAACAAAAAGCAAGCTTTATTCTGCGTATTCTGAACATTTCTTTAAATCCAGAAACGGCGAAGCGGCTACTTCCCAGCCCCCAGTGACAGCAGGCGGTCCGTCCGTCCCCCGCCCCCCCCCCGCGCCACTCCAGGCCCCACATCAGCCGCCAGCTACCCGAGCCACGCAGGGCGCGGCAGAAAGAACTGGACACGGCCGGCCCCCAGACACCGCCGCAGGCGCCGCGTCCGTGCTCACCGGCGCTCCCCGGATCAGCTGCCGCGGGGGGCCCGTCCTGGCGCAGCGCCGCTCCTCGGATCGCGCATCCGCAGCTCCCGTCGCTCCCCGCTTCACCGCCCAACTGACGCCATTACCGCCCCAACGCACGCTATTTATGCCCCGCGGGCGGACAGCCAGCCAATCACAACCCGAGGCAGCGCCTGCCGGCTCCACCAATCCCAGCCCGCCCATTCCCGCCGCGCTCGGCCCCGCGACTCCCCGCGGTCCCCTCAAGCGCTGCTCCCGCCGCCGCCATTGCAGTGGCCGCGTCCGTCCGCTCCCCGCCGCCTGCCCGTTTCCCTGGACCAGAACCTGACCCCGACCAGGACCTGAACTGGAAGCTCCCGGCCGCCCTTCCCGTCCGCAACAGCTCCTGCCGAGGCAGCGGCAGCGGGGACGCTGCTCCGCCGGCTCCCAAAGCGGCGGTGGCGGGAGCGGCGCCTCAGACGTACGGGCGAGCGGGGCCAGTCTGAGGGGTCCAGCCGCGACTGAGCGGGCTGAGATTGGCGGGACCGCTTCCGGTTTGAAAGGGCGGCTGTGATTGGACAGGGCCGACGGAGAAAGGCGGGCCGTGATTGGCGGGTTTGGGAGCCGTCAGGCTCTTTCTTTTAAACAATGTTTAAATATATATATCCTTATGTTTTCATATTTATATTCACATTTATATTTAAAATATATAATAATGTATATTGCTTACTTAAACATTTATCTTTATCAATGTCAAGTTATAAAGAAATTTATATTCTATATTGCATCTACTCCAAGCACTTATTTATATATTTTTATACATATTTTTATATATTGGTTATATATTTCTGTGTTAAGATTTTTACATCTGTAACAGTTGTATTATTTAAAATAAAAACCCTGCCTCTACTTAAATAAAAGTCAAAAAATTCCCTTTCCTTTAAAATATATCTACCTATTTTTATATTTATATTCTCATTTATAATTCATATTGCCATACAATGTTATTTATAGTCCATATTACAATTCTGAATTTTACTCACATATATTTATAATTAAATTTCTATTCATAGATTAGTAAACTGTCTATATATATATATTATTCATTTCTATATTAAGATTCACAATTTTATAATACTTAAAATATTTCAACAAAAAACCCTGCCTCTAACCAAATAAAAACCAAAGACACCCCTTAATATACACAATATCTGAAATTCTATTTTCCCTCATATCTTCAGTTTTAGTGTATTCAAAAAACAGGCTGCTAGAAAACGAGCTGCATTGCAAAGGACCAAAACTTGCTAAAACTAAGCTCACAGATGTTGCAAAAGCAGGGGAAAAAGACGAGGAGGAAGACAAAAATTGGAGGGGAAGATATGAGGCACATGGCATGGATAATTTAAAAAAAAAGAAAAAGAAAAAAATCTTTCCCAAAGTCAAAGCCATCAAAAGGCATGGCATGCCATCAAGGCCAGGGACAGGCACCAAGGATTCGTCTATTGGTCCGGAGTGAAATCGCAAGATCCCTTTTCTCTTAAGAAAATGAAATTTCATTTCCTTTCGGGAAAGGAAAAGGAATCTTGCAAGCCTAAAAAGAAAGGCTTACAAACACTCTGGAAAGGAGATAGGATCAAATAAAATGCAATTGAAAAAAAACCTCAAAAAAACCAAAAAATCAGGAGTTTTAGTGTCTTCAAAAAATAGGTTGTGAGGAAATCAGCTGCATTGCAAAGGATCAAAACATGCTTAAACGAAGCTCCCAGATGTTGCAAAAGCAGGGGAGAAAGTCAAGGAGGAAGACACAACTTAGGGGGCAAGATATGAGGGACATGGCATGGACACTCCATAAAACAACAAAAAAAGAACAAAATCTTTCCCAAAGTCAAAGCCATCAAAAGGCATGGCATGCCATCAAGGGCAGGGACAGGCACCAAGGATTCCTCTGTTGGTCCCCATTGAAATCGCAAGGTTCCTTTTCCCTTCCCGAAAGGAAATTATATTTTGCATTTCTCTCTAATAACATAAAAATAAACCCGCCCCCTTCTTTTTAAAGATACTGTCATTTTTAATTTATACTTTTTATAATTATATTCATATTTTTATTTCATGTTTCTTTTGACTTATTCTATTATTAATTATTTAGAATATAGATAATATTCTAAATTTATATTTAAATGATTATTTAAATCATTTATTATATCCACCGTTGCAACTAAACTTTTCTTATATTCCTAAATTTTATATATCTGTCTGTATTTATCACATTTTTTATACTTAAACTTCTACCTTTATTTTTTTAATATTCATTATTTTTATAGTAAACCCCTGGCTTTTGGCAAATATAAAACCTGCTTTTTTTGAGTATTTTAAAAATATCTTTATTTTTATAATTTTCATATGGATGTAATCGTTTTTTAAATAGTATATGATAACATATTGTTCTGCTGTATTTATAAATATTTTATACATATTTCCTATAACATGTTATAATACTATATATACAGTATTACTTGTATTAATCATTGAATACTATATATACAGTATTACTTGTATTAATCATTGTATCAATTTTTATTTTTCTATAATTATGAATATTTTCTATTTCTATATATGTCTGCATATATTTGTCATACATTTCTGTCTTTATATTTTGATTGTGGTTTCGTTTCTATTTATAATCTCTATTTTTGTATATCTATAAACAAATATAATACCCTACCCTGTATTTAAAAATACTATATCCTAGTGTAATATATAATGATTTACACTACATGGATTTTTTATATATGTATTCGGTCTCTATTCAATTTTAAGTTTTTATTCCGATTTCTATACATATCTTTGTTTTGTTTAATTATAGTTATAATTTTACATTTAAAGTCCAATTCCTAAATAAAATGACGAAACAAACAGCATCGAATTGCCACCAATATCTTCAAAAACATCAAGCTAAAAAACCACACAATGCTCTTTTCCATAACAGTCCTAATCACATCAGAAAAATGGAACCAAAATAAAAGAAAACCCTATAGAAACACGCACAGCAAATCACAAAAACTACTTAGAAAAAAAATCAAACCAATTTACTAAACTCCAAAGAGTTCCACTGACCCTGAACATTATTTAAAAAAAACAACTAAAACACAACCTCTACACTAACTCAAAGAAGAACCAATACTCCGTAGAAATAATTTTAAAAACCGAACTAATTAACGAAGTGGAAAAAAATCTTAACCACTAAAAACTAAGAAAATTCCTACCCAAATAAAAAAACTATTTAAAGAGACCCACCATATAAATACCCACGTTCCCAAAAATTAAACTAATAAACTGCAATCAAATACATCAAAGGACAAAAAAAAAAAAAAAAAACCAACAACAAAAACAAAAAAAACCCCACCAAAACCAAAACCAAATAAACTTAAATTTACAACAAAAAAATTACTCCCAACTGAATAAACCAATAGTGCCTCAAGCTATCAAAATAAAAATACCACCTAGAAACAAACACAAAGCCTAAAGACAAACGTAACCATAAACAATGTCTCCCAAATTACCCGTAACCATAAAACATACACTACAATCAAACAAATCAAATAAATAAAAGCTCTGGAAGACGATAAACACACAGGCAATTATCAAGACTTAAAACCCGCTGGTATGAACGACACGGCTCAAGCCCCCCAAAACAAACACTACACACTCACGCTAATAAAAGCCGCCGCAACAGAATTAAAATGCGAACCGCTGCTTCACGCTACGACCCGTAAAAAGCATTGCACGCCGGAGAGCCCCGCCCGCTGCCCCTGCCCGCCGGGGCCGGCACCGGGCCCGGGGCTACCGGCGGCGCCTGAGCCCGCGCCCGGAGCGGACGGAGCGGCCGGCACCGCCCGGGCCGGCGCAGCAGCGCCCGCGCCGCCTCTGCCGCCCTCGGCCGGCCCGGCCCGGCTCCCCTCGGCTCCGCACGGCTCCGCCACTGCCGCCCTCGGCCGGCCCGGCCGCGCCAAATCCCCCGTGCGCCCCGGCAGCTGCCCGGGCCGTGCCAGCGGCGCTCCCGAGCGAGAACGTTCCGGGCCGGGCCGCGGGCATGAGCAGCGCCCTCCGATGCAGCGGCACAGCCCCATTGCAGCCCTGCAAACGCTGCCAGAGCTGCGGCTTCCCGCAGCCGAACCCCGAAACTGACGCCGCCGGCGGGGCTCACCTCACTTCAACAAGGGCAAAGAAATGCCTTCTCCCCTTCAGTTTCGTCCCCTACGAGAGCAGAAAAGAAGGGGCGCTCCTCAAATGAAAGCCTTCGACTGATGGGAAAGGGGGATTTCGACCTCCATTCCAACCCTTGAAAAGGAGGGACACCAGGGCTGCCCCCTCCATTTAAACCCGAGGGTGATGAAAATGGGGTGGCTGCCTTCAAATCAAACCCATAACACCACAAGAATACTTTTCCCATTCCCCTTAAAATAGAACGCAGGGATTCCCTGTCACCCCCGGGATACCCGTAACAGCCTGGAAAAGGCAGCTTTTCCTGCAATCAACACCCTTAAAACCCCAAGTGAAGAGGGATCCCCTCAGCTCAAACGCAGACAATAAAAGAAGAGTAGCTGCTTCCTTCTCCTTAATTCCTTTTGTGCTCATAAGCCCCATTTTTTTTCCTGGGGATCCGGGGAGGGACTGGCGAGATGAAATTGCAAAGGGGAAGGAGAAAATTCCCGGCTCCAAACCCACACGGGCTCACCTGTTCAGCCGCTGCTCCCCGGCACCAAGATTCGTCCCTCGGCGCCTCCTTTAAGCGATGCTCCACGTATCCAAGCACGGATCCAGGCGTTCCCCCCGACCCTGTGAGAAGCTCTCGCAGTCCTTCCATGAGACAGCGCCGGGAGCGCCCCACAAACCCCTCCACTCAGCAGCTCCATGCAAAAGGGAGCTGAGGCAAAGCCTCCCCGTAAAACAGCCTCGCACCAGCAGGAGCGGGCCCCTCATCATCCTCACACTCACACCTGGGCTGCTCCGAGCCCCCATCATCCTCACACTCACACCTGGGCTGCTCCGAGCCCCCATCATCCTCACACTCACACCTGGGCTGCTCCGAGCCCCCATCATCCTCACACTCACACCTGGGCTGCTCCGAGCCCCCATCATCCTCACAGCTCACACCTGGGCTGCTCCGAGCCCCCATCATCCTCACACTCACACCTGGGCTGCTCCGAGCCCCCATCATCCTCACACTCACACCTGGGCTGCTCTGAGCCCCCTATTTTTCATATTTATATTCGCATTTATATTTAGAATTTATATTACTGTACAATAAAAATTATATTGTATATTGCATCTCTTCATGTTACTTACATAGATTTCTATTTCTATTCATAGTTTGATATTATATCTTTATATCTCTATATATTTATTATATATTTCTGTATGTCGATTTACATTTCTATAGTACTTATATTATTTAAAATAAAACCCCTGCCTCTAACGAAATAAAAAGCAAAGGCACCCCTTTATTTAAACCCCATTTAAAATTTTAAAATTAATTTTGTTTGTCATAATTCTATTCACATCTATATTTGTAATTTTCATTTGTTTTATTTATAGATATTTTATATATTGGAGAGAATACCTTTTTATATAATAATAGATATATTCTTTTGACACAATATATTTTTAACTTATATTTATATATATTACATATTTATTGATATCGACATATATATGATATATTTGGATTTCTATTTTTATATTTTTTATTAAATCTCCAGCCTATACCCCAATAAAAGCCAAACAATCCCCAATTTATTTAAACTGTATTTAAACATAAATCCTGTCACAGCTGCATTGCACAGCAGTGCCCCAAGCGAATCTGACACTTGTTCATCTCCTGGACCTGAAACTGAACCCGCTCACCTTGATCGCACCTGGCAGAACCGTTTTCGTACCTTTTTCTGGCATTTCTTGTTTTTTTTTCTTGAGTTTTTGTGGCCTTTATTGCCTCTCTTTCTTGCCTTGTTTCTTGGGTCTTTTACTCCCTTTTTCCTTGATTTTTTTCTGGCATTTCTTGGGTTTTTTCTTTGTTTCTTCTTGCCCATCTTGGTGTTTTTTCTGGTTTTATCTTGCCCCCTCCTTGGGTTTATTTTTTCTTTTTGTTTTTTTTTTTTTTCTGGATTTTTTCTTCCCCATCTTGGTTTTTTGTTCTGATTTTATTTCTTGCCCATCTTGGGGTTTTTCCCTGGTCTGTTTTCAGGGATTTTTCTTGCCCATCTTGGGGTTCTCTTCTGGGCGTTTTCTTGCCCATCGTGTTGTTGTTGTTGTTTGGGTTTTTTTGTTTGTTTGTTTTTGGTTTTGGTTTTTTTTTCCTGTTTTTTTTCTTTTTCTGTGGTATTTCTGGGATTTTTCTTGCCCATCTTGGTTTTTTTTGGGGGGGGTTTTCTCACCCATCTCGAGTTTTTTTTCTGTGGGTTTGTTTTTTGTTGGTTTTTTTTTTTCTTTATCTTTTTTTTTTTTTCCCTTGGTTTCTCCTTGCCCTCCTGGTTTTTGATTTTTTTTTTGTCTGTCTTCCTTCCTTCCTCCCTTCCTGTCCTTCCTTCTTTCTTCCTTTCAGTTCCTTTCCTTATTTTCTTTTTTTCTTTTTCTTTCTTACTTTCTTTCTTTCTTTCCCTGTATTTCTAATCTTGGTTTTCCTTTCTAGCTTTAGAATAAAAAAGCAGCAGTAGTAACTTTCAGGCTACCTGGGAGTAAAAAAAACTCCAAAACGAAACTGATTTAAAGAAAACTATTTATTCCCTGGGAGCCTGAAATTTTCTACTGCTGCACATGACATAGAGCTTTTAATTCTTCTTATAGAGAGTTGATATTTTCTACTTTCTTTATACAGCGCCCCCTGCCGTCTGTCCCGGAGCACTTCAGGCACAGCGATCCCTGCCGCCTGCACAGGCGCACTGCAGGCACAGCGATCCCTGCCGTCTGCACAGGCGCACTGCAGGCACAGCGATCCCTGCCGTCTGCACAGGCGCACTGCAGGCACAGCGATCCCTGCCGCCTGCACAGGCGCACTGCAGGCACAGCGCTGCGGCGTTGTTCGGTTCTGTTGAATGAAACTCGGCTGAATTCGGCTTGGTTCGGCTCTTGGTCTAAAGTCGTTTCGGTTCGGCTCTTCGGCCGAACTCGGCATGGTTCGGCTAAACTCGGTCATATTGGGCACATTGGTCTAAATGCGGCCAGTGCCGGCTACACTCGGCTATCGGTTCCAGTCGGCTATCATGGTCTCTTGGTGTAAACTGGGCTATTTTGGGCCGCCCTGGGCTCTTCGGTTCAAGTCGGCTGTTTTCGGCCACCCTCGGCTCTTCGGGTAAACTCGGCTGTTTCCGGCCACACTCGGCTCTTCGGCTCTTAGGAACAATTCGGCCCGGCTCGGCTCCCTCAGGGCGGGAAGGCGGCCGTCAGAGGACCCCGGCACAGCGAGGCGTTTAACCCAGATGCCTGGCACAAACCCGCCAAAATACGCCCGCCCGCGGTGCCGCTGAGCCCACAGCATGTGTCGGGTACACATGAAATGCCACAGAAAAATCCGTCGGGGCCGCCATGACGTCGGTATTCCATGCAGGCAGTCCAGTTACACCCATCCCGGTCCTCCACTTCCCCGCCCTTTTCGCCGCCATGCTGAGAAGGTCAATTAAAAGTCCGCGACATCCGCGACGCGCCACTCCCAAGGTGGCGGCCTCTCGGTGCAGGGCTGCAGTACCGCGCTCTGCCCACAAGGCGGCAGCACTGCGGCACGCCCCAGCCGGGGGCGCAGCGCGCCTCGGGGCTGCGGGCAGGGAAGGCGGCGAAAAAGAACAGGGGCGGCCCCCGCCGAAAACTGCTCTGAAATAAATGCCCCAAAACAACGGGGAAGAGGAAAAATAAACTTCTGCCTCTAATCTAATAGGATAAAAGACAAAACAAAACAAAACACAACACAAAAAAAAAAAAAAAACCCAAACAATTTCTTTTAAAAAATATTTAGGTATTTTTTAAAATATTTTTTCATATTAATATTCACATTTCTATTTACAATGTATATTGATGTACACTGTCCATTTATACATTTCTTTTTATAAATACATTTCTATTCCATATTGCATATATCCCTAAAACTTAAATTTATTTGTGTATTTTTATACATATTTTTACATAATAAGTATATATTTCTGTTACGATTTTTACTCCTGTAACACTTGGATTATTTAAAATAAAACCTTTGCCTCCATCCAAATTAAAGCCAAAAACAACCCTTTTCTTCTCAACTGTATTTAAATATTTTTTAAAATTCTATTTTTCAGGTTCATATTCACATTTACATTTAAAATGTATACTTATGTATACTGTTATTTGCATTCTTCATTACATCTCATCCTATTATTTGTTTTTCTTTATATTTTGTGTTTATATATATATTTAGATCTTGATTGTATATCTCAATATTTAGAAATATATGACAATAATATCTACATTCGTATTATTTAAAATAAAAACCCTGCCTCTAACACAATAAGAATAAAAAAACCCACAACCCTTTGTTTTAAACAATATTTAAATAGATTTTATCCTAATGTTCAATGTTTATGTTCATATTTGTATTTATAATGTATATTAATGTATATTGCTTACTTATACATTTATCTTTACCAACGTCAAGTTAGAAATAAATTTATATTCTATATTACATCTGATGGGAGTAGTTATTTATATTTTTTATATATTTTTATTCATATTTTTTATATTTGATTAAATGTTTCTGCGTCAAGATTTTTACTTCTGGAAGACATATATTATTCAAAATAAAACCCCTGCCTCTACTTAAGTAAAAGCCAAAACATTCCATTTCTTTTAAACTATATTTACATATTTTGATATTTATATTCCCATTTATAATTTATATTGCCGTATAATGTTATATATATTCTATACTACAACTCTTCATATTACTTACATATATTTATATATAAATTTATATTCATACTTTAGCAATTTCTCTTTATATATTTATTATATATTTCTATCTTAAAATCCACATTTCTATATTACTTATATTACTTAAAATAAAACTCCTGCCTCTAACCAAATAAAAACCAAGGACACCCCTTGATTTGAACCAGATTTAAAATTTAGGAAGTAAATTTATTTTTCAAAATTATAATGATATTTATATGGATTTTTTTATTTATTTTATTCATAGATATTATATATATTAGAGAGAATACCTTCTAATATAATAATAGATATATATTTTCTGTATTATATATTTTTTTACTTATATTTATTTAAATTAAATAAATATATACAAATATATATACAAAAACAATCTGATAAGAGACTAAGAACTTTTTCAACAGATAACCACAGTACTAATTTCAGACTTGGAAAAATATTTAGGCGTAATCACTACCACAAAATTAACCCAAAGTAGAAAAATTACCAGAAAACCAACAAAACGAGCTAAACTCATTTCTGAGCACCACAGTCCTTCCTCACTCACAATATGCAATTAATTCTCTCCTGCCATTTACATCCCCAGCATCATCCCATGCTGAGCATTCCTGGCACCAGAAGTCACTCGGAGCCAATTAACATCCAGCTTTCCCTTCCTCAGGACTGTGTGCTTTCTGTGTCTTTATGCACACAAGGAGCAGCTGTCAGACCCACCTCTCAGCAGCCTAACGAGCACCCAGATGTTCTCTCCAGGTTCAGGGGCTGCTCACAGTGAGGCAGCTTTCAATCCAGCCAGGATTGCCTCGCTTCTTCCCTGGCAGTAGCCTTGCACAATTACCTCAGCTGGAAGTCAGACCCCACTCCCTGAATTCTCATCTCCGCCTTTAAGTAATGCGTTGTGTGGAAGACTGTGCAGCAGTTTCTGAAAGAAAGTGACTTCAGGAGAAATGGGAAATTCATGGTCTCCAGTTTCTCAGTTAGTTGGTGAGTGTCAGGGGTCATCTAATAACAGCACCATCAACAGTTTCAGCACTACCTCTGTGCAACCAACACTTGTTAGGACATGAAGTGCAGTGCTGTCATGGCTAAAGTGAAGAGAAGTGCTGTCACGGCTAAACGCTTTCAGGGATCAGGGACATGGGGAGGAAGCAGGAAGGCAGGAGATCAGGAGTTTCACAGTGCCTCTCACCATAGCTCTGTGCCAAGTACTTGACACTGGCAGGGGTCCGTGCACAAATCACAAACAGGGCAGGGCTGCTGGGAACATCCTTGAGCCGTTTGATTTTCCAGCATCAGCCTCATTCCATGGTTATAGCAATGGGAAGATGCCACCAGCTCACATCCCAGGCAGCAGACCAAGAACTCAATGTCACAACTCACTTTATCAGTTTTTTGCCCAATCACACAAAGCAAAAGCACATTGACAGTAGCTCTATCCAACCACTGTAAGCACAGGTACCTTTGCTTAAACAATGCTTGCTTATTTCAAATACAATACCTGCTTGTGAGCCTTAAACACAATGCACAGAGCTCCAGTATTAAGCCTAGAACTTCCTAATATCTTGCTAGATAAACTTCCTGTAGCTTAGGGAGTTATTCTAGGCGAGTGTTAATACACAGACCATTGTTCTATTTGTCCTTGCTTTTCCACAGTTTAAATAGTTTTTCTGCTGACCAATCTCATGGCTGCTGCTCAGCTCTGATCACAGTTCTGCTGTCTCTGAGGCCTGCCTTTTGCAGCTTTCCCAAACCCCTCTGATTTTACACATTCCCACAGTACTCAGTGCTGGATGAACCCTAGTGCAGAAACAGAGGAAGCAGGATTTAGAGTGAGTCTACTCACCCAAAGTACTGGGAAAGAAACTCCCTATCAGATGAGTTCTGCAGACCACAGACAGGAGCAAATGCAGTTACAATGGGTTACGCCTGAGAACTGTGCTCACATGCAGTTTCCCTGGGGGGTTTTGGCCCTGCTAGCAAACGTCACCCTTGGAAGCACATGAGCAGAAACAGATGGGTCCCCCAGCGAGCGCCTTGATAAGATAACCCTCACAAAAAAACCATTCCATCCCCTGTGGTAAACTATAACTGCTGAACTGCCAGCTGATGGCATTGCTGCCCCAGGGCTCTGTGTTTGTAACTCTGCACACGTTGGGAGCGAGAGCAGCTGAGCTGACACCTTTCTATGGGGAAGAGCCTTCAGTTTGCACGTCCTTTTCAACCACTCCAAGCAAAGACACCGGCCCAGGGTTACAAGGAATAACAGCTGTGGAACTTCTCCTTGAAAATGCTACAGCTGAAATAAAGCTGCCAAGGTGTGCTGATATGGGCCATTCTTGTTTCTCACACAGAACCTGTCACAAAACTGAATGCTGCAACAGGAGCAGACAGCATGCCAAGTAGGCACTGCTGATCTGAAATGCATCCAAAATAACTAAACCTCCTGAGCCTGGAAATCCCGGCTTGAAATTCCATTACAATAAACTTTCCAGCACTAGCACTCTGGGATTTGGAAAGTAGAGTCTGTTGTCTTGGTCTTGTTAATTCCTTGATTTATCCTCACTTTTGTGTTCAGCCCCAAATAAGTCAGATTCTACTCAATTACAGTCTGAACTGGACAATATTTCCCTACTCAGCTGAGTGGTGTTCCATCACAGTGAAATAAAAAAAAAAGGCTACAAAGATGCAGCACAGGTCTTTTCTTTCCTTAGCTTGCTATGCCTACATTTTTATTACTACTCCATTTTCCTAGAAACCTACTTAGACTGGGAGAATACTACCAGTTACCTGCCTATCTGTGAAAGTTATCACAAAACCCAGAAGAAATAATCCAGATTAGGACCAAAACCAGCCCCCCCCAAAATTGCCACATCTGCAGAAGAGAATTCCACCAATAAGCCTGTTCTGGGGCAGATATAGCAGGCAGAATTTTTTTCCAAGCAAAATACAGCTGGACCTTGACTAATCCTTCACATTGAAATGAAGTTGTATTTTTGTACCTGGGAAAACTCTAATAAGTATAGTCAAAGAAACTATTCTGATAGAGAAGGGAAATACCTCCTTTATTCACATGTTAAAAAGTCTTGGATTGGTTCCTCAACATTTTGGAATTCACTTCCAGTTTTCTTGCCCAGCACAGCAATCACTGCCAGTCTCAGTCACAGGTGCATTGACAGAATCCTAAAAGATGCTGAGGACCAGTCCTAAATTCATTTATGAGTTCAGTTCTGTTATCAGAAGGATAGCATCAGTTTTCTTTGTCCCTATCTAGTTTTCTTCCTCGATTTTCAATTTCCCAGAAGGGAAGCCCGAGACTCCCACATTTGTCCTTTCCTTACTGGAAGCCTCCTCAGGGAAGATGAGGCATTATCAGATGTCATTGCTTTCCTTGTCCTGGGGACCCTCAAACACCACCACAGTCTGATTACTTGTTTAGAGACAAAACCATTTGAATTAGTGCTAGGAACCTTGTCCCACTTCTATTGGACCTCTATTTCTGCTTCTCTTGTGTTTTTATTTCACCAGACTGCAACTCGTTCAGATTTGTTTGTCAGCAAACCTGGCATGTCAAAAAATTGTTCAACTGAGAAGTTCCATCTCAAAGTGCTTAGGCTATCAGATAACCCAGGCAATGTTTTACTCACACCCTGATAGTTAAAATTA
The DNA here is from genome assembly GCF_028551555.1 of Melozone crissalis. Lineage (NCBI taxonomy): Eukaryota > Metazoa > Chordata > Aves > Passeriformes > Passerellidae > Melozone > Melozone crissalis. The sequence continues at coordinate 1,085,160 of NW_026535816.1, forward strand.
TTAAACTTGCATCCCACCTAGCATGTTGACACAGCATTACCAGGAAACAAAGTTCATTTTGTCTACACATGCAAAAATCATGAGGTGAAAGACGTGGCAGAGCATTTTGACTGATACAGCAAAGTTCTTACGACATAAAGTAGTGTGTGTGGTTTTCCTGGTTTTTTTTGTTGTTGCTGTATCTTTATTTTTTTAAATAATACACAAAATTCAGTCATTTGAGAAAATCATCAAAGAGTAATTGCCACACCAGCGCTATTTAGCACGTTCCTTTCTCCTTTTTTCCCTGACTGAAACCCACATCAAGTAATTACATGCAATTAAACATATTCTTTCCAATGCTTTTGCCTTGTTTTCTTTTTTCATTTCACTACAATTACTGTGAATTCTCTTTTACTCATCAACTTGCACTTTTCAAGCAAATTTTCATGCATTTTATGCATCAAAAGGGCCAATACCTCAAAGAGGAGGATCTTTGTAGCCTGCCCTGATGGAGGGCCATTTCATCCAAATCTCATCATTTTCATCCAAATCTGTTCTGCGCCTCATCAAGGCTCTGATAATGGGCTCTACACAGCAGAAATAGTCAAATTGCAGTTTGAACCAGAGAAATTTTTTTTATTTGCTGCAAAGTAGCAATTACACGAATCTTCAGCTACAAAAGGGAACCTCTCAAACAACAGTGCTGTAAATCAAGCAGTTTGTTCACTTGAGATAGGAACCTAATAAGAGAAAAATATTCTCCAAAAGAATTCATCCCATCATTGAATTTTTAGGCTGTTTGAGATACAGACTGTGTCTGGATGCCTAAGGGGGTCTTAAGAGCTACACAGGCAGTGGTATGGTGCAAATAGCAAACACATGCGAGTCAGCACTGACAGACAGAAAGGGCAGGATCCCTGTCCTTTATCAAATCACTATGGATAGGATCTTCCTTGTCTCAAATATTTTAGGAGCACAAACACTCTTCAGCCTCCATTAAATAACATGGTATTGACTCCTCTCTATGCCAAGGATTGAAGAAACATGCTACAGCCTCACCTAGAGGAGTTATAACAACTCCCAGTCCTATGCACAGGTGACCTGCCCAATTACTAACTAAAACAGATTAATAACAGAAATATAGTCAGAGACCAACAGAACTAATTAACCTTTTTCTACAGAACATCATACTTGTTTCTCATCCTCTCCATGAACCAGTTGCCACCAAAAACATATGGGGAAACCAGAGAGCCTGAAGGAAACCATTCCTCCAAGAACTCCATGTTCTTAGCACTCAAAGCTCCAGGGAATTTTCCTTGAGCAGGTAAGGATATGGTGACAATGCACTTTGAGACTATTACTGCATGATGCTCCCAGGCAATCCATTCAAACAGACTGATTCACCTCAGGCCAGCTGAGCACACCACAGGAGCAGAATAACTCTGCTAGAGCTGGTTTCTGTATGGAACAGGCTGATGAGCTCCAGCCACTGTGCTGTGCCCAGTGATTCCAGCTCACCTCTCTGAATTTCTGCTGAAATGGGAGGGCAGGTTGCCAACACAGGCTGGGATTAGACAGAAGGCAGCACTGGAATCAGCTGGGGGCTCAGGACTCAGGAGCTCCCCACCTGAGAGCTCACATGTGTTTTGTTCTGCTGAAAATCCAATTTTGTCACTGGTCTGGAAAGAGAAGTGTTCTTGAATCATTTTCATCTGAGAAGCAGTTGAAAATATGTATAGAAATATATAGTATACATAGAAATATATGTTATATAGAATATATACTTTACATATAATATTATATCTATTATTATATATAATCACATATTTTATATATTATATATTATTAATATATATTATATCTAATTCTATATATCTAGAGCTATATCTAGAGCTATATCTAGAGCTATGTGTTAAACCATCCATTTTTGCCTGAACATCAGTTCCCTGTCTGAAGTTAAAATCATGAACAGTGAACATGTTATGGACAGTGGAAGCTGAAAGCCAAACTAATTTACAGATGGATCCTGAAAACTCAGCAGAGTTAGACTACTGAAGTCAAAAGGCTCCAATATTTTATTTTCTATTTTAACCTAAAAAGGATTGTCTGGTGACATTTCAGGTTCAAATTGAGGTTGGGATAACAATTAAAATTGTAGAAGTAAAATGCCACAAGCTCTGTACATGACTGGAATCAACTTAGTCCACACAGCTATGAAGGTAATCAATTCCTAATGTTGTTTCCTGTGAGTACAATGAATTGTATAAACATAAATGCTCAAAAGTTAAGTTTATGTTTGGATTCTTCAAAACACAAACTTTTAGGGATGATAAAAACGCCTGGCTTTTCCTTCTTCCTCAGAGAATTCTCAGCTGGTATTTTGCTTTGACAATTTATGCTTCTATTCTGAATCTGAAAATAATCATCAGTAACTCAAACGGGCATAGGAAATTACATTATTTTTTCCCAGCCAACCCATGATACCACTGCACAGTTTTGTGAGGGAAAGTTTCATTTGCCTTCCAGCCATCAGGCACTGGCCAGCATTCAAGCAAGCACATCCATTCAGGTGAAGGACCGGCTTGTGGCATGACTGAGCAGCCAAATTCAATTCATCCTTGGAGTGAACCCAATTAATATTTGTAAATAGAATATATACTTTATATATAGTATTATATATATTATATAGAATTATATATTTTATCTATTATATACTATGAATATATATTATACATAATTCTATATAAAATAGAACCATACCTAGAAGTGTATTCAGAACCATACTTAACACATATACAGAACATATACAGAACATACATAGAACTATATATGGAATTTATCTAGAACATTCTGGAACGTACCTAGAACTGTATCTAGAACACAGCTGGAAAATACCTAGAAATGTATCCAGAACACACACAGAACATAATCCAGAACGCACCTAGAACCTAGTCTAGAACGCACCTAGAACATAGCCTAGAACGCAGTCTAGAACATACCTAGAACGTAGGCCAGAACATACCGAGAACGTAGTCTAGAACGCACCTGGAATGCAGACTAGAACATACCTAGAACGCAGTCTAGAACATACCTAGAAGGCAGTCTAGAACCTACCTAGAACGCAGTCTAGAAACTTTTACGACAGTCGTGCTTTACGGCACCTTTTACGACAGTCGCGCTTTACGGCCGGTTTTACGACAGTCGCGCTTTACGGCACCTTTTACGACAGTCGCGCTTTACGGCCGGTTTTACGACAGTCGCGCTTTACGGCACCTTTTACGACAGTTGAACTTTACGGCCGGTTTTACAACAGTCGCACTTTACGGCCGGTTTTACGACAGTCGCGCTTTACGGCACCTTTTACGACAGCCGCGCTTTACGGCCGGTTTTACGACAGTCGCGCTTTACGACACCTTTTACGACAGTCGCACTTTACGGCCGGTTTTACGACAGTCGGGCTTTGCGGCCGGTTTTACGACAGTCGCGCTTTACGGCACCTTTTACGACAGTCGCGCTTTACGACCGGTTATACGACGGTCGCGCTTTACGACACCTTTTACGACAGTCGCGCTTTACGGCACCTTTTACGACAGTCGCGCTGTACGACAACTTTTACGAAAGTCGCACTTTACGGCCGGGTTTACGACAGTCGCGCTTTACGGCACCTTTTACGACAGTCGCGCTTTACGGCCGGTTTTACGACAGTCGCGCTTTACGGCCGGTTTTACGACAGTCGCGCTTTACGACACCTTTCACGACAGTCGCGCTTTACGGCCGGTTTTACGACAGTCGCGCTTTACGCCACCTTTGACGACACTCGCGCTTTACGGCACCTTTTACGACAGTCGCGCTTTACGACAGGGTTTACGACAGTCGGGCTTTACGGCACCTTTTACGACACTCGGGCTTTACGGCACCTTTTACGACAGTCGGGCTTTACGGCCGGTTTTACGACAGTCGCAATTTACGACACCTTTTACGACAGTCGGGCTTTACGGCAGCTGTTACGACAGTCGCGCTTTACGACCGGTTTTACGAAAGTCGCGCTTTACGGCACCTTTTACGACAGTCGCGCTTTACGGCCGGTTTTACGACGGTCGCGCTTTACGGCCGGTTTTACGACAGTCGGGCTTTACGGCACCTTTTACGACAGTCGCGCTTTACGGCCGGTTTTACGACAGTCGGGCTTTACGACACCTTTTACGACAGTCGGGCTTTACGGCACCTTTTACGACAGTCGCGCTTTACGGCCGGTTTTACGACAGTCGCGCTTTACGACACCTTTTACGACAGTCGGGCTTTACGGCAGCTGTTACGACAGTCGCGCTTTACGACACCTTTTACGACAGTCGCGCTTTACGACACCTTTTACGACAGTCGCGCTTTACGACCGGTTTTACGACAGTCGGGCTTTACGGCACCTTTTACGACAGTCGCGCTTTACGGCCGGTTTACGACAGTCGCGATTTACGGAACCTTTTACGACAGTCGCGCTTTACGACACCTTTTACGACAGTCGCGCTTTACGGCCGGGTTTACGACAGTCGCGATTTACGACACCTTTTACGACAGTCGCGCTTTACGGCCGGTTTTACGACAGTCGCGCTTTACGACACCTTTTACGACAGTCGCGCTTTACGGCCGGTTTTACGACAGTCGCGCTTTACGACACCTTTTACGACAGTCGGGCTTTACGGCAGCTGTTACGACAGTCGCGCTTTACGACCGGTTTTACGACAGTCGCGCTTTACGGCACCTTTTACGACAGTCGCGCTTTACGGCCGGTTTTACGACAGTCGCACTTTACGGCAGCTGTTACGACAGTCGCGCTTTACGACACCTTTTACGACAGTCGCGCTTTACGGCAGCTGTTACGACAGTCGCGCTTTACGACCGGTTTTACGACAGTCGGGCTTTATGGCACCTTTTACGACAGTCGCGCTTTACGGCCGGTTTTACGACAGTCGCGCTTTACGACACCTTTTACAACAGTCGCGTTTTACGACACCTTTGACGACAGTCGCGCTTTACGGCAGCTGTTACGACAGTCGCGCTTTACGACACCTTTTACGACAGTCGCGCTTTATGGCAGCTGTTACGACAGTCGCGCTTTACGGCCGGTTTACGACACTCGGGCTTTACAGCACCTTTTACGACAGTCGCGCTTTACGGCCGGTTTTACGACAGTCGCGCTTTACGGCCGCTTTACGACAGTCGCGATTTACGACACCTTTTACGACAGTCGCGCTTTACGGCCGGTTTTACGACAGTCGCGCTTTACGGCCGGTTTTACGACAGTCGCGTTTTACGACACCTTTTACGACAGTCGCGCTTTACGGCCGGTTTTACGACAGTCGCGCTTTACGGCCGGTTTTACGACAGTCGCGCTTTACGACACCTTTTACGGCAGTCGCGCTTTACGGCCGGTTTTACGACAGTCGCGCTTTACGGCGCCTTTTACGACAGTCGCGCTTTACGACACCTTTTACGACAGTCGGGCTTTACGGCACCTTTTACGACAGTCGCGCTTTACGGCCGGTTTTACGACAGTCGCGCTTTACGACACCTTTTACGACAGTCGCGCTTTGCGGCACCTTTTACGACAGTCGCGCTTTACGGCACCTTTAACGACAGTCGCGCTTCACGGCACCTTTTACGACAGTCGCGCTTTACGGCCGGTTTTACGACAGTCGCGCTTTACGGCACCTTTTACGACAGGTTTTTCTTGCCCATCTTGAGGTTTTTTCCTGTGTTTTTTTCTGGGATTCTTCTTGCCCATCTTGGGGTTTTTTTCCTTGGCTTTCGTTGGGTGTGTTCCGAGTTTTTTCTTGCCCATCTTGGAGTTTTTTTCGGTGATTTTTCTGGGTTTCTTGTTTATCTGTTCCTTGCCCATCTTGTTTTTTTTTTCCTGAGTCTTTCTCTTGCCCATCTTGTTTTTTTTTTCCCTGGGTTTTCTTGCCCATGTTGGGTTTTTTTCCTTGTTTTTTTTTGGATTTTTCTTGCCCGTCTTGGGGTTTTTTAGCTTTTTTTCCTGGGTTTCCTCTAGCTCCTCTTGAGGTTTTTTCCCTGGGATTGTTCTGGGTTTTCTCTTGAATTTTTCTTGCCCATCTTGAAGTTTTTTTCCTGGGTTTTTGTGGGGTTTTTTTGTTGCCCATCTTGGGGTTTTTCCTGCATTTTTTCTGGGTTTTTCTTGCCCATCACGGGCTTTTTTACTGAGTTTTTTGGGTCTTTTCTAGCTTATCTTGGGATATTTTTCTGGGTTTTTACTAGGCCGGGACCAAAAAAAATATAAAAACAACAGCCAGGGTGGGAGGCAGCTGGGGATTTTTTATTCTCAATTTAACAACGAGTTGCAAAACTTGAAAAGCAAAAGTCATATACACAAGGTTAAATCCAGTGAGCATGCACTCACACACGCAGAGATGAGCAGATAGACACAGCCACGTGCTCTCACACACACTCACACACTCCTTCCACTTACATGCTCGCTGCGGCCCTTACCTGAGATGCTGAAGAAGGTGCTTTGACTCATCTTCTGGCTGCCGCTCCTTGAGGTAAATGGCAGATCCTGGGGAAATCAGCAGCCTCGGGGACCTTATACGACAGGAAGGATCAACAAGTGGCTATCTGACAGCTAGGACTTGTCCCCACTCTGGACTGATAAATTTTCTACCCAAAATCCCACAAAACACAGATGAACAGTAAAGTTGTTATAACTGTTCCACCTAACTGTGACTACAGGCCAGGGCAGGCCAGCTCCGATCAGAAGTGGTACAGTGTAAGTACACACAATATAAGCTGACGCATACAGTGCAAGTGTACATAGAGTGTAAGTACACACAATATAAGGCGACATGCTTACATACAGTGTAAGTACAGACAATATAAGGCAATGCACTTACATACAGTATAAGCCAGCATAGGTACATGCAATGTAAGTACATACAGTATAAGCCAACATAGGTACACACAATATAAACCAACACAGGTACATGCAATATAAGTACATACAGTATAAGCCAACATAGGAACATACAATATAAACCACAACTTAAGGTAACTCTCTAGAAGATGACTGATTGAGCCCTATACCCTTGGAGAAGATGGAACCTATAGAACTACTGCAGTCACGTGAGGAGGGTGTAAGATGCTCCCTCTAGAAGTCCAAGAAAATGGAAAAAAAGGCACTACCAAAGCTGGTAGTGAGAAGGAAGATGGATGAGAAGATCTTGTCCCTGTGAGACATTCCTGTCTCAACGAATAAAAATGTAAAGATGCTGGAATAAGGGATATCTGGAAAGGAATGTGAGTAGAACACGGCCTATATGGCACAGAAGAGTGCCGATAAAGCATCGAGATGTAACAAAGGCCTGTGACGTGGAAGACAATGGACACAGACTATGTAACACAGACACCATAACATAGACACAGATGACATAACACAGAGACAAGTTGCTACTGCTTGGCACTTTCCCCTTAGGGACCCGAGAGTCCTAGCACAAGACAAGCCAGAGGCCAAGGGAAAGGAAGCCGTATGATGACACCACGTGATGATGAAATGTAACTCATTAAAGGAAGTTAGGGCCAAAGCAGTTAAGAGAATGCCCAAGAGGCTCAGCAAGCCTAGAGAAGGAAGCGGACTGCCGGGTGACCGCGGCTATAGCTCCGGACCTGAAGGCGAGCTCCTCGGGGGAAAGAGCCGTGACGACATCGAGTCGAGGAAGGCAGATGACGCAAAGTTCATGAGAATGTGGAGATGGGTCCGAACTGCCCTGCCCAGCAAAGGCTCTGGTGAGGCTGAGGAGAAACCCTCTCCCTTTACTTCCAGGGAGCCTGTCCCACTACAGGCCTCTCCGCTAAGCTGACATCAGATTGCCTCCTGTGATAGGAAAGGCTTCTCCCCTTCTCCCAACCACTGGCCCTGACATTTAGCTTTTGGAAGACGAGCGGACAAAAGCCATCATCGGTCAGACAGGGACATTGAGATGTTCTCAACGTGTGTGCTTCGGTGCTGCCGCTTCCAAGCTGTGGCTACGAGCCTCCCCAGGGTACCTAAGACAAAACAGAAAAGGTGACTACTGCCCTCAAAAACAGTAATCCCCGGGAGTCCTCTGCATCACTGCCCCAGCTCACCTCAAGTCTTGATTTGACTCCAGAGGCTGCCCAGAAGGTACCTGCAAAAAGAAAACGGACACGCCCAGCATGCTGCTGCATAACGCTCGCCTATGAGTCAGCCTGCATAAACCCCGAGTCACCTGCCCTCCTCTGTTCCTTGGCATGCCTAGGGCAGCGACAGCACCTGCAAAGAAACAAAGCAGAAAAGCATGCTCAGATACTGTGAAAACACAACCTCCCAACCCTGACAAGTATGCCACACCAATACCTTAAGCTTGCACCCACCTGGCATGGGCATGCTGGGCTAGGATAGATGGCAAGCAGAAAATCTAAAATAAAAATAGGAATAATACATACTTAGAGCAGCACCAAAAACTGAGACCTCAGAAATAACAATAGCTTCGGTACCCTACTCAATGCTCACCTTGCCCACTCAGCCTTGACACCTGCTCTCTGCCTTGACTCAAATAAAGACAAAGAGCAGAGCTGAAACAGCCACCATTTATGCTTCCTCTACAGAGACAAACAGTGACTGACCTGCACGGGGGAATCCCCTCACCCAGGATGGGTGGCTCTGCCCTGGATTTTATCCTTCTGCAACTAAAAGAAAGTCAGGATGAAAGTCAAAGGGCGGCAGGATACCTTATGGGCTCCAGATATCCTGCGTCCATCTACAAATCCCATCTAGAGCCCACCTGCACCCCACATTACAAATTCCAAGTCCCCTGGACTTCTCCTATTGCACCAGGCTATGCAGCAGGGCAGAGCAGCCCCAGCACAAATGTGTGCTGACACCTGTGACACAGGACAGACAGGATGTGACAAACAAAGGGCACAAGACACAGACAGAAATCTCTTTGCAAGGAAAACGGCTGCCAGGACTGAGAGAATGCAAAAGGAGATGACCGAGCCGAGACCGATGGTGAGCTGATGAGGCTCAGAGAACCCTGGAGGAAGAAGATGCTAACTGAAAGATCTTTTCCAAGAACTGCAAAGCGTGATGCCTAGCAATCCTATGGTCAGAATCCTCTGCCTAACCTCACATTCTTACAAGTCCTAGTCCACCATAATGGATCCAGGTGGGGCATAGCTGTCCATACAGCTCAGAACAAGACCTGACAAGACATCTGACTGGATGCTTCCAAAGAGAGATGGAAGTCTGATACCTGTCTGAGCTCCCGTGTCAAAAGTTCTATGGCCTGGGTGCCAGGCCAAGGAATGCAGAGATCACAGATGCTAACAATGATGCCAAGATTTCTGACAGACCCCTCAAAGGGCTAAGGAATAAGACATGAGATACACAAAAGACAAGTGACATGAGACACACCGGGACTGCTCTGCCCTGCTCCACACCTCAGCACTGTGATCAAAAGTGAGACTTTGCTTTTATGGGGCCTAAGGGGCCACTTCATGAAAAACACCCACCTCCTAAGTGGACTCAAAAACCCCTCCCAGTAATTCCCAAACCAGCACCATGCCTTCATCCCCACTGTGGGTCGTAGCCCTCTACTTATCTCTCAGACATCTGGGGATGCCAGTCTGTGTCAGGTGCAAAGAAAGGCCACCTCATCAGCTGGGAAGGTCCTGCTGGCACAGGGCTGGTGTCTCTCAAACAGCTATATTAAACAAAACCAAACATAAGTGCCTGAGCCTGGCACCACATCAGCCAAAACCCCACCACTCTGCTACTCACCGCGCTCCTAAGACGGCCCGGCACCTCCTAACCCTGACCCTCTGCCTCACATGGAATGCATCTGCACCTGAAAGAAAGTTAGAGCTTATGTCAAACACCACCAGGGTAACTCACAAGCCGCAAACACCTTATGTCAACCTAGGAACAGCATCTAAAGCCCAAGTACAGCCCACATTACTAATTCAACTCCCCAGGCCTGTCCTATTGCAGCAGGCCATGCGGCAGAGCAAAACAGCTCTGGCACAAATATGTGCAGACACCCGTGACATAGAACGTGACAAACAGGGGGACACAAAACACGACACATCATGCTTGTGGTGAGAGACTCAAGGGGAGAAGGCAAAAGGGACCCCAAAGACACACGAGGTAACATGGCACACCGGACAATAAGACACAGACCAGAGCTGTTCTGCACTGCCCGCCTGAAAGCTGCCATCAAAAGTAGAGCCTCTCCCTTTAGCTGTCCTAACAGGCCCTTGGAGAAGATTGCTTTTCCCTCTGCTAATTTTGAAATCTGCCCCAAAAACTCCCAACCCACTACTCTCCCCGCATCCCATCTCCAGGCCGTGGCCCCCAACTTATCTTTTGCATGATCGGTGATGGGAATCCACGTTGCACGTGAAATGAGTCTGCCTCGGAGGGCCTCGTGATGGCCTGTCAGCCTCTCAGTCAGCTACAATGATGAAAACCAAAACCAAAGTGTGACTCCAGAGTTATGTGGGACAAATCCCACCAAGGCAGCTACTTGCCCTTTCCTGAGTGTGCCGGGCTCCTTCAGCCTCCAGCTTCATCCCGATTCCAAGGCTGTGGCCTTTATTAGGAGTGGCACCTGGGTTAGGGAAAGGCAAAGTTAAATGGCATTCCTGTGACTGCAGTGGATGACCTTGTGTGCTGTAAGACATGTGAAAAACTCTGCTAGGCTTCTGAGAAGCCTTGGGAGGGGGGGCCCTCAAATAAACAAATAAACACCCTCTCTCACCCTGCTGTCTGCAAACATCCCCCTGCCCACAATAACTCCTAACTGGATACCTGCTCACCCTCCCTCTCCCAGTCACAATCCTCAACTCACCTGAAGCCTCTATCTCAAACATCATCCTTCACACTGGGCAGATCCCTCTTGTGACATGATGAATCTGCTGAAAAATTGTTTTGCTTGAGAGCTGAGTAATAAGAACTACTTCTCTCCACTGATGACCTTGGCTGCTGGTATGCAGATTGACTTCCTAAAAAGAAAGACAAAGAACAGAGCTGTAACACAGTCACCATACACACCTCTGCTGCAGAGACAAATGCAGCCTCACCTGCTAAGGGGAATCCCCTCACTAAGGATGGGGCCCTCTGGCACTGATTTAATCCATCTGAATCTGAAAAAAAAAGTTAGGGCAAGAGTCACACTGTTGCAGGATAAGGTAAGAGCTCCAGATATCCTGGGTCCATCAACAAATCCCATCTAGAGTCCAACTACACCCCACATTACAAATTCCAAGTCCCCGGGCCCTCTCCTATTGCACCTGGCTACGCGGCAGGGCAGAGCAGCCCCGGCACAAATGTGTGCAGACACCCGTGACACAGGACAGGACGTGACAGACAATGGGGACACAACACAGACAGAAACCTCTTGGCAAGGAAAATGGCTGCAAGGACTGAGAGAATGCAAAAGGAGATGACCAAGCTGAGACCGATGGTGAGCTGATGAGGCTCAGAGAATCCTGGACAAAGAAGATGCTAAACTGAATGGTTTATTCCAAGAACTGTAAAGATGAATGTCCAAGAATCCTACAGTCAGAAGCCTCTACCTAACCTCACATTCTTTCAAGTCCTAATCCACCACAATGGATCCAGGTGGGGCATAGCTGTCCAATACAGCCCGGAATATGACCTGACAAGACATCTGACTGGACGCTTCTAAAGAGAACAATTTTGACTGGGGAGCTGAGACAGGTATCAGAATTGCATCTATGGCCTGTGTTCCAGGCCAAGGAATGCAGAGATCACAGATGCTAACAATGATGCCAGGGTTTCTGACAGGCTCCCCCCTAAGGTAAAAGACATGAGATACACAAACAACACCTAATGCACAACAGACATGCGACACGAGACACACCCGGATTGCTCTGCCCTGCTGCACACCTCAGCACTGCGACCAAAAGTGAGACTTTGCTTTTATGGGGCCAAATGGGCCACATCTTGGCTACCCTCATTTCCAGAGCCAACTCAAACCCCCCACCCACGTCAGGGAGTCCTGACCCAGCACCCCGCTTTCATCCCCTCTGTGGGTTGCAACCCTCTACTTATCTCTCAGACATCTGGGGATGCCAGTCGGTCTCAGGTGCAAAGAAAGGCCACACCTCCAGCTGGGAAGGTCCTGCTGGCACCACACTGGTGTCTCTCAGACAGCTAGATTAAACATAACCAAACATCAGTGCCTGAGCTTGGCACCACATCAGCAAAAACCCCAGCACTCTGCTACTCACCGCGCTCCTAAGAAGGCCCGGCACCTCCTAACCCTGACCCTCTGCCACACATGGAATGCATCTGCACCTGAAAGAAAGTGAGAACATAAGTCAAACACCACCAGGGTAACTCACAAGCTGCAAACACCTTATGTCAATCAAGGAACAGCATCTAGAGCCCATGTACACCCCACATTACAAATTCCAACTCCCCAGGTTGGTCCCATTGCAGCAGGCCATGCAGCAGGGCAGAACAGCTCTGGCATAAATACGTGCAGACACCCGTGACATAGAACGTGACAAACAGGGGGACATCAAACACGACACATCATGCTTGTGGTGAGGACCTCGAGGGGAAAAGGCAAAAGGGCCCTCAAAGACACACCAGGGAACACAGCACACCGGACAACACGACAGACCAGAGCTGTTCTGCACTGCCCGCCTGAAAGCTGCCATCAAAAGTAGAGCCTCTCCCTTTAGCTGTCCTAAGAGGCCCTTGGAGAAGAATGCTTTTCCCTCTGCTAATTTTGAAATCTGCCCCAAGAAACCCCAACCCACTACTCTCCCATCATCCCATCTCCAGGCCGTGGCCCCCGACTTATCTTTTGCATGATCGGTGATGGGAATCCACGTTGCACCTGAAATGAGTCTGCCTCGGAGGCCCTCGTGATGGCCTGTCAGCCTCTCGGTCAGCTACAATGAAGAAAACCAAAACCAAAGTGTGAGTCCAGAGTTATGTGGGCCAAATCCCACCAAGGCAGCTACTTGCCCTCTCCTGAGTGTGCCTGGCTCCTTCAGCTTCCAGCTTCATCCTGATTCCAAGGCTGTGGCCTTTATTAGGAGTGGCACCTGGGTTAGAGAAAGGCAAACCTAAATAGCATTCCTGTGAGTGCAGTGGATGACCCTGTGTGCTGTAAGACATGTGAAAAACTCTGCTAGGCTTCTGAGAAGCCTTGGGAGGGCCCCTCAAATAAAGAAATAAACACCCTTTCTCACCCTGCTGACTGCAAATCACCCCTCCCAAGAACTCCTAACTGGACACCTGCTCACCCTCCCTCTCCCAGTCACAATCCTCAACTCACCTGAAACCTCAATCTCAAACATCATCCTTCACACTGGGCAGATCCCTCTTGTGACATGACGAATCTGCTGAAAAATTGTTGTGCTTGAGAGCTGAGCAGTAACAACCACTTCTCTCCACAGCTCACCTTGGCTGCTGGTATCCAGATTGACTTCCTAAAAAGAAAGACAAAGAACAGAGCTGTAACAGAGTCACCATACACACTTCTGCTGCAGAGACAAATGGGACCTCACCTGCTCAGGGCAATCCCCTCACCCGGGATGGGGCCCTCAGGCACAGATTTAATCCATCTGAATCTGAAAAAAGTTAGGGCAAGAGTCACACTGTTGCAGGATAAGCTAAGAGCTCCAGATTTCCTGGGTCCATCTGCAAACCCCATCTAGAGTCCAACTACACCCCACATTACAAATTCCACATCCCCGGGCCCTCTCCTATTGCACCTGGCTACGCAGCAGGGCAGAGCAGCCCCGGCACAAATGTGTGCAGACACCCGTGACACAGGACAGGACAAACAATGGGCACAAGACACAGACAGAAATCTCTTGGCAAGGGAAAGGGCTGCAAGGACTGAGAGGACGCAAAAGGAGATTACTGAGGTGAGACCAATGGTGAGCTGATGAGGCTCAGAGAACCCTGGAGGAAGAAGATGCTAGACTGAATGATTTGTTCCAAGAACAGCAAAGGTGGATGCCCAAGAATCCTACACTCAGAAGCCTCTACCTGCCCTCACATTCTTACAAGTCCTAATCAGCCACAATGGATCCTGGCGGGGCATAGCTGTCCATACAGCTCAGAACAAGACCTGACAAGACATCTGACTGGATGCTTCCAAAGAGAGATGCATTTCTGATGCCTGTCCGAGCTCCCGAGTCAAAAGTTCCATGGCACGCGTGCCAGGCCAAGGAATACTGAGATAACGGATGCTAAGAATGGTGCCAAGGTTTCTGACAGGCCTCTCAAAGGGCTAAGGTAAAGGACATGAGATACACAAACAACACATAATGGACAACAGACAAGTGACACGAGACACACCGGAACAGCTCTGCCCTGCGCACCTCAGCACTGGGATCAAAAGCGAGACTTGGCTATTATGAGGCCTAAGGGGCCCTCTTGGCTACCCTCATCTCCAGAGCCAACTCAAAACACCCCCCCTCCCAGGGAGTCCTGACCCAGCACCCTACTTTCATGCCCTCTGTGTGTCATGGCCCTCTACTTACCTCTCAGACATCTGGGGATGCTGGTCCATGTCAGGTGCAAAAAAAGGCCACCTCGTCAGCTGGGAAGGTCCTGCTGGCACAGGGCTGGTGTCTCTCAAACAGCTATATTAAACAAAACCAAATATCAGTGTCTGAGCTTGGCACCGCATCGGCCAAATCCCCACCACTCTGCTACTCACCGCGCTCCTAGGAAGGCCCAACACCTCCTAACCCCAACCCTCTGCCATGGATGCAATGCATCTGCACCTGAAAGAAAGTTAGAACACATGTCAAACACCACCAGGACAACTCACAAGCTGCAAACACCTTATGTCAATCTAGGAATAGCATCTAGAGCCCATGTACACCCCACGTTACAAATTCCAACTCCCCATGGTTTGTCCTATTGCAGCAGGCCATGCGGCAGGGCAAAACAGCTCTGGCACCAATGTGTGCAGACACCCGTGACACAGAACGTGACAAACAGGGGGACACAAAACACGACACATCATGCTTGTGGTGAGAGACTCAAGGGGAGAAGGCAAAAGGGACCCCAAAGACACACCAGGGAACACAGCACACCGGACAACACGACACAGACCAGAGCTGTTCTGCACTGCCCGCCTGAAAGCTGCCATCAAAAGTAGAGCCTCTCCCTTTAGCTGTCCTAGCAGACCCTTGGAGAAGATTGCTTTTCCCTCTGCTAATCTTTAAATCTGCCCCAGGAACTCCCAATCTGCTACTCTCCCATCTCCAGGCTGTCGCCCCCAACTTATCTTTTGCATGATCGGTGATGGGAATCCACGTTGCACCTGAAATGAGTCTGCCTCAGAGGGCCCCGTGATGGCCTGTCAGCCTCTCGGTCAGCTACAATGAAGAAAACCAAAACCAAAGTGTGAGTCCAGAGTTATGTGGGCCAAATCCCACCAAGGCAGCTACTTGCCCTCTCCTGAGTGTGCCTGGCTCCCTCAGCCTCCAGCTTCATCCTGATTCCAAGGCTGTGGCCTTTATTAGGAGTGGCACCTGGGTTAGGGAAAGGCAAAGTTAAATGGCATTCCTGTGAGTGCAGTGGATGACCTTGTGTGCTGTAAGACACGTGAAAACCTCTGCTAGGCTTCTGAGAAGCCTTGTGTAGGGGGGCACTCAAATAAACAAATAAACACCCTCTCTCACCCTGCTGTCTGCAAACCTCCCCCTGCCCACAATAACTCCTAACTGGATACCTGCTCACCCTCCCTCTCCCAGTCACAATCCTCAACTCACCTGAAGCCTCTATCTCAAACATCATCCTTCACACTGGGCACATGCCTCTTGTGACATGATGAATCCGCTGAAAAATTGTTTTGCTTGAGAGCCAAGTAATAAGAACTACTTCTCTCCACTGCTCACCTTGACTGCTGGTATCCAGATTGACTTCCTAAAAAGAAAGACAAAGAACAGAGCTGTAACAGAGTCACCATACACACTTCTGCTGCAGAGACAAATGCAGCCTCACCTGCTAAGGGGAATCCCCTCACCAAGGATGGGGCCCTCTGGCACTGATTTAATCCATCTGAATCTGAAAAAAAAAAGTTAGGGCAAGAGTCACACTGTTGCAGGATAAGGTAAGAGCTCCAGATATCCTGGGTCCATCAACAAAACCCATCTAGAGTCCAACTACACCCCACATTACAAATTCCAAGTCCCCGGGCCCTCTCCTATTGCACCTGGCTACGCGGCAGGGCAGAGCAGCCCCGGCACAAATGTGTGCAGACACCCGTGACACAGGACAGGACGTGACAGACAATGGGGACACAACACAGACAGAAACCTCTTGGCAAGGAAAATGGCTGCAAGGACTGAGAGAATGCAAAAGGAGATGACCAAGCTGAGACCGATGGTGAGCTGATGAGGCTCAGAGAATCCTGGAGAAAGAAGATGCTAACTGAATGATTGATTCCAAGAACAGCAAAGATGGATGCCCAGGAATCCTACTGTCAGAGTGCTCTGCCTGCCCTCACATTCTTTCAAGTTCTAATCCACCACAATGGATCCTGGCGGGGCATAGCTGTCCATACAGCTCAGAACAAGACCTGACAAGACATCTGACTGGATGCTTCCAAAGAGAGAGCTTTTGACTGGGGAGCTGAGACAGGTATCCGGAACACATCTATGCCCTGGGTGCCAGGCCAAGGAATGCAGAGATCACAGATGCTAAGAATGATGCCAAGGTTTCTGACAGACCCCTGGAAAGGGCTAAGGTAAAAGACATGAGATACACAAACAACACATAATGCACAACAGACACGCGACACGAGACACACTGGGACTGCTCTGCCCTGTGCACGTCAGCACTGTGATCAAAAGTGAGACCTTGCTTTTATGGGGCCTAAGGGGCCACTTCATGGACACCCCCCACCTCCTAAGTGGACTCAAAAACCCCTCCCAGTAATTCCCAAACCAGCACCCCGCTTTCATCCCCTTTGTGGGTCACAGCCCTCTACTTATCTCGCAGACATCTGGGGATGCCAGTCCGTGTCAGGTGCAAAGAAAGGCCACCTCGTCAGCTGGGAAGGTCCTGCTGGCACCGGGCTGGTGTCTCTCAGACAGCTGTATTAAACAAAACCAAACATCAGTGCCTGGTCTTGGCACCACATCAGCCAAACCCCACCAGTCTGCTACTCACCGTGCTCCCAGGAATGCCCGGCTGCTCGGACCGCACGCTTCGGGCACACTCAGAGACCGACGCCGTCGTCACAGGAGACGTCTAGGTTAGGAGCAGATGAGGTGATTTCCCAGGGCTGAAACCTGAGCAGACCCTCGCTCCTCCGCCCTGCTGCCCCGACTCACCGCAACTCCTCGGCAGTTGCCCAAGGCTATCCTGGTGACACCTTTAAATAGAAAAGGCAGAGGCTTCATTGCTGAGTCCTGTGATAGTTCCGCAGGCCTCGGGAAAGCACGAACCCGGGGCGTCGGCCGGTCAGTGACTGGGGCTTGGTGTGCTCTGAGTGGATTGCCTAAAGCACAGAAACAGGAACAGATGCTTAGAGTTGCACTGGAAAGTGAGCCTCGAACAATAGCACTGCTTCTGTACCCTACTCAATGCTCACCTTGCCCACCTCATCTTGACTGCTGATATCCAGCTTTATTTCCTAAAAAGAAAAACAACAGTGCTGTAACAGAGTCACACTTCACACTCCCCGTGCAGAGACAAACAGTGACTGACCTGCTAGGGGGAACCTCTTCACCCGGGATGGGTGGAGGGATTTTGCCCTGGATTTTATCCTTCTGTGTCTGAAAGAAAGTGAGGAGAAAAGCCAAAGGGCTGCAGGATAACTTCACAGCTCCAAACACCTTGTGTCTATCTAGGAATATCATCTAGAGCCTGCCAACACCCCACAAACTGCAGTTCCCAGGACTCGTCCCATTGCAGCAGGCCATGCAGCAGGGCAAAACAGCTCCGGCACAAATGTGTGCAGACACCCGTGACACAGAACGTGACAAACAGGGGGACACGAAACACAACACATCATGCTTGTGGTGAGGGCCTCGAGGGGAGAAGGCAGAGATCTCTGACCACAGGGATCCCAAAGACACACCAGGGAACACAGCACACCGGACAACATGACACAGACCAGAGCTGTTCTGCACTGCCCGCCTGAAAGCTGCCATCAAAAGTAGAGCCTCTCCCTTTAGCCGTCCTAAGAGGCCCTTGGAGAAGATTGCCTTTCCCTCTGCTAATCCTTAAATCTGCCCCAGGAACTCCCAATCTGCTACTCTCCTATCTCCAGGCTGTCGCCCCCAACTTATCTTTTGCATGATCGGTGATGGGAATCCACGTTGCACCTGAAATGAGTCTGCCTCGGAGGGCCCCGTGATGGCCTGTCAGCCTCTCGGTCAGCTACAATGAAGAAAACCAAAACCAAAGTGTGAGTCCAGAGTTATGTGGGCCAAATCCCACCAAGGCGGCTACTTGCCCTCTCCTGAGTGTGCCTGGCTCCCTCAGACTCCAGCTTCATCCTGATTCCAAGGCTGTGGCCTTTATTAGGAGTGGCACCTGGGTTAGGGAAAGGCAAAGTTAAATGGCATTCCTGTGAGTGCAGTGGATGACCTTGTGTGCTGTAAGACATGTGAAAACCTCTGCTAGGCTTCTGAGAAGCCTTGTGTAGGGGGGCCCTCAAATAAACAAATAAACACCCTCTCTCACCCTGCTGTCTGCAAACCTCCCCCTGCCCACAATAACTCCTAACTGGATACCTGCTCACCCTCCCTCTCCCAGTCACAATCCTCAACTCACCTGAAACCTCAATCTCAAACATCATCCTTCACACTGGGCAGATCCCTCTTGTGACATGATGAATCTGCTGAAAAATTGTTGTGCTTGAGAGCTGAGTAATAACAACCACTTCTCTCCACTGCTCACCTTGGCTGCTGGTATCCAGATTGACTTCCTAAAAAGAAAGACAAAGAACAGAGCTGTAACACAGTCACCATACACACTTCTGCTGCAGAGACAAATGCAGCCTCACCTGCTCGGGGCAATCCCCTCACCAAGGATGGGGCCCTCAGGCACAGATTTAATCCATCTGAATCTGAAAAAAAAAAGTTAGGGCAAGAGTCACACTGTTGCAGGATAAGGTAAGAGCTCCAGATATCCTGGGTCCATCTGCAAACCCCATCTAGAGTCCAACTACACCCCACATTACAAATTCCACATCCCCGGGCCCTCTCCTATTGCACCTGGCTACGCGGCAGGGCAGAGCAGCCCCGGCACAAATGTGTGCAGACACCCGTGACACAGGACAGGACAAACAATGGGCACAAGACACAGACAGAAATCTCTTGGCAAGGGAAAGGGCTGCAAGGACTGAGAGGACGCAAAAGGAGATTACTGAGGTGAGACCAATGGTGAGCTGATGAGGCTCAGAGAACCCTGGAGGAAGAAGATGCTAGACTGAATGATTTGTTCCAAGAACAGCAAAGGTGGATGCCCAAGAATCCTACACTCAGAAGCCTCTACCTGCCCTCACATTCTTACAAGTCCTAATCAGCCACAATGGATCCTGGCGGGGCATAGCTGTCCATACAGCTCAGAACAAGACCTGACAAGACATCTGACTGGATGCTTCCAAAGAGAGATGCATTTCTGATGCCTGTCCGAGCTCCCGAGTCAAAAGTTCCATGGCACGCGTGCCAGGCCAAGGAATACTGAGATAACGGATGCTAAGAATGGTGCCAAGGTTTCTGACAGGCCTCTCAAAGGGCTAAGGTAAAGGACATGAGATACACAAACAACACATAATGGACAACAGACAAGTGACACGAGACACACCGGAACTGCTCTGCCCTGCGCACCTCAGCACTGGGATCAAAAGCGGGACTTGGCTTTTATGAGGCCTAAGGGGCCCTCTTGGCTACCCTCATCTCCAGAGCCAACTCAAAACACTCCCCTCCCAGGGAGTCCTGACCCAGCACCCTACTTTCATGCCCTCTGTGTGTCATGGCCCTCTACTTACCTCTCAGACATCTGGGGATGCTGGTCCATGTCAGGTGCAAAGAAAGGCCACCTCATCTGCTGGGAAGGTCCTGCTGGCACAGGGCTGGTGTCTCTCAAACAGCTATATTAAACAAAACCAAATATCAGTGTCTGAGCTTGGCACCGCCTCGGCCAAATCCCCACCACTCTGCTACTCACCGCGCTCCTAGGAAGGCCCAACACCTCCTAACCCTGACTCTCTGCCATGGATGCAATGCATCTGCACCTGAAAGAAAGTTAGAACACATGTCAAACACCACCAGGACAACTCACAAGCTGCAAACACCTTATGTCAATCTAGGAATAGCATCTAGAGCCCATGTACACCCCACATTACAAATTCCAACTCCCCATGGTTTGTCCTATTGCAGCAGGCCATGCGGCAGGGCAAAACAGCTCTGGCACCAATGTGTGCAGACACCCGTGACACAGAACGTGACAAACAGGGGGACACAAAACACGACACATCATGCTTGTGGTGAGAGACTCAAGGGGAGAAGGCAAAAGGGACCCCAAAGACACACGAGGTAACATGGCACACCGGACAATAAGACACAGACCAGAGCTGTTCTGCACTGCCCGCCTGAAAGCTGCCATCAAAAGTAGAGCCTCTCCCTTTAGCTGTCCTAGCAGACCCTTGGAGAAGAAGGCTTTTCCCTCTGCTAATCCTTAAATCTGCCCCAGGAACTCCCAATCTGCTATTCTCCCATCTCCAGGCTGTCGCCCCCAACTTATCTTTTGCATGATCGGTGATGGGAATCCACGTTGCACCTGAAATGAGTCTGCCTCGGAGGGCCCCGTGATGGCCTGTCAGCCTCTCGGTCAGCTACAATGACGAAAACCAAAACCAAAGTGTGAGTCCAGAGTTATGTGGGCCAAATCCCACCAAGGCGGCTACTTGCCCTCTCCTGAGTGTGCCTGGCTCCCTCAGCCTCCAGCTTCATCCTGATTCCAAGGCTGTGGCCTTTATTAGGAGTGGCACCTGGGTTAGGGAAAGGCAAAGTTAAATGGCATTCCTGTGAGTGCAGTGGATGACCTTGTGTGCTGTAAGACATGTGAAAACCTCTGCTAGGCTTCTGAGAAGCCTTGTGTAAGGGGGCCCTCAAATAAACAAATAAACACCCTCTCTCACCCTGCTGTCTGCAAACCTCCCCCTGCCCACAATAACTCCTAACTGGATACCTGCTCACCCTCCCTCTCCTAGTCACAATCCTCAACTCACCTGAAGCCTCTATCTCAAACATCATCCTTCACACTGGGCACATGCCTCTTGTGACATGATGAATCTGCTGAAAAATTGTTGTGCTTGAGAGCTGAGAAATAACAACCACTTCTCTCCACTGCTCACCTTGGCTGCTGGTATCCAGATTGACTTCCTAAAAAGAAAGACAAAGAACAGAGCTGTAACACAGTCACCATACACACTTCTGCTGCAGAGACAAATGCAGCCTCACCTGCTAAGGGGAATCCCCTCACCCGGGATGGGGCCCTCAGGCACAGATTTAATCCATCTGAATCTGAAAAAAGTTACGACAAGAGCCACACTGTTGCAGGATAAGGTAAGAGCTCCAGATATCCTGGGTCCATCAACAAAACCCATCTAGAGTCCAACTACACCCCACATTACAAATTCCAAGTCCCCGGGCTCTCTCCTATTTCACCAGGCTATGGCAGCAGGGCAGAGCAGCTCCAGCACAAATGTGTGCAGACACCCGTGACACAGGACAGGACGTGACAGACAATGGGGACACAACACAGACACAAACCTCTTGGCAAGGAAAATGGCTGCAAGGACTGAGAGAATGCAAAAGGAGATGACCAAGCTGAGACCGATGGTGAGCTGATGAGGCTCAGAGAATCCTGGAGAAAGAAGATGCTAACTGAATGATTTATTCCAAGAACAGCAAAGATGGATGCCTAGCAATCCTACAGTCAGAATCCTCTCCCTGCCCTCACATTCTTTCAAGTTCTAATCCACCACAATGGATCCAGGTGGGTCAGAGCTGTCCATACAGCTCAGAACAAGACCTGACAAGACATCTGACTGGATGCTTCCAAAGAGAGAGCTTTTGACTGGGGAGCTGAGACAGGTATCAGAATCGCATCTATGGCCTGGGGGCCGGACCAAGGAATGCAGAGATCACAGATGCTAAGAATGATGCCAAGGTTTCTGACAGACCCCTGGAAAGGGCTAAGGTAAAAGACATGAGATACACAAACAACACATAATGCACAACAGACACGCGACACGAGACACACTGGGACTGCTCTGCCCTGTGCACGTCCGCACTGTGATCAAAAGTGAGACCTTGCTTTTATGGGGCCTAAGGGGCCACTTCATGGACACCCCCCACCTCCTAAGTGGACTCAAAAACCCCTCCCAGTAATTCCCAAACCAGCACCCCGCTTTCATCCCCTTTGTGGGTCACAGCCCTCTACTTATCTCGCAGACATCTGGGGATGCCAGTCCGTGTCAGGTGCAAAGAAAGGTCACCTCGTCAGCTGGGAAGGTCCTGCTGGCACCGGGCTGGTGTCTCTCAGACAGCTGTATTAAACAAAACCAAACATCAGTGCCTGGTCTTGGCACCACATCAGCCAAACCCCACCAGTCTGCTACTCACCGTGCTCCCAGGAATGCCCGGCTGCTCGGGCCGCACGCTTCGGGCACACTCAGAGACCGACGCCGTCGTCACAGGGGACGTCTAGGTTAGGAGCAGATGAGGTGATTTCCCAGGGCTGAAACCTGAGCAGACCCTCGCTCCTCCGCCCTGCTGCCCCGACTCACCGCAACTCCTCGGCAGTTGCCCAAGGCTATCCTGGTGACACCTTTAAATAGAAAAGGCAGAGGCTTCATTGCTGAGTCCTGTGATACTTCCGCAGGCCTCGGGAGAGCACGAACCCGGGGCGTCGGCCGGTCAGTGACTGGGGCTTGGCGCGCTCTGAGTGGATTGCCTAAAGCACAGAAACAGGAACAGATGCTTAGAGTTGCACTGGAAAGTGAGCCTCGAACAATAGCACTGCTTCTGTACCCTACTCAATGCTCACCTTGCCCACCTCATCTTGACTGCTGATATCCAGCTTTATTTCCTAAAAAGAAAAACAACAGTGCTGTAACAGAGTCACACTTCACACTCCCCGTGCAGAGACAAACAGTGACTGACCTGCTAGGGGGAACCTCTTCACCCGGGATGGGTGGAGGGATTTTGCCCTGGATTTTATCCTTCTGTGTCTGAAAGAAAGTGAGGAGAAAAGTCAAAGGGCTGCAGGATAACTTCACAGCTCCAAACACCTTGTGTCTATCTAGGAATATCATCTAGAGCCTGCCAACACCCCACAAACTGCAGTTCCCAGGACTCGTCCCATTGCAGCAGGCCATGCAGCAGGGCAAAACAGCTCCGGCACAAATGTGTGCAGACACCCGTGACACAGAACGTGACAAACAGGGGGACACGAAACACAACACATCATGCTTGTGGTGAGGGCCTCAAGGGGAGAAGGCAGAGATCTCTGACCACAGGGATCCCAAAGACACACCAGGGAACACAGCACACCGGACAACACGACACAGACCAGAGCTGTTCTGCACTGCCCGCCTGAAAGCTGCCATCAAAAGTAGAGCCTCTCCCTTTAGCCGTCCTAAGAGGCCCTTGGAGAAGATTGCCTTTCCCTCTGCTAATCCTTAAATCTGCCCCAGGAACTCCCAATCTGCTACTCTCCCATCTCCAGGCTGTCGCCCCCAACTTATCTTTTGCATGATCGGTGATGGGAATCCACGTTGCACCTGAAATGAGTCTGCCTCGGAGGGCCCCGTGATGGCCTGTCAGCCTCTCGGTCAGCTACAATGAAGAAAACCAAAACCAAAGTGTGAGTCCAGAGTTATGTGGGCCAAATCCCACCAAGGCGGCTACTTGCCCTCTCCTGAGTGTGCCTGGCTCCTTCAGCCTCCAGCTTCATCCTGATTCCAAGGCTGTGGCCTTTATTAGGAGTGGCACCTGGGTTAGGGAAAGGCAAAGTTAAATGGCATTGCTGTGAGTGCAGCGGATGACCTTGTGTGCTGTAAGACATGTGAAAACCTCTGCTAGGCTTCTGAGAAGCCTTGTGTAGGGGGGCCCTCAAATAAACACCAATAAACACCCTCTCTCACCCTGCTGTCTGCAAACATCCCCCTGCCCACAATAACTCCTAACTGGATACCTGCTCACCCTCCCTCTCCTAGTCACAATCCTCAACTCACCTGAAGCCTCTATCTCAAACATCATCCTTCACACTGGGCACATGCCTCTTGTGACATGATGAATCTGCTGAAAAATTGTTGTAATTGACACAACCGGGAACCTCTGGAAGCTGCACTCCTCCTAAAATGAACGAAATAAAACAAGAACAAAACCAGAAATTAAAGGTGCTTTACCACCCCTGAACACAAAATCCAAAATCATCAACTTCAATACTGCCTGTATTCCATGCTGTTTTCTTCACAGTCTCTTCCAAGCCTCTGTTGCTTTAGATGCCCAGAAACACCTGCTGAAAACAAGCTGAAATAAGCTGAAAGAGCCTCTCCACTGAATTGAGAGGGAAGCTCTTACCCCAGCACATCCCAGAGAGGGAATGAAGCCCCTCAGCCACGACTGGGGTTAATATACCCCTGATGGTGCCCGCCCCTCATTCCCATGGCACCCAGGGAAAGGCAGGGGGTGAATCCCACCGGGTATAAAAGCCCTCAGAGCAGCTGCAGCTGTTTGGCCCCTCTGACTCAGATTCAAGGGCAGTAAAGGGCTTGTTATAGAAGAAAACTCTTCAGAAAAATAACAGCACTTTCTTTTTTGCAACAACTACTTGGAGCAGAAGAACAGAAAACTGGTAAGACATAAAAGTTTGTGTTTAAGTAGCATAGCTAGATAAACTGGGTAATTAGGTAATTTGCTGTTAACTTACATAATTATTCTGTGTTTAACAAAAGCCATCTAATAAATTCACACCCAAAACTCCAGCAGCCCAGCTCGCCCTATCAAAGCTCTATGTTTATACATACAGTAAACAAAACTAAAATCCCAGTAATACTTATCAGAAATCTATGAAAGAAACCTATTGAAATTAATCCTACCTCAAATACAAACCAACCCATCCAGAAAGTTAGCTCCACTCAAACAATTTACACAGAGTTAATAATACCAAGAAATAAAACAACACACCATATACCACCAATTAATATTATAGTGAACGGAAAAAACAATTTTTTTCTTTTTTAAATTTAAACTAACTTATTTTATTAGCTAGAACAAAAAATTTTGCCAGGACTATAACAACACTTCTTCTCCTCCTTCTCCTGAAATGTCCCTTCTCATTCCCAAATTCCTTACAACTTCTGAGTTTAAATCCAAGTAAAAAGCAAAATTCGTGCACTTGTGCGTTCAACGCTCCTGTCAGATTCTGTTTCCCTCCACATCTTCTTACACTTTCAGTCTTCATGCTGTCCTGCCGTGATGAGTCTGACAGAACTGGTAAATGTTAGGAGAGGATTTCCCTCCCCAGAGCTGGTTTCCTCACCGCATTTCACTCAATCCCAAGCCGGCAATGATGCACGCTCACCTGAAGGAAGGGGATAAATCTGTAAACGTCACTAAATACATAAAAGGGCATCCCCATTGTTCCAACACTCAGGAGGCCATGCGGCCAAGGTCAGAGCTCTCTGCCCACCGAGGACACGGCAACCAGCATGGCCCTTTGTCCCACTCTCCAGCACGGACCTGTGAAGCCAGAGAGGAGTTTACAGAGACCGGGAGGCGGCGGGACGGGGCGGGCGCCCGGCCCGACCTTCCAAAGCTGGCGGCAGCGAGGGCGGGGAGCGCCACGGCCCCGCTCCGCCGCCTGCCCGCCGCCCCGGGGCCACTCCGCCGGGATTGTCCGGCCCGCACCAGCACCTGGAGCGGGGCGGGCGCGGGCTCGGGGGCTGCAGCCCCGTTCCGACGCCGCTGGCTCCCGCCCCTCGCCCTTCCCACGCTCGGCAGCCGCGTCTTTCCCCCGCCCCCGGCGCCCAGCGGCGAGGGGCAGGGCGCTGGCTCGGGGGGTGCAGTACCTCGCTGTGGCCACAGGGGGGCAGACTCACCGGGGTGTGCGAGTTTGCCGCCCTTTTGGCCGCCCTTTTGAGAAGGTCAAAGAAAGTCCGCGACATTAGGGACACGCCACACCCCAGATGGCGGCCGTGAGAGGACCCTCGGCAGAAACAGGCGTTTAACCCAGATGCCTGTCAGAAACCCGCGAAATGCGCCCGCCCACGACGCCGCTGACCCCACAGCCTGTGTCGGGTACACCTAAAACGCCACAGAAAATCCCACCGGGGCCGCGCCGGCGTCGGTATTCCGTGCAGGCAGTCCAGTTACACCCACACCGGTCCTCCACTTCCCCGCCCTTTTCGCCGCCATGCTGAGAAGGTCAATTAAAAGTCCGCGACACCCGCGACGCGCCACTCCCAAGGTGGCGGCCTCTCGGGGCAGGGCTGCAGTACCGCGCTCTGCCCACAAGGCGGCAGCACTGCCGCACGCCCCAGCCGGGGGCGCAGCGCGCCTCGGGGCTGCGGGCAGGGAAGGCGGCGAAAAAGAACAGGGGCGGCCCCCGCCGAAAACTGCTCTGAAATAAATGCCAAACACCTGCCTCTTACCCGACCAGAAACAAACAAGCCCCCTTGATTTAAAGCCATGTTTAAATAAAGGTTATATTTCTATTTTTCGTATTTATAGTCACATGCATATTTATAGTGGACATTGATGTAGCATGTAATTTATATAATATCTTCTGTCTATTCCTATTGTTTATATGTATTTCTCTTTTGTGTTATTTATAAATATCTTTATTGATTGTATATTTCTATTTTTAAAACTACATTTCTACAATACTTTTATTATTTGAAATAAAAATCCCATTCTAACCAAATAAATACAATAAAACCTCTTTTAAAATGTATTGAAACTTTTTTATATTTATAGTTTGCATGACTATATTCACACTTATATTTATAATCTATATTGATGCATTATATTCATAACAATATAAATATGTATCCTATACAAATAATAGAGATAGATAATGTAAAAATAACTTATCATATCTACTGCTACAACTTATTTTTTTCATATATTTCTAATTTTGATATTAATCTTTAGCTATTCATGATATATTTCTATACTTAGATTTCAACCTTTATATTATTATCATTTATAATTTTTATACTAAAACTCCTGCTTTTGCCAAATAAAAAACAAAACTCCCCTTTATTTTAAACTACTGTAAAAATATTTTTATTTTTATATTTATCATATCTATAATTGGTTGTATATTATATCACATTGATGTACTATACTTATATCTATTTCATATCTACTTCCTATAATATATTAAGTAAGATATATACAGTTTTACTTGTATTATGGATTGTATCAATTGATGTTATTTCATATTTACAAGTATTTGATCATTTTTTATATATCTGCATATATTTGCAATACATTCCTATTTTTATATTTCAGTTTGGCTTGTGTCTATATTTATATTCTCTATTTATATATCTATCAACATACATAATACTCTATTATGAAATAGAATATCTTATTGTAACATATAATGACTTATGTTACATGTTACATTTTGAAAAGAGATCAAATATATAAAAACAAAAGTGGTTTATTCCCATTTCCACACATCTGTTTCACTTAAATATAGTTACAGTTATAGCTGTACATTTAAAATGCGATTCCTAAATATAATGACAAAACAAACAGCATCGAATTCCCACCAATATCTTCCAAAACCATCAAGATACCTCCAACAGCAAACAACTGCCAGCGAAAAAACCACACAACACTCTTTTCGATAACAGTTCTCATCACGTCAGAAAAATGGAACCAAAATAAAAGGAAACCCTATAGAAACACACACAGCAAATCACAAAAACTACTGAAAAAGATGAAACCAGCCTAATGAACTCCAAACAGTGCCACTGATCCTGAACGTTACTAAAAAAAATAAACAAAATTCTACAAAATTCATTCATTTCTACAAAATTCATGTGTATGTGGCTGTTATTATCTAGGAGTTACTCTCCTACTGATTTACTTCAAAGCCACCTAGATTTGGCACCTGGGGACACCATTTAGTGGTGGGCTTGGCAGTGCAGGGTCAGCACACTTGATAATCTTCAATTGATACTCTTAAAGCTCTTTTCAAAAGTAAATGATTCCATGGGCTGGAAGGTGGCTGAAATATTAACTTACTCATCACTGGAAGCACCCCCTTAAAGATGGTAACTGGTTTAATGGGGCACCCTTCCCTTTCTTAGGAAGCTCTTCATTCAACTGTTCATTGTGCTCCTGTACCACAGTAATGTCGCTGTGAATATATAACCTACATAAAATGTATGTTTGCACAACATATTGCAGAGATCAATAGGGGATTTGGCATGAAATAGGAGCACATAAACCCCATCATTTCAAATAGAAAAGTTAGTAACTACTTGAAGGAAAAAAAAAAAGTACATTGCTGGAACAAATTTATCATATGTGCATTTTAGGTAGGTTTTACACCTTTTTTTAGGTCCTCTGTCTTTATTCCAGGGAAAAGAAATTCAAGACACAATTTTATTACCTTTGTACTATTCACAGTTTTATTACCTTTGTACTATTCCCATCAAATAAATCTAGCTGTAAGAAGGTCTTTCTCTGTTTTTCAGAAGATCATTCTTGAAATGAAACTTGCTTTTCATTTCAGTGTAACATATCCTGTTTTAATAAAGAGTTTTGCTTCCTATTGAGAGCATTTTGACAAAATAATAAGGTTGCTTTTGTTTGCCATTTAATTTACCAGTGGATCGATAGAGTTAGACATAACTGCTTCTGGTATTAAAACTCACAAATTCCAGGGGAGCTGCAGGTTAAATTGTAAACAAAATATTTCATTGGCATTGATCTGAAAAGCAGACTGACAGCATTGCTAAAATTCATCAGCTTACAATTATAAATCTCCCCAAAATGACAAGAGACAGATTTGATTATTTTGCTTTGAAAGGGTCATGCCTTTAAAGCTGCAAGAGTTGATCGATTTATAAAAGATCCAATGAACTGCATTTTGCTTTAGTTCCTGTCACAAGTCCTCCTCGTGATTACCCAGGCTAGGTCAGCTTGACTTGAGATGAGTGACTGATCACTTTGCTCTCTATTTTAGGCAACATCAAATTTACAGGATTTATGACCCATACTAGATCATTAGTGATATAAAGATTACAGGTAACCTGAATTTACTTTATCTACCGTGATACCCTGCCAGAAGTACAGCCACTCATTATGCCACAAGAGTATGAAAAAGTGCCTGAATTTCATCCTCCCTTTGGGCACTACCCACCAAAGTTACAGTGACAGCTTATTCCCTTAAATAAACAAGAATTTTCATGTACACTGTAGGTGACAGAAGTACTGCCTTCTTTACCCAATTCCCCTCCCACACCTCTTTTCTCTTGCTCCAAGAAAAACCCGAGTAGGCCGGGTCTTGACACAACCTTGACTGTTCTATTTCCATCACTGATTGTGCACATTTTAATTGCCAGAGAACATGGAACATTAGCAAATTCCAAAACAAGCACCAGGCCTTATAAACCTCTGAATGGAAACTCTGGTAAAAGAGAGCCCTTCCCTGAAAAGCACTTTGCAGACGTTGGTTACTGGGTTCCCCCATTACCACACAACACAACTGGGATTCCATTTTGACTGCTGATATCCCTGTCCCTGGATCACGCTGACCCCAACCCCAGGGTATCAGTCCCTCTGCTGTGCTGATGGCTGAGCTCCCAGCAATGACAGAATTCTCTGCCTGGTGCCAAGAACCCAGGAAGCCCCAACTTCCCTCTGGAACCAACGTTCCTCCTGCAGCTCTTACAGCCAGAACAAAGGCAAGGAGACAGCAAGATGGTGGGATAACAGCTAAACCCCAGTTCCCTGTGCAGGTGTGCACAG
The DNA here is from genome assembly GCF_028551555.1 of Melozone crissalis. Classification (NCBI taxonomy): domain Eukaryota; kingdom Metazoa; phylum Chordata; class Aves; order Passeriformes; family Passerellidae; genus Melozone; species Melozone crissalis. The sequence continues at coordinate 1,115,190 of NW_026535816.1, forward strand.
CCTCCAGAGAGCTGCTCATTCCATTGATGAATTCCTGCAGCGCTTTCCTGGGAGCTTACAGGGCTAGGGAATGTGAGGGGGAATTCTGGTGGTGGTGTGTGGGTAAGCATGAGTAGGAACCCAGCCTGAACACCAGTAAGTAACAGAACACTAATGAAGTAAAATACAACACTGCTTTTAAAATTATTTTTGTCTCTTCCTGCACAAGACAAGTTCAGACGCCTCCAACTCCTGTCTAACTACATCTAAAAAAAAACCAAGCAGACAAAATTTTTTTAAATGGTAACACTTTCAATAACAATGGTAAGGTTGTAAAGGTAACTTTTTTCTTAACCTTGTACCAATCTGCATTATCTACCAAAACCAGAGCTGTGCTCTTTTCCCTCAGATTGTATGCACAGCGTTAATTAGATTAGTTTTTTCAGCCAGGTTACTATATTATTTAGAATAAGGTACTGCACAACTTTCCTGTTACAGCCATAAATAAAGAAGCATGGCTATAGGGCCATATGGTGATAAACAGGAATATAGAAATTATTAATGTTGAAGTTATTATTAATGGAAAAATGAAAAAGCGCAATGGTAGGTGCAAAGTGTGAAAGTGAAGACCTCTACACTTTGTTTAAAGTACTAGTGGTCTCTAAAAATATTTTCATGAAGTGAGATTATTGTTAGTGACGTTTTTTCCTGATTTGGACAAGGTTTGTCAAAGAAATATTGTTAGAAAGACCAGGACAACTCATAGCCATTACTACCACGAACATCATCTTGCAAATGAAAGCTTCAAGTTATTTCTCTCATCCGCTTCCTGAAAAGAAAGCACTTTTGCTATGCAGACAGTGACCAACGTGTGCAGTTAAAATCTTGCTAGAGCACTTCAAAGGAACCTTAGTGACTTATTCTGGTTGTTTTCTTCTTTACAAGGAGAAACAAAAAACCATAACAGATACCTTCAAAGACGTTCGCCTTTCTCAAACTGCCCACCACTGACATTCTAGTCTTGAAACTTACATTAAAGCAAAACCCCTCCTCTAAAAACTCCACTTCTACTGTTCAAACTGTCCCTTACTTCTATTGAAATATAAGATGTTATGCTACAAAATGTACGTTCAGTTACAATTTTGCTTTACTTTTATGCACTAGATGGTTTACAGGAATTCAGTCCACTAAAAGTCAGCTCAGTCAAAATGATAACTTCACCAGCACTTTAATCTGTCTCTTATTTTAAGCTTTATATCTCTCCTTGTTTGAATCAAACGCCTTCCAGCCATTCTAAGCATTTTTGTGTCAGTATTTCAAAGTTCCCTGTGTTCTAAAAAGCTACAGATGAAGCTGGTGCTCTATAGCATTATGTAATCAACTCATCAATTTTTTATAATTATTTCCAGTAGTCTGCTCCCATCATTCTACATGGAACTATCTGCCTGAGGCCACCACTCAGAACGTTGTTACTTTAAAGCAGATGCGGGCAACACTTTGCTCTTTCTTGGCCAATTTTTTTTTTCAATTGTGTTTCCATTTTTTTGCTTAGTCATCCATAAACAGGACTCTATTAATAGTAGTTTTGAATAACAAGTAGAAATGTACAACGTTGCAATATTTGCTAAAGTTTCAGCTTCACATTTACAAACATGGCTCAGTGCAATAGGTGCAAGTCAGAAACAAGGAGATAAGCAAAAAACTCCATACCTTTTTACTGCAAATTACCCCATACAGGTCTTGTTAAAAGGATCAAGCTTCAGTGGGAAAGCAGAAATCCTGAAAAACAGCAGTGAAGGCATACATGCTTCAAACAGTGAAAGAGAAGGAGACTCATGCTTGGCATTAGTGAATAGCAAATAAAAAATCAGCATTGATCTGGAAGTTGTTACTCACCAGCTAAGCCCTTGGTCAGAGAGGAACAGGACAGCAGTTGTTCTTGGCTGACTTTTAAACACCTAAGATGTAATTTTTATTTCTTACGCACAGGTTTCTAGAGACCTGAACAAAAATATTGCTACTCTGCACAGTCTATTACAGAGACAAACCTTGACTTCTGATCTCCAGCCTAAAAGTTAGTCATTTCTGCTTTTGAAAACGTGTGTGAACAGGCATCCACCCTCCTACACACACTTTACTGGGCTGTATAACACCATACGCTAAAATCCAGGAGTTTTTGCACTTCTACACCTGATTCCTGGCATAGGAATTGCAGATATCACCTACATTTTATTCAACAGTTAAATTAGCCAATACAACCAAAGTTTGATAGTCTATGTCTCTTGAACTCCCTAAAAGGGACTGTTGCTCTTGCTCATGTAAAGGCATCCCCAGCCACAGCAGTCAGTGAGCCAGCATAAAGGACACGTGGCTGTGCAGCCACCCCTCACGGTGCCAGCAGCACCAAGGGAATGCTGCCACTACCTCGTGGCTCTGTGCCACTGGGAGATTTCCCAATGTCACTGCAGTTGGGACGGCCCCAGGAGTTGAAATTATTAGCTTCCATTCATTAATTTTGATGCTGGCTGAGAACACCTTAATGCATTTTTGTGCAAAAATACAGTAGTAACACGCTTGAGTTCCATCAATCTGGACACCATAGACATTTGCATTTATGTTTAGTCACACCTTAATGACAACCATTAAAGGTAGGAATGTGAGATTGGTAAGCAGGGCATTTTACAGAGTCATCTTTCTGGAGATGTTCTGTTGTTACTATATTACAAAATTGCCATATTTCTAAAGTTTTGTACCTCCTTGATGTTTCCCACAGGCAGCTCCTCCAGACACTGGCCCTTCTTTCTCTCACAGCAGCCAACCGACTCCAGCTCCCCCCAACCAACCAACCCACTCTTTTATAGCACTCTTCTTCTTATTGGCTACAGCTGTGGCCTGGTAAAGTCAGGCCTGTTCCCAAGCTCTAATAATTAACCCAGCTGCAACTCCTTAAGGGGTAAGATTACTTCCTATACTGCCTTTATTTTCTTATATTGGATTCTCCTACAATATTTTATATTTTCTGGTTAAATTATTTCATTTATATCAAGCCCTCTGAGCTTACTGTGACCTCACTTGCAGCCAGTCAGCAAAAGCAACAAATAAAGAAGATTTGCACAGCACATTTCTCTTTTTACTTAACTGCTGACAGAGCCCTCATCCAAAGATTGTTTTGGAAACAGTTGTCTGACTCACTGAAATAGAAAGGAAGTTTCATCAGGAACTGGAGGGAGAAGGAGCACCACAACATGCAGTTGCAGCTGGGAAGAGATGGAGTAGCTTCTGAAACACATCAATGCCTATGGTGGTGTCTGCAGACGGACAGACAATTGACCTTAATGAAAGAATTAAACCTCAATTTTAAAACTGCTGGTGCTGTGATTGGGATTTGGATTGATATAGGTAGGTTTGCAGACAGCAATACAAACTAATGATCTGACAGAAACCACAGATCTGAAAGCCTTTTACAAAGTAAGCAGCATCTGTATCAGTACTTCATAAATGGAGTAATACTGGCATAAGATAATGAAATACTTAGGTAATTCAACAGGCAAATTACAGACTTCAAAATAAAAGCTTAAGCCTGTACATCCTCTATCAGCAATGAATTTATGGACTTTCTCTGTTAAAGACATTAATATGATAAAATTTAGAAAGGTTCAATTAATCTCTCTATGGCTGGGGTTTCTTTATTCTTTTTTGAGGTACAGGTTCAAGCAGATATTTAGAAAGGAATCATGAGTTTTCTCCCTGCAACAGGCCAAAGTTTAGGAAGAAAAGGCAGCTGAAAGCAGAGTGTGTGTCTGGGACAGAATTAGAATGCCCTGGTCTCTTTTCAGGCACATTGCCAGAACAACCCTGGGTTTGTGTGGGAGGGAATGGGATCCAGGTAGGCTTTCTTTGAAGCAGGAGCTGGTGGGAATTTGTGTTTTGCAAACCTGCTGAGAGAAGAGCTCTATCTTTCTGCCCCATGTGGCCTGAGTCACACCTGCAAGCCAGAATTGGGTTTATGTGCACACAGCAGAACACTCTTATACACAGACTGTCGTTTAAATACTTCTTATCGATGTTCATTATTTTTTAAAAACTCCCAAACTCTTAACCTATATCTAATGTAACAGCGCATCCTCTTCAGTTCTTGATAATTCTTTAAACCAGTTGTTCTTACAGAGAAGATTTTCTTTGACAATAACATCAAAGCAATTCACTTTTGTCACCCATTCCCCAAGCTAATTTGTCGCTGGGAGCTCTGCACATCAGGCTGTATCAATCACATTACACTACAATGCACCAGCCATGCCCCAAGGCATGAGTGATGTAGCTGAGAGGAGATGTCACAAACACTCACATTACTGAGATGCTTGAGAAGCCAGAGGATCAAATTCTTGTCTGATATGAAGTGGCTTAACTTGATTGGGAGAGTCTGGGAGATTTTCTCTTGGGGGAGAAACTCTAAGACAGGATTTGCTTTATCTGCCAGCATTACACCATTCCTTTTGATTCTGTGTCATTTGCTGTACCGCTATATGGGTCATGTAACAGGAGCACATTCAGCCTGTGTTCCTCCATGGATATTTGACTAGCATGGAAAATCACCTCCTGGAAGAGCAGCTGGTGGAAACTGACCTTAGCAAAAGTGAAATGGTGGTGTTTGGAAAAGAAAATGTTTCAGAAGTTTTCACAAATCTTACCATTTGTATTTGTTAATCCAGTGCACATGCCTGGGTCTTGTAGGGTCCCTCCCAAACTTTGACACTGATGAATCACGAGTCTCCGAAAGGAGCCTTTGCCCTTCCATTTTATGAGTTTAATTTTGCCTGAGGACCGTTTCCCACAGCAGGGTCTGGATTTACCATCACATCTTTGTGACCAAATCAAGAAGAGACAGCATGACCTCCCCACTCACTGCAAGCCCATGCCTATGCTACTTACATAAATCAGCTGAGGGCATTCCATACGGCATGGCAGTACAATCTAACAGCTTAATGAGAAGAAAAACATCCCAGAATTCAATATTCCTGTTAGACAGGGAAGTCTAGAAATGCATGAATAAACTGGTCATAACTTTATCCCTCCATGAGGAGTGAAATATATGTCATTTGTACTGTCAGGTAACCGAGAATACAAAAAACTCAAGAATATAAGACTATCAAAAATATAACAAAAGACAGTTAAGTATTACCAGTACAAAAATGTAAATAAATAGATAAGAACGGTCTAAACGTTTCCTTTTTTTAACTTTAGAGCGAAGTTTATTCCCCACTGGAAAAATGTTCCTTACAATGGACTATAATACCATAAATACACATGCAAGTCACACCCTTTGATGTCTTCTATAGATTCATATCTCAATAAACCCATCAAGATTAGGTGTGATGGCTTTATTTCTTTGTGTAAAAGAATCTCTCGTGATAATGCCTTATCACAAACCCTGCAGAACTTCAGCCCAACACACCCAATAAATTCACACAAATTCAAGCTCCTGGATTCTCTCTCCAAATGATTCTGCATTTTTGTAATCTGATTCAAAGACCAATAGCTTCAGGTTAGTCAGAAGAGTCTAGGACATGAACAAATACTGCAATGGATAGAGATACCTTACCTGGGCTAGTTCTCACATCAAAATTCATGAAAACCTCGAGAGCTGTGAACTGCAGCTGCTGAGGCACCGTGCCTGTCTGGACATCCTGGAGTCACCCCTGCACTGGGACTGAGGCCCCTTCTCACCTGTGCCCTCCACACTCACAGCCAGACCAGGTCTCCTCAGCGGCTCCATCCCAGGATCCCCACAGTGCAGTCTCAGACATCACGATCCTTAACATACTCTATTCATGGCGCAATAAGAAAAAGAGCAGCTCCAGTTTGGTGCCTGGAATGAGGAGCCCCACACAAAGGAACCCCTGGGTTTTTATACCCCCATAGTGTGAGCACTTGACAGTCTGGAGTCCTCATCTCCCGCTCTGTCTGCGCTGGTCACCTGCACTGATTGCATTTCTCAGCTCTGGGAAGTCACCACTGTGTGTCACATCCTCCAAGCAGCTCTAACAAAGGAGTTTGCCAAACAGATCTGCGAATTCTCTGCCTTAAAAGTGTCTCATTTTCCCTTGTGATGGGTTGGTTCTTACACACATTCCTAGTGACTCATAATGTTGCTGCTTAGGCTCCAGACCATCTGTGGAGGGTGAGCACTGTCCACCTCCACCAGGGCTTTTGATTGTGTAGAGAAGGCTCAGAAAGAAGAAAAGAATGGGCCCACCTTATACTTACCACAGAAGAAAGGAAAATATATATTTTACAAAAGATAAGGCCCAATAAAAATCAGATGTCAAATAAATAAAGACAGAACTTGGTGCAAAACAGGAAATAGGAAAGACAACACCCCTATGACACCTGGACTATGTGTCAGAACACACATTGACATAGGTGTTCACCTACCTTGTGCTGTGTCTCCTCTAATAGCACTGTGCACGAGTAAGACACATACAGAATGTGCCAAAACAGTGCCAAAAGAGGCAGCACCTCAAATTAACCTTCTGAAATGTAACCTTCTGAAATGCAGTCATTTGGTAAAATTCACCTACTAATTCTAGTGTTTCAATATGGAGTTAGAGTACGGATGCTCTTGTGTGATACTGTAAATTATGAGCATTTATAAATACCTTCTGTTTCATTACTCAGCGGCTCCAGTGAGGTGCAAAGGACAAGTCAAATAATGAAAGTAATTGCGGATGATAAAAAAAGAAATAATTAGCTTTGTAATAGAAAAAAATGTCTGTAGCCAGTGCAGGATGCTAAAGCCAATTTTAGCTTCATTAATTGAAGTAGTTATTCAGCATCCATTAATTCAGTACCCAGAATTTAGAAGTGGCACCTAATCAATAAAAAGAAATGAGTATTGATAGGGCAGGACCTGCGCAATGCTGTGTTTACAGTGCCCCTGAGGCAAGCTGGATCCTCCATGAAAAGATCCATAAACTGAGGCAGGGGCTGAGGCCCTGCGTGCAGAAAGCCTCAGTGGTGGGGATCAGGGAAGGAAGGTGAACACCCACCCCCGTGCTCCTGACGGCACTGCAGAGCTCTGCTGGGGCTGAGCCCAGCCAGGGATTACCTTTCCAGCAGAGCCCGGTGCTGCTCCGCAGCGCTCGGCCAAGGTCCGTCCGTCAGGAAAGGGCTTCCTCTTCCCGAGGCTCCGGCACTCCCCTCTTGGTCACTGGGAGAGAAAGAGAAAACCTCCCCTCTTTATCAGCAACAACACAGCTCTGCAAGCTTTGAGTGTGCCTGACTCATTGCTCTGATCCCAAAATAAAAGGAGAATTGGAATAAAATCAGATTTTTTTTTTACTAAATTTAAAAAACAAAAAGAACCCCCAAAATCTAATCAAAAATTGAATCAAAACTAATCAATGAAAATTCCAGGCCAAATCATGTCATGCAGAAATTATAGTAACAGCTATCAAAAAAAAAAAATCACAGTCAGCCCCTTGATCAAATGCTAGATTTTCTCTCTGATACATGTAACGCAACGTAAGGGTAGAATCACACATTCCAAAAACCTGTATTACTGCAAAACTGCACATAACACTCACCTTCTCAGAATTTAAAGCAGCACTGTTTGTATTAACAGACTTGGGCTGATTTTATTGAAGGATGTATAAGAAACAATTAATGGGTTTTGTCATAAAATATGTGACCGGATAATAGAATGTCAAAATAAGCATTATTTGATGAAAACCACATAATTAAAAAAAAAAAACTGCTTCACTTTCTTATTACTTTTACCCCACATTTTTCATTCGATTAAATTTGGCTCAAAAACAGCCAAATCTGATCATTTACTACTGTAATACATGTATTTTACTGTTGTTCATGAAAAGAGAAGGAAAAAAAAAAATCTGTTTTCTATAAGATGGATATACTTCATAAGTTGTTTTCCAAAATGATTGCTTCAATGATTTTACCCTCAAGAAAACATTCTCTCTAGAGTTTAAATCAGATTATCTAAACAAAATAATTTTCAAGCTTTTCTAATAAAAAAATATTTCAGCCCTGCCTACTCTACAGTTTGTCTTCACCTGGGCTTTTGTTTTCTGTGTTCCTTGTTTTGGCTCAGAGCCTGGATTTCCAGGTTCATTTGTCAGCAGTGAGAGTGACTCAGTGAGGTGACATTCTTCAGCTTCCTGGGCTGCCTTCCAGTCCACACTATGAAGAGATTTCAAACTGTCTCACTTCCCTTAATTGCTGATTTAAAGGGATTCACAAAGCGGAACTTCTGATAAAAATGTATTCCTGCAGAGTCTTGTATTTCTCAGATTTTATAGTACCTAAAATAGAACTACCTAAGCACACTGATTTGGCCTTGGTCAAAATGATTGAGCTGACACAAAAGCATTAATATCAGTGAAGCAAATCGAAATAAGGAAATCAAAGATTTCCTGACACCTCAAGCTATTTCTCCTTGGGATCCTATACCCTCTCCATTGCTGTTAAAATTGGCCCTTCCCTCAGATCACAATTTTGTTTTCATTTTCAAAGCAATTGGCCTGCCTGGAGATTTCACTGCACTCCTGATGTGCACACCTGATTTACACACCCAGCAGCTTTGATTTTCTGCACCCTTGTGCCGGTTTTTAGCCGGGATACAGCTTGCATGACCTCTTGTTCAGTCAGTATTTTACAGCCTAAGTTATTTTTTGCAAGAACTGTTCTTCAATGGCTGCTGTTAGGTAACTAACTGTGATAATGATAAAGATATTTTTGTACATATGAACTTCTCAGGCAGCCTGGTCAGTAAATCTTACTTATTAGTACCAGCTATGGATGGATTTGCCAGCACTAAAGAGTTTAATCAGGATTTTTAGGTAGCTGTGATTAGAGAGCAGTTCTTGTGGCTGGGTTCATTGGGGGTTTTTAAACAATAAAAATTGACACCTCTGACCTCACCCTCTTTATTTTGATGAGCATTTAATCTGTCTTTAAAAAGACCACTTTTGTTTAAATAAAGACTTCCAATTTGTGCCTGGAAATAATGCAATCCAAGGAAAAAGAATACAGTCTTTGCTTGAAATTCCAATGTTTTGAGATGATATAAGAGTTGATTCTGTTCCTAAATGCTGGTGTTGAAATTAAGATTGATAAGTAAGTATTAGAAGAAAATAACTTTGAGTTACATGCAATAGCATTTAATTGCATCATTTAAATTCTTAAGCATTTCAATTTTATATTCATTCAGGGTTTTTCATAATTAATTTGCAGATTTCCAGAATGCATTAGGATGAAACTTTTAAATGGCTGGATGGTTATTAATGGATGATATAAATACATTATTCATTTTTTTTGTTGTCATGGTAAATGGCACTGAATACTTCTGAATGAATAGTAAATTAAACATCATCCCATGAATTCAAAAGCAAAATGCATCCCCAGTAAAAATTTGTTGTAATATAGAATACTTGAGGTGCCATTTCATAATAAAAAACAAAATGTTAAATATGGTTAATGTCACACTTTCCTTTCCTCTAGAAAATGGCAGGATCACCCAGGCAAAACTGAATTTCAAGCAGCCAACCTTTTCAAAGATGCCAACGCCAGCAGATCTGCTCCAGTCCAGAAATAAATTCTCAAAGCTCAGATTGCCTAAGCAATACTAAAACCTGCAGCAGCACATTAATTTTAACCCAAGTTTTGGTTTGTGTGAAAAGCTGAGTACTAAACCCAGTTATCAGTATAAAGTTGATCTAAAGGTTTTTCAGAACCTGAGAGAGTATCACAGATTTCCTGAGATCTTTCCTCTACAGTTAGGTGAAACTCGTACTCTAGACCAGACAATCTCTTCTCTGGAAACTTTTCAAATCTAGCAAGAACCTTTGAAAACACACTGCAGTTATTTAGAATGATAGGTCAGCAACATGCAAGCAAATAAAGACAACAAACAAACAAACAAACACCCCTAACAACCCCAACCTTTTTTCCACACACACTCATAGACCACAGTAAACTTCTTTAAGAGTGAGGAATTACCACAGACTTTTAGAAATGGGCTTTTTGCTTTAAACCAGCAGCCTTCCCATCTGGTCTGCGCTCATTAGGAATGCAAGAAGAACACATCTCACAGTTCCATCAGCACAGAGCCAAACCAAACTGGTTAAATGGCTGGGTAGGAGCTTCCCATGTTCCTACAATGGTATTTCCAGCTGTGTTTCCCATGTTTGTGACACATACAAGGAAAAACGATGCCCTGAACGACAGGGAAGCTTTAGAGTGAATAAAAGCTTCTTTGTATCTGCTGTCAGACACAACGATCTGTCAGGGCAGCACTGCAGCTCATTCTCCTGACCTGGACCAGGAGCTCAGTGCAAAAGTGAAGAGACAGCACAAAAAAAACCCCAGTGTACATTCATTTGGAATTAGAGCAACACCTTGGGGTAAAAGAATCTACTCCATCTATCATTAATACCTCAGCTGCTAGAAATTAGTGTGAATTTTATATACCGAGATATCACTTTTATTAATATCTGGAAAATCTAACAAGTGCTGGGGAATGCTGAGGTCAGGAAATGACATCTGGCTGGCAAGAATAATGAATAAAAATACCCCTTTAAAAAGTTAAGTTAGTTGGGTCTGAATCGGGAAATATCACAAATGCAGAATATAACGGGTGAAACACTAACAGAGATATTTGAGGAGCAATCAAAAGCAAGAGCAGATTTTTAAATACGTGAAAAGCCGCCAGACTGAAGTAAAAAGGAGTTGCTTGCAACACTATCAGAGAAAAACGGGGCACACAAAACAATTCCTTTTCTTTAACTAGAGATGAGATACTGTGAGACTGCAGCAAAGCAGCTCCGCCATGAGACTTCCACAGACTGCTGGTGGTTCAGCCTGAAAATGGGAACAATTGTGGTTTGAGTAAGATGATTTCTATGCCATGTAGAAGAAATTTCCTAGAATCCTCCAGACTTCTAACAATGTAGCAGTCGTTAAACGTGCAGGAGATAGATAATAGATGGCACATGTAAAAATGTATTGGTTATATTACTTAAGAAAGCAAACATTGCATAAGATAGCACTTGGTGTTGGAGATGCTATGTTAGATTTAAAGCAGATTGTCAGTTTCTACTTTTCCCCATTTCTTCAAGTTTTTAAAATAAAATTCATGCTTTAAAAACATAACTTGCTTTATAAAAACACCCTCAGAATAAACACCTGCACACATTCTATAAATCAATCCATTTCTTTCTTAAGTTTCATGCCAATGCTGCACGGTATTTCTCTGTTCCATTTCAGCAATTATTTATAACAAAGAAATCCCTTCACAATTGTTCTAGTGGACTTTCCTCAAGTAATGCAAATCGTTGTTATCACTCTCCTCATATTTTCTCAGAACTTATTTAGACTAAGAATCTAATGATACCAACCTGGTTTTAAAACACTTTTTGTGCTGATCGGCCTTCTACCGTTTGAGGAACAGTTCTGTTATTTGAGGAACATTGGAAAAGATTCTCCTTAAACATTCTAGGAACACTGAAAAGCCTATTCTGTTTGGTGTGTTAAATGGGGCTTTCTGAGGGTGTTTTATTTTGGTTTGGGGTCTGAGGAAGGCACCCCATGGAAGGCCGGATTCACCCTGACAGCCCAGTCAGGAGATGGACCCGGCTTCCCTCACATGGCTCTGAGGGGGCTTTGGGGGCCAAACTTAAAAACAAAACAAAACTCCAAACACGCAGAAAGAACACGCGCAAAAAAGATGGCAAAAAATGAACTTACCAAGCGCAGACAAGACAACTGGAGAGCTCCGCCGGTCCGTGTCCACCCGTTCGGCGACCCTGAGGCAAAGCTGAGGGCGGGAACGCCGCCCCCTCACGGCTTTCCGCCATTTTCCAGGCGTCTGAGGGCAGGAAGAGCCGAGCCCGCCCCTCACGGCTGCTCTCCCTCAGAAATCCTCAACAAGGTGGGAAGGTGTGGGGCGCAGCTGTTCCTCGTTCTTTTGAGGACTTCTGAGGGCGGGCAGCTGTGAGGGGGCGGCGTTCCCGCCCTTTCAGAGGCTTTTTAGCCCCTTTGCTCAGGCCCGCGGGGGTGCGGCGGGGCTTCCGCTCCTCTGGGCTGCCGTGAGGCGCTGGCGGTGTCCCGGTAGCTTGGGGCGGTCTTTGCAGGGTGGGAGTGCGGTGTGGCTGGGGGTGCTTCCTTCCTTCTCTTCCTCTGCAAAGTTAATTTTTGTGTTTTAGGAGGTGTGGAACTGTGAGGGGTTGTTTACGGCCCGTCCGTGCTGCCTCCTCTTGCGGCTCCTTTGTTTTTGGCTGTGTCGCTGTGTGGAGGTATGAGGTAATACCTTTCTTTGTGCTTGTGGTTTTATATGTGCGTGTATTATTTTTAAAGTACCTGTGTATATCTATACATGCTGTATGTGTGTACATACATATACCTTCGTAAGGCCCGGAGGCTGAAAAAAAGACTCTGCTGAGCGCTTTCAGGGAGGTGAGGGTTAACCCTGCTTGCGGACCTGATCTGTGAGGGGTAATGATTTCACTTATCTCATCTACTTAATAAACTAATCAGCAGGGTGTTCCTGAAAGAAAAAGTTACTACTAAAGCTTTTTTCTCTCATCGAAGTAAACAAGTCTGTGACTTTGGTTTTATCAGACCCAAACATTGCCTTGAGGGAGTGGGGTGGGTTTAAAGTAGCTATTAAAATTATTGCTGGGAAATGAAATTTGATTAAAAAAGCAGCAGCGCCATTGTTTTACAGAGGTATTTTGTTAAAAGAGTGCCATTTCAGGTTGTTATTTGAGCTCTGGGTGCTGTTTTATTGAAGATATCTACTTAGAATATTACAGCTGTGAGATGAAGAACTGCCTCACATTTTATTATTTGATATTTGAACAGCAAGTACAGGCCGTTAGAAGGAAAAACATTTGCTTGCCCCACTGGTAGATGTGTATTATTTCTGTAGCACGCATGGCTCTTACACAGCAGTATGGTGTTATTTTTATGACTTTGGGATTTTTTGTTACTATTCCTGCCAGTGATTAGAATTCGGCGGAGACAAGTGTGTGTGTGTCTGTGTTTTGTTTGAGTTTTTGTTGGTTTGCTCTGAAAGGGGGCCCGAACATGTCAATTGCTGCTACTTTCTCCTTGCAGCTGACTTACCAAAGCCTTCTTTGCCCGGGAATAAACACTTATAGTTGCTGGCAGCCTTCCAGGGGAAGGTCTGCTGTAGTTCTTGATCCTCCCAGGGTTCAAGTAGTAGCATCGGCCAAAGAGGTGTGAGAAAGGCCGTCTCCATTATGGCTTTCATTCCACAAAAGCAAATTGTAAGTAGTGGGTGTAAGTGTTTTATTTGCTGACGTTTATTCACCTGAATAAAAACAAGTTATGTTTGAAGAAGAGATCAGGAGAGTGGTGTGAAAGGAGACAATGTGGGGTGAGAAAAGCATCAAATGGTGTGTGAGTGACTTCCATGTACTAAGAAATAGTTATATCGTGTTAGGTGGTATTAATGATTTCAGGAAGGAAAGTTTCAGACATGAACGCTGTAAGTGCATGTGTGAATGGCGCTTATGGCATCAACCAGAAAGCATTCAGTGTTAATGCTTTTATTGCATTGATTTTATAGAGTTATGTTCCCTTAAGGGCTTAGGGAGGCTGCCAATATTTGACGTGACTTGTGCTTTGCTATGGTTAGATCAAGGTTTTAGTATAAAGCTCGGTGAATGTTGCCAGGATGTTTGGCTCATGTGATAGATCAGTATCCCTCAATTTTTCCATATGCCTTTGTCTGTTGTAGCTGCTTTTAGCAAATGGGCTTAATTAGTGCTAATAAAAGTGAGACAAACAAGCATGCTCCATTCTTTGCTGGAGTTATTTGGGTTTTTTTAAGTGGGAATGTGAATCTGTGTGGAAGGTAATCATGCCTATTTTCTCATTTCAGAGTGCCTGATTTCAAACAGCTCACTTGGCTTTTCAGGAGAATCCTGCTTTGTGCCTATTCAAGGCACCTGTGACAGCCTCTGCTGGCCTGGAGTTTTCAATAAAAACACAGAAAGTAGTGAGTTTGTCCCACGGGATTCAGAACAGCTGAGGTGTGACCCTGGTGTCCTGTGTGTCCTTGCCGTACTCATGCTGTGGTTTTGTGTGTCTATAACAGCAGTAAATCCTCAGTGTTCCTGTCAAATGGATCAGGTAGGTGCCAACTTCACCATTTACAGGTAAGGGCTTGGAAGGAGAGCTTTGTTTTTGTGTCTTTGTTGCTGAGTTCCAAAGTTAATACAGAGTAACAGATAAAAATGTTGCTGTGTTCAGCCGCTGTTCCTGGTGTTACAGTGTTACTTCTCTGTCAAGGGGCATTTCCGTATGTACTGCATGCAGGTGTAATCCCAGAGATATGGGTACACAACCAGGATCCTTTGTGTTTTATGTTCCTACAGCTTTTCAAACACTTAAATAGCTCCCACAGCCTTGTTTTATTTATCTGTAAGCTGCTTGGAACTTGCTGGAAATGGCAGGCTCCGAGGCTGGAAGCGCAGCTGGGCCCCCAGGTCAGAGGCTTGTTGTCAGCTTACTCAGCAGTTACTGCATTGGTTATTCCCCTTGTGGAGGTGCCAGATTTGGGAGCCTGAACCCGAATTCCAAGCTGGGTGTTTAACTCCAGGCTGTGAGTGCAAAACCTTTGTCTGGAATACCAGATTTCCTTGTATTGGCTGTGTGGTGGGGTACAGTCAACCTGTGGTGCTTGGGAAGATTTGTCTCAGACTGATTGTGCCTCTCAGAAAGAGGATATGCATTTATAAGTCTTGTTGGTCTTTCTAAATCCATGGCTTTAATGAATACTGGCTGTTGTGTTTATCCATTTGGCCTCACTGTAAATCCATGTAGAATTCTTCAGACACATTAAAGCAAACCCAGAGCTCTCTGGTTTGTCTGCTACAGAAGTGGAGACTGGCAGGTCAGTAATGGCAATCAGCTCATTTTCTTCATGTAAAAGGTTTTGGGAGAAATACATTACATCCTCCTGGTTTGTGGTGAGGGATTTTTGATCTGAAGTGGACCATGAGGAGCATAAAATCCTTCATGTTTGCGCTGCTGTTCTGTACTGCCATTAAAGCTGTATATTCATTACAGCTCCTCCCTGAGAAGGATGCAAGTGTGTTTCCAGTTTAGCACCGTTTTTCAGCTGAAGTTTTAGGTAGAAGGATGATCACATCTGGCATGCAACATGAGCTTGATTTTGTGTTGTAGACCTTGTTTTGGCAACATCAAATAAGGGTCAATTTCTACCTGTTGGAATTCTCCTAAGTTCAAGGAGAGAAAACAGAAAAAGTTCAGTATTAAAGCAATGTTTATTTCATATTTATAAACCAGTAGATAATCCCTTTCAGGTTGATACTTGAAAAAAAATTTGCTTTAGTGGGTATGTTCTCTATTGAGTAATTACAAAAAAAATCTGATTGCTGAGAAAATAATTATAGAACTGAATCTAAATCAATTCCTTTTATTTTTCTTCTGGCAGATGGATGTCTGGCAGGGTCTATATTCTGTCTTTCCTATGACTAAAACACAGAATGAAATATTTTCTTGTCTTTGATGGTGAATATTTATTCTTGTGTTCTTGTTATTTTATTACCTAATCGTAGCTGTGCTGGCTTTGCTGCCTTTTCCCTGGAGCAGGCATCTTTGCACAGCTCAGCTGGGCTGTTTTGGCTGAGCCAGGCAGGAAGGAGAAGCAAGAAGAGACTCTTGACCTTTTTCTCATCCAACTGCAATGGGGAGCGTCCTTGCTGTTCCATCAGGTCATGTGTTGCACAGAAAGGATGGGGACAGGTCCTGAAACAACATGGACACACTTGGATCAAATTGCACATGGGCTCTCCTCAGAGACAGCGAGTATCCAAGGTCTGAATTCATGTAGGTGTGGCAGTCTGTGTTATCTCTTAGGTTCACCTAGGAAAAGGAAAGAGCTGTGTAAAATGAGAACATGAACAAAAAGGGTTCCTCTATTCCTGCCCACATTGTGGGGCTAGCTGGTAGCACTGTATTATCTCATGCATGAAAATCTTGCTTTCAATTAATTGCACACTCCTTCAGCACTGGTGTAATGCACGAGGCTATCACAAATTATGGGACTAGATTAAATATAAAATGCAAACTTTTAAAGGAATTGGCTAGCTCTATGCAGGAGCATTATTTAATTAATCTGAAAGCCTAACAAACTGTTAGTTTCTACAGTGCAAATGCCTCTGCATAATTGCTTACTGCTGTTGGGTGTTTTTCTTCACCAAAGCCAAAAATCCTAGGATGACTAAATAATAAGCTTTTTCATGGTCAAAAGCAAGGTTGGAATAAGGTTGGCATGGTTTTAGTCTTGTTTTGAACTCAGGGTCTGAGACTTACTGTTCCTTTTAGGAATGGTAGGCGAATTTTAAATGTACTTCCAGGACAGTACTATTCATACATCCTTTGCCTGATTCTTTCCCTAATTTTCTCATTTAAAAAAAAGCCAGAATTTTTCCTGTTTTGTACTTTATTTTTCTCTTAGAACTGCTGCTTTTTATTAACTCTAGGTATCTTTACATTAGGCTCACAGATGTGCTAGGGTTTAATAACACAAATGTGTGTGATTTCTTTACTTGATTGCCATTAATGATGTGACTATGTAGGAACTAGCTATAAGTGTAATAGGTCACAGGGCTTTTCTCATGGATTTTGCTATTAGGAAGGAATAATGCATGGAATAATGGGGGTACAAGCAACAGCTTTATCTTGGATGCTGTGATTTCTACTTCACTTGGGTTTGCCTGTTGTGTTTTGATGTTAATTAATAGAGATAATTATTGTGGTGCTCAGTGTATTGCATGCTTTGAATGACAAGAGCCATGGTTTATAATTTAGTGCTTAGGAGCAGCTTTTGTGTTATGCAAGTGCTATGGGGGAAAACAAATCCACTGTAGGAATAAGGAACACAGAGGCTGACGGTGGCACAGGGTACATGGCTGCTGCCATTCTCAGCAAGCAGAGAAATTGCTGTTCCAATGACTCAATTTTCCAATTAGGGAGAGCTAAGTGTTCTGTTTGATAACTAAATGCACCACAGCTATGGCTGTAACACTGGAAAGAGAAAAGCAGCCAGTAGTAACCAAGATGTGGCTTGTGAATCTACTGGGTTAAGAATAGCTGAATGAATTTATTCTTGTTCTTGGAACAATCTGAAATGAACAGGGAGTTGCTTATTAACAAACCTTCATAGCACACTGCAGAAAAGACCCATTATTAATCTGTGTAATGAAACAAGTCAGATTCTGTTGAACAAGTTTGTATTTCTGCTGAAATTGAACATGCATCTACAGCTGTTTCTTGTTATTCTGCACATCAGAGAATGGCAAAATGCCAGTAAAAACTGAGTGATCTGCGATGAACAAGACACATTACAATATGGTGCCTTCATTTCCCTGGCTTTGCAGGGCTGTTTGTGCCATTATTTCCCTGGATACATTTCCCATGTTCTGTTCTCAGTCACAGAGGTCTGAAGCTGTTGTTTGCTGAGGCATTAACCCACCTTACTGTGCCCAGGCTGTAGTAAGGAGACACAGCTGCTGAGGTGGCTGTGAGGTTGCTGAAGTGCCTCAGAAGCCTTATTTTGTATCCAATAGAAGAGTGTGGTTTTTGCTGCAGGAGAGGTGCCCTCCTTTAAAAGGAGGAATATGCTCATTTACAGTCAAGAGGGGGCTCCAGGCCAGGGATGAAGGCTGGATGCTTTGAGGCTCTCATGAAAATCTCATATCTGAGAGTGAAATTTTTCTGATTTGATTTTTGTTTTAGTTGCAGCTCAGTGGCCCCATTCTTGGGCAACACAGCCCTTTGCTGATATACATATGATATTGCTTCTCTGGTGCTCTCTATGTTGTTGTGCCACTGAAAGGAGCTGATGGTCCCTGGATAGCACAGGTGGGGTCAAGGAGCTCCTGTGTTGTCTTCCAGTCCCTTTAGACCTTGTAGGAAGGAGGTGACAGGTTTAAATTATCCTGTTGCTCTGGTGATCTCTGGCTTGCAGGATCTGCTGCAGCAACTTGGAGCAGTTGAATGCTGCCCACCCCAGCCTAAATCACAGATGTGTGCCTACATATTGGCAATACTAATTGTGAGTGATTTCTTGCTATGGTGAAAAAAAATTAGGGACTGGATATGGCACTCTTTGAATGCAGTCTGTGCAAGAACAATTTAAAATAAATTGTTCTTTCTAAAACAGAAGAAAATTGTAACAAAAAACGGACACATTTCACAATATTTTCATCAGTTACTGGCTGCTGTGAATAATTTTAAATCCATTCTAAAAACTGAATGTTGGAAAACATGATCAAGTTCTACTAGGTTCCTGGTGGGTTTTACAAGAAAGAATTTTATAGTAAAAAAGATAAAGTGTGTAGTAAAATTAGCCTTTCCTGCAGCAATCTCCACTACAATTAGATGTCATTAGTAATGCAGTGTTGGAAGAGTTTGCATAGGAAATGCAGAGCATGAATATTTTATTGTCACTAATACACTTTGATTTCAGGTCACGTTTTCTGACTGGAGCAAGAGAGAAGTGGTTTCTAACAGTGTTTTTTCCATATGAGTAGGCAAGTATTAATCACTTGCTCAGGAAACCCCCAGGGGAACTTGCACGTGGGCCAAGCTTATTTTCAGGCTTCTTTCTCGTTCAGGTTTGCTCTGATTAACATCATGTGAGCTTTTTCCTTTAAATTCAGCGTGTAAAATCTTGTTCTGCCACAGCCCGAGGCACAAATTGCCTGCTTAGATTTGGAATGAAATTCTGACCCTACTAATAATCAAAGATTTGACAAATGCCCGTGTGCTGAATGTGATCCGAACACAGAAGTTCCTTGCAGGTAAGGAGTTCTTAACAGCTCATCACTGGAGTCCTTTCCAGCAGCTGGAGGCCTCCCAGCCTCAGGAATCCTTCACCTTTAGCACTTCATCAAAGCACTCACATGGACTTTGGTGATGACTCACAGTGGCTGCTGGAATTTGACACAGTGAAGCAATCTGCCAAATGAGAACCACAGCAGAAGGGAGTGGGTTTGTATTTCAGAGCAGAGCTAAGGCAGGAAGATTTGTGTGCTCTGCTGCTGGATGTGCATGAGCTGGAACCCTGCTATGGAATGCATCAGCAGAAACCAGAATCCTGGTGAAACTGTAGGAACAGTCATGGGTGTGATCCCCACAAAACCCTGACTTGAAAACAGACACAAAACTTGTTTGAGGTCAGCAGGTGTGAGTCAGTGGCACAAATAGTCTGGTGGTGTTGTTGTTTTACATGACTAATTTATTCCTCACAGATACTTCCAGTCTTTCCTTTCTTGCTGTGTACTTTGTGTTCAGATGACTTGGAAATAGTGTTGGCTCTGTAATTACCTACTCTGATCACCAATAAAAACAATAGTCTTATATCCTAGAGTAATTTCAGTGAAGCTATGATTTCATAGCTATGTAACTGTAACAAGTTAGTGAGACATTGTTTATGGAATTCCGCTGTACTCGTAAAGAAGGCTATTTCTTTGGTAGATGAAAATATTCCTACTTTGACATTGAAATGAGGATCCCTTTTCACTGCAGTGGTAACTACAACTTATAGTCATTTGCTCTCAAAGTCCTTTGTTACCTCCCCTTTTTAGTTTTTTTAAGGTGACATTTTGTAGAAATAAGTAACAGTCAGATCTTTGTGCCAGTGTTCAGCTGTTCCAGCAAGTATTTGATTAAGTTAATGTGGTAATATGTCCATTTTGTTGCCTTAACAGTATTATCTGGTTAGCCTTTTACTGTTTCCTTGATTGAAAAAAAATCTTACTATTTTTACATTACTAAAAATATTTGTAGTAAAATATGCCACATTAACTGTCTAAAAATGGTATTGTAGAGGGCAATTACTTTAAAGATTTATTTACTCAAAAATGTTCTAAATTACCCAATTCATTATTTCCCCCCTTATTAGTGGCCTTGTCAGCATTTAAGGCCAGCGTGGCTAATCAGATGTCAACAAAATGCAATTACTACCAAGTGAAGAGTAATTTTCGTCCTTATGTTTGTAATGACCTGGTACAAAGCAAATTTAGCTGTAATTGCAGAGTTCCTCAACTGTGCACCATAAATTTATGGCTTGGGCTTTCCCTCTCTATGACTGCCTTGGAGAAGGGATTTGAGGTACTGAATGGCTTTCTTTTTTCTTTGACTCAATTTCATGGGTTAGTCAGCTCCCTATGGAACACTTGTTGGTTTTATTGGTAATTACTGTATAGGTTTCTGAAGTACAAAATTGAAATATTAGTTTTTTATTAATCTGTGCCTGGTTAAATTTTGTAGAGTCCTGTATTAATGCATTAATAGCAATTCTATATTTTTTATTTCCAACTTTATTTTCCAATTCTAAAAATATTTTTTTGTTAAGAAAATCCTCGAGTCCAGCACTTTCTTGAGCTTTTATTGAACAGGAAAATCTGTTTCTCTTGGTGAAACTGTTTTTAGTTATTCTATAGTTTTGGGGACTGAAGGCAACGTTGATAGCTTAACAGCATGAGATGTTTTTGAACATCATCAATTACTGAATAATATCTTGAAATTACTGGATGGACACAATGGCACTGGAACTTAATACTTGAAATCCTTTGCACTGTGCCTGTGTCACAGCCTGTCCAAGAGCTGGGAGTGCTCCTGGTGACTGGGTGAGCTCACTGACATTTAGGAGGTTTTCAGTTGTTTCTTGTCCATCTCTGAACAAACCCAGTTGGTACCATAAGTCTGTAGCCATGGAAAAAGAGAAGCCAAGAGCTCCCAGATAACACCCTGCTGATGTGTCTGGTGCTTTTGGAGGCAGTGCCAGTGAGGGTTTCTAAGCAGACTGAGGCACTGAGGTCAACTGAGCACTTGAACAAGAACACCCCACCTATACAAAAATAATCAACTATGATCTCAAGGCACATAATTACAAAGTGATACACTTGCTTGTAGCAGGATGTCTTAATGATGAAAATTGCTCTCATGGAGCATTCAGAATACATAAATTCTCTTTGTGTTTCCCCCCTCACTGTAACCATAGCAAGTCTTTTAATGCAAAGAGTGGGCATTAAATGGGCTTTCAGATCATACCTTAGAGCTGCTAGAGACTATTTGCCAAGATCTTGAAAGTTACATAAATGAACTCGGAGATGACAGAAAGAGGAGTGTGGCAATTTGGGTGCTGGTTTGCAAGCACCACTGCTGTGTGTCAGGAGTTTAGCTCAGCAGAGGTGGGAGGGTCTGAGCCTGTGGAAGCCTCAACATCCAGCTCTTGCCAAAATATGGCAAGGTAAGAAGATGGTTCTGTTTTGTTTTCTTTAATCTTCCTGATTTATGATGCTGGCAGTTTATTTACAGACACAAACAGGATGGGGCTGCTGGGAGAGCATCTTGAGCTACTTATTGTTCAGCATCAGTCTCATGACATGAGGATGCTAATGGAAAGATGTGAACAGCTCACTGTCTAAGCAGCAGGCTGGAAAACTTCATGTTACAGCTTACTTTGTAACTTAGCCAGTTACATGAAGCAAAAGCATATTGACAGTAGTTCTATCTAATCACTATAAACACACACAGCTTTGGTTAAAACAATGCTTGCTTTTTTTTGAATACAATACCTGTTTGTGAGGCATAATGCATAGAGCCCTATTCATAAGCTTAACCCTCCTAATATCTAGCTAGATCAACTTCTTGCAACTTAGAAAGCCATTCAGACAAGCCCTCTTGTTCTATTCCCATGTCTTCTCTACAGCTTAAATCATTTTTCTGCTGCTTTAGCAGTGTTCACAATTCTGCTGTATCTGAGGCCTGTCTTCTGCAGTTTTCCTAAAGCCTTCTGATTTTATAGATTCCCACAATTTACAGTCACCTGCTGCTCTTTGTACTCATGTGTATTTTGCTTCTGAGTACCTTAAATACACAGCTCAAGTTTTGCTGAGTCTTTGAGCCACAAAAAGTACTGCTGTTTGCTTTTTAAATGCAATGAATCATCTCTCCAGAGGCTACTGCTAAATCTATAATTTTCTAGCTACTATGACTACTATTTTAAGGTGAGTGCCTTTGTGAATGTTAGCAAAGCTCTGTTTTCTGCTTGCCCCTGTGTTTAATTGCTGTAGCTGTGCCAGATGTGACTTCTGATGTGATTGTTTCACTGCAATGGCTTCTGTTATCCCCTGTTTCTAGTTTGGATGGCCAGGTTAGCCTCAGTATTTTATTCAGATTTTACAAGCTGAACTGTGTTGCCTCAGCTGAAGAATTGTCACATGAAATAACATTCTGCACCTCACTGGTTGTTACCAGTAAGGGGCTTGTGGAATTGGGAGCATGAGGAAGACCTGGAACTATTTAACAAAAGGCCTAACTCCCCTCACCTGTATACTAAGGGCCAAATTGAATTGGGTTCAGAAGTGCTGTGTTAGGGAATTGTGCTATCAGAGTCAGTTTGCAGGTCTTTGCTGAGTCTCCATACTGTTCTAGCCAAATTTTCTCTCTTTGTGCTGCTTGCATCAACATCTGTTTTACTAAGAGCTACACTACTTTTTCAAGTGATGAACAGAAATTAAAAGAAGACCGATTGTAGTATGCCTACATAACCAATTATGTTTTCCACCCATCTTGTGAAGTTAATATTTAAAAAAGCAGTGCATTTTCAGACTTGAAAGCCACCTAACATGTGAAATTACAACTTGCTGCCATCCTGATAGAAAGTCAGTCAGGCAGCAGAATGACAGCTGAGCAGGATCCAGCTGGACAATTTTCACTTGGAAAGTAACCTGAAATCCTACCAGTGTGTCACAAGGATTGTAGTATCATGTGCAGCAAGACAATTTTTTTGTTTTTCATTGTGGTAGATGTTTAAAAACTATCTTTTCTCACAGATTAGTAAGTCAGGCTTGCCAAGCAGTGCTGAGGTGCTGAATATCCAACTTAAAGGAATGCAGGAGCAGAGCTTGTGGTAATTGGGAGTGGGGCTGGAGCCTCATCCCCAGTGGGCTGCAGCTGTGCCAGGCAGGTGAGCAGCATTGAGGGTAAGGAGCCACGGAGTGCCCAGGGTCCTGACCAATCACCCAGGGCAGCAGAGGGCACACAGGGGCTGTGCATGAGCAGGAGGGGATAAAAGGCTGGGCTGGGGAACGAGAGGGGCTGATGCCTGCAGCCTTCTGAAGGGATTCCATGTTGTACTGTGTGGGCTGATGCCTGCAGCCTTCTGAAGGGATTGATTCCATGTTGTACTGCATGGGCTGATGCCTGCAGCCTTCTGAAGGGATTGATTCCATGTTGTACTGTATGGGCTGATGCCTGCAGCCTTCTGAAGGGATCCCATGTTGTACTGTATGGGCTGATGCCTGCAGCCTTCTGAAGGGATTGATTCCATGTTGTACTGTGTGGGCTGATGCCTGCAGCCTTCTGAAGGGATTGATTCCATGTTGTACTGTATGGGCTGATGCCTGCAGCCTTCCTGTGAGGTTGGTGTTACTCTGGGTGGGTGAGGGCTTAAAGCTTTCTGAAATTGTGTGCTGGTTCTCTGGGTGTTGTGGCCGTGTGCTGCAACAAAGGACAAGTATCCAAAGGAGGACACCTGCTCTTCAAAGAACAAAAAATGCTGGTAGTATAGGTGGAAACAGAGTGCTGTTCTCTTTTCCAGTGTTCTGTCTTTGTTTCAACACCTTGGGGATCATGGTAACCAAAGATTAAAAAAAACTTAATTCCAAGTTTGTTAAAGGATTTTTCTTGGGTGCTACCCTTCAGTTAGGAAAAATGCAGGAACTGGAAGTTCACCGAACACCATGAGTTTCTTTGGAGAATGTGTAGGAATATTTTGATTTCAGCCTTAGGAGCTTGCCAGATCTTTCTCTTAAGGAATGTGATTTGTCACATTTTGTAGCTTATTAAAAAAAAAATTGCTGTGTTGGGTTGTAGGATAGAAGTGCTGTAGACTGGCAAAAAATGGGAGAAAGAAAAGAATTACAGCTTTCCAGATGAAAAACCAAATATGCTTGTCCTCCTTCCAGAGACTTGTACAGGAGGTAAATTATAACGAATTGGAACTGTAGTGCTAATTATTGTTCTGGAGTCTCAGTGAATAGGATAATCATAATCATCACATTCCTCTGGAAATAATTAAGCTAGAGGACAATCAATAACTTCAGATTCAGGATGGCATGTTGAGCCACTCAGATATACCTTTAACCTCTTATGTTTTTCATAAGGCATACCAGCAGTGTGTTACACATCCATGGATTTAGAATCATCTATGTAAGTGGGAGATCTGCTTTCATATTTTTTCGAAGCATTAACTGTGCAGCTATTAATCAGATAATGGAGAAGCACAGTACTGCTTAAAAACTGTTTGCTGTGGAGTTCATACCACTTTTCCAGTGTGGGTTTCTTCTGGTTTAAAACTGGGCAGTCAGACAAGTCCCCATCTTGCTGAACAGAACCTGGCACCTGTGCTCTCTCTCTCCCAGGACTACAAGTCTCAGCTGGGGAAGGCAGAGAGGGAGATCAAGCCCAGTGTTTATGCTCCCTAGCAAAGTGTAAGAACCTGGGAGAATGTGAATACATCTGGTTTTGTATTGAACAGAAAGCGAGTCGGGCACTGTTTGTGTGCAAGAAAACAAGTGTCCCTTAGTCCATGCAGCAGGGTGACCTTATGAATTGCTGGGATTCCCAAATTCCCAGGAGGTACAAGCATTCAGTTTTTCCTCCCTGCTCAGTTTCTCAAGTTGCAGAACTGAAGCATGTCATCCATGGGTGCGTGCCACATACCCTTTGCTTTGGCGTTTTCAATGTGTGGAAGAGGAGGGATCTGTGTACTGACAGTGCCATGACCTGAGCTGCTGAGCATTGAGTCATAATGCTAAATGCTAATGGCTGAAAGTCATCCTGTAATCCCATTTTGGGACTCATTCACTCAGTGCTACTCTCCCCTGGTATGCACAGACCTGCTCTCTATCCAAGTCTGTGTTTTTGCATATGAGCTGGTTTGGAGTTGCTGTCTAGGCACTAGTGGGCTGCTTTTTGGGAGAGGCACGGGGAAGGAAGGAAAAGCAGATCAGCTGTGTTTGCAGCCTGTCTCAGTGACAAAATGCACTGTGGTGGGTGTGAATTGCTGCTGGGCAGCTGTGTAAGGCAGCACCAAGGTGAGCCAGCTCAAGTGACTGTGATGTCCCTCAATGCAGTGCCCCTGAGCTTTGATGTGGGTGGCCTTCCCAAGTGTGACAGCGAGTCAGGAGCTGAAAGCTTTGGATCTGTTTGCCCAGTGTGATCCCGCTCCCAGGTATCTGGGAAATCAGACAGCAATATCAGGTATGCTGTCTCAATGTGCTTGTTCAGATGCTCAGTTTGCTTGGGATGATGAGTCAGGCAAGCCAGGAATCTTCAACTGCCTGAAGGGTGGCTGTGGTGAGCTGGGGGTCAGTCTCTTTCTTTGAGCAACAACAGAGAGAACAAGAGGACACAGTCTCAAGCTGTGCCAAGGGAGGTACAGGCTAGAAGTAAGGAGGAAGTTTTTCACAGAAAGAGTGGTCAAATACTGGGATGATGTACCCAGGGAGGTGGTGGAGTCACCATCCCTTGATGTGTTTATGATAAGACTGGATGTGGCACTTGGTGCCATGATCTAGTTGAGGTGTTAGAACATGGGTTGGACTTGATGATCTTAAAGGTCTCTTCCAACCTAGAACTTGTGTGTTTCTGAGATATTCCTTATGATGCCTAGGTGTACATCAATGCTCCAGTGTAGCTTACATGATATCAGCAGTAATACTTGTCTGCTTTGCAGCTTCCAGGGCTTGCATCAACAGAGAAAGAGCGACATAATGGGGTTGAGTTTTGCTGCTCATTACAAAAGCTAAGTGCTCTAAGAGATGCTTGGCTTTTACCAGGTGCTTGGATAGGGGAGAAATTTCAGCTTTTCCTGCTCCAGGAAAGATTTCATTCTTAGTATGAGCAATGCTCCTTTAAATCAAGTCCATTTCTGGTTTTCTTTTCCTCAGTCTTACTCCAACATGGTTTTGTACCTTGTGTCTGGTCCATAGCATTAGCTCAGAGGTAAAGGTCTCCTTGTAGTGTCTGCCCGTAGAATGTGGAGGAAAGCTGACATCTTGTGAACAGCTTTTAGTTGCTGTTACAGAGGAAACCCTGCTAAAGAGCAAGGTCAGAGTAGTGTGTGCTTCAATGTATGCTGTAAAGCAGTTGTTATCATTAGTACTAATTAGCCTCTCTGTTGACAGAGCTGTAAGCTGTAAAGAAGAAAAGTAAGATGGTTTTTTTTTCCTGTGTTAGTGGGGTCCTTTGCTATGATCAAGCCTTGTTGGTCCATTTGCACTTCCTAATTTTATTCTCCAGGACTTTTAGCCAGGAACCTTTCACCAATGCACAAGGCACGAAAATATTTTCTACAAGAACTATCAAACAAAGAATGAATAATTTAGCATATTAGACAATTATCCTGCCGAGGGCTCTGTGTCATCAGACACCTTGCTTGGCAGGAAGAGTGTCTCCACTTCATAAGAAATCCTGTTGGGTGTTCCTTCAGCACCAGGAACTCATTCATGGCAGAATAAGAGTAGTTGAATCTAACTGTACTCAATAGTAAACCTTATTTTGGATCATAATCCTATGAAAATAGGAAAAAAGACATCTGGGAACTTTTATGTCAGATATAATTCCAATTCACTAATATAAAGTGAGTAGTTTAGTTTTCATGACTCTAAAACTGCAGCTGTTTGCTCTCCAGTATCTTACATTAATGCTTGTGAAGTTGTCTTTGTTACTTGGTAATATTTGCACCCTTGAGTCCAGAAGGTTTAAGGTAACTGGAGGAGCCAAATGCAGGTTAAACTGCTGGTGTTGTTTGGCTTGACTCTAAAATTGCAGAACAGGAAACATTTGGGCAAATGGGACCTGGTTTTGTTTAGTCTTTGTGTCTTTGCTTGCACCAACTACCCTCCTTTTCAGGCAGTAGACTGCTGACCTTTCCAGTGTGTGTGCAATTTCAAGTTCTCTTTTTTCAGTGACAGATGATTGTCTCTAGCATTTGGTTCCTGCATGTGCCCATTTGCATTGCTATGGAATTTCATTGATGTGGTTTTCATTGTACTGCATGCAAGTCTCCCTCTTTCACTATAATAAAGGGCAGTACTTGAGGTGATTGGGGAGGGTTACAGGAGTGGGAACGATGTAAGTGGTGTTAGCCTGAAGGTACTTGAAGGCTGTCAACAAATCAGTACAATCAGTGGAGCAATCATGCTCGCTCTCAATCGCTCTCAATCAAGTGCCGTTTTTTAAGCATTCTTCTTGCCTGTATTGTTATGCTGAGTGAATTTCCTCCTAAAATTGCTTCACATTTGGTGGAGGACATGGTAAGATCTTGAAGCCAGTCTGAAAGGGAAAAACCAGGGTTTAAACAAGGCTGATCTCTCACAGACTGGTGGAAATAAGTTTACAAAGGCTGTATCAAAATTAAGAATACCAGATGGATTTCAATGTTTTTGCAATTTCAATCCAGTTCAGACTGACTGTCTCCTTGGGTTGGTGTGTTTGTGTTTTGCCTCTTTCCAATCTCGTCTTAAATGGCAGAGAAAATTTCTGCTATTCATGACCGCAGTCAGTGTGGTTTTGGTTATTCATGAAGGTGCAATTACAGAGCTTGTGTGCAGTTTTAGATTTTAGGGAATGACATCTGTGTGTACAATTGCAGTCACACTGATCATGCAGTTACTAAATATTTAGGCAGTAGTCCCTGTGACTTTAAGCCATTGCCGTATTGAGACAATAAGTACTCTTTTGGTAGTTTACGGTTTTGGAGCAAAATTCCTTTTTTTTTCCCCCCTCAAATTAGTTTTCTTTGTTTTCTAGCTTCTCCCAGTTTAACTTGAGCTCATTTGGTGTCTTGGATGAAGATTAATTATTTCTTCCCTACTTGATTATATGCAAAAAAGAACAGGCCTAGCTGTATTGGGACTGTATATATAAAAAAGGATTTGATATTTAAGTATCCAAGTTTCCAGTGTTTACTGAATAGGCTTTTTTAATTAGCTGTCTCATGAGCTGGTTTTACCACCTGAGAAACAAGAGGTGTTTTTGTTTGCTTTTTCATGCAGTTGTTGAATATGATATATCCTGAATTTTTTCAGACGTTTTTGCTGGTTATTGGTTTCAAAAACACTGGGTATAGTAGCAGAGGGGCCTTCTTAAATAATGTCAAGGTAGTTCCTTTTATGATGAATGAGAGAAAAGGAACGTTTCCATTTTTTTCCGTTTTATTGCCGTGTTACCTGAAAGAAAAGAGCAAGGAGAGGGCTTTTGCACCTTGTCACTGAGTGTAAATTGAGTAATTTATTGGTATAAGCCCTTTTTATTTGATGGCTGATGTCTGCTGCTGTAGAGTCATTGACCACCTCTGGCTGACTGGAAGGGAAGAAGTGTGTTTGGGATCTTTTCCTTTCTGGTAGACAGGTGTAAGGAAAAGAAAGGTGGGGCTGGATTATTGTTTCTCAGCTTCTGAGCTCTGACCAACTGCTGCAGGCCTTGAGTTAGGAGGAGGAAGGGATTTATTCCTTTTCCTTTGTTTGTCTTAGGCTTTGGGGATTTTGTATGCTCTGATGCTGCTTTGTGTAATGCCAGGAGTAAGAGAAGTGGGGGCTGAGTGTGGCAAGTTGTGATCTTGAACAAGGTCACCACAGTCACCAACAGATCCTGAATCCCCAAACTGTGAGGTTCATATTCAGCCGATTGTTTTTTACCCTCTTAGATAGTACCAGAGAATAATGAAGGAAGCTGGCATTGAATTTCACATTTCATGGCGTAAAAGTTGTCCTTTATGGGAAACATTGCAGAAATTGTATGGTGCAGTTCTCCACAAGCTCCTGTTTCCCCTTCATGATGGCTGTGGAAAACTCTGAGTTTTAGACTTGATTGTCCCATTCATGACTGAGGTTTGTAAGAAATGACCGTGGTTGTGTGCATCCCTTTGCAGGCTGTAAACTTCAGAGCTTTACCTTTTCCCATGCTTAGCTGCTTATGGTAAAAGAAGGAGAAACGTGTTTTTGCCAGGCACAACTGCTGTGTAGCAGATTAGGCTGGTAAAAAACTCAGTCCATGGCATTGCATGTTTTAAATATTGAAGGTGCCATAATTAATCACTGAATTACCCATGAAAATTAGCAGTGTATTTTGGATGTTATATCTTTGTAGCTGTGAGAGTTGTCTTCCAACAAGGATAAAAATGGGGAAGAATTTTATTTGCCGGTTTTTAGCATGGCCTCTTAGCCTGTCAGTTGACCAGCACTAGAAGTCCTGGGATCTAATCCAGGTTCTTAGGACACAAATAAATCCCTTATAGGAGACCAATGCTTAAAAAACCCCCAAAGTCAGGAAGGGCAGGAGAAATTGACTTTTTTTTGGTCCAGTTATCCAGGAAGGTAAGTTAATGTGTTGTAGTCCCTGTTTCATAAACTACCTTTAATTACCATGGTAAATGAAGTTTTACATGAGTTTTAACCCCTTCCTTCTGCTGAAGCATGTCCCAGTACTTAGAGCTCTTGCCTTGGGAGCCAGCCGGTGTCTCAGGACCTGGGCACATCACCCACAGACCAGGAATGCTTCACCAGGAGGAGTTATCCTGCTTGCTGGGCCTTCTGAGCCTTGAGATCCTTACAGCAGCAGATTTCTGTGCTTGTCAGTCCCCTCTGATGTGGAGAATTCTGTGCAGAGGTATCAGTTTCTTTGGAGATGGAAAGCTGAAAATGTAGTGCCCTTTCCCCTACAGAGCAGAGTTAGGTTTTCCTGCAGCTGTAGTTATGAGGCATTGCTCATTAATAAGGGTTTTGAAGTGCAAAACAGGGGTGAATATTCCAGCAGAGGTGACTTTTGAACTGTAGACTGCCAGTGTGGCAAGCCCTGTTCATCTTCTGATAGGCTGAGGTATTTGAAGGTAAATTCCCATCTCCTTTATGGAACAGAGATCTGAGTCTTTTCATTGGTCTCCTTCTACCATTTTACATTGTGGACATGTTGCAGTTCTGAATGTTTGCTGAAGTTTTAGCTATGGCTTATATTGTGTGAAAAAGCCAATTTTTGTGTTTCCCTTACATAAGGAAGTGCTTTGCATGATATTTTTCGGTGTATTTAAAAAAAGTCAAGTTGCTTTAAAAGGAACTTCATATATTCCTGTTAGTGCATCATTCAGAACTTGTGTTTTGGGGAACCTTGGTTTCTTTCAAGGAATTTTTTTTCATCTTCTGGTTCAAGTGTGCGAAATGCAGTGTAGAAACATCCCAGAAGGTTTTCAGTGATTTTCATCTCTAAAACTGGAGAGGTAAAAGCTGATACCATGCACATTCCAAATGGTTCTAGGAGTACTGTACTTCATCTTGAGATGAATCAATTATTTTCACCTGAAGCCTGCCTTGTAACTGTGATGGGCAGTGGGTTGGCAGCACATTTGGTGCCTACCCTTGGCAAGACCCATCTAATTGCATCAGGTGACCTATTGAGATGAGCTCAACCTAGACTCAAGTTGTTGGTTATTTCTGAGTGGAGAAAATGTGCTTTTTGTTTTTCTCTGGAAGACTGGAAAAGAGCTGCTGTCATTGCCAGCACTATCAAGGACATGTCATTGTTCAATTTGTGATTTTTCCAGCCTTGAACAGGGCTCTTTGAAAATGATTGACACCTGCAAATTAGGTCCTTTGGTCCTGAGCTTGTGCCATTGCTGATAATTTAATTACGAAGACAGGTAAGAACTTGCTTGGAGAAATATAAAGATAGACAGGAATGGAGCAATGTGATTTTAGTCACATGGCATTTTTTCTGTCTCTAATTCATCTCAAGTTGTTATCACCAGCCCTATCTTGACACAGACTACTTGTAGTAATTGCCAGAGTTTGACTGCTTCATAGCTCTGTTTTAATGCAGTTTGGGTTATTGTGGTTTTGGATGGCTTTCAAGATGGTGAGCTACTTTGCACAAGTGTCTTTCAAGGAAGTGTGTGCCAAAATAATTAGTACATTATTTCTGCTTCCAATCCAATGTTGTCTAGGTCTTGTGGATTTGAGGAACTAAACTTGAGCCTAATAAGCTTGTCTGTTCTTTCCAGGATGAGATCAAGTGCATGAAATGAGTTGAGCCAAGTGCATGCCCTAAACACATGTGAAATCCTGTCTGTCAGACATGGAATACCAGGTGAGCCTTTGGAGGGACCCATTCCTGGTGTGTCCCAAGGCTGCAGCCCATAGGGAGCACCCCTGCTGAGGCAGAGGGAAAATGAGAGGAAGGAGCAACAGAAAAGACACTTGACTGATGAATTACAGCCCCTCATTGCTCATGCCCTCTGTGCCACCTGGCTGTGGGAGGAGGAGGTGAAGGGATAGGGAATGAAGGATTGATGTTTGGCCTGGAAAGAAGGGATGGTGCCTAGGGAAGGTATTTTGGCTTTTTTTCGTTTTGTTTTCATGTCATCATCCATCTTTATTTTTAATTGCTGTTATATTAAACTAATTTATACTTAGGTCTGTTGTGCCTATGATAATAAGTGGAAAAGAATCACCCTGTGTTTACCTTGACCCATGAGATTTTCCATGTTGTTTTATCACCCTGTTCTGCTGTGGAGAGAGAGAGAGAGCAGCTGGCTGGGTGGGGGGGGGCCTCATATCTGGACAGGGTCAACCCACCACAGCCATTTGAGGGTGAGAGGAAGGAATATATATTTGTTTTTTAGGTATTAGTCCTTAGATTGAGTGTACTCCTGCTTGGCAGGCTCAGTGTCACAGTCATAACACAGTCACTTTTTTATTGCTTCTCCTGAAGGAGTAGCCTTGAAGGGAGAGAGAAATCCCACCTTCCCTGAGCAGACAAGTGTAATTGGAAACCAGGTGAGATTTACTGTTCTCTGCAGCAGGACAACTTTGTCTCCCAACACGTCTGCAGCCCCATGGCAATCAGTATATTTATCTGAAATTATGATTGCCATTTCTTCACTTACTCTGTAGCAGGAACTGCTATTTATGCAGCACAAGTGGCATGGGTGGTGAAATTGGTATCCAAGCAAATTTTGCATATTTATAGGGTTTTTGTAATCAGCTAATTGTCAGTAGTTTTTCTGAACAGTCAAATGTGTTCTGAAGTTGTGCTTATTTTTGGAGTAGTGCACCTTTTGCAAATTGTGTAGCACACAGCAAGTGCTGCATGGGAAATTGAACATTGGGAGCTGCAGAAACTGAGGAGAAGATGTGGGGTTCTTTTTGTGGTCAAGGCATCCACACTGAGGTTGCCTTTATTCAGTTTATGCAGACTGAGCATGGCTGTGAAACAGAATGGAATGAGGCAGTCACTGGATGGTGAGCTGTTGTGCTGACATGCCAATGCTAAAAAGATAACTCCTCTTATGTAGTTCAGGGTAATCCTGGAGGTTTTTGGAGCAATTACTGGATTCCCACATTCATTGCTTATGTATGGCATTTGCCTCAGAATTCCATAGAGATCTAACGAAATGATGAGAAAATGATTTATTCATAGCACATAATATAAGTTATTATGCAGCACAACCATTCAGTTTTCAACAACAAAAAAACAGTTCCTATTTAAAATACACAGTTCTATGAAAACAGATGGTGCTTGTGAACATTTTCTCTCACTGAAAGCAGATTTTAATAATTAGCTCAAAAACTGAAGTTAATATTTTTGAGTGTTGTACAAAAAAAAAGAAATCACATTAGTGGTGTGCATTTCATTACAAAAATGCTCTCTAAGCAGTTCATGTTCCTAAAATGTAAAAGAGGAAGTGACCTATATTAGAAAGTTCTTCACAGCTCTAGATAGAGTAAAAGGATTAGTATTTATGCCAAGGCTTAATCCTGTGAAAAGTTCTATCTTGATTGATATCACCTTTTCACTTCAGTTGGAAGCAGATCCACAGTAGCTATTAATCTGTTTCACAGTGGTTTATATCATAAACTTGAAGGGGTAATTGTTACCAAAATTTCTGCTGTGCCTCTGCACAGGACTGTGCTGCAGCTGAATGTATGGTGGCACTTAAACAATTACTTACTTGTGGATTCCGTCAACAGCACCAACAGAGCCCTTAAGTTATCTCTGAAAAAAAATTTGGGATGAAAACCTAAGAACCATGACAGGACAGGAGTGTTGGAACTAGATTGTCTCTAAGGTCCCTCCCAATGTAAAGCATTTTAAGGTTCTGTGACTAAAGTGTATGGATATGGAAATGTAGTTAGACCAGTTACACCAAGAGTTCCTTGATACATTTCTATAAATGGAGATTCCCAGCCTATAAACTCACCAGTTTTTCAGTAAGCCAGGCAGTCATCTTGTGTAACATTTTATGTTGTAGCAGCCAAAGGTGGTAAATCATCAATGAGGCTTGCTGTTGAGGTTAGGGCATGAAATGCAAGATTATGACTTGCATGTGAAGATGCAGTTTTTCAAATTTCAAGACAGTGTTCCCACAGGCAAACAAATATAAGCCAGTAACAATAGATTTTTCTTCTCCCCTTGAAATTGAAACACAGCCCTTGCCTTGAACAGGCAAAGGTAACTGGTTTGATCAATCCCGTAGTACCTATTGTGGTGGTGCTCTTTCAGAGCCAGCTCTGTGGCAGTTTAGAACTGGCATGTAGTTACAGAAGGAAAGTTTCCTGAGCCCAGTGCATTGTTTGATTGTGCACTTAGCATTGGTGGGTTAGTGCACGCTGGCTTTCAGAGAACAGCCAAGTCAGAATTGTTCTTTAATGTTCTTGCAGTGAGGAACTGAAATCCTATCGCAATTCTGTGGGCATCCAGGCCCCTTTGAAATGTCAGTTGACAGACACATCCCTGGGGAGATGCCAGAAAAAGCTGTTGCTATCCTGAGTGGAATACAGGAAAATGTGTCAGAGCTGGCTGTAGATCTGTGAGGCACCAGTGAGTAGTGAACTGCTGTGTTGTGATCACAGCAATGAATGAGCTGACTGAAAGCCTGTGCAGGGAGATGAAGGGAATACAAATGGCATCATCAAGCAGCAGGCCAGAGATGACAGAGCTGTTCCTGAGCCAAGCAGGGCATGGAAAGCAGGCACAGGGTTGTTCCAGGGCAGGTGTAATGCTCCTGCTAGCCCAGGGGGCAGCCTGGGTTCCCCTGCACTCAGGTGTGTGGCCAGGCCCTGTTTCGCATGGTGGAACAGGCAGGACTGCCCACCCTGCCCGAGTGGCTCTGTGCCCTCACAGAAATGGCAGCGCTCTGGTACCTGCCTCAGTGGCTCCCTGCTCTTGGCCCAGGTGTTAGCAGGGAGCTGGGGCCTCAGGGAGAAAAGGAATGGGGTGCACTGAGCCACTGCTTTGTCTGATGAGAGGGCATGGATGTGGCTGCTGATATGTAGGGACTTCTGAGTGCTCAAATTGTGAAAGGAGGCATAATGGAGTTTGTTTGTAAGCTGTGTCCTAAAGTGTTAATTCTAAAATGCACTGAACTGATTCCTGGCAAGTAAATGGTTTTGTGATCAAATGGAGCAATCTTTGGCCAATATACAGGAGTATACAAATATTCAGACAATATAAATTCTTTTCAGATTTTAAGACAATCTGAAGGAAGAGTAGGATGGATTCTTGTTTTCTGAGGTATTCATGCTGGATTTGTCTCTCTCTGCTTAGTGATGTGCATTAAAAACAGTCCTCATGTTTTTCTGCAAGTTCTGGCTTACAGTACCTTGTATTATACAATTTTATGGTGTTGCACGTGTTCCTCTACTTCCAGCTACATCAGGGAGTTGGAAGTGTTACACAATGCTGTCACCTGATGGTAAGAAATGATGGTATTGGAGGCTTAGACTTGAAAAAGAAGGGGTTTTCTGTTTTATTTTTAGCTGGTCTTAATGGCACATCTGACTTTGTTTGGATTTATTTTGTTATGTTTCAGTAAAATGGAACACGGAAAATCATTGCTTTCCCAATATTCAGCTAGCAGCTTTACTGTTAGAAGAAGACTGTTGTTGAGATCCCTCAGCTGCATAATTGAACTTGTGTCCTCTGCATGGCCTCAGCTGCAGTTTTGGGTGTAATTGCCTTATCCAGGACCAAGAGATATTTAAACAAAAGATTTGGTATACATTCTGCAATTTTAGACTGAGCAATTCAGGTAAATCTGGTTCTGTTAGTTACGACAAGCATAGGAGATGTCACTTCACCCACATGATTTGAACACTGATATTTTTTGAGGTGATTTACTAAAGAGAGAACTTTGTTTTTGTTGGCGAAGACCCCCAAACTATTAAATTAGAAAAACAGAGGGCACCTGTGCTGTGTGAGACACTTGTAATAAGAAGGAAAAAATCAATCTGGAACTTCACAAGAAGACACCAAAGCTGCACAGAGTGATCTGAAAGGTAGAAATGGTAAATTGTTTTCCAGAGAATGAAATAATTCCTTCCCTCTTTCCCTATAATGCCTTATTATTGGGAGCTGAGAAGTCAAGTTGCTCAGCTGTGTTAGGAAGAAAATATTGCATCTTTGAAAGTTTTGTTTTGTTTTTGCTTCTTTTTCTTGTTATTGGCCTGAACACCTCAGCTGCTTTGTAGTTTTACCTCTTGTGAACATCTGGAATAACTTATCCACTGCTCAGGACTTAAGATGAGGAAGGGAATGACATGTCCTGAATAATCCCCTTATAAACCAGTGAGGATCTAGGCAGGTAGCTTTTGTTTAATGGAATTAATGGGCTTCTCTATTGAGACATGTAAGGCAAATCTTTCACAGGTACAAGCTGAAGATCTGATTGACTTGGGTTAATGCTGCTGAATTTGATCCCAGTGATTACAAGAGCCTCCAATGTGGTGGCCAAACCAGAAGAGGCTTTAACGTTTTTCAAGCAACTTTTACTGATCTGCACTGAATAGTAACATCCTTTGAAGGCAAAACAATTAGAATTATCTAGTCTTCTTCCAGATGCAGAGTTCTTCTGGATTCCTTTAAAAGGTCCAGGTATTAAATCTGGGGATTTGAGAAGGTGTGTGAGGCAGATACTGAATTAAAAAACTGTTTCCATCATCTGATTAAGTGTACTTGATGTTATGGTTGATTTCCCCATGATATTTCAAGTTCCTATTTCTGGTATTTTTCAAGTTACTGGAATTGCTTGGTGGGAGAAGTGGGCAGCAATTTCGCAGTTGCGCTTTGCAGAAAGCACTGTCAACTTTTTTCAGTTCAGAATGAAGACAAATGGCAGAGGTGGCAGACCTACAGGTTTGCTGGAGCTCACATTTTTCCCTGCAGTTCACATTTAGCCTGGTAACGCTCAGAAAAAACCACAGGTTACTGAACAGAGCCCTGTGGACCAGTACAGGGTGAAAAGCCTTTAATAAGGGGTGTGTGTAAATAGCTGCAACTTAATTCCCATATGGCAGCATTATAATAAATATTTTTTCCCTAAAGTAAATCCTTGTATGTGTAGATCCTAGTCTGCTGTATTTTTAAAATATAGGGTTTATACTTTTCAGTGTAATTATTAAATTAAGACATTTATTTTATCTTTGCCTAGAAAAGTGTGGAATATCGCCTGTACCTTTTGGGAGCAGAAGCAAGCTGGAGAGCTGCAGGGGCTATCACCTTAGATTTCAGCAAAGATATGTGTGCTATGTCTTCATCAGAGATGTCAACAATTGAAAGGAGAGGAGTCTGTCACAGCAATTGGTGTTTGAGGTTATTATCAGACAAAGGCTCCTCTGGAAGGGTTGGCAGAGTGTGAAGGGAATGATTTTCCTAGTGACAATTAATCAAGTATCAGGACAAACTGCATCAAGGTAGGAATAGCTAATCCAGAGGTAGTCCTCTGCTTTCCAATCAAAAGTAACCTTAAAGAAACCTCTGCATTCCAAGTGTTTGTGCATTAAATCACTGATGGAAGTGTACTGTCCCCTTTAAAAATAGAGAGTGTGTGCTGACCCTCAGAGTGCTGAGCTCCCAGTGAGGGTACAAGTGACAGAGGAGCTTGTCCAGGGCACCAGGAAGGCGATTGCAATGCTTATTTCCAGCCTGGAGTGGCCATGCTCTTTTCAGGAGAGCTTTGGTCTACAGGGAAGCTGATCTTTGCTTTCCCTCGCAGGGATGGGGTGATTTAATCTGTTTTCTTGTGTGGAAATAATTGCCAACAGCTTTAGTGTATCCAGGTAGAGTTTGTATCACACTTACTGGAGGAGTTTAGGCTTAGGAGTTGTGTGAATTACAGTAGTGATTGTTTGTTCTCTGCTGCTTATAATAGCAAAAACTTCTGAGCAGTTTCAGTGAATATTGTTATTGAGTTTATAGATTCTTTATACAAAAGGTGAGGGGTGATTAAAATCTAACCTGCTCACATGTGAGTAGAAATTTGTTGAATTTAGCCAATGGGGCATGCTGTGTAAAAAGCTGTATCTCTAATTGCCTCTTAGTTGCAAAATGGCTGCATAGGAGAAGGGAATTCTTCAAGCCTTGTGAGGAAAGCATTCCTTTAATTGTTGAATAATTAAAGTTAATAATGTGTAGTTCATATGGCGACTTTCTGCCCCATTTGTGCAACTCCCATGTGGGAAATACTTACCACAGTATTTAATTTCTGGTGTTCTCAGTCAGATTAATTTGTTACGTAATTGGGTGTTCTGCATTTTCATGTGAACCAGGTGAATTAGGCATAAGTAGGGAGGGGGAGAGGAGGGTCTGTGGTGCTGTTGTCAGACACTGTTTGTGGCAATGGTATGAGGACCAGCTTACCCTCCTGTTTCCTTATGGTCAGTTCTAGACTTTGTTGCTTTCTAAACCTCTAACTGGCAGCTGTGGTCATTCCAAGAAGTGGGTTATTCCTGGTTTTAATGTGGTGGGAGGGAAGAGATCATCAAAGTTTGTTAAGAGAGGTAAAGATCTTGTATAGATGAGAATCAGAGTAGTGGGATGGCTTCCATGTGAGGAACAGCTGCTTGCCATCTCTTCAGCCTGGAAATGCAAGAATTGGGTGGAAGGCAAAGAGGGCAGAAGGATTGAAGAAATGATGAACTCATTTCTTCTTCAGGGATGTGGTAGCTGGAGTGCCACAAATGAAGCAGCAGGTCCTGGGTTTGAAACAAAAGAGATCCCACACTGTAGTTGATCTGTGTAACTGCTTGGAATGGAATTTTGAGATGAATCCCCATGAAATCTGAGTTATGGAGCTTTCAAATGGAGCTTGACTTTGTTCTGAGTAAGGTAGCAGAGCCACACTGTGGAGGATGAGGCTTTGAGTGCAGAGAATGAGTACCAAAACCAGCTGTGGGGCAGCACAAGACATCAGTAAGTATAAACCAAGCACAGGAAGCAGCAGTTGAGTTGTGCTGTGGTTGCCTTGCCACTTGGAGGGGATGTTTGACTTTTCAAATGGTGAACAATAATACTCTGGGAAAAGTTTCATTGTTATTCAGCAAGAGGAGCCTGTTGGTGCTGCCTCATTGAGGAGCTCTTGGACACCCTGGATGTGGGAGAGGGGAACATCAAGGTCACTACATCACATCATGAGGTTCTGAGAACTCATTGTGCAGAAGATGAAGCTTATGCTTGAGGAGAGAGGAGACCTGAGCCCTTTGTCCTAAAAGTTCTATAGACATGAAAAGCTGTCATGACATATTATTACTGAATAGAAACCTTTTGGTTGCTAAAAGCCACATTAAATTTGAATGTTATGACAAGTATGTAAGAGTTAAAATATTTCAAGGTCTAAACTCCAGTTTATCCAAGTATTCAATTCCTCAAACTCTGATAGAAGGATTGGCAATACAATCCTTCCTAGGAGTCACTGTGTAAATGAGTCTTTTTACCCAGTTCAATTATTCTCTCATGACCTTGCAGCATTGGGTACTGAGGGTGTCATGGGCAGCTTCTGCTTCCTTCAGTCTCTGCTCTGGCTCAGTCTGTGCAATGGGGAGTCACTTCTGGCTGAGCCCCAGCTGTAGCTCTTGGCTCCAGTGGAATCCAGCCCAGCAGAGTGTGCTGAGCCAGACAAGGGGGTAATGTCGCTAGCAGGAGTGAGCCAGAGATCCCTGGGATAGGAGGAGAATGGGAGTAAGGTTTTGTGTGACAAGGTAGAGGTGTCATGATGAAATTATGCTTACAGGCGATTTAACTTTTTAAAAAATTATCTCCAAGTTCATGAGACATGACATACTGGAGAGAGTGCTGGTAATTACAGTAAATAATCATTTTATGAGCACTTGTGTGATAGTAACCCTAATAAATTCTGTTTCTCCCACACTGAGGTCACCTTCTCCCTGTCTGTAACACATCTTATGGCAAAGTTTTCTTCAGCTGTGAAGTGCTAGAAAATACAGGAGTGATAGCACTGGAGAAGATGGAGTAGAAGTGCTTAGGAGGAAAAATAGATCAAGAATAGGTAGTGTTAAAGGGAAATAAATAGGATTATTACTGTACTCTATTGTTAAGGATTGCACGGAGAAAAGGGATGAGTAATATTTACAGAGCTGTTGAACTACAAAAGTTGGTTTGGTTTAATGTTCAACACAGTGAATGGTGGAGTCCATAGCTCCTTAACAAAGTTTCATGAGGAGCAGCTCACCAAAGGAAATGTGAATTAAGCTGAATTGTGCCTTGCCTGCTGAGTACACCTGAAAGGTAGAGAGGCTGGGGGTGTGGCAGGTCAGTAAAGTCAGGGACAGTTCAGACACTTGATTGCAAGTGGCATCTTTTTTCAGGTGTGTCCTGACAGAATCTAAGGCACTGCTGTTTTAAAGAAGAGTGTGAGATTGGCTGGAGCTGTGTAAAATAAAACCTTCCAAAGGACACAAACTGGAACTGCTCTGCTGTGCACTTGAATGCAAGCAGGAGTTTTTCCTCACTGGGGTTGTCACTGCACTGCTTAGGCTTTATTTCATAAGGTACAGTCCTAATTTAAACTTTGACTTGCTGTTACAAAGTATAAATCAGAAGATGAAAAACCTCCTGCTATAGGTTTTTTAATAGAAAGTGACAGTTTAATTTGGCAGAGTACAACTGAAAGGATGCTTAAACCTGGTAGAGAGTGCCAGCATCAGCAGCTCCAGAGTAGCTGGAAATGAAAACAGAAAGATGAATAATTAACAGATAAGCTGGAGTTCCTCAGATACTTTGCAATTACTTAAGAAAAGTTTACTTCTCCATTAAATCCTGGAGATCTATTTCTGTAGTAAACCTGGTTCTGCTTAATGAAAAATAGTGAATCTGTGTTACTGGTGCTCAACAGTGAAAGTTTGGGGTTTGTTGTTTCTATTTATTTAATGAGAAAGTACTTTTGGAGGGAAGCCCATTTTTTGACCAATAGGTAATTTCTTGCTGTCATATTGGTGTATCTTTCCCAAAATACAGCAGCCTTTGAAACTAAATTAATTTAGGTTTGTTGTGTTCCTTGAGGTCCAAGAACCTTCGGTGTTTAGGTGCAGTGAGGAATTAATGATCAATTGTGGCCCTCTTGGCAAGGCATTCCAAACCAGGGTGCAGCTTTATGTAACAAGGAGCTGTTAAACACCAGAGTTACTCCATGTGCTTATGGAAAATGGCATTGAGGGAATGATCATCATGCTAATGGCACAGGAAATACTCCTTTTTTAGTATTTCTACCATCTATTTTACTAGCTGTGAAACAGCTTCATGAGGTGGGATATGGTTCAGCCAGATGGTGGAATCAAAAGAGCCAGTTTGTCCTGCAGGGAAATGACTCTGCAGAGTCCTTGCTTTGAGAGTTTTTTTATTTCAGCCTGCAGGAGGCTTTGTGAACCCAGATGGGGATTTCAGTTGAGAAATTTGTTTAGAGCATTTTGTTGGTGAAATCTAGGCAGTTTTGCTTTGAGAAAAAAAATTAATGCCAGCAAGTTTGTCTTGTCTTCCCCCCACCCCTTGTGCCACCTTACCAAGTAGGATGACAGCCTGCTTTTGTTCCAGTTTCCTCTTCATAATATTCTAATTTGGGAAATGTTTCTTATTTGATGAAGATATGTACTTTTTATAGGAAACCAATTTAACTTGGGTTCTGCTGCTCTGATTTCCAGTGTTAAGTGTATTTGTAACAGCAGTGACCAAAGTGAAGAGAAAAAGTGATGCCAGTTTTTGTGTTTTATGCACAACTGGTTAATATTTTTTGCATTAAAATCCTGCCTTTGATGTTTACCATACTGCCTTCCGTCTCCCTTATGTATCAGCATGTTCAGATATTCCCATTTTATACCTGCTCTGAATCTTTCACAAAGGATTTGCTTCCCAACATCTTTAAAAAAGAGAGCACCCTGTCTCTTAGTGCATGTAGCTTTTTGGTATTGGTGATTTTTGTGTAAAAGCACAGTAGAGTCAAATTGCTCCATCACTTTTAAGGGTAAGGAATATTGCAGGAGCAGTTCCAGCAGGATTTTTCTCCCAAGGGAAGAACAGAAGTAACTGAGGTCTCAGCCATCCTGATGATGACATCTCTGGTTTCCCTCTGCCATGACTGGTGTCATCAGTGAGGCAGGGTCAGGAGGTGCTCTAGTGAAGTGTTGGGAGATCGGCAGTAGCAACAGGTGCTGTCACTCGGTGATTATCCTGAGGCATAAAGTCAAAGGACAAATGAAAACAAACAAAACCAAGCAAACAGCCTCCAGGTATATGTATCTATCAGCAAGTCAAAGCAGCGCAATTGTAAACTAAGGGAAGGCATTATTTGGCTTCTGACATAGTGTGAAGGGTATGTTTTAGAATGTGGAATTACTCAAGTGTGATACATTGTATTTTCCTGTTGTAATGCTGCTTAATACCATAATGAAAGGAAACTAGAGAACTGAAATGCTTTTGGGCTCAACATAATGAAGCAGACAAATGTTCTTTTTCTTTTCTTTAAATGTCAGATTTGGTTCTCATTATTTTAAGAACCTCTGTTAAGAAGCAATTGGTCAGGCACAATTTTCAGCAAGCATTTGGTCCACAAGCCTTAGCTTCTCAAATGCTAATCCCAACTGTGTTTTATTACCATTCCTATTAATGCAACAAGTATCATGGTGTCACTTTTCTTATTTCTGCTATCAGGGAAAA
The DNA here is from genome assembly GCF_028551555.1 of Melozone crissalis. Taxonomy (NCBI): domain Eukaryota; kingdom Metazoa; phylum Chordata; class Aves; order Passeriformes; family Passerellidae; genus Melozone; species Melozone crissalis. The sequence continues at coordinate 1,157,247 of NW_026535816.1, forward strand.
GGTTACTGACCAAGTACAGCTCTTGCTGCTTGCATTTTGTGACTGTTCTCAGCTTTAACCTTGAGACTACATTGGTAACATGGCTTAGAGATAAAGCTGACTTTATTACTGGAGTAAGAAATTCAAGTTTGGGGCTGGGGAATTTGATGTGTTTTTTTAGAAAGACTAAGAGCTTTGCATTACTGAAAAACTACTTATTGTGTTTGGCCAGTTAAAAAGGATCTGTTCTATTGCTTTAAGAAGTTCCTTTGTAGCATGTTTGCACTAGAGATGGTGATTTTGAAAGGAGGGGTGTACAACTCCAAAATCCTGTAGGAAATCCTGTTAAACTTTATCAAGTACTTGATCAAGTTGAGGCTAATCCCAAGTCACAATGTTTGCTTTTCCTATCCTGGAATTTGTAAGCAAATTGTGGTTTTCAAGGTAACATCTACAACTTGAGTAGATGGAGGAAAATCAAGAAGTTAAATTGATTGGAAGGAGTCTTGTGTGGAAATGCATAGATATTAAGATACAGATCAGAAAACATAGTAAAAAAATAGAATTGGTGTCACCGATTAAGTGAGTTTTGACGGAATATTCAGTGTCTTATAAAACAGATTCTAGCAGGGTTTTGGAGATGAGTTATTGCTTTTCACCTGTGCTTAGTATTGAAAAATAGAATATCCATGTTATGTCAAATTAAAGCAGCTTACTAGCAAATACCAGGAGTTTGTTTTTGATGATAGTTCATGGTACCTTCATCATTTCTTTCTGTGTAGTGTGGTGGATGTGCTGTATCTCCCTTGAGGAGTCAGTCTGTAGTGTGGTGTAGTGAACCCATCTGTTGGTCTGTCTGAAAGCTGGATAATGGGGTGAGTAACAGAATGGCATCTGCTGGGAGTTACTGAGGCGCTGTCCCTTCGAGAATGACCCAAATGTGACTCTCATTCCTTCTAAAAAAGTCTTTCACAGCCTTGTTATTGGTAGAGGTAGTGCTCTTTAGCTGTCCATTGTCACTAAGTGTCTTTTTTGTTAACTGAAGCCTCATGCCTGCATTTGAATCTTATCTAAACCCTTCACCCGAGAAACGAGGCAAGAGGGTTTGTTTTCTGAATGGAAGGATTCAAAAACAATCAGTGTGTTGTTTCTTGTAACTTGCTGAGTAGCTTGAGTTGTTTCTTGAGGGGATAAATATTTTTTTCATTTTCTTCGTGTGTAAGTTGTCCTTTAAGGGAAAAGCAGAATACAATCCATCTGCAAGAATTTGAAGCAATTTTGTGAGTTTGGTTAATTTGCTGTCCAACAAGAATTTCTTTGTCCAGCTTGTCAGTGGGGGAGCAGGATACAATCTGGGAAACCTTGATAACACACGGCAAAGAGCTTTTAGTGTGTCTGATCTGTCATGCAAATATAAACAAATGCTGCTGCATAAAGCAGAAATGTATGGCAGGGAGGTGGGAAACTCTCCCCCAAAACAAGAGAATGAGCAAAAGGGCTGTGTTTAGCTCCACTGTCCTTTTAAGCTGTCTGAGAATGTTGTGCAAAAGAGCAGCAGTCATTCCTCAACTGAAATAGTAAGTGTACCATGTGCCAAGTAAACATTGAATGGGTGCCAGGAGCTTCCAACAGCAGCCCCAGGTTTACACCTGGTGAGACTGAACTCAACAAGGATCTCATGAAGCTGCTCAGGGAAATGTTGAGGCAGGTATGATGCTCAGCAATTTGTGAGCGTGGATCTTACAAAGCCAAGGGTGTATCTCCTTATTCCAGATGACACTGAGGCAGCTGGGTAATGCTCACCAAACCAAATCAATTCACTTGAGGGCTTGGAGGGAAAGGCGTTTTGTCTGTCGGTTGTTTGGAAATGCAGCTGGAAAGCACTAGACTGGCAGTTTTTTCAGAATCAGACATTGCATTTGTGCTTGAGAGAAGATTAGTTTGGGGTTTCCTTTTTGCTTTAGGGAGAAAAATCCTTCAGTGTGTAGCAAGTTGCTGAACAAATACTGAAACATTGCAAAATGGAATTGACATGCAGATGTTGTGGCACAAGGAAATGTAATGCAGCTGTACCCTTTGGTATGAGGAATAGAAAAAGAAGGTTATGTTGGTTGTAGGAGCAGAATTCCACCCTTTCTAGGAATGACCTGAAAAACGTGAAATTTCTGTAGCAGGCTTCATCAGTATGTAATCAAAATGCAGAATTTGCCTCAAGTTCAGGACTTGTGGTTTTGATACAGGAGCTTCCCTCAGCAGCTGACAGAGTAAATAGAGAAGTGCCTGCTGGTCTGTGTGCCACAGATGGGAGCCTTTTGTTCAAATTCAGGAAACCAATGCAGAAATTGCTTTCTGGATGTCACTGCACCCCTGTGTTTATCAGCAGACAAACACACCAGTCAGTGTGTGTAAATAGCCACTAATAATATGTGCTCCCAAAGGAAATGTTTTCAGTGGCTTCAGCATATTTTTTCAGGTGTGAAAGAGAAGATGGGTGGAAACAAGCTTTAAATAGCAGCCAGTGTGTGCATTTCCTGTCTTTCTCTCTCTTTTAATACCGAATTCTTCTGTTAGGAGATTAATACATGGATCATCTCTCCATATCTCTCCAAGCACCTATCCTGCCTCCCACTGAAATACACATTAAGCTCATCTATTGTGAAATAAATCCCCAGAAATCTCTCCAAGATAGACTTACAGGTGTAATGGATTGAATTAAAATTGAGTGACATAAGTTTAAAAAATACTTGGTAAAAACAGTTAATCCTGATGAAAGGTATAAATACCTTGCCTGAAGCAGAGATAATGTTGGACTGAAAATAATGTTACACATTTTAATCACTTTTACTGCAACCATTTTTATCTATGAAATAAGCGGTCTTGGAAGCTCTTTTCAAGTAAAAGAAGGCTTGAATGGTATTGTAGTTGTGAAATCTGCTCAGTTTGGAACCTGGGAAGTGTGTAATGGTCTGTTCTCTTTCCTTCTCTGTGTAAATGCAGTTGAAGAATTACTTTCAGTACCACTTTAGACAAGTTCTCAGAAATTCTAAGCTTAGCAGTGAGCTTCTTTGTTGTCACAGTAGCGCAGAGGAAATAATGTAATATTTACTGGAGAGCCATTCAACTTTGAGCAGGGGATCCCAGCATTAGGTACCATTGGGCCTGCTTGTTCCTGATTACAACAGGGAGGTGGTACCTAACCAAAACTGAAATCACTGCAGCAATTGTTGTCATAGGTTTTGCAGCCCATTCAGTGTCTTGTAGCTGCAGCTCACTCCCAGCTGTCCCAGGGCCATTGCACAGCATTCCAGCACCCTCTCTAATGAGGCTTCCTGTGTCCCAGTCTGGGGCTCTGGCCAGGGACCGGCCCCTGGTGTGGAGCACGGGGGTCACTGGGATGGGGGAGCAGCCTCTGTTACTGCTTGCTGTGCTGCTGTCACATCTGCACTGGCCTGTTCTTGTGAGGGAGCTGGCAGGGGAGTGATGCTCCTGAAAAGGAGCTAAGCCTCTTGGAAATGGAAAGCCTTTGGGAGTTATTTTCAGGTGACTGTAATGTTTTCTTTTCTCAGCCTTCCATGGAGTCCAATTAGCCTTGTCTGTGCCATTTCAAGTCATGTGCTGGAGGTATTAAATACCCAGGTGGAGAGGTAGATAAAATAATAGGGCACTGTTGGGGACAACTCGTATAAAAAAATCCTTTCCTTAGTATTTTTTCCTCCTGGGAAGCTGGGAGGCCTTGGAAACAAAATGTGGGCAGTGATTATCTGTTGCTGTGGAAGGCAGCCAGGTGGATCTGTGATTGGTCTCATGTGGATGTTAGGAATTCATGGCCAATCTCAGCACAGCTGGCTCAGGCTCTGTCTGAGCCACAAACCTTTGTTATTCATTCCATGCTGTTCTTAGCTTAGCCAGCCTTCTGAGGTGAAACCTTTTCTTCTATTCTTCTAGTGTAGTTTTAATGTAATATATATCATAAAATAATAAATGAAGCCTTCTGAAATACGGAGTCAGATCCTCGTCTCTTCCTTCAACATGAGACCCCTGTGAACACGGTCACAGGGCACCAAGTACATTTTGACCCAACTTTATCTGTATCCTAGGTGCTTAATTCAAAACTCAGCCACAGGTATAATTGTAAAGAAGTTTAATCTGTAGCTGGAAACAGTGAGGTACATGAATGGGCAACAGGAGTATGAAACGTTTTCCTTTATCAATGCAAACTTTGTGCAGCTACACTACTTCTATTTCTACTTCTTCCCCACCAAGTTTTAGAATATTGCTGAATTGATGGCAGAAAAAAAGCTACAGCCACATCCTTACAGAAAACCTGTTGTGTCCATGGGTAGGTTCAGACTTCCCACTTGGTTTAGCATGAAGCAGATTTCTAGATATAAAAAGCCCTATACCTGTGCCCTTGGCATACATCATGTTGTGGCCTGGCCTTCTTGGTCATGATTTTCTTCAGTAGTGTCTGTAAACAGTTTTGGGACCCAGATTAAGTAAATGGTGTTAAATCAGGATATGTCTCACCTCTGCAGTCTCTCAGAACAGACCTACTCTTCATGGGAAATTCATAGCTTGATCATATGTTAAGCACAAAATGTGGTGGTTTTTTTGTTTTATTTTTAACTCCTTCTAGCATAAGCGTGTTTTCAGGTAATACTGATTTTCTTTTCTTTTTCTTACATAGAGTGCACAGCTACCAAAGTGTCTTCTCATTTAATGCACTGCACAAATAAACACTTCAAGAGCCGAAGTGTAATATTTCAGGGGTTTTTACCTGCACACATTGCATTGTGAAGGTGCTGTCCCTTGTCAGCCTGCCAAGCAAAGAGGAAACTGCCTCTGAAGCAGAGTCCCTGGGAAGAAGCTTTGACATTGTGTCTGTCACCTGGTGTTAATTGTCTTGTGGCAAATGCTGTTTCTAGTAGTGTTAAACACTTTAGGTGAACTGATTGTCAAGAAACAAGACAATTATCATCATTTGCCTTGTGCTTTACCTTTGGGGAAATATCTTATTGACAGGATTTATCTGTTTAAGGTCGGTGGTGAAGTGTGAGTTCAGCGTTGCTCTCCTTGGGCATTCTGAGCTGTGCTTACACTGACACTGAACTCCCATCTCCATCTTCCTGGTGCCACTAATGGTTTAGATATTATCTCTGAATGACATCTTCAGGAGGTCTCACAGGTAAGGAAATGGGACTGATGTCCTGGGATAACTTGTCCAATCTTTGGCAGTGTTTTAGTACCTCACTTCAGCCTAACTCATTGCCCTCCTCCCTGGGAGACCCTTACACACTGCAGTCCATGGGATCTCTGTGTGCTGAGGGGGAAGGGATGGGAGATGCTTGCTAGTGGTGCTTCAGTCAGCGTTTTACTGCCGTTCCAAACTGCCTTTTCTCCAAGCTGTGCATTGCAGACAGCACTAAATGACAGGTGTCAGTCGTTTTTTTTGTTTTAAAGCACCAAGCTACATAACACCTAGTGCCTCAGGAGGGAAGCCCTGTTATGGTTTTGCTGTAAGAGAAAATCATTCCCCTCTTGTTAGTCTGTCTTTGTTAATAGTTCAGTGAGACACTGCACCTCACTTGAGACAAGGAAAGCAGCAGTGGACATGGCAGAGCAAGCCAAGTCAGCACTTTGCTCATCTCATGTGCATTCATTATAAAATCAATACAAATGTAAGTGCTGTGGAACAAGGGTGAAGCAATCTGAGTGTAGTTCTTCTGCATTTCAGTTTTAATGACAACCTTTTTGCTGCAGCTGTAATATAGGTTCATCCCAAAATAGACACCTAGAATAGCCATTTTTATAGAAATAATTTCACCCAGAGGAAGGAGAGAGTTTAAATTACCTACTATGCAGAGCTCACAACAGAGTAAATGCTGACTCTACTATAAAATGCTAGGTAACTTTAGTGAGTATAATGAGCAGGATTTATTTAAGGACAATGAAAGGCAAATATTAACCTTAAAAAATGGGGTGTCAAAAAGATGGGATTTAACATGGAACTGAAATGGTAAAATGCTGATTTTCTTTTCTGCTATTCCAGTCCTGAAGGAAAAAGGGATTCATTACTAAGTTTTGAGCTTTTGTCAACTCAGTAGCCTTTGAACTAAAGAGAACTACAGTGCTTAGGTAAGTTCAACACACTAATGGAGTTTGTCCCTTCCACTTGAAAATTTCTAGCCTGTAGTCTACTTGGATGTTCTTTCTCTTCTTGTATTATCAGAGGTCCTGGGAGATTTCTCATTTATTTGATTTATGATAGCATAATGAGCAGTCTAATTGACACTGAATAAACTGAGTGATAATGAAATAGCTCTGCTGACTTGATGAAGGCAAAAAATTTACATAAAAAATTAAAAACATTAGTACTTTCTCCTGTTGTTGGCCTTATCTCTTAAATATCAGAAACCACACTTTCTTAGCTTTATCTGCTAGCAAAAGCATCATGCTCTCTGTTCTCCTGGAAATCCAGGGCAGTGAAATCCTGTGTCACATAACTTCCTAGAGAAAAGGCCTTTGTTTGTAACAAAATGCCAGCAACTGTTTGTGTTCATTTGCAGTCAGTTCAGGTGCCTGCAGAATTTTGATGGAGTCCATTCATTCAAAAAGCAAGGGCTTCTCACAGTTTATGCCAAGGACTTCTGGATAATTAATTGTAATGGACACTGTAAAGCTGAAAGCACTTTATTTGTACTGCCATGAGCAGTTTGGGGTAGGATGAAAATAGTTTTTCTTCTCATGCATGATTTGGGGAGTGAGAGGACGGCTGGCTAGCACGTCAATGAGATGGGCTTCTGCCTTCAGTGGAGCAAGAGGCTTCCCCCATAAAGCCACTGGTATTTACTTGTGCAGAGGCATCACCAAAGTGCTTAATCCAAACACTTACTGGCATAATTGGTAAAATGAGGTCTGGAGTTTGGCTGCAGCCAGTACCAAGACAGGGTTCTTGAGTTGGAATTTAGGCTAGAATTTCCTAAACTGAAGTTGTGCGCTGCAGGAGTGGGGCACAGCCTTTTTTTTCAAGGTTGTGTTTTTAAGGCAGAAAACAGAGTATCTGTTGAAATTGGTCGAGGATGTTACATCGTGTCAAGACTTGGTTTATCCTTCTGCTCTTTTGGTGCTTGTAATAATGGGCAGGTTGCTTTTCTTCCCTCCTGTGTCATTACCATGGCATGTGTTGCCTGAGCTACTTTCAGCCAGAAATGTCAGAGAGCAACTGATCAGTCATTTCATCTTATTTACAGGCAGGCAGGATTTACAGTGGTTTTTACCTTCTGTAGAACTTTTGTGATTCTGATGCAGCAAGAGCTTTTTCAAACATGTGCTGCAGTAAGAGTTCTCTTGTAATGCAGCGCATTGGCAGACAACACAAATCCAGAAACATCCCATGTAAGCAAAGTTCCCTAAGTGGACTTTGTTTGCAAATGCAGGGCTGGAGATGAACAGCATGACTGCAGAAATGTTCTTTATACAGGCCATGGTAGCCAAATTTGTATGCTGCATTGACTGCAGAATATCTGAGGAGACTGTATCCCTCTGAAATAAGTAAAATATCAGTGAAGTAGTATAAAAGTAGAAATGAAAGTTCCATCTGTCTTAACCGTACTCATTGACAAATTAACTGATGTTTCTTTGTTCTCAGAAGATAGTTTTTTATTTTTACTTTTTTTAAACCTTCCCTTAGACCTGCGAAGTGTTGTGGGAATGCAGATTTTTTTAAGCAAGTTGAGGGTAGGTGCACTGCCAAGGCCTGTGTAACCTGAGGCTGCGGTCACAGTAGCAGCCCCAGATGCAAGCAGTCAGCCTGAGCCCCAGGCTGAGGGGGAACAAGCAGTGTGAGACCCCAGTCACGGTGTTTTCCAGAAGCTGCTGTGCTGACAGCAGCATGGCCATGTGTCCTCAAAGCAAGGCAGATAGCAGCAAGGCAAAGCTGGTCCTGGGGAGGGACAGAGGCCCAGCTTCTACAGCTGCTGGTCACTGCAGAGGCCTTGGTGGTGCACACCATCTTTCTCCAAAGGCCATTTTGGCAGGGGATTCAAATGGTTCCAACACCAGGTACTCCAAAATTCTGTAGCCTTCATTTGCACGTCTTACTGTGTGTGCTCCTTCAAGATGGAAAAAAGCTAGAAAGGTATTGATAGTGCACTGCATGAGCCTTGCAGTGTCAGTTTAAAGAGGAAATTTGTTGCTGTTTGCACTGGTCAGGCTGGTGCTGAAGGAATGGGGCAGGGCTGATCTGTGTCAGGAGAGGAACAGTTAATCCATGTGGCTGCAGGGAGAGCTTCCTGTGGAGCAAATGGAGCAGCTGCACGTGGGGATGCTGCAGAGCTCTGCAGGATGAGCCCTGGTTCTAACAGAGATTGTTCTAGCAAGGCTTAGTGTCTCTGAGGGCGTCCTTTGACACAGAGGCCTCTCTGTAATAATGATGCTTGCTCATGGACAAGTGTGACATCATTAACACAATTGTTAATGGTTTTTTGTTGTATGTCTGAGTTTGTCAGCCTGAGGGAGCCTGTGTGACCAAAGAGCTGTCTGTGGAACAGCTGCAGGCTCCACACCTGCACCTCCACTGGAAATAGTCTGGGAGCTTCTGCCTTAATGAAACTTGAAACCACACAGCTAGAAAAGGTTATCCTGTCACTTCTACTAAATTGGCTGCTGGGTTATTATTTTACTCTGCTTTTCTTTAGTGCCTGGACAATTCTGATCTGCCACCACCTCTTCAGCTCAGTTCTGCCCAATTTTGCCTTAATGGAAGATGAAGTTGAAATGGTACTTCTAATTTCTTTTAAGTTCATTCTTGTGGCAAACACTGTCTTCTGAGTAAGTTTTTTGGTGTGATGTTAAAATAATAATTACTAGTCCTTAAATAAAAACCAGTCTTTAAAACAACAATAGTAGAGTAATAACAAAGATGATTCCTGCAGTCAAGGACTCACTTGCCCTTGGGTGCTGTATGACAGTGCCAGGATGTAGTGCCTCAAGCTTTCCTTTCTGTGCAAGTGTGATTGTGGCATTCCATTCATATTGGTTTGTGATAGAATCAACACAGCACAGCTTGAAACAAACACTGAGGAAATGTGATTTGTGGATGCATTGAAGCAACTGAATAATTTGGTCTGCCCCAAAGCTAAAGTAAGACTAGAAATATTTTTCCAACCAGGGGAATGTTATAAAAAGCTGTCAGCCCAGTGTACGGTCTAGTTATCTTGTGTTATTGCATCTTGCAAGTGTAATCAAAACCCATCATCACAGATGATCACCTTTTGCTGATTTTACATGTAAGGAACAATTTGCCCCAGGTCAGTTATGGTCATTATTAAATGTAAGTAACTGGTGCTAATATTTACATTTTTATCAGCAATAAAGGCCTTTGACTGTAGGAGTAAGTGTTCTTTGGACTAGATATTGAAAATCAGAAATTATCTCTCAAGTAATTTATTAGCACACTGTAAATTTCTAACCATACAGTGCAGATCTTATTTCTGAGGAGTGCAATTTGTTGAGTGATTTCTAGGGCTGACAGCACTAAGTTCAGCAAGTGCATTAAGTGCTGCAACTTCCTTTTGAGAAAAAAAAAAGTGCTTTATGTTATCAGAGAGTCATCAAACTTGTAATCATGAACCTATCTGTTGCTGTTAGCTAATCAGACTGGTTGTTCCATGGATAATATGTTCAGGTAGTGTTTTAGTACATTGCCTCTTTTATTGCTTTTCTAACTCAGTAACCATCTTTTCCTTGGTGACTCACCAACAGGGTACATAAAAAGTCCCTTAAGAATATGTCAATCTTTGGAGTGAGAGCATGTCCCCCTCTTTCACTGTGGAAATCCATTTAGAAATTCAATTTCATTGTTAATGAACAGAATAAAAAGGAAAACTCTTGAATGAGGAGAAGAATTATGGTCAAGGTCAAAATTAGTACTCAAAGCTGTCAGCAGCCCCAAAGACATGAGATTGGCATCAACACTTCTGCTATTGCCAGTTCCCATTGAGTTTCTTTGTAATTCCTGTCCCGTGGTATTGCCCTGGCTTTCAGTTGTTGAGCTACTCCTGGAAAGCTGAATGCATCCAGCAGACAGTCAAATGAAAGACTGGGCCAGGCAGAGTGTGCTGCAGCAATTGGCTCATTTCCTTTCTTACAGGAAAGTGTTGGGACAATCTAATGGAAAATGGAGACCTGGGTGGTGAGCAGTGAGATAAACTACAAACAAAAGGTGCTGTGCTATAAACTATTCCCTTCCCTCTGTTATCTCCCCCACCTTCTTGCTTGTCCCCTCTCCTGTGACAGGGACAAAGATGGAAATGAAAGTCAAGTGCCAGCCTTTGACTGCTTTACTGAATGAAAAGGATTCTGAGTGCTTGAGGTGAAGGAAGCCAGCAGGAGAATGAAGGGTGTCATGGAAAAATAACAGTGCTGCTGTGTTTGTTCTGAAAGCCTTTATTTAATAACTAAGTTATTAGTGCAATTGTGTCCATATTAAAAACAAGTCATTTTATTGACATTTGATTAGCAAATCAGCTTTATTAGGACTGGGAATAATTGTCCCAGGTTATTTATTTCAGTTTAATAGTACAACAGCACACGTATCTGCAGTGTGTGTTCTCATTGTTAAAGGCTCTTTGTACAAATATTTAAATACCTAATAATTGGGGGCTTGACATTTATTAGAGTGTAGGCTTGGGGAGGACTAAATAATGCTTTTTAATGTAACTTGACAGCATTAAAATGCAAGTTGTACTAATTCCATTATTGTAGTGCCATAATGCAAAATTATAGAGAGCTGCAACTTGGATTTATAATTTACTTCCACCTTCCGAGTCTTTAATGTATTATGGTTGCATTTGCTCAAATATATGGAAAAAAACAAGGGATCTTGAATCTTACTATGTTTTTTTCCCCTTCCCAATAAAGGGCAAACAGATCTGAGTTCATTTACCTAGCAACATCCAAGTGTCTGTGCTTAGAAATAGAGTTAGTGCTAGATGAGCCTGACAGGTGGATAGTCACAGAGATTGTTCATTCTGGAAAAACTCAGAGCAGAATGCCAGAAACTGAAATTCAGGATAAAATGCTTCTGCATGTTTTCTGCTTTTCTGCTCCCAGACAGGATAGGGGGCTGATGCAGAGTTCCTAAAGAATCTTCCATGCCCACATCAGGAGATGCAGATAAAAGCATGTCAGGGTATTTGTGCTATTTTTTTCCAGTTAAATTGAGAGATGGACTTCTCTTAGCCTGCTGCTCTGTGGAAGAGCACATATTGACAAATGACACACTTGTAATGCTTTCTGACAATAGCAGTGCTTCCTGCCAATTTCTGCTGCCAAGAACAATGACTGTCTGCTACAGCAAACAACTCATGGATGTCTCCAAATGACCTTTGAGCAACTGCTGTCAACATGAACTCCTCTGCAGCCTTTCCACCTTCCCTGGGAATTGCTGGTGTTGCATCTGGAGTGTGTGAAGGTAAGGGACAGAAGCACAGCTGGATCTGTGTGAGTCTGGATGGCATTGCCACTGGTCTGGTTCTGCATCTTGTGATGAACACTCGAGGTTACAGTGACAGATGATCTCTGGGGATGGGGAAAGGCGCTTGCCTGTGTGCAAGTTTGTCACACGAAGGGGATAAAAACCACACAGGAGTTGTTCTGATGTGTGCAAGGGGCAGGGAATGAGCTTTAGAAGCCACTGGATCACATGAAGGTCATGTTGTTCAGGTTCCTTAGAAAACAACTATAAGCATGCAGCTTCCTAGAAATCACAAGGCAAAAATAAGCTACAGGAGGTGAAGCTGGAACTGGGGAGTTGAAGTTCCTGATCAATGACAGATTTCCTGTGGGACCAATTAATCCTCAGTTAATTGTGTAAACCAGTTGAGTAAAACATGGCTTCTTGTAAGAGAATTATTGCTTCTTGGTCATGGCAGTTTTCTGTCATCTGTGCGGTGTGACCCCATCTGGTTCCCAGGCAGCTCTCTTTAGCTTCCAGCCCAAAATGCCAAGACAGTACAAATATTTGAGAAGAAGGAATAAGATCCCTTGGATTTGAAAGAACACAAACATCTCATCCTATTGCTTAGAGAGCTGCTCTCTTGAGGCTCATGTCAGAGGACTACTCTTTAAAGATATTTATATGTGTAACATATATTTAAGAATAAGTGTGAAGAAGAGGTTGCATAACGTAGCTTGGGCTGCTCTGAACATCGCTCTTGGAGGTTATTTTTCTTACAAAGCTGAGAAATTCTTCTTCTTTTTGGCAGAGAGAAGAAAACAGAGCTGGACCAGTGGACGGAGAAGATGGGGATTACAGTATCAGAACCAGAACTCGTGGAACACCAGTTTGCCAACTTGCCACCAGCGCCTCAGACTCAGGTTTGCATCCTGGCTTTTTATGCTCCAGCGTCAGAACCTCTCTGTTCTGGAACACACTTCCCACCCCCCAGCACAGGGCCTCAGTAATTCACAAATATGTTCTCCATCTCAACTGTGACCCTCTGTATGGAACTGTGTGATAGAACTGAATCCTTATAGCTCTGCTTGCTTCATGGGAGTTGTTCAAACACTTCTGCTCTTGTAATGTGAGGCAGCTGTTGGGCACAGAAATCTCATTCCTAAACACTGAAATTTAACAGCATTTTAGTAATTAAAAGGCAGCATTTTTGGTGCTTAATTTTAGCCTGGTGTTGCTATGGAAAATAAAGAGCTGTGCTTTCCCTTGCCCCCTGGTTCCCAAAGAGAAAATTGAAAGCATTTGATATTCTTCCTCTCTGCAACATAAAGCAAAAAAATTCCCAAATAAAATGGCTTTTAGTATTGTGGTACACAATATAAGAAAGCACACTGTAAATTAATTATTCTCTACAGACTACATTATTATGAGATTGAGATAAGCTTTGACCTTTGCTGCATCCATTTGCATAATGCAGCACACAGTACTGTGCCATTGTGGATTTTTCATCATTGCCTTGTGCTGCTACTGATACTGAAATGTGTTCACTTCAAATACTCCATTGTGTGAATTTTAATTGCCAATACTCTTCATGTTAATTGTTGGACTAAAGCAGTGCTGAGTACAATTTCTCTCTTAATACCCACTGGCTTCCAGTATCTGAAAGACAACCAGGACTGGAGTTGGATATTGAGAGCACAGGATATTGATCATTAGAAGTCCATACAAATATTATGCTTAACTGGGGAAATTCCTGTGGAATAAAACATTGGCCCTAATTTTCACTGATTTCACTAAAGCTTTTTTTTTTTTTTTTCCAAATCCTAAAGAGGAGCACAGTTATGCTTTCAGGAATTAATCTCCTTGTTATGTACATGACTGACTTTGGAAGAGGTGGGTTAAATGATGAAGCTATTAATCAGCATGTGCAGGCAAAATGAAAACAGTTAAGAAATATTCTTTATTAGTAGGATATCTTAAATACAGGTAGCGAAATGGTGTGCTGGGCTGGCTGCTTGGCAAACAACCAGAATGGACAGATGGTTTTTCATGATCTGTTATATGGAAATATAAGGTTTGTAACAGTGTGCTTTATATTGATGCTTATTGATTTGTGAGAGAGCAATTTTCAGGCTGCTTGTTCAGCAAACACTCTACGTCTTCCTTTGCATCTGCAGAACAGCTGCTTAAGCTAGGATTGCCAGTGTTTTATTTCTGGGAAGCTGCAGGCTGTCCTAATGTCTTCCCAAAGCCAAAGAAATGAGTATAAAGTAGGATTTTGGGGCTGTGATCCAGGGTTTATTGTCTATGAGCTTTTTTTTTTGCTGTGTAAAATCTTGCTCCATACTCACTCTATTCCTGCTAATATATGATGTCAACAATTAGGACAGAAAAAAAAGTTTCTCTTTGTAACCATTTACAAATGGTGGGGGGTACATTGAGTTTAGGTAGTCATGCAACCAGTGTGTTTGCTGAAAAGGATCATTGTAAACAATAAGGCCATGGTATAAAATCCTAATAGCCAATAGTTGGTTACTCAGGTGGTTACTCTGGAGAAGGGAGGCGGAGGATTTCACATCTACAGGACATAAAAATTAGAAGTTGTTAATTACCATGTCTGTTTCAAAGCCTCAGCTTGGAAGTTGCACTAGGTAAGGTGCAGAGTTCAGATCTTTTAGGTAATCAATATTTCTTTAATTTCTCATGTGCCAATAATACTGGTGTTTTTGTCCAATCATGCCACCCCTTGCTGTTGACTTCACTCCTTTTGATAGCTATTGGAAGCACAAACCCACCTCACAAGCTGTGAGAGAACCTGTGGGACAGTCCCGTGGTTGCCTCACGTTTATGGTATTTACAGGGGCCAGAGAGAACTCGGGATGAATCTCTCTGAAGCACACACAGGTATCCCGTGTGTAGGGCAATGCCCCTTCTTATACAATATTTTTCACTTTGGCAACTTCATCCTGGTGTTAATTCCGTGAGAGGTACTGAAGATGAAGAGGAATATTTCTGATCCTTACCCCTGCCTGCACCACCTCACCTGCCTTCTGCTGCTCCCCTTTGCTTTCTAATCAGATGGAATCACTGAGATAGAAAAGATGGCTTGATTTCATTTCCTTCATTAAAATGTCTTGGGGATCTTTAAAATCCACTTTGCACTTTTATCTTTGGCTGAATGCTGGTGCTGGCTCATACCTAAGGCAGCAAATGTAGATGGAAATGCTGTACTGAACATAACATAATTATGTTAGGAGGAACAGTGATTGCTGCACTGCTAGGATAAAGATTAAATTGAGCCTGTGGGACAATATGCCTGATTCTCGGTACACGCGGCGCGGGGGGGGGGGGCGTTCTCGGTACACGCGGCGCGGGGGACCGGGGTTTCGGCTTGCCACGTGGCGTGGGGGAAGCTGCTCTCTCAGCTCCACGGGGGGGCTGCATTCCACCGCGGGGGAGGCTTTGTTTCCACCTCGGTTCGGCAGGGCGTGCCCTGCTGTTGCTGCCCGGGAATTTTAAAAGCACTACATACAGCTGCATTGTGAAGCTTTTGTCTGTTCGTTATCGCTTTCTATCTGTGGTTTTTTTTTGAAATCGGTAGCTGATTTTAGCTTTGTTTTTGGTCAGGCAGGATTAAGTACTTTGCTTTTTACATCTAACATGGGTTCCAAACTCAGCATTGTACAAAAAGGAGTGTATTATAATATTGTTAGCATTTTAGACAGTGGTAATGTGAAGTTCTCTAAAGGAAAATTAAAACAGTTTATAAGATGGCTTTTCCTCCACTTCCCAAAAATTTCCCCTGAAGAAATCCACAATATTCAATTCTGGGATAAAGTTGGGAATGCATTGATAACCTTAGGACAATCTGGCAATGTACCCTCAGCTAAATTTGTGTTCTGGAGTTTACAAATTCGAACTGCATTGCTCAAACAAAGCGAAATGGAGATAAAGCCAAATGCCAAGCCATGTACCTCTGCTCTCCCTGTTCCTCCCTCTCCTAGCTCTAAAACCCCTAAACCTCTTACCCCAAAACTTGGTATTTTAAAGAGAGCACACTCATTGAGAAGTCGACTTTCAAAGTCTGCTGAAATACCTGAGTTGCCCTGTCCACAAGGCCCTGGCCAGGCTGCGTGGAACCTTTCCCAATCCCCTGTGTCCCCCACTCTGAAACCCAGAGTCAGCTTTCCAGAGAGCAGTGATGCCCAAAATGGCCCCCAATCCCTAGGGGGTCCGCAAAATGGAGGATGCCACGTGGCACCTTCCCAAACCTGGTCTTCTTCTTCCCAAAATCCTCTTAAACATCCCAAAATTCCAGCCCCATCCCCCTCTCCTCCTGTTCCTCGTGACCCCTTCCCCCCCCTTTCCTGCAGTACCCTCAGCTCCGCCCCTCTACTCCTCCCAGGGGGCGTCTGCTGACGTGATGTCACCAGGTGTCCCCGCCCCCTGCCTGCCCCTTGTCCCCGCCTCCTGTTCCCACGGTTTCCCCGCCCCTTGCCTGCCCCCTGTCCCCGCCCCCTCCCCGAGTTCCCACGGTGGGGACACACCCACTGCCGGTCCCCAAACCTGTAGCTGTGATCCCAATGCTTCTGTTTCAAGGGATACAGAGCAGGGAACAGCAGATTCAATGCATAGTCCCATGTTGTCACTGGCTCCTGTTACCTTTCAGCCTGCAGCACAAGGGGGGGCAGCCCCGACTGCTATTTGGAATTCTTTTGGACGACAATTGATTAAAGAGATCTGTAAATCTCATAAAGAATATGGTCCACACAGTCCATATTTCCGTGGCCTTTTAAATTCTGAATTGAGTAGGACTGTAGTGATTCCACATGATTTAAAACAGCTTTTTTCTTGTCTCATGACTTCCACGGAATTCAAATTATGGGAAACTGCATGGAAACAGCTGCTAAAAGATGCTCTCCCAGGCTTGCATGCTGATCCAAACACAGCCAAAGACAACAGTGGTAACCCTATTACCATTGAGCACCTCTGTGGTGAGGGCCAATGGTCTTCCCCCTCAGTCCAAGCTACTGCAATTCCTGCAGAAACACTCGAGAAAGTAAAAGAAGCAGCTGAAAAAGCATTCTTTTCCCTCCAACTTGAAGGGCCTTTTGAGCCCTATAGTAAAATTAAACAGCTACCATCAGAGCCTTTTGTGAAATTTGTAGAAAGGTTAACTAGAGCTATTGAAATACAAGTTAAAAAAGAAAATGCTAGAGAACCAATTTTAGAGGAAATGGCATTTACAAATGCAAATGCACAGTGTCAAGCGGCAATCCTGAGCCTTCCTACGGAACTTACTCCTACATTAAAAGACATGCTTCTAGTCTGTAACAGGAAAGTGCCTCTGAGTGTGGCTGAAGACTCCAGACCAAGGCTGCTGCCAAGACCACATCAGCTTGTCGCCATTGCCAGCCCTGCACCTTTCCCCTCAGCACAGCAGTACCCTGGGCAGCAGCGGAGACCAGCAATGGTTGAGCCCACAAAACCATGCCTGCTTTGTAATAACCTAGGGCACTGGAGTAACCAGTGCCCCCTGAAAAGGGAATTTGATGAATTTAGAAATGGCAGGGGAGGAGAACTACAAGCCCTCCCTGCGGGTCAACAACAAAAAAACTGAAAAGGGAGCGCCCGCCTGCCAGGCGTGCAGACATAAAAAGAGCAGGCCAAGGGAATATGGGTAGCAAATCAAATCAAGCGCGCGATAATATTAATGTTTGTGTAAGTGAAGCAGGTGCTTCAAAGACCAAGTCTGCTAGTACGCTGTTGAAAGTGAAACGAAATAACCTTTGTTATGATTTAGGTAATCCTGTGTTAACCACGTCTTCTGTCAATGAGCCTTACAGGTTGCAGCTTACAGAGTCACTTCTCCTGAAGGACAGCAACTGGCATTTTGTCTCTGTCAATCCTGAACAGAAGGGTACTTGGAACCGAATTCGTTGTAAGTACGTCGTCATTGGGGACACCAAACACACACCACAAGAGATCAGAATTGCTCCAGGAATGACAACATCAGATCCTGAGCAATTTGTTCTCGGCCTGCACTGTTTCCACCCACCCCTGTTTCTTCCCAAGGGACAAATTGTTGCACAAGCTATCCCTGTGCCATCTTTACCTGAAAACATCGAAAAACAAGGGCCCACAGTTGCCCGGGTCCAAGTTATTGGGGAAGATAAACCCAAATTATGGTGCAATGTCAGTGGGGGTGGGGAGTCAAAACGCATTGAGATGCTTGTAGACACAGGTGCAGACTGCACAGTGATTCCAGCAGAATAACGAGCACATGGCCTGATCACCTTTTTAAGCTCCCGGGACAGGGGGAGGGGGGGGGACAGGTGACCACCAACCAGGTGAAGGGGGCGGGGTCTCAAGGGACGAGGGACACCTAGACATAGGCCAATGACCCCTGGGCATAGGGGCATCTTTTGAACTTGACCAATCACACGATGCCTTGGTGGAGTGACAAGCCTGATTGACAGGACTCGCTAAGCAAGGGGGCGAGGGGGAAGGGAGAGGCATATAGGCACACCTGGGAAAGGGACCCGGAAGCTCAAGACACACCGCAACACCTGATAATCCTAATTGGTACCTGTGCTTGTAATGCTCAGTTACTTTTTTCCCTCAGAACTGTGGAAGAACACTCGGCCATCTGACGTGGCCGTGCCATTGCTGCAGCTCCACGTGTCCGTGCTGGGCCGTGTGTGAGAGGCAGGTCAGCACTGAGCTCCCATTTATGGCTCTTACAGCCCCTTGTCAGGGAGATGTCCATTTGGGATGAGAGCACACCCACCTCAGAAAAGGCATTAGCAGAGTTGGTAAGGTTTCCAGAACACTTGCTTTTCCTGGGTGCTTTCATGGAATCTAATGATGAGCTCCCTTTTCTGGGAAAGAATTTAATTTCCTACACTGGGAAGGGAAATGTTCAGTGTCTCTCACACCCAAGGACATTGGCAGCTTTGGCACAATTTGATGTTATCTGAATGAGTCCTTTAACACAGCAGCATTCTTTCAGATCAGTTCATTGTTTCTAAATTCCTCAGGTAGATCACTAACCCTAACAAATTACTGGTTGTTTTGATTCTCCTGCAGCCAGCAGCACAGCTTGCCCCTCTCAAAGAGGTTCCAGCAGGACAGAAGCCCAACTCATTCTTTTCCCCCCAACACATGGACAGGAGAATCTTTCACAGCTCTCATCCCAGCTTCTCATGTGGACCAAAACAACTTTGTCTCATCACAACAGATCAGAGTTCTCTTCATCAAAGTCCCACGGACAGCAGGACAGAGCCTGTTCCTTGAGTGCTTGCTAAGTACCAAGGTCAGCATCTGCTTTTTCACCTCTGCTGTACCACAGCATCGCCTCTGACTGTGGGGTAGCTCAATCTTGCTCCAGTTACAGTTCATCTGTCTCACTTGCTCCTCCAAAATTGATCTGTGCATGAAAATTAACAGAGTCCATTCTTGCAACTGGTGCCTAGCTTCTGCAACAGATGAAGAGATCTATTTTAGGAAGTTTATCCACAAAAGAGTATGGTTTGTTATTATACTAATAATGAAGTTTTCATTGTGTTCATTTTGTATTTTTACCTCTGATTCAGCCTCCAATTAGCCAAAATTACTAGAAACCCCTAACAAATAACTGACTATGTCAGTTACTTATATGATTCAACACTGAACCAACTGGCTGTCAAAATCCCAGTACCTTGGTTCTCCACCCCTTGGTGTGAGTCTTTAATTTCTCTGATGAACTTTTCCCAGGCAAACACAGCCAGCTTATTGGGACTGACACCTTCTGTCCCTTGACATTTGTTACCTTTTGAGGTAATGCAAAGAGACCCTGTGGGAGTTCCAGTCTGCTTTAGGCCTCTCTTAATTGATTTTCAGGGAATTTTAATGATGAAGCTTCTCAGATTGCTGATGGGAGCTGTGAAGGGAACTGGGATGATCTGCTTCAATTAATGCAGCATCTTCAATTTCCCATTAGTTGCTGACAGCTTCATGCTGAAAATACTCTTCATTTGGGACCAGAGGTATCAGACACAAAGCAAAAAGCATCATTGTCATTCCTAACTCCAGGGAAAGGACATGTGGCATAGAGGGCCAGCGATCTTCTCTTAGAATGAGCCAGAGAAGTGATGATAATCTAATGAGGCCAGTTATTCATCTTCTCCCTGTAGCCCTTATGCCTTAGCAGGCTGCAAAACTTCACTTTTCCCCTACCTGACTTTGAAGACAATTTCCCAGCTGCTTGCCTGTAAACTGCCTGTCATCCTGGGCATCTGGCTTTGTGTGTATTTCTGTCTGGATGCTCTGAATCATTGGGAGGCATTCCAACTCCAAGGTGGCTACAAAGCAAGGCCAGAAGAGATTTACAAGTCTTATGCAGCAGGATGCCAAGTCCTATTTCTAACACTGCATGTGTTATGGAAGTCAAAGAGTCCATCAGAAAAGCTTGCCTTTAAAAAACAAACACTCCTCCCTCAAAAGAGCCATGCAAACAAAGAAACAAAGCCCCAAACCCAAAGCAAGATATTCTGGGAAAGTGTTGTAATTGTTTCTTTGTTGAAATGGTACCTTTCCACTTCAAATGTACGGAAAGAATTTGAACCCTCCTCAAAAACAGAGAGCTTGCAGACTTCACTGTATCTTCAACTGGAAATAAATAGAGGGTAAATGGATGAAGAAAGGATATTCAAAAAGGTTAAATGAAGTTAAAAGGAAGCAGTCAGAAAGATCTGGATTTTTATGCAATTTTACTAAAATGTTTACTGTGTCATTAACAGGTAAGTCTGTTAATCTGTAAGACTTAATTCCTCAGATAAAACTGCATATTTAACTGCTGTTTCATCATAACTCATTGCTGAAGGATAGCATAAAGGATGGGAAACTGGATATATAAAGAGCCACATCCTTCTGTGAGACTTGTAATACATTTACTGGGTCTTTTTCCTGTTTGTTCATAATGCAGGACTCACAATACGGGGCCATGGTACGTGCCTTAAATTATAACTCCAGTAGAGAAATGAGAGAGAAAAGCTGCTGTAGATGACTTGTTGCAGTATTTCAGGCTGGGCTAACTGCAGGCAAATCTGGATCTTCGCTGCACAGACTGAGCAGTGCAGTTTGGAAGGCTTGCACCAAGCACTTGAGATGTATGTGTGCACTTGCCTGTTTTCTAAGGGGAGCCCTTCAGCTGAATATTCCTCAGCCTTTTCTCTCTCCACCATGCACTGGCAAAACCTTCTGGCTGTTTCAAACAGTTTGAGAGATTTTTTTGCCATTGCTTGGGGTTTCTGTTCTGTTTAGCTGAAATAATTTTAAGCGGCCTATGGTGGTTTTTTTGAGGAAGAGAAATTAAATGGATGGAAAATTGCATTATTTGATAGTGTTTGCAGTCTATGGCCATAGCAGTGTGCAATATTTGGGTCAGATTGTTTTTAAGCAGTTAATTGTCTGCCCAACTGAATGCTCAAGCATAATCAGGCTGATTATGTTCAAGCAGTTGAAAGTTCAATGTACAGTGAGAAATAGGATAGCAATTATCTTGTAAATTCCTTTATATGAGCCACAGGAGGTACTTTTGCTCAGGACAGGAATCCTGGATAATCTGTATCATCAACACAGTTTTGGTTTTAGTTCCTAACATGTTTTTGAGAAAAAAATCAGCATGCAAATGATTGAAGTCAATTTTTATGTTAATCCTCAGGCAGCTGTGAGTGGGAGACACCTGTGATTTCAGACTTCTAAAACAAAGACAAGTTCAGCAGTTAAAATTCTGAGCCCTGAAAGTACAAGAGAACTGCTTATTCCAGGTATTCATTAAAACCACATTCCAGCTCAGCTCAAAGGAAGTGCCTGTGCATTAAAAGTTTGGGGTTACATGAGGCTTTTTAAACACTTTGTTTTATTGGCTTTGAATGTATGTGATTTTTCAGTGTGATGTTCATATTTCAATAGATGTGATATTTCAATATCTGGTGTACGTACTATTGAAATCCCTAGTCTTTTATCTTTTACAATATGTTCTTAAGGAGGCTCTTTTCCAAGATGTATTTGGTGCAAGGAATATGCTCTGAATCAGGAATTTGATATTAGAAGTTATTCTCTTGGTTTTCTAGAAATGGTGTGCAGGCAGGTAAGTGAGGAAGCTTTTATGTCAAATGCCCCCAGTCTGAAGGGAAATATTTCTTCCTCTGGGTTTTGGGCAGAGGTGCCTCACTGAACACCTGGGGCTGTTGTGTTTGGCCCTTCTGGCTGATGTCACATGGATTCTCTGAGCACAGCTGAGAATTACACACGGACAGTAGGGAATTTTTATGGTCTTGAGATTGTATCTGAAATACAGAATCAACTTCTGCTTAATCAGCTTCATGATGGGTGAATATATTCAAATAACAAATATGTGTAAACATTATTTTTCTGAATCGGTTTAATTTCTTTTTCAAGCCAATCTACATCTGTTGATTTAACCTAGAAATGTAATATTTTTCCAATCAGAACTTTAAAAAACTATAATTTTTCCTGTTTTCTTGTAAAGCAATATTCTCTTCAAAAAGATGACACAAATGCTCTGTAGCACTGAGGTCCCTGTGCATTTGAATGAGTCCAATGGCACTCTCATTGTTTTGTTGGGTTAAATCACAGTCATGTGTTAATTTTATTTGGTTTGAACCACTCTGACCTGGTTCACTTGGAGTAGTCTGATAGAATTCAGTTTTGACACAAAACGGAGGTAAATTTAAAAGAAAAAGGAAATCCAAACCCTGCTTTTTGTCAGTACATCTTTATGATCTATCCTCCACAAGAGGCTCATGCTCCTCTGATAATGTGGGATGATAGCTAATGGGGGAATTGTTCTGCTGCTGAGCTGATCATAAAAACAGGAGGAGATGAATGAAGTCATCAAACAGGTTTCAAACAGCAGCTTTTATTTCACAGCACCTTTAGGGCAGTGCTTCAGAAAAACTCTGAAATCTTGCTGCAAAGCCTCAAGATGCTGAAGAAGTAAATTGCTTGAGAGGTCTAAACCCAGCACTTGTTCTGTGTTTTCTAGACTGTTCTTCACTGTTTTCTGAATTCTCCATGCTGATGGCACGTGCCTTGGTAACAGTAGGTGATGGCTGGTTGTGTGGAATTTTTCCCTGAAATGTGTAATTTAACCATTATCTGTGATAGACACAGACTCCTGTTGGTAGATATTAGTTCAAGGGAGACATCCATCCTCAACACCAAGATTTTTTGTTTAAATGGGGCATTGCTCTGCAATTTCACATTATCTTATGTTCTCCTTCCTCACCTACTTGTATTTCAGATGGGTGATCTTTCTTCCTAGAAATTAATTTCCCAGAGTCCTCTTATTATTTCTTCAATTTGGGGATCTGCTAAGCCTAAATGACCACTCTGACATGGGGGTTCCCATCTGTTCCAAAGCTTTGTTGGTTTTGGTTGGGTACAGGTTTTATTCAGTGAGGAGGAAATGCCTCCTGAGAATCATTCAGGGGCTACCCCAGCACCTACAGCAAGAGCCCTCCCCTTCTGAGCTGGAAGGATCTCCCTTCCTTCCAAGAGAGCCCCATCTGAAATTGTTTCCCCACACAAACCCTGCCCTGCATTCTCCATCTCGCTGGACAGGCTCCAGCACCTGCTGTGGGTGGCACAGCTGTGCTGAGAACACCAAGTGCCCCCTGTTCTCAGTCACAAAGGCACTGGCAGAGACTAAATGGTCAAAAGGAAATTCGTTAAAACATCTTGATAAGTAAAATAGCAACAATCGTGACAGCCAGATGGTGTTCACAGAAAGCTTGAAAGAGTTAATCCCTGTTCTGTAGGCTGCTAGCAAAAATATGCTTGCTATATTTAAATGAAGGCAGTTTACTGAAGAGTTTCAGAGTAAATAGAATTTTCTTAAAACTCACTGCCATAATTACGTTGAAAGAACTGTGGGCCAGGTAATTCTGACCCAAATAACTTGGTTCAAGCATTAGGTGCTTAGCCCAAATGTTCTTCCCTTCCTTGTCTTTCCTGATGACTATTTTAGCCCTTGTGGCTTCATTTGGTGAAGTATTTGATAGAAGATTTTAATTCAAGTATCAAAGAAAAGAATAAAGCCGCACTGGGCAGTAAGCTGCAAACGAATATATTTTAGTGTTTTATAAATTGCTGCTCTGAGCCCTGATCTCAGTGACATCCCCAATGGTTTCAGCTGAGCCATGGCTGCTTTCACTACCAGATTTCAGTTTTAAGTGGCTGTGAACAACTTCTTCATGCTTTAAGACAGCTTTCTGTGTTTTCACCTTTAAAATATATTTAAAGACTCATTAAACAATTCTTTGAGAGTTCTGCTACAATAATTCAGATGCTTTTGGTGCATTTTTTCTCCTGCCACATTTCCTCTTGTTTTAAAAAAAGTGGTGTCGTTATTCCATTTTCACATTTCCCACTGAAATCAGTGAACTCTGCAATGAACTCTGCATTTCTTGCAATTAAAAAAAAACCCTAAACCATCAGCAGGGAACTCCAACCATGCCACATCTTCCTTTCCATAAATGAATGTGAGTTTCTCTAATTTACTCTTGAACAACTTGCAAGGAGAAGGAACTAAAAGAAAAAGGCAATGGCTGATCCTTCTTCCTTTTCTTCAAAGGAGAGGACAACGGGATTTCTGATAGATTTTCCCTTGGAAGACAAATGAGAACATTCCAAGCTTTGTGGATTGGAAATCAATGTGCATAAAGCAAGAAAAATGGGCAATGTTGTCAAGCCCAGAGTTTGCACAGGCAGTGAATCCAGACAAAATGGGCCATTTTCCCATCTCTGTCTGAGCTGGCAAGCTCCAACAGAACTGGCTCCATCTGTGACTGCCCCTCCTGCCCCAGCACATGGGGTCTGTGCTGCCTTAGACTGGCCCACCTGTATCTGAGAAAGTTCTGTGCAGTTTTTGGTATTATCCTGTGTTCTGTGGGGTTTTTAACGTGTGGTCATCACTAGCACTTTTCTTCTGTATATGAAATGGTTGCCCACACTTTGTCATAGTTTAAATCTTTCTTTTCTAGAACTTACCCATAACTTCCCTCTCCTTGCTACAGTGAAGTTCCATAATGGCAGCAGTATTAGGGAAAATATTTGTAGCCAAGTGCATCTACCTAACTCCAATAGACTTCTGTGGTGATGCACAAGTCCCACAGGTAATTTTAGGACAGAGCATTAATTGTTCTTTTCCATCAGGTACGTGACATCAGCAAGATTTTGTACCAATCCATTGTGCTTTTTAAGTATGAAAGTGGCTCTTGGAATCCTTACCCATTCTGTCCTGGCATATTCCATGTGTGGAATGTAATTAGGTTTATTTGGAGGATTCTACAGAATGTCTGTGAAGGGAAAGTGTGTGGGTGGGATCCTGGCCCTGTTAGAAGAGATGAGAAGTTTCCATTGCCTGGAACGAAGTTCCGGATTTTAACTGGGGTTTTGTACACATGAGGTAGGCAGCAGGCAAAGCTCCTCAGGGATGGGTATTTCTTATCTCAGAGAGAAGTTGTCATAAGAAATAAAGTATTTGGAATCTTCTGATGTGTACATGGTTGTCAATTCTCAGAGTGGCAAAAGAGCTACCACTTGAGTCAGTGAAAAATCTGGATGGTTGTAGCAAGGATAAAGGGTACATCTTTAGGAAATACTCCTTCTAGTCAAACTGAGCAGGATTTCTGGGCACTGAAGCTCTCATTCTGTATTGGAAAATGTGTTTCTTCATTTATATGAGATAAGAATTTAATGGAAATCTCTTTATCTCTTTCCCTGGAGAGGAAGTTCTTTCATTAGTGCAGGAGTAACTGTAGTTTAATTTTAAAGGTTTTTGCAGTCAAATTATTCTAATCTGCCAGAAAATTTACCTGGATATATAGGAAGACATTTCCTATTCACATTCATTTGAATAACACCAAGTCACACTATTTTCTTACCTAATCTATCAAGCAATATTCAGTCTAAATCCCTAAAATTGCACTGCTGCCTTAAAATGTTCACATTATACAGGAAATCAGAGCTGGGCAAAGTTCTGGACTCTTCTCCATGGAAACAGCATCACTCATTATTCCTGGGGTAGTGAAGATTTTAAACCAAAGGAGCTCTGCCCTTTTTCAGTATCCCAGTTAGGCTGGAAAATTTATGGGATGATGTATAGATAATCAGTCACTTTTATTTCT
Organism: Melozone crissalis; assembly: GCF_028551555.1. NCBI lineage: Eukaryota > Metazoa > Chordata > Aves > Passeriformes > Passerellidae > Melozone > Melozone crissalis. The sequence continues at coordinate 1,182,876 of NW_026535816.1, forward strand.
TTGCTTGTAAATAATGCTACAATGAGCTCCACAAATTGAGTTCTATTCTCAGCTTCTCTTCTGTTGTCAAAAGAATTTAAAATCTGCCAAGCAAGTAAAGCACACCTGGCTTCTTTTGCCTTGAGTCTGTAATAACTTTGCTCAGTCTGCTGGCTGTGCCACTCTGAAATGAATGACACTTGTTTTTGCAATAGAGGAGAGTATCTGTTGATAGTATACCATCTTGTCATCCATTGCAAAAACATTTGTGGCTGCTGATAGCTCTGGAGTCTTGAATTTTGATTAAGGAGTTCAATTTTGAAATGACTGCTTCCCACTTCTCTTAAATTTCCTGTTACAAAAGCCTTCCATGCAATTTGATTTTAGTTTCCTTTGATCACCTTCATCAGTTAAAGGTAAAAATGCAAATCTGTCACTAAAAGTCATTTGGAAAGGAATAGAGATTATGAAATTACATGTCCACATCTAGAACCACGTGTGCAGTTCCAGTTTCTTTATCTCAGGAAGTGTATCAGAAGTAGGGAACAGTTTCTCCTTTGTATGTAGGACATGGATATGTGTCCATGTGAAGAGATTTTTACTGACATTGAGGGAACAGGAGATGGGAAATGAGCAAAGAACAAAACTGGAGGCAGACTGGAGTGCAGAGTGGGGCTGGTGATATGCCAAGTCCAGAAATGGGGAGGCTGTGTTGTTAAATAAAGTCACATCTCTCCCAAAGGACCTTTGAAACAGAAGTGACCACATTTTTGTAGCTTTCTATAAGTCACGGAAAACAGATTTCCATCAAATCCTGCATGTTCTTTCATGAGTCTCAGGTTCTAGCATGTGTCTCATTCCTGTTTGCTGCTTTGGCCAGTTTTGTATGTTTTGTTGCATATTTTGCTGCAATAATCTCAAGATGGAAATGGCAGAGATGGATACTGCAAAGATGATCATCACAGCAGGCAGCTGGTAAGAGACAGCACACGGGAATGAATAAAGAGCCCAGTAATGATAAGGAGAGAACTTAAAAAGTACCAGAGAAAAATACCAGCACACACAGTTCAAACCATGGGGACATCAAAGAGGAAAGCAAATCCATTGATGTTTTCCAGCTGTTGCTGTTCTAATTTAATTTAATTTAATTCTCTACTCCCAGTGTGTATATGAAAATAGAGTATCTGGCACTGGCAGAAATTTCCTTTGCCTGTGTTAAACATTTGTGTAAAAAAAAAAAAAGTCAATATTTTTCTGGACTGTGTTGTACTAATTTTTAAAAAATATATTTGTTTCCTTTAAAGGGGAAAAGTTAGGTTTTACTGAGTGATCAGACCAGACTCTATTATCAACATTGCTAAGAAAGAATCAGTCCAAGCTGAATTTAGTGGTAAGGGAACCTAACAGTGCTGTTTCTCTGGTAACAGAAAAACTGTGCAGAGATTAATGTGTTCACAGGCTAGGCCATTAACAATCTCTTAGTGCAGTGTAGTTTTGCTTTGTTGCTGATATCTTTTTCTCTGATCTTCTCACTGGCTTTCTAAATTCTAGTGAAAAAGAATCTTTTTTCTTTCACAGATAAAATTGTTCTTCAGCTGTAAACAAAAAGAGGAATTTTTTCTGGATGAAATAGCCTGAAGTTTGTTGGTTTATTTCTAAATGCCACTTTGAGCTGTGACTTTGGCCTGATCAATGCATTGCTGAGCCTCCAGCTCTGTGCTCCTGCCTGGCCCCAGGTCCCTGTTTGTGTGACTGGATGTCAGCTTTGGGAAAAACCCCGGCCTGGCACAGGGCTGAGGGGTGTGTGCTCTGTTTGGAGATAAAGGCTGGCAATGGGGAAAAGCTGTTACTGATTTTTGTGCTTGTTTCTGACAATAGGAAATATTTCTGCATGGCAACATGGAAGAAGAATAACCTGTTAATGGTGAGAAGGGTACTTGGATAAATAGGCCCAGCAGTGTCACCAGGAAAATGAAGCTGCTTTTTAATGCAAGGAGCAAAGTTTTGGAGATCAAGAAACACAGGGCTAAAACCAGATTTGACAAAAGTGAAACAAAGTCTGATTTTACAAAGATTATTAAAACGTGTTTTAAAGTTGTTTTGGAGCGATTCTGATGGCAGCCAGCTCCAGGATCCTCAGCTTTCTGCCCCCAGCGGCTGCTGATCCTTAAGGCCCGGGCCGTGTGTGAGGGGCCGGGCCCCGGGGCCTTTGGGCTCTCTCGGTGGAGCTTTGGGCGCCTCAGGGCCCAGCGGGGGCTGCGGTTTGGCTCGGCCAGCTCGGTTTTATTGAGCCCAGCAAAAAGCTTCTCCCTTCCCGGCTCGCAGGAGCTGCAGCAGCGATCTTCCAGCAGCCTCCGGGCCGAGCCGGGGAGGGAAAGCACAGGGAGGGAGAGAGGGACAGGAGAGACACAAGGAGAGGCTCCAGCCCCGCTGCTCCGCCCGCCCTGGCTGCCGGGAGAGGAGCTGAGAGCCCCGGTAGGTGCTGGGCTCGGGCTGGAGCTGCCCTTCCCTCAGAGGGAAAAGGGAAGCTCAGTGCAAGCGCCATTTCCCTCAGAGGGAAAAGGGAAGCTCCCTGGAAGCTCCATTTCCCTCAGGGTGGAAAGGGAAGCTCCATGGAAGCTCCATTTCCCTCAGAGGGAAAAGGGAAGCTCAGTGCAAGCTCCATTTCCCTCAGAGGGAAAAGGGAAGCTCCCTGGAAGCTCCATTTCCCTCAGGGTGGAAAGGGAAGTTCCGTGGAAGCTCCATTTCCCTCAGATGGAAAAGGGAAGCTCCCTGGAAGCTCCATTTGCCTCAGAGGGAAAAGGGAAGCTCAGTGCAAGCTCCATTTCCCTCAGAGGGAAAAGGGAAGCTCCCTGGAAGCTCCATTTCCCTCAGATGGAAAAGGGAAGCTCCCTGGAAGCTCCATTTCCCTCAGAGGGAAAAGGGAAGCTCAGTGCAAGCTCCATTTCCCTCAGAGGGAAAAGGGAAGCTCCCTGGAAGCGCCGCTTCCCTCAGAGGGAAAGCTGGTGCATCACAAGTGCGGAAGGGAGATTTCTTCAACATCTGCTGTGTTCTCTGGCATTCTGTTTTAATCAACTGTTGGGTTTGGGTTTGGTTTTTTTCCCCTCACTTTATTAGCATTTTCTGTCAGTGGAAGGGAATTGTTGAAACTCTTCAGAGAAGAGTACTCATTGCAGAGTGTCCTCTCTTTTGTCTCAAAACTGAGACACAAGTGTATTCTAATCTAGATAAAATAAAAAGAGAATAAAATGTGGGACATTATCAAAGAAAAAATTAGCAAATCATTCAGAGAAAACAGAATTATCTTCAAAACTAAAATACTGGGATTTATGAAATGAGGCAATATTTTCTTGATGACAGGTAACAAGAATTTACATCAAGAACTGAAGACATGAACTGGAGGAAATGATAGAGATTGAGAAGGACCAGCTATAAATGCCAGAAGGTACACACCAAAACAGTGAGGAAAAGGCAGATGTGGTTGTCGAGCACATCCAGCAAGGTAATTCCTACAGAAAAATATTGATACTATTGGAAAAGAATGATGGGATCTGACTTGGGAAGCCATGTACAGTCTGAGTCCCCCCCACAGGAAGGTTGGGGCTGGAGGGATGCAGAGGGAGGGAATGGAAAATGAGCAGAACAGTGTTTGATAGGCTGGCACACAGGGGAGACAGACAGACAATATTATACGTGTGTTAAAACTGCATCAGAAGTGTGGGTACTAGAGGCAGAAGAACTAACACCCTGTTTTTCAACAACTAGAACAAACACCAGTTTTTCAACTAATTGTGCGTAAATCAACTCTGAAAATTATAAGTGGGTTTCTGATCATTAAGTGTGGCAAAGTTGGCAGCAGTCCTCAAAAAAGAGCAATTGAAATAATTGTAGAAATTGACCAAGTCTGAAGTTTGCAGTAACTGAAAGGTTTTATATTTTGCTAAGTAATTGTCAATTTCTTGGTTTAGCTGCTCTCACTAGATAAATTTAACCTTTTATGAGTAGTGACTCAAAAGTTAAGCTTTTCATCTTGTGAGACTCATTTTCAGGCCCTGCAGTCAGACATGTATTCATTAAACTCTGTGATGCCTCAGAGCTACTCGTCTGCTCTGGATACCATGAATACAAACATTCACCATCAGGTTGTTTGCAGTGTCAGCCCTGAACAAACATGCAGGAATTACCAGGTGGTTACAGTGTTTTAGGTATGACAGATCTATGGCCTGGTGTTGCTGGTTTATTATCTGCTTATTTTAAAACACTTAATTTAGTGCTGGGGGAGCAGACTCCTCCGAAGCGATAAACATCTGTTGCTGCTGTCAGCCTGAGCATTTGCAGCCCATAATGTTCTTGTCCCCTCTGGCAGCCGAAGGTAAATAAGGGAACATCGCTCAAGTGTCAGTATGGGGGGACCTGGGTGAGGAGGGGGACAATGTGTGACTACAAAATTAGGTCTGAATTCTCTTCCTGAAAACATTTTTTCTGTGGCAGTTCACATATAAATAACATGAAAATTGGAATAAAAAAAAATTCAAAATGCATTTATTAGTTTTGCATAAGTATATTTCTGATAAAACCTCAAGCAACCCTCCCAATAAACCAGGAATGAATATTGCTGCCTTGGGTCAATGCTTCCTAAACTGCAGTCAGATTTCCACTCAGTTTAGGCTGTTTCCTTTCAGCCTTTGAGTGTAAGAAGATGGTGAGGGTTATGTATTTACATCAGGTAACTGGTATTCCATAGATAGGGAAGGTGGGCTTGTTAGTGCCCCTTACTGTCACCATCCCCCAGCACATGTTACTGTAAGACCTTATTTTCAGGTAGGTTTGCAGCTTCCAAGTGCCTGTGACCTTCCCTCCTTCCCCTGCCACTGTCTCCTTTCAGGTAACTTCTCCCTGCTATTGCAGCTGAAATCCCATTTTCTGAAACTGAATTGAGCAAAAATTCTTACTAGCCCTGCTAATAAAACCACATAAGCATTTAATCCAAATTATCTCATATCCTCTGCACGGTGGAGCGAAAGGCTTGAGATCAGAGGAACAATCTTTGCCTGGGATGAGTTCTTTCTGTCTCTGTGAAATTTGCCTATCAAGTCACCAGCCTCTGAAAAATCCCATTTTACAGACATTTACTAGAAACATGTGGATTTTGGTGGGTGAAGTCTCTGAAAATGCCCTGGGCACTGAACCTTCTCCAGAAATGCAGCCTCTGAGTGAGCTGCTGCTGTTTTGCCTCCTTCCCTCTGCAGCTGTTCCCCTGCAGGGAGTGGGACCCCAGGGGCTGTGACCCACCTTGGCTGCTCCTGCTGTCACCAGTTCTGCACTGCAAGGTGAAACATTCAGGGTCTGGTTTGGATAGCTTTGGATGCCTTTCCTTTTTTGTTTTTCTTTGGCAAAATGTTTCTAGGGAAAGGAAGGAGGAGAACAAAATTGTGTTCTGGCTTTGTTATTTGTTTTATTTTTAAGGAAATTTATTTTCTCTACCATTTCAATTGTAGTGTTGAACATGATGGAAGAACTTGAATGGCTAGGACAGAAATGGTGTCCTTTCAGGAAATACAAGGCCTTTTGTTCAGGCCTGTGTTTGGGCACAGAGCGAGGGCAGGTCATGAAACAGTGAAGAAGGGCTCACCTAGCACCCCAGGACACAGACATGGAAATACTCCTGCAGCCAGAGCACCTTCAGCCTGCACCTCCTCACACTGCACAGCTGGGACACCCCCATGTGGTGTTGTGCCACAGCAAATGGGAAAATCACCTCACTTGTCTGCCCATTCATTTTTCTTGCCTTCACCCAAATTATTAAACACAAAGTGATAAACACAGCAATTTCAGCATTCAGTTAAACTGCAGTTTTTTCTTACTCCATCTTTCTCTGAGGGATATTTCTCAAGTCCCAGTTGCTTTATACATGTGGAAGGAATGCAAAGCATAAACCCTTCTGAATCCTATTTTCTAAGCCTTTTTGTCATCTCTGTTGTTCTCATCTGCTTGGATTTCAATTTGTCTTTTTGACATGTCCTGTCCCAAACTGAATCCCATCAGTGCTGCTGCTGAAGCCTGAGCATTGCTGAGCAGAGCAGGAGGATTATTGTGCTGCTTGAGACAAACTGTTATTGTTAATATAATCATGGGCAGCATTTGTCCTTTTTGTGTAAGCATCTTAGATGTGAATTGCAAGCAGTTTATGATTTAACTTCTAATAACTGTGTCTTGCTAGGAGTGTTCCTTGGCCCACACTGCTCATAAATACTTGCTTTGGGTTCAGCAGTCACTAGCATTGCTGCAATCTTCTGGACTGTGAAAAAAAGACCTGTTTTAAAGAGTACATATAAAATGTATTAGGCAATGGAAGGCTAAAACAAAATGGCTCTCTGTGGCAGGGAATATCACAGGGAGTATCACAGAATCATAGGGAATTTTTGTGGCAGCCCAGCAATCCAAAGGTAGTTTTTCATGGTTGTTTAATGAATCTGAAGTAACTGGATTGTCACTGGGAATACAGCCAGCCCTGAGTGCTGCATTTTCATCACCCTGGCAGACTGCACAGGGCTCAGGGCCTTGGCTGTTACTTCAGGGAGAGGAACACGCTGCTGATGGTGACATTTGGAACAGGAGAGACAGAGGCACTGAAGGGTAGAGTTCAGAAATGTGCTACCAGGCTGTCACAGCTGCAGACAGCACCTCCTGAGTGTTGAAATGGATGTGGAAATCAGCAGCTGAAATAAACTGAAACTGCTACTCTAGGTCACTTTAGTTTCTCAGTGCCTAAATATTCAGCCTTGGTAATTCTACAGATTCCAAACATTGTCCGTTTTTTCTCCTGCGACAACACTGACCACATCTTCTCAGAGGGAAAAAAATACTGGAGCTTTCCAAGTCCCTGGCACCTCTCAGAGCAGATTATTCACCATTTTAGTACTTTCTCCACAGATCAGAGAAAAAAAAATCTTTTCTGAGACCCTCAGAGTTCAAAGTGGTAGATCAAGAGCTTGTGCTTGGCAGGGGAAGGTAATAAGACACTCAGATGTTAAAAATATGAGATCATAAATATGAGATAACCACTCATTGACTGCTGCTGATGAAAAAAAGCCCAATATTTACTTAGAGGTTAAAGAAACCTGTTATCTAGAATAAAATGGAATTAGTGCATGGGTCCAGCTATAAAATATGTGGAGCAGCCCCAGTTCCCATCGTGTGGCAATTCTGCAGTAGCTCCACTGTGGGCACAGTAATTCCCACACCAGGAATATTTTTGTATGGACTAAATGTGGCCACACAGGGGGGTAGTGGAGAACAACTACAAGACTTGAAATTCGCTCCCTGATTTATCCCCCCGTGGCTTCCATCTGCAGACAGTCTGGTCCTGTTCCTTGTGCCTCATTTGTGCAAACTCCTGCAAGGGAAGTCAAGAGAAGAATGAGAGCAGGTTAAAATCTCAGGATGTGGATGATCTCTCTGAGAGCTGGGGGCACTCAGCACCTGCAGGAAATCTCCAGTTCTTGAGAAATGGATGCTCAGGGTCCCTGTTGCTGAAATTCTGTTAGGGAAAATGGCTGGAATATGAGGGAAGCCAATGTTACAGGAACACATAAAGCAGTCCTAGCACTATCCAGCTTCCCTTGCTGTTCATTGCAAAAGCAGTGAAGTCAGCTTGGCATGGCAGTTTCAGCATTGTGGAATGAAGGGTAAGGCATCCACTCAATTCTCCCCTGGACCATTTTCTCTGGGTGAAATTCAGGATAATGATTTCTGCAGAGGAAGGAAATCCTTGAGAGCAAAAGCTCTGCCTGGCAGTGTACTCAGCTTGATTCCAGGGGGGAAGAAAGTCCATGTGGGCTGGGAAAATGGGTGAGGATGGGTGATTCGAGAGCTGGTTTTGGTTCTGGTGTACACAGACCAGCAGTGGAGTTTTGACCTCTGCAACCACAAGAGAAGCCATGGCAAGTCTTGGAAAGTCAGATGAACTATTCTGAAATACACACAGAAAAATTCTCATTATTTATTGCAAATGCCCAGCCCCTGAATTACTTGTGCCAGAGCCTGTGGTCAGTGGGGAGAGGGTGAACGCTGCTGTGGGAGAAGGGCTAATGCATTTCCATCTGAACTGATTGCACAGGTGCTGGACACAAAAGCCCAAATTGAGGTTTTACGATTTTAGGTGCGGTGTGCCCAGTCAAAATTCTGCCATGTGATTACAGTGACAAGTAACATTTTATGATAAAGAGAAAAAAAAGAAAGCCTTGTAAATCGATCTGTTTTGATAAGAAGGTGAATATCCTGATTTTGGTGATGTTAACCATTTAAACCTCCCATTTTTGGTGGCAATCCATGTAAAGCCAATACCCACTCAATGGCCCTTAGGAGGTTCTGAACCTGGACATATGTTCAAATGCAGAGAGAGGAGAGGACTACAAAATACAAATACTTTTTCTGTCACTAGAACTGAAGTTGCACATAGTGACAATCTCAGTTAGAAATGATGAGTTTTTTTTTTTTTTTAGATTATGATTTATTTAAATCTTTTGCCATTACATTCTGTGTACTTTGAGAAGGGATTATAAAGAAATAGGAGAAAGTTATAAAATAGAAATCGATAAAAGGCTTATTTGGTGTTTGGGGGTCCTGTGCAAGCAGCTGAAAAAGTCTTTGGAACAGAACCAGTCTCTGTAAACGCTTTATTGATTACACAGAGAAAAGCCCATTTTAAACACTTTCACAGCTCTGTGTTGCCTGAGGAAGCAAAATCTATTACAGTCAGATGATGAACTCTTTGTTTATGAGCTCAGCTGCCTTAGCGGGCAGCTGGAAGAAAGCAGCAGCGTTATTTCTGCTGCCTCTGGAGCAGGGTTATCAACAATCCCCCATTTCATGTCCCCACGCGGCTGCCCCCGCCGTTCCCGGCCATCCGCAGCGTGAGGCGCTCCGGCACTCGCTGCAGCTGCAGCCGGCGCTGCAATGGCGGCCCTGGAGCGGCCCCGGGCCAGCGAGCCTCGGGTGCCCCTCAGCTCCCGGGGCAGATCGGGCTGTGCTCCCGGATCGGGGTGTGTGCCCTTGCTCCGCTCCCTCCGGGCTTTTTCCAGCGCCGGGCTGTTGAGCTGTGTCAGGAGAATGACTCGGATCTATCCGCGGTTAAATAAGCTGTGCAATCAGCTGCCCGAACAACTCTCACTCATCGGGGTGATCATGCTGCTCTAACGAGGATCTCCGCCTCTCTTTGGTCTAAGGAAAGGTCTGAGCCAGAAAGATGGGGGAGGAAAAGCGATTCCTTTTCTTTGCCTTTCCTTAAAGGGGCGAGTGTCAGACCGCGGCGGAGGGGATCTGGGTTTGGAAGGTGCCAGAACTCTCCAGCTCCCGGGGCACAGAGCAGGAGCTGTGGGAGGGCCGGGCAAAGCAGAGCAGGCGGGGCGGGCTCTGTCTCTCGGCCGAGCCCAGCAGCGCTCCGGAGCTCGGGGCTGTGCGGGGCGGCTCCGCCTGCGGGGTCTGGGACTGAGCCCGGGCGGCTGCACCGACTCCTGGAGAGCAGGAAAGGGCCATTCCGTGTGTGCTCGGTGCTCAGTGCTCCTCCTGGCCTCCAGGGATGGGGCTGAGAGCAGGAAAGGGCCATTCCGTGTGTGCTCGGTGCTCAGTGCTCCTCCTGGCCTCCAGGGATGGGGCTGAGAGCAGGAAAGGGCAATTCCGTGTGTGCTCGGTATTCAGTGTTCCCCCTGGCCTCCAGGAATGGGGCTGAGAGCAGGAAAGGGCAATTCCGTGTGTGCTCGGTGCTCAGTGCTCCTCCTGGCCTCCAGGGATGGGGCTGAGAGCAGGAAAGGGCAATTCCGTGTGTGCTCGGTGCTCAGTGCTCCTCCTGGCCTCCAGGGATGGGGCTGAGAGCAGGAAAGGGCAATTCCGTGTGTGCTCGGTGCTCAGTGCTCCTCCTGGCCTCCAGGGATGGGGCTGGCGTTTGGCATCTCGCCGAGGGTGACGTGATGTGACCTGCTTGTTCTAGCACCGGGTCTTTTATCAGTCTGGGCTCACAGCATCCATCCAGCTGAAACTGGTACCTGTGAGTGCTTTAAGTCTCAGGAACTGTGGAGTTGATTAAATTGACTCTGAACCAGCATCTTCAAACACTTCTGCCTGTCCCCTCCATTCCCCCAAAGCTCAAAGCATGCAGAGAAAAGGGTAAAATGATAAAATGCCTGACTTAGTTCCATCTAGATCTTTCCTGGAGCTCACAGTTCTTTTCCCTCCAACTGACCCTCATTCCTGACTGTGAGAAATAGACTGTGCTGCTCACAGCATGTTTTCTCTCCTCCTGTGATACCTTGCCAGCCTGACAAGTTTTAATGACTCCTTGACATTTGTTTTTTCTTTTTTTTCAGCAACAAAATAGAAAAGGATGTGAGAAAGATTTCTCACTGGTAATAGCAAAGGTTAGAGCCTGTTCATTTGGCCAAGAGCACCAGGTAGCTGCACTTTTACCACTGATTTATGTCTTGTGGAAGATGTGGATAAACACAGAAATACTGGGGAAATGCCTCAAAGCACTCCCAGTTCTGTTCTCTTTTACTCAGCTTCTCTTTTCAATATAGTTCTGAATGAAAGCTTTAGCAGAAGAGTTCTGGAAGATTGTCAGGCATTTAACAGATTAAACTTCTTTGTGAGACTGAACATTGCAGAAAAGCTTTACTGGAGAATTAGAAAATAATGCAATGAAATGATAAAATTCTTGCAAATTTAACAAACTCCCTACATATCAGATCTAGGCATACCAGCTGTAATTTCTGTTAGCTGTGATCTTGCAGGGTTTTTGTGACAGTTTTACAGTGGTAAATTTAAAATAGAAAACATTTAAAACTTTCCAAAACCAGCACGTGAGGATTCTGGAGCACTTTGCTCTGTACAAGGCCCAGCCAAATTAATCCAAATGTTCACTCTTGGTGTGAGCAATAAGGGTTTGCAAAAATTAATGCAAGTGTAGCAAAAGGTGTGACTGGATGAGTAGGAACTGTTTTTTCTTTAAAATGGCTTCATTTTGGTAAGTTTTTTACCAGCAGAGACTCAGTGAATGTGCACTGGTACCTGAAAGTAGTTCAGAAGAAATTCCAGATCCTCTCTAGTGGGCAGTATGGGAGTCACTGATTTTTAGGGGAAGTTCAGTCCTAATTTCAGTGAATTAGACTTTTCAACTATTAAAAAATCATAATTAAAAATACATTTATATAATTCTGTCCCACCAAATGGGTGTTTTTATTTCATTTCTGCTGTGAGAGTGTTTGGTGAAACTGTTAATTTCATTAAGCCGTATTTCTTCAAAGGTGCTTTACTCCAGTTTAGAACTTAGCAAGTGCTTTATAGCTGCTGAAACTGCTCTGTGATTAAACAAGGGCCTCTAAATAAATGGTTGTGATCTTTAAACAAATTACCTTGATTGGAGATTTCTGTCTGACGACACCTGATGGATCTGTGTTGTCTAAAACTGTGCTGCCTGAAAGGAGGGACAGTATTGACAAGCTTTAAATGGGTCTGTTTGGTTTTACTGAATTTGAATTAAAAAAGAATTGGAGTTCTTTAAAGTAGACATTGGAAAGGAAGATTATATTGGTGAAAATTTGCGTGGGTAATTTACAAATATGTCTTCTAATGGCAGCCAGACGTTTTCAGTGCAAACCAGACTTAGCAGGCTGGGTTAGTCAAATTTAATTAATTTGCTTTCACGTATCTTTTGGCATATTGTTCATCTTCTTCTGAGGTTGACACAGCTTTAACAAGCCGAGCAGAAGCACAGCTCTGTGAGCAGGTGCTGTGGCTGGAGACAGCTTTGAACACCAGGTGTGTGCTGACAGGAGTTAGAATGGCTCCAGTTCCTTCTCTGAGCCTCTCCTCAGGAAGGGAGATACTGGCCTGGAATGCCAGAAATGGGCAGAAGGGGTTTTACCCAGACTTTGTGCTCCCTGTTCTTCAGTCTGCTCACCCCTGTGAGCACGTGCACCAATCCCAAGGGTTTGCCCCAGAAATGAGGGAGCAGCACAGAACAGGGCACGGCCAGAGCCCCTCTGGTTCAGCTGTTCTGAGCAGGTGTCAGTGTGAGACCCGAACCAGTGCCCTGAAGGTCTGCTGTCCTTTTTTCTTCCAGGAAATGCTCTGAGTTCATTACTTTCAACTGGTATTTTTTGTTCTGTTTGTAATATCAAGAGTCCAGGTTAGAGTTTGGTTTAGTTAGTGAGCAATGGGATGTGTGCTGTGATTAAAAAAATCCCACCAGATGGAAGGGATGAAGAGCAGCAATGTAAGGTGAAAGGAAAAATTTGGTTTCCATTTCTCTCTGCAAGTTGAATTAGCTTTTTGTCTGCACAGACTTTTGCTGGATGGTAGCCCTGGAACTCCTTTCCTGTTTTATCAGCAGGGTGTGGTAAAGGCTTGCTTGCCCCCCTCACCTACCACACCTCCTCTAACTCATTAGCAACACAGAGCAGTCTAGATCTTCCAGGGAAGTGTTAAGTTTCTGTAGCCATGCCAATTGATGCAAATTCTTAAAAATAACTTCAAAAATTAAGTACTTGCCTCATTAGTCTGATCTCCTGGAAATAGACCATTATAAATTATAAATAAAATACTTTAAATGCAGCTTCATTTGTTCCGCTTGTGGAGCATTAGCTAAATGTGGTTCTGCTATTATAAAAATAATGCTAAGATAGCCATAATATGTTTAGCTAGATAAGCTAAATGTTTCAGCTTCCCTTTTAAATGGGCACCTTTATGCCTCATCTCTGATCCCTTTGAGGCTGGACTTCACTCAGCATCTTTATTCCTAGTATCATTTCCTCACTCTGTTATTGTTTACTGCAGGAATTCATGGGCACACTGGTGTCTTCAGGACACCTTAATCCCATACAGTTTATTAACATTTCAAAGGATCTTCCTCAGAGTGACAGGTAACATCATCTCTTGGAGAAAAATCTGATTTTTTGTATTAAGTTCTTTGTTTGCTCTGCTCAGAAGCAGTAACAGCTTTCCTCTGAACCAGCAGCTTGGTTTCCAGATTTCATCTGTAGTGATTCATTTAGAGCATCAGAAATGAACTGCCTGGATTGGAGTTGTCAGAACTGACATCCTTGTGCTAAACTCTGCACCAAGGGACTCCAAGTGCCATCGGTGTGAAGAGGGAGAAGGTCTCATTCCCAAATGGAGCCTGATGAGGCACCTCGGTGCAAACTGGAGGGGAATGAGACAGGCTCTGCAAGGAGGAGTTAAAGAACAGCCAGGCCACTGCAGCATGAGAAGCAAAGGTGAGCAGAGAGAGGTCAGGCCGGCAGCAGAATGAAAAGAAGTAGAAATAAGGCAGAGAAATGTTAAGAGTGACTGCCGGCTCAGAGGGTGTGGAAACCCCCTAGCGATGGATCAGAGGCTGCAGAGGAGGAGTCCCTGCAGGCTGCCAAGAGGAATTTCTGTTCACAGCTGGGTTTGGGCTGCTGTGCAGGGGACGGGGCCTGGGGCAGTTTCTGTGAACAGTGAGCTCCCAGGGGAGAGGGAGAACAGAGATATTTGGGATCATCAGTCCTGGGGAGGGTGCAGCCCGGGGCACCAGTCCCTGCATCCAGACAGGCCCGGAAATCCCCCGGGGCAGCAGGGGCGCGGCCTGGAGGAGAAAAGCTGATTGTGCTGTGCCAGCCCAGCTGCACACCCAGTGCCAGCCCAGAGAGAGCAAGGGCTGCGCAGCCAGGGCACAGAACGTGACTGGGGAGTGCAGGGCTGGCTGCATTCACAGCTGCCTGTGGTGTCAGGGAGGCACTGCCAGTGTCAGCTGCACTTCCACACTTGGGGGAAGGCGATGCATGCAGTTTGATTATTTTAGAGCAAAAGTTTGAAGCTTTAAAATTGTTGGGTCCTGTAATCCACGGACACACATTTTATGTGTTATGAATATGTTAATGCATTTAATGATGAAAATTGAAGCAATGGCTAGGATGACATGCTAATATTTCTGTATGAAGCAGGTTTTTATCTTTGAAATTATTATCTGAAATACTGTGAAAATAATAGGTTTTTTTTGTTGCTTCTTAGTGATAGATGCTTTTTTTTTTGCCATGGAGGTTTCAGATATCAAACTGGATTTATGGAGAACTGTCATTCTCCTTTGTTATGTGGATTTTTAATGAAGGTTCTAGGTGGTAAGAACTCTATCATATATGTGCAACCAGACCACATTAATCTCTAAAGAGCTTTTTTATGTATTTCAGTAACATGATTAGAGAAGGGAAATGCCAGAGCTGTATTTGTCCTTGCAGAAGACACCAGATACTAAAAGAAAGCCCTTTTAGCAAATGAATTTCTGTGATGTAAGCTGGGCATGAATTCAAAGCACTATTACACTTGGGACATAAATGTGTTAAACTGAAATAACAAAATTCGAGCAGACAATAAATAAAACTGGGGAGGGGTGCTTTTACTGCCTCAGAGACCAGACTGTCTCATTCCAGGACATTCACACATTATCCATAGGGTCCAGTCAGTGAAAGCCATTCCTGTATCTGTTGCCAAGTGTCCCATACAGTTGGTGATATTTATACAGGGCTTGTGATGGAAGCAGCAGCAGCAGCAGCAAAGCCCCAAAAGTCACCTCCAGAGCAAATCCTTCTCAGTCCATTCTTGCCTCTGGAGAATGGCACCACCCTCCTGAACAGATGGGGAGCATTTAACATTACAGTACAATTTAAAAATCCTTCATCAAAGAAGAGTGCCTGAAAAGAATTGGAGAAGGTTAATAGTGGTGCCTTGATGCAGGGGAACAGCTTTTTTATTGAATTCCCTTGGAGCACAGTTTGCCCTTGTGCACACTGCAGCGTGCAGGATCAGCTGAGGGACACTGCGGCTGAGAGCAGGACAAGGACAGGAGAGGCAGAAGGTGAGGAAAGAGCTGATGTCAGGAGAGACCCAAGCATCACTCCCTGGTCAGGCTGAGACTGGAATGTGCTGTTTGATATTTAATTGTAGAGCTCTTAATTAAAAGCATCCTCCCGTTCCTTTGGATGCTGTTTGCAGAGGGGATGTTTGAACTCGTTCCAGGTGGAACCAGCAGAGCCTCCTGATGCTGCTGTGTGTGGCTGCCAGATCAGAGTCTCTGTGGATCCCAATTCTGAGGAAGTCTGTTTGAGAAGTGACCAGGACACTGGGATGTGTATTGAAGGGTTTTCCCCGTGAACCATTGGTGTGTGAAAGCAAGAGGGCAGATGTGAGTGCGGATTTAAGAGGTGCATTTCCACTGAGCTCCTGACACCTGTTCTGAATTTCTGTAGTGTTCCTGGCACATCACATCAAGTAAAAATATTCCTTAAGTTGTTTCTCTTGTTTCAGCACTAATCTGTACCTTTTCAGCCTCCTATTGCAGTAAAATGCTGTTCTGTTTTTAGACCCTGCTTCCAAGCATCTGCTATTTCTTATTTTCAGAATTTGGATGCTAATGGCAAAACAGTCCTTAAAGTGCATCTCAAATATCAGTAAATCTGGTTTTTTAGGTTTTAGTACAACAGCCTATATTATTTCTGTTAGAAAAAGAAAATTAAATTCGTATTGTTTACCTTCTGCAGTTATCCATCTAGTAAGAGTGAAAGTAGAAAACAGTTTTGTAACATTGCTTTGAATAAGTAGTGGAGCTCTGATGCAATGAGAAATGACAGAGGTGTTACATCAGGTTTGGAGATGCCTGGATGGACAGATCTGTGTACATGTAAAAGTTCCTGATGCAGCAGAGAAACTGCAAATGCTTCTCTGGCTTATTGAAGCAGCATCTCATGTTAGACATAAAACCAGAAGCATTTTAAGTGGAAGAATAACAATATTGAAACCTTTCCACTATTGAAACCTGGTTTGTGATACAAATGACTCCTCTTGGAGTGACTGAATTCTCAGATGCTCTGTGCTTTGCACCACTGCACAGAGGGATGGTGGGAAAATACTGAAACAAGTCCATGAAGTTTTGGAATTGCAGAATTGTGTGGGGTTCAGGACCCACAGGGCTGTTGGCAAGTATTACACCATCGCTCAAATCCCTCACACCAGAGTTACCAATGAAGCCAGAAATGAGCAGGGTTAAAAAAGTCCTTCTACACAAAAGATGGGTAACATTTTAAAATAGGAGAAAATGTCTTGAAGCAACTCAATTCTCAGGGAAGCTTCCCATGTTAAAATCCTGCTCTAAAATGATGGGGGGCACTCGTGAGAGTTTTTTCCCCAGATGTCAATGTGCACCTCCTTGTTTGTTTGAGTGGCTGAGTGGCCCTGAATCCTTCTGGGTTCTGCATTCAGGGGAGGGAACAGGGGGAGTGAAGGAAGCCTGGGGGCACCCATTGGACACAGGGAAGGACACTGAGCTCTGCCTGCCTGGAAAAATTCATCTGAGCATTGACCTCTCCCTGTGCTGAGCTGAGCACAAACCACTCAGAGAGTGCTGCCCCAGGCAGTTCAATTTGTGTTTAGGTACCACAGGCTCCCCACATTGTGCATTTTCCTGTGTCTCAGCTTGTGTTTGCAGCATGTTTCATTCCTTGATAGGGTGTGTTGGAGGGAAAAGGGATGGGAACTGGGCTGTGGTATTGCTGGCAGTCTGTTATTGATTCTGTCCCTGAGGGATTTGGGCTTTGAGAGACTTGGACCTTCTGCAAGGCACAGAGGGGCACGGGGCAGCTGGTGCTGCAGGAAACCCCTCTGCAAGGAGAGGCTGAGCTGAAGGACAGATTCACTGGCAAACCAGAGCACTGCGACCTTCCTCCTGAAACTGCTCAGTACCTGAAGGAAAAGTCACCTCAGGAGATCTCACCAGGCTCTGTGACTGGCACGGTGAGTTTGCTGACCCTTTGTACAACAGAATCCATGGAATGCTGCCTTTCTGATGGATTTGGAGTCAGGCTCAGAATGGGGATGCAGAGTTACTGGAGTGCATCATTCTGCTGTTAAACAGAGCACCTGATGCTCTTGCACAGCCAGTGAAATACACCTGCATGTCACAGTGCTGGCACATTGGCAGGCATCTACCAGTGACTCTGACATCGGGAGCACACCAATGGTATTTTCCTTTTCTCCTGAGTCATTCCCCTTTCTTATGCCTGGTGCAGCGTGATTTATAAGAATTGGGATGTCTTCTAGTGATTTGTGGTAACACACCATTCAGCAAGGAAAGAGAAGTTTCATTTTGTTATTATTCCATATTTCACTTGGTTGGCTCAGTGAACCCTTACAAAATGTGTTCAGAGATTGTGCCTGTAGATGAATGTGGGGATAGAATTTAGCAATGGAACCAAATGCAGAATGTTAAAAGTGATCTGGGAAAGGTTTCAAACTCTTCATTTCTGTGACAAGAATTACAACCAACTGGGAAAATGGCACCAGGTGAGTGAATTGTAGTGACACTGAACTGTAACAATGGAGAGGAAAGATAAAAATTTTAGTCATTATTTTTAGAACTTCAAGGTCATCGTATCTGAGTTGCTGTCAGATGTTGCAGCATGGAGAATTAAATAATTGCACCAAAACTAGATATACATTAGTTCATTTTACATGATTTTTCCCTTAAGGTTACAGTTCTCATTACTAGAATTGAAATTTAGGAATATATTTTTTCTATTAATTTCCTTTTTAAGACCATCAGCAAATAGTTTACATTGAATCATAATAATTTACTTTCATTCTTTCTTGCTCTGCCTTTGTTTGAATGACAAAAATCATAACCTAAGTAGAAAACAGTAAGGTAATCCATTCTTGTGTCACAAGTCATAAAAAGAAAAAAGTAAGGCAACAATTTATAGTTTTGACATGCCTAAATTACTCACAGGAGTTAATACCTATTTTTCCCTGTCAAATTCATGTTTGAATCTCACAGTGGTTTATAAGTAATTTATGTGCAAAACATTGTAGCAGGCATACAGGGCAGTAGCTAATTATTCCAGTCAGAAAAATTTTAAAGCTGCAGGCCTTCAAATGTGCCACATGTTATGGTCTGGCTGCAGGGTACAGCAAAAATTTTAGAGACGCTGATTTTATAAGTTGAGGTTTTCCAGCACAGAAATGTTGCAGGATACACAGTGTAAAAAAAAAATGCTGTTAAATTTACAGGACTCAACACACAGGGATGTGGGAGATGTTTTGCTGTGTGCCAGTCAGAAATAGGGGATTTATCAAACCACTGCTGTAGCTTGAATGAAGTGTCACAGAATGTGCATTTTAAACAGCCTTACATGGCAGTGTTTGAGTGCTTCACTTGAAAGGGCAGAAAGCACCATTAGATTGCTCTTGAGCTCTGTCACTGCAGTCAGCTTGACATCACTCACATTTACATGGCTCAAGTGCTGCCTGCTCTTTAATCCTCATTTCCCCCTAAGTGCTGTTTTTAGTGGAACCTTTTTTTGCATTTTCAGGAACAGGCAGAAGCCATTTTTAGGTCAGTGAAATGCTAAAAATGCTGTCAGACACAGCAGAGGGAGAGCAGCGGGAAAGCAGGCTGTGGCCGTGGATGCCACGTCAGAGATGCCGTCAGTGGGGTGGAGAGAGCTCTCTAAAACACTTCTCTGAAATGCACAGGCTGTGAGAAGGGACTCTGGGTCTCAGTGCTCCATCTCCAAGTGGGATTCTGCCTGTGTGCAGCATAAAGATGGTTTGTGCTTGCAGATGTGCTGCTTACAGTGACTCTGCTTTAATCTGTTTTTAATTGTCAGGCAAAAGAAAGAGAAGAAACCTTTGGAAGCTTCATCTGTGGTCTGAAAGCCAAAGCTCTGCCTTTGCTGCTCTCTGCCTCGTCAGCCATGAAGGTTTTGCAGGGAGAGCTGAGCTGATGCAGTGCTGGTAAGCCAGAACTGAAAGCAGCTCCCTTTTCTAGGACTCCTTTGGCTGTGCAGCCCTGGCAGGGCAGGAAAGGAGCAGCCATTTATTTCAGTTCCTGGGGAATCAGCCATGCCCATGGATTTACAGCCACAGCAGCTCAGCTGGGAACAAGGCAGGGAATGCAGAGTGGGATTGTGCTTGGATGTTGGATGAATGCAGCTCTGGGGCTGTTGGCTCTCCCCTCTGTGCCCCTGTGTGTGCCTGCATCCATCGCCAGGGCAGGGTGGAGCAGGGGCTCCTTCACCTGGGCTGGTGCCAGGGCTTGGCAGGGCCTGAGTGTGCAGAGCTCAGCAGTGTGTGTGTGTGTGTGTGTGTGTGTGTGTGCCCAGGGCTGCCCAGCAGCTCACTGACCCTTTGGGCAGGGCTCCCATTGCCAAAATGGATCCTCTCACCCTTCCTTAAGGTGACTTCCTTAAAACATCTGCTTGGCAGCCGTGGGGAATGCCAGATGTGCTTCTAATGGAAAGGATCTTGCACTGATTCAGCTCCTCCAATGGGCACAGTCTGTTCTCCATATTACAGGCAAATGTTTGGGGATGTCCACCTTGCAGTCTGTAATGTTTAGTCAAGGTTACTGAGAAAGTAATATCAAATTAGAAATGTGTTGCTCCAGTATGAAAATATTCTTATTTCATTGAGGTTTCCCAATGATCACTGTAGGTTTCATCCATTATCTTCATTCTGAAAGACATACCTGATGCATTATTTTTGATATGCACGCCTTAATTTTGCTATCTTCTCAGAAGTTCATCTTGTGATCACAATGTTCTTGGTCTACAAAGGCTTGATTTCAGCAACAGTACAAATCAGATCAGGATCTGTGAAGAGATCCTAATTTGAGAAAGAATTTTTCCCCTCCCATTTACATTGAGTGGTCACCTCCTTTCCTTCAGTCTAAAAGCTCAGTCAAAGTAGAATGAACTGTATTCAGTTTATACAAATCTGTTAATCTACTGAAAGAATGAAAAGAGAAGAAGAAATTTAAATTGATTAAGGCATTGTTTGCTATACCAGTAAATTAAATACTACAGTAATTTGACATTGTTGTAAGTGAAAACCAGTCAGATAACTAATTCGCAGTTTGAAAACCATGTAGTTTAAATCCTTATTACTCATCTTCTTGACTAAAAGTTAAATCAGCTGAACTACAGTGCCCAAAGAGATATTAAATCAAAGCCACATCTGAAGAGCACAAGTTTCTCCCAATAAAATATGTATTGCTGTTTTCTGGCATCACATTTGCTGTCTGCATTTGGGTTATCTATTACACCGTTGTACGTATCACAACAGGGCTCAAAGTATTTTTATGTCTGAATAAGTCATTTATTCTATAATAAACATTAAGGATATGCTGCTGTAATGTATTTAATTTCTGGAGAAAATGAAAGGCAAGCAAGTAGAGAAGTTGCAGTAGATTGTTTAAAACTGTTTGTGCTAGACAGAATTAGACAGGAAACAAATGAAGTTTTATGGAGAATCAGTTAATACCCAGTGGTACAAAAGTTGGCTGGCCAAGGGCTCTTCATCCCTCAGAAATATTCCACGCCCCTGTTGGATATGCAGAGCCTGGCCCCAGGGCAGCTCTGACTCCAGAGCAGCTCTGTGGTGTGGGTGGGACATTTGGGCTGGTGGCAGAGGGCAGGAGGGCTCAGAGCATTTCCTGCAGACAGCAGGGACTGCCCCACTCCTGTCTGGGGGGAAATGGGGGAGCTGCTGTCAGCCTGGGACAGCAGGCACAGGAGTCAGGGTGTAAGCCTTTTGTGCTTTATTTATTTACTCATGGACATTTCCCACAGCTGCCTGAGATGCAGGGCGCCCCTGAGGCTGCTCCTGGGTCAGGTCACTGTGCCCAGCCCCAAGGTCACTGCTGTGTACAAAGGCCCAGGTGCTCTTTGCTCTCTGCTCCAGGGAGATCCTCTCACAGCAGGAAGCCTGCCCAGGTGGGTGAGGGATCAGCCTGCCCTTTGCTCAGGGAGCAGCAGGCAGCTTTAGGGATCAGCTGCCACTCTCAGAGGCTGAGAACTACATGCTCTGGGGGGAATTTAAAAAAAAAAGTCTTTGTTAATAGATTATTAGATTAGATTAGATGGGGGAAGTCTAGCAGGGCTGGAAGAAGGAACAGAGAGATGAAAAGAGACAGGAGTTTCCTTGCAGGCTTTTGTCACACAAATTCCTTAAAACTGTGCTTGCTTTTGGAAGGGACAGATGGGCTGTAAAGGCTGGAGGCTGAGTGCCCACAGAGACAGGAGCTGATTTCTGTCACAGTTTCTGCCTTGCTGAGTGCACCTCCAAGGGAGGCTCTCCAGCCAGCAGCTCTTCTTGAGTGAATTCTCTTCTCCGGTTTTCCTACATGGAAATCTAGCCTCAGAGCAAGGAAACCTCCCAGGGGCCTCCTGCTCAGGCCCCAAACACTTCCCTATCTCTGAGAATCTGTCTCTGGTGCAGCTGCTGCATTCATCTCCCCTTGTAAAGGCAGCAGCTCAATCCATCCTTCCTTAAGATCCATGGGATGGAGACCAAACCAGACCTTGGAAAGAAGGGTGATAAAGCACAGGTCTGCCTTCAGCTGATGGCAGGGTGCTGCCTCTCCTGTTGGGATTTTTCTAGGATAGGGAAAGCTCCTCCTTAATGTCTGTTTTCCTTCTGCCTCTTTTTTTGGCACCCTGTAGAGCTGGCCATGGCAACCTGTCCCTAGGCCTTCAGGCAGGTCAGATTTGTTATCAGTGCTTTTGCTGAATGATAATTTGTTTATGATTTCTTGGAAGATTTCACAGTATGAAAAAAAATAGCACAGGCATATTTTAAAGCAAGTGCTAAAGGTTCAATTGATACAAGATCAGATCTACAAATTGTGCGAAGCTTGAATTTGACAAAGCTTTTATTCTAAAATGTTTTAATGAAAACCTACCTGCACCAATATTGTATCATTTCTTTATTTTGAGACCCAGGAGATCATCAGCTGATTTAACCTGGGTTTAGTTCAGATCACCACTTACCTGTCAATTCAATCAACAGGGTCATCCTGTGGGACTTTGCTCTTCAGTGAAACCACAAACCCAGAGGAGTGGGGGAGTCCAGTTCAGGGAACAACATCTGCTGGGACCACTGAACAAAGGGTAAGGAACATGTCTGCTGTTCTGGAGAATAATTATTCCTCTCTCTGCACTTCAGCTAATCATTTGCCATGGTGTTTTTGGGTTTGGGATGTCAGACAGAGATATTTCAGAGGAGGACTCTCTCATGGTGTTTCTGATGGAAAAATCAACACTTTCCCCCTGCTGTTTCTAATGTGCCATCCCTGGCCAAGCATTGTCTGTTCTGCCAAGGGGCTGCCATGGGCTGCTTTCCCAGGTAAGGGGAAGCTGCTTGGAGCCTTCCAAAGGCACTGGTGAGGCAGGAGGGGAGGTCTGATGTCAGTAAGAGCCAGACTGCTGTGATTAGGCTGGATCAGTGTTTACAGCTGGATCAGTGCTTACAGCTGGACTTTTCCAAGGTGCCGGCACAGGCTGACTTTGAGTGAACATTCCACAGCTCTCTGTCCAACAGCGACCCCTGAAAATGCAGAGCAGGAGTTACAGGGGTAGTTTAAGGCCCCTGAGTAAATGGGTACTAACCTGATGAATTAATATTCCCAATCATACATAGCAATCCAGTTCTAATTTTTATTTTTGTTTTTTAAAGTTTCTGACATGGGTTGTATTTACTGCAAAAAGCTTCATTAAAATATATGACCACTCATGGCATGTGAATGAAATCTGAATTAGTACAAGCCATGGAGGTGAGTCAGCAATGTAGATTTATGTCTGTTTTAATGTGGTAAGAAGTACCTTCTGTGAAGACAAAAAAAATTACATATATAGCCATAATTTAAGAAGTGAAGCCCCTTTCAGCAGCACTTGAATATCTTGAAGGATATACACGAGGACTTGTCATAAATGACCTGGTGGATGTAAAACAAAGGTTATTCAGAGTAATTATGAAGGGCAGTCTAATACAGTAGGGCTGTATTGAGTCCATTAATCTCATTTGTGTCATGTCAGAGAAGGATCAGTCAGAGGTGTACATGAGGGGATTGCCCTTTGTTCTGAAAGGGTGGGGCATGCACCAAAACCCCCTGGATGTGTGGGCAGCTCCCCCAGGTCACTGTGTTTTAGTGGATTCCTGTGAACTGAGCTGACTGGCCATGGTCATTTGGTGCTGAGTATCTAAATGTCAGCTACAAATCATTGATGTGTGTAGCCCTTGCTGTGGGTTTCATCCTAAAAGGACTAATAGCAACAATTCCCCAGGAGCCTGTGGGAATCAGGGATTATACTTAATAAGAGATAGGCAATTTTTTAAGGGAATGAGGAAAATATGTCACTCTCTTCATTCCATCCATTCCATCCATCCTTGTTTATTTCCTGCAATGTACAGTGTATTTTCTGTGTTCAGATAAGTTAGTATCAGTATAACAGACAAGCTAAATGAAATGATGCTGTTCTCTGGTCTGCCACTGGAAAACACCATTAAGACTATAATTGATTTCATAATATTTATTTGCTCATCTTAATTCCATGTTTGAAGAGCCTGTAATAGAAAAGTAACTTTTCCAAATGAGGAAATAAGCTTGAGATAATGATATGATAAGATACTTGTACCCCAATGGAAAATTCCTTCTGTTCTACTTCTGAAACTGCAGAGAAAAACTCTGTAAAATGTAATTGTCTTTGTCACTCTGAGAATCTGTATCACCTGCAGAAATGAGTGTCTCTTTTCTCCCTAACCTGTGAAGTTCTTTCCCTTGTTTATCTACAGAAATGTTCTATATTTTATGTCCCACTAGACAATCCAAATATTTCATATTAATGGAGGGATAGGGTATTTTTGGGGGAGGGCAGCCTGCAGGAATCCTACCCCCCTGGCAAACAGGAGCAGTTTATTCCAAGTTCTTGGAAGATAATGAAGAAATGTGCTTCTTATCCTAGATCTTTATTGAAGGATACAAAGCCTGCAAAGAGCTTTTTTAATCTAGTGTTATTCCCATAAAACTCTCCATAAGTCCTGTTTTATAAGCAGAGTTACTGGACAGTGATTTAGCTGAGTTCTTATCAGAATATTAAATGAGTGATGAAATCAGCAGATGTTTTTTACTCAGCTTTCTTCCTCTGTCTGGTGAGTGGCAGCTGCCATGCTAATAAATGCATGGTGACACAGCAAATACCACCACACCTTCCAGCTGCACTTTCATTTCCTTACGAGAGTGTCTCTCATTTTAGCAGCAGAATTTTTATCTTCATTACAAAGAAAAAATTATTAAGTGTATTTTTGAAGTCTCATTTACACATTCTTGAGGAAAGCAGAATCACAGGAAAAATGTTTAGGCGTTCCTGAAGCATCTGATTAATGGCAGGCCTTTTTCTCCTTTAGTTGCACGTGAATCCTGAATTGCTGCCTCAGTCTTTCTGGGGCTGAAAGCTCCCCATTATCCAGGGGACTCTTCCAGCTCTCCGTGCTGGTTGCACAAACGGCACTCGTAGGTCTGTGCTGAGAAGCTGCCTGGATCTGAAAGCAAACAGCACAACAGCCTCAGGACAGAGCCAGAACATCCCTTGGGGCTGCCCAATCCAGCACTGCCTGTGAGAGGAGTACAGTGTTTCCCACATTTTCTGCAGAAACAGGAATTTGTGTGTCAGGTCTCAGTGGGAGGAGCGTTGCTGTGACTCCCAGCACTGGCAGGACTGGAGTGTGCAGTCAGAGCTGAGGGACCCTGCTGCAGCCGGATGGGAATGTGGCTTTGGGTCCTGCTGGGGCACAGTGAGGCGCTGGCAGCGTCACCTTCAGCCCCCTGAAGGTGCCATTTGTGTCATGGAGAAGGCTCACCTGCCTTTGCGTGGGCCCGTGCCAGGTGGTGTCTGTGCTGGGCACAGGGCCAGGAGTGCACTGCAGGGGTGTGCAGGGAAAAGGGCACTTGTGGCAATGAGTGCAATTATCATTAGCAGGCTTTCCCAGGGGATTACTTTGTACTGCTGTCACTGTGGTCCCCAGCAGCCACACACCCTGATCCTGTGCTTGGGGGCTCCTGCTGTACCTGCAGACAGTCTGCACTGGAATAAAGGGACACATCAAGGCTTCAAATGAAGAGATGTGTCTTACACTGGCTAAGGCCTGAGCTACATTTACCCAGTTAAATTAAATTAACACCAGTGTGTTTGTGATCTTTTTGTTCCATACATAGTAAATTACTGAAAACCAGAGTTAAATGTAATTTCTGATCCTTATTCCTGGCTGCATAAATTCATTATTTAGACCTGCTTCCAGTGAAATCATCTGAAGTTTAGTTTCTGCTTTCACTGAGAGCAGGATTGAAAGACTCCATATTGATGTGGGGAGTGAAGGCAGCCACACAAACATGTGTAATAAAGCACGTTGCTCTCATTCATCCTAATAGGCATGATAAAAAAAATTTTCATACAAGCCTACAAGTAATACAAATGAATTAAAGTCATTTAATGGCAAAATATTTTAAAAGTCACAATAATAACTTAAAAATAACTGCTGTGACAAATTTTAATGAGATAATGACAGATTCATTAGCTTTTAAAATGTGCATAATTTAGAGGAATGTTGTGTTAGCATTGAGGTGACATTTCCTATTTTATTCAGATTAAAATTGTGTAAATAGGCCATTTGAAATGCTCCCGTTGTACATTAGAATGAACTATCAAGGAATAAATTCTTCAGCTTCTCAGGAGAGTTATCCTTATTCACACAAGAAGTGCCATTGATTAATGATATTTTTCAAGCATAATCAGATGACATTGGGACAGGTATAAGAATTACTCATGTGAAAAATACCAACTCCATCCTTCTTTGTTGAAGTATTTGCTGATGATGGTTCTTTTCATGCAATTTGCTGTTCCAGTGTTCAGTGCTGCACAGCAGACTTTGGGAAATTCCAGCCATCTCCTACTGGTTTGCTTGAGGAGTCGTGTGGTTTCGTTTTAGTCTCTGGACAAATAATGCTTGTTTTTATGGGCAAAGCCTTTCTGGGACTCCACAGGCAATCCATGGACATCCAAGGGTCTCTGGAGCACAGGCTGGAAAAGAGTGGTTTAACTGCTGCACTGCAGCTGGTTTCAGACCACTTGTGTTCCTTTATCAGCACTGCATAAACCTATTGATGACCTAAATGTGGATGCAGAGCCCTGGCCTTTATTGCTTGTTTTATTCCATATTTCAAATTTTTTCTAGCCATGCTTTCATGCAGCTGTTGCTCTCTGAGCTGCTCTTGCTCACACACAGCATCCTGCTTGCATCATTGTTTGTGTGGCTCATTAAAACACACACATGTTTGAAATGAAAACTCTCCTGAGCATTTCAAACTCATCACCTGGCAGTGTGTTGGACAGGATTCCTGGGACTGATGAGAAGCACTCGGTGAAATATGTCAGCTCCTCATCCTGAAATTTGTAAACAGATAACCCTCATCAACAGGAGAGAGGGAAATGCTTCCTAAAGCAATTTTGTTGCTTTTGTAATAGATCAGATTTGTGCCATGTGGTACATAATTCAAGAGAATATTGGAAGAGTAAAGCTATAGATCCTCTTAAGTGACTTTGTTCTCCATAAGTCTGGGCTGAAGGCTGTCTCATATCCTTCTCTAATGATATCTGCAATACATTCAAATACTTTTGAAAGTTTTTTTGCTCAAGACCAGCTTGCTGCTCTAATCCTATTTGCTCAGCCTTCATAGTTGATCATGAGAAAGAAGGTTCTGCTTTTATTGTTTGCTTTTTTGTCAGATAGACTTATTTCTTAAAAAAAGTAAAGTATTATCAAGAGGAAAGAAGGGATTGTAATAGAATGAAAGTGGCACTGGGGCTCTGTGTGTGAAGCAATATCAAAGTCAAAACACAGAGCCTTGTGTAAGCAGGCCAAAACTTACCTTTCAAGGTGAATTTTTAAAAAACAGGATGGAAAATTTCTGATGAGAGTTGAAATCACTTTTGTCAGCTAAATTAATCTGCCCCTGTGTCCTGTCAATCATTTCATGCTGCAAATAATTGATCAGCGAGAGAAATTTGGGCTGTGATTTAAAGGGAATTAATTCATAATTAAGTTGGCTTACTTTGGATTTTCATCTTTAGGGAGAATAGGCTGCTAAGCATTCCTAATATCTGCCACTTATTGAATATTAGGAAAACCCTTCACAAGAGATTAAGGAACTCCTCAGGTGAGGGAGATGGGAATGAAGTACCTGAATTTAGGACTAATTTAGGGGTCTGGTGTAATCTACAAGGTGAGCTCCCAGTCACCCCAGGAAGTGAACTCCCAGTTATCCCATGAAGTGAGGCAGAGCAGCAAGGGCAGGATCCTGTGTTTGCAAGGGAAGCAGGCAGTTAATCCAGAAACCTTTCCGTGGTGACCTTCCCTCCGCTCTGTTTCTCTGATGCAGCTCCTGTCAGCAATGTCCAGGAAGAACAGTGCAGTCCTGTCTTTGTCACTAATTGTAGGGTCTTGGGGGAGCTTCTTCCTGAGCATTCCTGGAACTGTCTGCATTGTTTCAAAGGGCTGCTTCCTTCTCTCCTGTGCTAATTGTTGTTTATTCTGTCCTGCTCCTGGGTTATTCCCTTGCAGATGGATGTGTTCAGAGTGCTTTAATACAGCGTGGAACATTAGTTCTGAATGTCATTTTCCATTTTATTTTTTATGTTGCCTTAAGAGGTCTTTTTAAACACCCCGAGTGTCTGTTTCTGCCATGGGAACACTGCACAATCAATTGCCTCTGGTGTGTTTTAGGATCAGCGGGATGCTCTTCCTTCCCCGGTGCATTTCAAACCCTGTTTGCTCCTGGTGACTCGCTGTGTTTGACAATGCTCCGTGATGAATTGCATGAGGGGCCCTCAGCAGTCAGGAAAGGAGGCACTGTGGTCAGTGCTCAGATTTATTGCAGAGCTTGTGAAGTCATGGAGTGGGATGAGTTTCTGCCGCTGTGTTTTCAGCCCTTGCAGCTACAGGAAAAAGCCAGGAAATGTGACACAGAAGACTGATGGCAATAGCAAGCATCAGGAAGATTCAAAATACACACCCCTCGTGGTTTTAAGGCAGTCTTGCTGTTCCTTAGGGTCTGGCTTGCAGTTTGTCTGTTTGAGGGTAAGCAGCCTTGCTGAGGGTACAAAAGGAGAAAAGTAAGGAGAAAAAAAGGGGAGGAAGTAGAGAAGAGCCTGCCCTTGAAAATGAGACAGTGAGCTGTGTTATCTTTTTGTGTTGCTCTTCTGGCAAGGTGTTTGTCCTCTTGCCTGGCAACGTTCTTGCCTCTCCCTTGGAGTGGATCTGTTCATTAGTGTCTCCAGACAGAGGTAGTTTAGCTTTTAATTAAAATACAATTTGCAGGTTTTTTCGTGTGTTAATGAGACAGCAAAAATGAATTCGTTGAAAGAGGAACAGCTATCTAGGCCTTACAGCAGTGAAAGTTAGAGCCTCATTAGTAGCTAATTATGCAGCACAGTATATAAATAGAGCTGTTGTGGCATTAGAAACAGCTCCAGTGCCTTACCTAATGACATAAAATGTTTACAGTCTGTTCTGAGTATGGGCTAATGCCTTCCTGAGGTAATTAATGGCATATTTAACAGTGACACAGCTGGAATCACAATTGCTTTGCAGGTACAAGTCGAGGGCAAGGGAATGCATTAAAGTCTTTAAGGAACGGATAATTTGTCTGCTAATAAATATATGAAAACCTTTCAGAAGATGCTGGAGGAGCACAGGATTTATGCAGGAAGTGGGAAAATGTCTGTGTCTGACAAGGACAGGGTGCACTGGCCTTTATTTTCATGTTCTCCAAAAGGGAGCAGTGAGATGCCAGAGCTCCAAACTGGCACTTCCAAAAGGGGAATAAGAAGAAGGTGCTCGGTATTTTGAAAATCCTTATTTTTTGATATAAAAGGGCAATCAAGGCTGATAATACACCCAAGATGGAACAGAAGGGATTTTGTTTCCCTGTGTGGGCCCTTGTAATTAGACACACCCACTCAGAACAGTACCTTAGTAGCAAGTCCAGTTCTGCTTTTAATAAACTGAAGCATCCATAGAATTGTTTTGCTCTGCCTAATAAGATCTCCATATGCAGCTTAACAGCCGATTCTCCCAAGAATGGGGGCAACATCCTGGCCCAGCACACCAGAGGTGAGCTGAGGAATGTTCATGCTAATAAGAGAGGCCTGTAAAATGGTCTGGGCATTAGTCACCGTGATTCCAATTACTGTGGTATTGACCAGCAGCCACAGAGCTGAATCAATTATTCCTTTAAAAATACAAAAGGCTCTTTCCTGCTTCAATTTGTTCAGCAGTTAACAAGTTTAGCATTTTTTTCCTGGGAGATGATGTTGATGTGATGACCAAGTTAGAGACTGATTAATGTTTAGCTGGGGGTGGGTGAGTTGAAATGACTTTGCTGTCAATCCAGGCTTTATCTTGTACTCGTGATGCTCAGTGAAATAACACAGAGCAATGGAAAACATCATTATTGCATGTGTTAATGACTTTATCTAGTGGGAGAGGAGTTACTGACCTGCAGGTTTGTGTTACCTGCAGATAGGAAAACGAGCCACGTGCTAATTGTGGTGGGATTAGTTCAGTTCATTCAGGAAAATAACTCTTTGTTCATAAAGAGGTCTGGGTAGGCCAGTGCTGAAAGCCTGAGCAATCTGTTGCACATGGAGTGGGTGCAGTTAAAAAACCTCAGTGCCACCATTGCTGAGAGCCCACCGAATTGCCCGAGCCCTGATTTACAGGGCCAGCTCTGTGTGTGCGTGAATTATGGCTGCTGATGTCTCAGTCTGAGTTGTTTAATTACCCTGGTCAGTGTGGATTGATCAGATTTGCTGTGTTAAAAGCCTTACATTTCTGCACGAGTATTCTCTGATAGAAATCCATCGGCCTTGTCCACAAAGAGCGCCACCAGGAACATTTGTCTGGATTTAAAATAGTTTATGTTTCATTTTTATAATCAGGAGGGCAAGCAGGGGACTTAGAAACTTTCCAGATTAAAAGATATTTCTTACAGTGCTGCAGATGGTTCCTTTATTGTTAGAACCCTGGGATCTTATTTGGACCTGTATGAACATGATTGGAAAGACACTTATTAGAAAACAGCTATTAAATTAGGGGAATAGCAAGTGCAGAAGAATTAAAGAAATGGGTAAGGGCTTTGTCTGAGTTCTAGGTAACTAGCTGGCTGTATAGCAAAATATCCAGGACAGGAGAATTAAAATGCCCCGTTTTGTGGGAAAGCAGATGAGGGATGGAAATCTCATGTTGTTAAAATAGAACATAAGCTGTAAATGTGCCCAGTGGAGAATTTTTCAACCAGGAGTAGAGAATGCTGTATGGATACAAGTCAAGTGGAAATCAAGGAAGTGAGAGTAGTTAGAAGGGGCCCAGGGGTCCCTCTGTTACTAAGATATCCATAATCCCTCTCAAAAGCTGTACTCAAAACCTCTTCTTGGATAATAACATACAGCTTCAAAGCCAACCCACACAAGCCCTCACGGTGGATCCCAGCAGAGGGACATGTGGAAACAGATGTTCTGTGGCTAAATTAATCCTTGGAATGTTAATTAGCTCATTCTCTTTTTACTGTTTTTTTAAATCTTGTGGTTTAGCTGTTCTCTTTGCCTTGCAAGGTTTCACTGCTGGATCCACTGTTTCCATGGAGTACTTGTACTTCTTTTACTTGCACACAGGAATTAAACTTTAATAGAGCCCAGCAATATGGTCTATGAAACTGTACATAAGTTGTGACATAAAAATTAAGCAGAAGAAAGTGATGGCATATGTTGTCTTTTTATATTTTGTGCCTACCAGCTCAGAGGAGTATCCTCACAATTCCTAATGATGCAGGGGTGAAAATGCTTTATGGTTAGATTTCCTAAAGCCTGGCTTAATTTACACGATCTGAGAATTCCTCTGAAACCATTAGATTTGCTTTACCAAATATGTACAGTTAAACTATTTTACACTATTTAAATATGAGGCTTTAGAAACCCTTTAATATCAGTTTCTGGCAAGGTTTTGATATTTTTCTGCTTTGATTATAAAAGAAATAATTGATGTAATATTGTGGTTATTAATGTAAATTGCTTCATGTATCAAATCAATGATGGAATCATCCAGTGGAAATAAGGTCTGGTAGATGAATCTTGATTAAAGCATTTATGGATCAGAACAGTTTCAGAGACTATAGTGCAGCGGGACAAACTTTGTCTTTATTTTGATAGGTGTTTTTTAATTGAAAATCCTACCTAAATTGTAATTCAGAAACTTGCTTTTTAAATGTACTACATCTTATATTTATTAAGAAAAATATGCTTCTTTTACATGGCTGTGCCAGTACTGAATTAATTCTAGATGAGTCTTTAGTGGAGATGGGGAAATGAGGGTTCTGGGAGCTGCTCTGCAGTTCAGCTTTGCTGTTGCTTGGGAGTTGCTGATGGAGGAACCAAGCTGGGCATTGCTGCGGGAACAGGGCCAGGAATGATCTTTGTTCAGCAGGGCAGGGGCACAGAGCCCTGGCCCAGAGCAGGCCAGTGTCCATTCCCCTGTGTGAGGAGCACCAGAGGTGCAGATAACCCAGCTGAGGGCAGGGCTCCGTGCCTCCATTGCAGAGGAGAGGGAATAAAAACATCTCTGGTCCCCGGCCTGTTGAACAAAAAGATGCAGAATTCAGCAGAAAGAGGCTGGAATTTCCTTCCCAGCCCAGCCCATAGTCAGTACCTTGTCACTCAGGGACTGGCATTGCCTGCAGCTGCCTGGAGCCCACTGGAGCACTGGCTGCTGTTTTCCTGCCTTAAATGTCTGCCTCTTCTGGAAGTGCTGCTGAGTGTTGCTAGTGATTGCCTGAAGACACAAAGCACTGTGGAAAGCGAACATTCATTTAAATTTGCATTCTTTCTTGGAGTTCAGCTCTTGAAATATCGCAGTCCTCTCCCAGTTGGTTCTTCCTGTGCCAATCTCTTGCAGGTCTGCCCTGATCAATTCATTCTCCATCTCTGTTATCTCTTCTGTTTTGACATCTGTGTGCCCACAGCCTGATGCAGCATAAGTGAAGTAGAAAACAGCTCAGGCAGACATGGAAAATCAGATTCTGTTCCTGACATATGGCCAGGAGTGAGCTCAGGTATCACCACGAGCAGCCACAATGAATAGTTCCTGCTCTGTTACTGACACAAACCAACGTGCCCTTGGCTCACACCCAGAGCTCTGAGCAAGGGCTCCTCCCCTTTGGTGATTCAATGGTTTGAATGTCTTTGTACGTGTGTGAAGGGTTTATGCTGCTGTTCCCTTGGGTTATGAATTCATTTCCTGCAGCTGCCATCATATGAAATCTATTGGTGCCTTTTCTAGGTGGGCTTTTAGAGCTTCCATTGGTGTCTTCCCTCACCCCCTTTTCCCCTTGTTCTGTTGTTCAGTCTGTGGAAATGTTTCTCTCTCTGTGGTGCCTTACAGCACTGGGATCATCCGTGCCAGGAGCCCCAGAGGAGAGCAAGGTTTGTCACATGCCACAGACTGAACCTTCTGGCCCCTGGAAAATGCTTTTGCTCCAAAGCAGCACCTTCCATCTCCAGTACAGGGAGCTGTGGCAACACAGGGCTTGGTGACATGCACAGAAAAGACTTCATCTGCTTTGTGAGCTGTATGAAAATATGATGAAATGTGCTGTCCACTAAATGGGAGAGCACTGGGATTCCAGCCAAAGAGTCATAGGATTAATCTCAGGAACATCAAATGTGCTCTTTTAGTGAAATGAATCCTCCCTCTCAAACAATTGCAGCAGGTGGGCAGCTTTGGCTTGTTTCCATCATATCTGCTTAGGCTCCTCTGGCAAACATTTGATTTATTCCTATATACCTAAAATAAATTAGTATATTTACTTCAGCAAATCAATTGGCATGGCATGCTTTCCAGGGAACTGCTTTAACAGGCATATCAGTGACTTCAGCATTTTATCAGGATTCTTGACTTCCATAAGCAAAAAGAGCAAGGGGGAAACTAAGAAATCCAAAAACTGCATCAGGGAGGTAGAAAACTCTGAGATAAAATGGAAGTTAATTTCCTATTAAATGTGACCGGGTATTTAAATTATTAATTGCCATCTATTGTTATTTCAGTCTTGGATGCCCATGGAACATGAGGAATGAGAGCTAGAATGATAAAAGGGTTTGTGAGAGAAATTAGATGGAGGAGATTTCTTGCTTCATTTTTCCACAAAATATGTCTGGGGAAAGTCCATTAATTCAGACAAGACTTTGACCCACTGAGGGAATGGGAATCAGCTTGGAGAATTCAGAAAAATCCAAAGACTTGGCATAAAAAGCTACTTCATAGCTGGTATGACAAAGCTAAAAAGCCAATACCTTGCTGAATCCCATTTCTCAGATTCCAGTTTTAATAAATAGATTTTTAATAGATTTTTTAAATATAAAGCAACAGTACTGCTAATCTAGTCATTACTGGAGTTAGATGAATTAAGATACAATTAATAGTGTTATTTCCTGTAGTGATAAATTACCAGAAGTAGCTTGGTTTTGTCTTTATTACAAGTCTGTCCCTTTTTAGTGAAAAATTGTTCTCCTTGTTTGTTTTCCCTGAAATTGTGGGTTGATGATAGGTAGTATTGATAGTATTTAATGATACTGTCAAGTGCTGCTGCTTCACTTAGAAAGAAGACCTGAAGTAATTCATTCTAATGTGCACTCTGAAGTTTTATTTGTATTTAGCTGTATCCAGGTTATTCCTAAATATGTCAAAATTTCATTTAAACAAGGAATTATAAATGAGGGGGTGTGTTTACTTCTATTCAGTAAATTTCTTGCAAAGACACAAACATGTGTGTGCCAAGTTGGGCAGCAAAAGCATTACCAGGAAGTAGTTCTAGGCCAGCTTTTCCTGCTTCATTTAAATCAGATTCATTTGGTCTGTCTTGCTGGGATGCCTTCCCCAAATAGTGCTTACACTTCCTAAGCTGGGGACAGAAATTCTCTTGTTCTGTGTAAGATTTACTGAAATGTTCTGCCTTCAAACAGGATCTCAGCCTAACCCAGAACAGCAAACTAGAGAAGCAAAGCTGATGGGTTGCATTCACAGGTGACTTACTCTGGGTGTGCAGACACTCCTCTTCTCCATGTACAGAGGGAAAAACAGATGTTCCTGCTCAGCTCAGACCCACGGGAGACCTTTTAACCCATGGCCACCATCCAGCAGCAGGGTAATGCCACCAGCCTCGGGAGGATGGCTGTTTCCTTGTGATTGATTTACCAAAAAGGTCAGCCCCAGACATGACACCTGTTTGCACTGTGGTCCAGCGTTCACCCCACAGTTCTGTAAACTGCTGAAATGTTCAGGGAAAAAAAAATATGAGATGAATTGGCTGTTTCAGTGGGCTTCCAAAAATATTCTGAAATACTGTTGCCATTATGGGCACATAGCATTGCTCTGGGTGAGATTCAGGGAGGAGCTCGGGAAGAGATACCAGGAAGGGAGGAAAGAGCTGTCTGAAAGGAGAGCCATGATGGGACAGGATGTACACGGTCACTGTGCTGGAGAATAAATCCTTCAGGAAGAGAGGGATCCAAAGCGAGTTTATAGCCTGAAATGTGTTAGTTAATATTTATAATGTGCATCCACCTTTCTCTGTGTCTTGGCTGTGCACTGGCTCCTGGCTGGTCTTGTGTCAGGTACAAATAATGATATTAAAGCAGGTGATTAATGTCTGTTTGAGACAATTGGGAGGTTATTTCCAGCTTTGACAGCGCTGCTCTTTGTGCAGCACACGAGCACAGCACATGAGGTACTTTGCTCACAACACAGAGAGGTGTTTTATTGATCTCCTCCCGTTCCACTTCGCTAATTCTGCCAATTTTCAGGCAGGCACAGCACCAGGATAATGGAGTCAGCATCCACTGCAGCTGCCTGGGCAAGCCAGGCCTGGGGAAATCAAAGAAATTGTACAAGTTATGATGAGGGGAAGAAGAAGGGGGGAAATCCCCTCTTCTGAGGTAGTGGGGTTAAAGGGATTTAAAGCTAATTGGAGGCCTGAAAACAGGAGCTGCCATTTAAAAGGGCAAATGTGAATTGTACTCTGAAATGAAAACCCAGATTTTGATGAG
This sequence comes from Melozone crissalis, assembly GCF_028551555.1. Lineage (NCBI taxonomy): Eukaryota > Metazoa > Chordata > Aves > Passeriformes > Passerellidae > Melozone > Melozone crissalis. The sequence continues at coordinate 1,217,861 of NW_026535816.1, forward strand.
AGCTGTATGTTCTAAGCCATATAGATATAGCTATATATCCTTGGAAGTGCTCATTAAACCAACAGATTTTATGCAGTGCAAAAATGAAGAGAGCATTACTGAGTAGAATGGTGAGAAATAAAGGGATTTTGTCTGTATATATTTTCAACACTTCCATCTACTGGAAAAATTATTTCTATATAAAAATGTCACTTATTGGTAAATAATGAAAAAACGTTAATGCCTGAGCTGGCTGGAAACACAAAAAACTGTGATTAATATCTGATTAATTATTAAGTAACAACTTTAGTAATACATTTTCCCTGTAGACACAGTCATAGTTGGTATAACCCATATTAAGATAATTCAGAAAAGCATGTCTGTGTACAAGAAATATATGTATTATCCAAATGGATTCAATTAAACCCATATCAGCAGTCAGTGCCTCAAAAATTAGGAAATAGCTGATATTAGCTGTTCAAGGGCATACTTAATTTATTCCCACTTGGATTCTGGCAATATTAATTTATTCTGTAGCAAATACCCTAAGTGTACAGTAATTTTACACAATGCACAAAAGGGAATGAAACCAATTAAGTGAGCAACAGAATGAAACAAAAGCAACAAGGAACACTTTTCTCAGGAAGTGGCCTCATTCTGGTACCTCATGATCAACTCCTAGATCTTGTATTTCTATTTTTCTTAACAATCCTGTGAAAAGGCAAAAGGAATATTAATTACATTATTAATTAAATCCAGAGTTTGTACTGTATTGTGAAGCACTAAGATAACACTGCCAAGAGAAATAAATCCATTAAATGGGACTCAATAAAATGAACAATAGTGAAATGAAATGCATTCTAATCCGTGATTTCCCTTATTATCATCGCATCATGGAAACCACTTCTGTAAATGTGCCTCACGTGCCTGATGAGCTGACAGCAGAACAGTCTGGGAAGCATTTGTACCTTAGAATAATGTAGGATGTTCAACACCCAATTCAATACTTCCAAGATGAAAATATTCCTCTCCTGTAAATGAGATAAAAATATCAATTAGAAATTTAAGATCTTATTCACGTTAATGAGGAGTAGAACTTGGACATGGATGGTGTGTGCAGATCACAGATTTTCTTTCATGACTGTCAGAACACTTGGCTTTAAGGCAAAACAGGACAAACTTGTCCCTGTTTGCTGAGGCTGACTTGTTGTGCCTTGGTTTTGTTTTCCAAAGGTGCTGCTGCTCTGTGCTGGTTCCCTGTGACCCATTCCTCATGGCTGCTGATATCCATGGGTACCAGATGTGGTTTGTGGCCGGGTGGCTGTGCTGTCCCCAGCTTCTGTGCTTTTGGGTTGGAGGGTTACAATTGGCAGCAGCCTCTGTCAGGAGCACTGCAAATCCCTTTGGTTTCATGTAACTTTTGTCCATTTTGAGAGAGAACATTGGTCAGGTCTTCCCCCACCAGGCTGCCTTAACTGCATTTTTTTATCAATTGCACAGTTCATGGGTTGTAATGGTTTCCAGACAGGTGCAGAGTTTTTTGGTAGGTGTAATCTGCATTTTTTAATATGTTGTGTAAATACTCAATTTACTATTTAGTTAGTAGTGCTAAAGAAGGAGCTTAAATAAAGGTGCTGTTCTAGTATAATTAGCACAGCTGTTTGTGGCTCTGCTTCAGATACCAATGGTGTTTATTTCATGACAAAGATAAGACAAAATGGAGCTGGGATTAGCTTGAGAATTCCAACCCAAGGAACTGCCTCAACAGCAGTTTCTTGGCAGAAGTCAAGCAGGAAGGAGGAATTCTTAAATAAACAAAGCAGCCCATTGCAGCATCCAAAGGTACTTCTTACTTCTTAGGAACAACAGGCCTTCATGCACCTGTATTTATTTTTTTCCCCTTTCTTTTGGTCTGGGAAAAGAAGATTTAGTTTGTGATTGGAACCCCTGGATTGAGTTTTGAAGCTTAACAGATGAGACTCGTCTGTCCGCAACACTGTGCAGATAAAGGCACCTTTCAGCAGCCCAGTTTCAATAATCAGTGCCTGAGCTTCAGAAACAGCTCATTTTATTTATCAGTGCTTCTGTCCCCATCCACATGTGAGTCAGGAGCTGCTCTGGGTGTAGGCCATAAATGAACTGTTGACATGAACTGGATGTGATGTAAATCAGGGCCCTACAAAGCTCGTCAGTGAGCAGGAATCAATAGGAAGGAAACAGTAAAATTTCAGCAATTTTTTGCTCTGATAAATAAATGGATTACTCTGTGCTCTTCTGGGAGGAAGCACAGCATGGGAGTGGAAACCTGGATCTCTGCTTTTCACCTTACTCTGCTGCAACACAGTCACAACACCAGTGACTTACATTTGCCTGACCTTCATCTATAAACACAGCCCTCGTGGTTTTATATCCTTACATCTAATTTCAGTTATGTTCATTGTTTACAGGCATATAAATATATTCTGGAGATACATCCTGTGTATAATGAATAAACAGAAATATTTACAGTTAATAGTTTGGGGATTAGAATAGCTCTGCTTTTTAATCCATATTTCTCTTTCACACTTGTCCAGGTACCTGAATTTTTCACCATTCCAGTCGATGCAACAAGGCCTTGTGTCTTGGAGAAAAGAGCCAATTGTTTCTGTTTGGGAAAGCTGCCAAAGGAGCACAGCTCCTTGCCCCCAAGGCCAGGATGATCACCCCTGTCAGTGACCCAGGGCTCAGACACACTCTGGTACCAGGTACGAGGATGTCACCTCCTGTTGCCACCATCCCTGTGGTTTTCCCCTCTGTGACCCCATCCCAGAGTGCAGGGTGCACCTCTGCTGCAGCTGAACAGCCACACTTGGTGAACACATTTAGCAAGGCTGTGGGCCTGCTGTGACCCTCCAGCCACAGACTGGGATTTAGAAACAATTCTCCAGCAGCACCAGGCTGTGCCTGAGGATCCAGCAGTGCTGAAACCTTTCCTGGCACTGGGAAAAGAGAAAACTTGTTTGCCATGTTCAAGTAACAGCTGAAAGAACCTGCATTTTGTCAAGGCTTATTTTCTTCCTCTGTCGGCCCTTCCCTTTTCTATCTACCTGTTTTGGGGTTTTTTCATTTTGAATTAAAGTTCTGATTGTTATGGAGTGTTCTGAAAGGCTCTGGAGAAAATACATGTGTTGATTAAAGTTAAGGAAACTTTTGAAAATAAATGTTTTGCAAGTAGAAGTGGCGTTTTGGTCAGTGTTTAAAGACATGCAGAAAGAAAAAAAAAAGACAATAAAACAATCCCAAAATACAAAGACATTGTTTTAAGGGCAAGTTTGATCTCTGTAAGAAAATTCTCCAGAATTAGTAATTTGATTTGAAAACAAGGAAAACCAGACCTTCTGTTTAGAATAATTATAAAAAAGGTGGTTGAATATACATTTAAAGAACTGTTCCATAATACTTTGAAGATATTAAGACTTTTAAAAGTCATTTATTGACATTTTTTTTTCAGGACCTGACCTAAAGTTAATTACAGTCAAAGGTGGAACTGCAGCAGTTGATAAAATATACTAATCTACCAACTTCAGTTAACATGAGTATTGGAAGGAAAGAAGATTTCGGACAGAAAAAAAAGGACTAAAGTGCAGCTAAGAAGAAATTTTGGAACTTTGAGGTTCAGAAATGCCTGCATACCAGTACTTTATTATTGCCAGCAACACTGGCACAGCTTAGGGGTGTGAGCCCCTTTTTAAATGCATATTCCCTTCACAATGGATCTGAAAGCCTGTCAGGAAAATCAACCCTTTTAGCAGCATTTACATCTGTACTCAGCCTGCAGTGTTGCTGGATCTCTGTGGGACTTAAACGTATCCTGAAATGCTGCCCTTAGAGACTTTTCCTGAGAAACTCATTTTCTGAAACACAGCCTCTAAGTGCATGGAAAACCAGCAAAGCGTCTTTGTCTTCCTATTTCCTGAACTTCAGCTCAATTATAAAAACACTAATTTTTCAAAGTTCTTCCAAAGGAGCTCTTTTCTTGTCACCATGTGTCACTCTGTCAGTCATACTTCAAGCCATGGATTTGAAAACTGACCTGCAGAAGCAGCTACCTTTGTCAGAAATTTAACTTGACAGCTTCTCTGGGGGACTTTCAATTAGGATTTTTTTTTTAAGAAAAAAAAAACACTAAAAGTGTCAGTCCAAATGCAGTGAGCAAATGCTGGTATATGGGAGGCCTACACATACTGCCTTCTACTTCAGGATGATCAGGAACATAAATGCCAAGCTTTGGAGAAAAACAAATTTTAAAAACTTGTTTCAGGGACACAGAAAGAGCAGTTTCTGCTGTTTGAGGGGCTGGGTGGCTCTGAGTCCTGATGGGCGTCGCTGAGGGCTCAGCCCAGCCGGCAGAGAGGTGGCTCTGTGACACTGCTCAGAATCCCGTGTTTTCCACTTCAAACTTGGGAGTCTTGATGAAGGAAGTTGAAAAACCCCAGCAAATTTCAGTGCTGCTTGCTGAAAGCTTGGATTCTAAGGCGGTGGGAGCTGCTGTGGCTGGAAAGAGCCGAGCCCTGGGCCCGGCTCGGAGCCGCCTCAGCCTCGAGGGCAAAAGCCCCTCCCGGTGTCCGTGTGAAAACGGGAGCGAGGGGTGGGAGCTGCCGTCCCTGGCCGCTCTGCTCCCGGGCTGCCTCCCTGGAAACCTCATTGCTGTGGATGTGGGGGATCCCAGGATCCTGTGGAAGCCCTGGCTGCCCTTCAGACCGCCCCGAGCCCGTCCGGCCCTGCCTCGGGATCGCTGCCATCACCGCAGCCCCGTCAGCTGCGGTCAGTGTTACAGCCCCGCTCCAGAGCGGGAATTTCCTCGTCAAGCGTGGAGAAAAAATATACGTAATTGAGTTTATAGCTGGAAAAGTGGTAAAACAGCCCTTGAAGAAGTCATTAAATGTGGATGGACTCAATGATTTCTGCCTGAATCATCAGCAAGCTTTAAAGACACGCAGTGTGTGCGTGAGGGGAAGGCAGGAGCCCCGGCCGAGGACTGTTCCTGAAATCCCACTGAGTTTGTAGATTCTGTGACTTTATTTGTATCTGTCACCGAAACGTGACTGGAAAACTGATAGAAATGCTTTGGATAGACCCAAGGGGTGAAGGTGCTAAGGACAATGATATCCCGCACCAGCGTTCCTCATCCTCTGCCTTCTGCTGGAGCCGGGACTGTGGTACCGTGACCGGGTGTGTGCTGCGTTTTTTAAAGGTACTTTGTTTTTATAGTGTTAATTATAGATGGACAACAGCTGAGAAAGGAAGCAATTGTAAATACGCTCAAACTTCAAAAGTTTATTGGAATTTTTCTGGTCTGTAATAGTTCTGATGGGTTTGTGTGATCTACATGATAACTATTTTTCAGTAAGAGAAAAGCTTTTATGAAAGTGTTTCAATATTATGTCTCCATTTGGTGTGGGAGGGTTTGAGGGAGGCTGAGGGCGATGGTAACTTGCAGCCTTCAGGTGCTCTCAGCAGCTTATCCTTTAAGCGCAAGGTTTTTGTCTAATTCATGGAATGTGAACTTCAGGTAGCTAGAAAATGTCTTAGGCTTTAATTGCTACATTGTCTCCCATCCCTTAATCTCCAGCAAACAGCCAGTGTAAACTACAATTTAAACAAGGCTGACTGAGAAACAGCGTTCCCCTTTCAAAAATATCAAGAGATCTTTTTTCTTCCCCCTAGAATTGATGTTAATGTTTAAACCAAGTGTTTCCAGATAGCACTTATACTTTGAGAAGGGAAGATTTTAAATTAAGCTTTATTGTGTAAATGCTTGCTCTGCCCTTAGTATGTCGCTGTTGTGCACACAGTGGTCCCTGCTGAGAGCCAGTGGTTGGGATCCACCATCTCTCCTGGCAAGGCTGAGAGTCACAGGCTGGAACAACATGGAATCATTATGGAAATGATTGGCATTTAGGAGCTGTTCTGAGAACATGATTAGAAGGTAGAAGAAAGGAGAGGTCATTTTTCCCTAAAGAACTTATACTTGCAGAGTGAAATCTTACCCTTTGGGATTGAAGGTTGTATGCAGTGGGTGTGTATGGTGTGTTAGCACTAGTGCCAGCTAATAGTTGGCAAAAAGAGGTGAGCACGGGTAAGAAGTTGTATTTAAAATTAACTGGAAACCTGCCAAAGAATCCAACCATGAGGGAGGGCTTCGGCAAGGAGGAAAGCACCTGATTCGTGACTCTGCACATCTCTCAGGTAAGAAATTCAATGTTTTTGTGTCCTCAGGAGCACCTTTGTGGGCTTTTTAATACAGTTGAAAGGAAAATAACTAGCAAAAATATTTGGTTTTATTTTCTTTTGCGGCTGCATTTCTTGACTTTGTGTTACATATCTTTGTAAAAGAGATATTTAGAGGTATTCAGCTAAGTGATGCTTTTCTGTTTGTCTGTGAAACTGTGAAAAATGTGGAGCAGCAGAGCTGGGATTCCTGAGTTACAGAATGCCAGTTTCACTTGTTGGTACAGAGAACTTTGTGGCATTTCCTTGGAATGAGGGCAGAGGAGAAGCTGGGCCGCAGCTGTGGGCGTGGGCACAGAGCCCCCAGTGGGGCTGGGGCTGTGCAGGCACCCCCGAGGGATGCTCACAGAGCCCCCAGTGGGTCCGGGCTCCCCACGGGGCTCCCCCACACCCCAGGGATGCTCACAGAGCCCCCAGTGGGTCCGGGCTCCCCACGGGGCTCCCCCACACCCCACGGATGCTCACAGAGCCCCCAGTGGGTCCGGGCTCCCCACGGGGCTCCCCCACACCCCAGGGATGCTCACAGAGCCCCCAGTGGGTCCGGGCTCCCCACGGGGCTCCCCCACACCCCAGGGATGCTCACAGAGCCCCCAGTGGGTCCGGGCTCCCCACGGGGCTCCCCCACACCCCAGGGATGCTCACAGAGCCCCCAGTGGGTCCGGGCTCCCCACGGGGCTCCCCCACACCCCAGGGATGCTCACAGAGCCCCCAGTGGGTCCGGGCTCCCCACGGGGCTCCCCCACACCCCAGGGATGCTCACAGAGCCCCCAGTGGGTCCGGGCTCCCCACGGGGCTCCCCCACACCCCAGGGATGCTCACAGAGCCCCCAGTGGGTCCGGGCTCCCCACGGGGCTCCCCCACACCCCAGGGATGCTCACAGAGCCCCCAGTGGGTCCGGGCTCCCCACGGGGCTCCCCCACACCCCAGGGATGCTCACAGAGTGGTGCAGGCACTTGGAAGCATTTCAGCATTTCCATGTTTACTTAGACTCATGCCTAATCAGTTGAGTTGCTGTAAATTTCTCTTGAGGGAGTAAATTACTGAAAAACATCCCTTCTCAAATATTGTGTTTAGTGAGGGAAAGCAGCACATCTTAGAAGAACTGCAGTAAGCCAGGAAAAAATGGCACGTTCCCATGTAAAGGATCACAGCCTTTGGTTTCCAACAGCAAAGTGGTTTTATGAGGGGAGAAAGGGAGCAGAGCTCTCGAGTAAGTTTCTGTGCTTTGGTGGTACAGGAGCTGTTCCTTGGCTGGCAGCAGCGGTGGGACACAGGAGAAGGGAACTGTTTGTGGGAGAGCTGAGTTTCTCTCTCACTTCTGTGTGTTGCACTTGGTGGCTGTGTCTGAGTTACATGAACAGATTTTTTTCAAGCTAAACAAACAAACCAACCTGAGAGTTCTCCATCACCTGGGCTGGGCAGCAGATGGGCAGTCGTTGTTGGAGCCTTCGGTTGCATTTTCCCTGTAATGAGCTTCTAATTGCTTGTCCAGAGCTGGTGCTAATCTATTTACACATATAATTCATTCTAGTTTTAAAATAATCACACAACCTTTTTAGGTTGTTTGTTCTTTTTTTTTAATTTGTGGAACATCAGACTGTCATGCTGGTGAACAGCTGCTGTGTTTATTCATGGACTACATTATGAGTCCATTCTGGATGTGTCCATGGAAGGACATGTGATAGCTAATTGTTTCTCAGGTTAAAGGAAATAATGAATATCAATTGCAGCTACTTCAGCATGGCAGGAGAACGTCAGGAGTACCTCCCAGGCTTATGCTGGCTACCCATCATTTTGATTCTGTTTTCTGAGTTAGGAAATGGGACCCCACTGATGTGGCACATGATGTTCAACTTCCTGAAATTGAATTTGGAGAGGGAAACAGGGCTCACCGGTTTTGTAGGACACCTGGCAGACCGGTGGGAGTGGGTGAAATGTTGGTGTTTGCCATGAGAGAGCCCTGCTGTGCTGAGGGCCCAAAGAAGAGCTGTGCAGGCCTGAGAGTGGTGCCTGGTGCTGGCACAGCCTCAGTGACACCGAGCCATGGGACAGGGCAGCTGCGTGTCCCTGATCCCAGGAGCACAGCCTGGTGTGTGTGTCCCTGATCCCAGGAGCACAGCCTGGTGTCCCTGATCCCAGGAGCACAGCCTGGTGTGTGTGTCCCTGATCCCAGGAGCACAGCCTGGTGTGTGTGTCCCTGATCCCAGGAGCACAGCCTGGTGTCCCTGATCCCAGGAGCACAGCCTGGTGTGTGTGTCCCTGATCCCAGGAGCACAGCCTGGTGTCCCTGATCCCAGGAGCACAGCCTGGTGTGTGTGTCCCTGATCCCAGGAGCACAGCCTGGTGTGTGTGTCCCTGATCCCAGGAGCACAACTTGGTGTGTGTGTCCCTGATCCCAGGAGCACAGCCTGGTGTGTGTGTCCCTGATCCCAGGAGCACAGCCTGGTGTGTGTGTCCCTGATCCCAGGAGCACAGCCTGGTGTGTGTGTCCCTGATCCCAGGAGCACAGCCTGGTGTGTGTGTCCCTGATCCCAGGAGCACAACTTGGTGTGTGTGTCCCTGATCCCAGGAGCACAGCCTGGTGTGTGTGTCCCTGATCCCAGGAGCACAGCCTGGTGTGCGTGTCCCTGATCCCAGGAGCACAGCCTGGTGTCCCTGATCCCAGGAGCACAGCCTGGTGTGTGTGTCCCTGATCCCAGGAGCACAGCCTGGTGTGTGTGTCCCTGATCCCAGGAGCACAGCCTGGTGTGTGTGTCCCTGATCCCAGGAGCACAGCCTGGTGTGCGTGTCCCTGATCCCAGGAGCACAGCCTGGTGTGTGTGTCCCTGATCCCAGGAGCACAGCCTGGTGTCCCTGATCCCAGGAGCACAGCCTGGTGTGTGTGTCCCTGATCCCAGGAGCACAGCCTGGGGGGCTGCTCGGGGCTGGCTCTGAGCTGCCCTTACAGAGCAGCGCTTGTGAGGGACAGAGGGGCAGAGCAGACTCAGTGTGCTGCTGACAGTCCATCTGCACACACACACAGCCCTACAAGGGTGTCATCTAGGTTTAAAATAGCCCAGTCTGTCTCTCTGCATGTTTCCTGTGCTGTTAAATAAGTTTAAAGTGTGATTGATGATCTCCAGATCCAAACCTGGGTTTCTAAACCCTCCAGCTGCATCTGCAGCCCTGTGGTGAGAGCCCCTGTCATCACATGCCAGATCTTTCCAAGGCAGCTCACACATTTCCAGAGCTCTCCTTAGCAGTTAAATGGCTTTGTCACTGTTCTAAGGAATGTCACTCCTTTGGTTAATGACGGCATTGGGGCAGTGTTTCAGCTGGGCTTAGCAGGCAGTGCTAGTATGGTTTTGGATTCTCAGTTTTAAATTTTCTTCCTCTCTTTCTTTTTAATTGAAAGCCTGAGTTGAAGATAGAACATAGAATGTGCAGGTTTTCCATCACTGCTGAGCATTTGAACATTTCTTTGCCTTCCCTGCAGTGGCCTTTTCACATTAAAGGAACACATTAAAGAGGTGTAGAACATTAATGTGAGGTGCCGGTGGAAGCTTGACAACTGTCAGCTTTGCCTGTGTGCATTTACCTCATCCTCTGTGTTATTTATTCATCTGAAACTCTTTTGCAAATGAGGCAGATGAGAGGGAACCTGAGGTAAATGAAGCCTGTTTAGGGCAGTGGAGATGAGAAGGAGCTGGAACAGCAGCAGGAGCAGAGCACCTGGGTGTTGGTGGCTGCTGCCTTACCTGAGGTGTTCCCCTGAAAAACAGGGCTTGAATTATTCAGGAGTTACCAGCATCTCCAGCCCCAAAGCATCTTTATTCTTCTGAATGTCTACTTAATAACTATTTTATAGTTTAAACTCTGAGTCTTCAAATGATGAAAGGTGGCAAAAGGAGCAGACAGTTAAGAAAGTGAGCAAAGAAGCCTCTGTCTAAAGAGAAGGAAAGGTGAATCCAGTCTGTGCATTCAGGCACCAGCCCCACACAGAGAGAACAGAAAATGCAGCCCAGTCCTTGTGCTGTGTCCTGGTACCACGTACCTGGGGACGGATGGTGACAAGGCATTCCTGCAGATCCTTGCAGGCTGAGTTAAACCCCAGAGTGAAACTGTGGGAGTTTCAGATCTGCTCATCCCCTGGCTGTTTGAATTGGGTTTCACCTGGCCCAGCTCAAGGCAGGGGAATTGTTTGGGGAGTCTGTGTTCTCCAGCTGCTGCTGGGAGTGGAGCTGGTGCGCTGCCACTGCTGATGGATGTTGCATGAAGGATGGGAGCTGACCTCTGGCTGCAAAGCTTTGTGCTGTACAGGGCTCTCACCTCTGTAATTTGCATTCCCCTTGCTCAGTTTTATCCCTGCTAGGGGTAATAAATGGCCTGGGGAGCCTGGGCAGAGTTGTGTTAATCACAACAATCATAACAGAAACAAAAGGGTTCTGGCTGGAGAAATCAACATTAAGTCCATCAAGCTGGATTTCTTTTTAAATGGTTGGTTAGCTAAGCCAATTAAGAGCTCCTCCACTTATTATTTTGCTGGTTCATTTATTTGGGCAGCAGGATTTCAGGCACTGTGCCATACAAGCAATGTCAGTTTGATTTGGTCCCATCTTTTCTGTCCCCTCCTACCACATCAGGACCCCGCTGCTCTTCACAGCTCTGCGTTGTCTCAGGAATTCATTTGCAAGCTGGAGATAATCAGCATCTCCTGACTCTCTAGGGCTGGTTTGATTATTGATTGCTGAAATCAGCCTGAATATTGCACAGTCACAAACCCCCCAACATAAATCAGCTCTTTTAATGCTTGGGGGTTTAATGCTGCAGTCAGAGATCTGTGAGACAAGGGAAAGATGTGGATTCCAGTTGTCACTTCAGTTAATACTTGACTTTGTTGTACAGCAGGAAATGCTGGCGCATCTCTTTGAGCTGGGTTATCAGAGACCGCGTTCCTGCCGTGCTGTGCCCTCTCCCAGCGCTGAGGGTGAGGAGGGAGGGTTTGTGTGCAGGGGCTGCTCACAGGGGCAGCCCTGGCTGTCTGCACACGTGAGCAGGAGAGTGCAGGAGCCGAGTCTGGCTGGCAAAGGCTGTTTCTGGGAGCTGGCACTCGTGGGACAGGGCAGCTTTTGAGGGTCTGATCGAGGGAATTATGTGCTGACATTCACTGTGTCCTCCTTGGAGCTCAGCAGCTCACTGGACTGGATGAATTTTGAGTATCTTGTTCAGAAGGGAATTGTTACTGCATTTCAGTTCTAGAGATGCCAGAATTCTTCAGGTAGTTCAATATGGGGAAAATGTATTTTGTCATAAGCTTTATTTGTTTTGCTGTTATCACCAGCTCACATCTCTTTAACTGCTTTTTGCAGTATGGACAGAAATTCAGATATTCAAAGCGTGCATCACCATTGCTGCTGTCTTGGGATGCATGAAGACTCCTGCTGTCCTTGTAGCACATTTCTGTAACTCACACGTTTTTATGAAATTTCAGATGAGACCTTTTTTCAAAAAGACTTCTGTCTCTGTTATTGTGTAATAAATATATGTGGAGAGCTAAATCTGCTTTTGTTCAGTTGAAGGGTTACTGCATTCAGTGGCCATAATTTAGTTTCTGAATGGCCTGAAGATTTTCTGGCACGGCTCTGAAGAAGCCACTTCAGAGAGCAAAAAGGCTTTTCCTGTCCTCTTGTGCTGTGATGGCACTGATGTGGCTTTGGGTTTGGCATTAGTCCTGTGGTTCTCTTTCTGGTTGGAACTGCCACAGAGGGCTTGAGACTTTCAGAATACCTCAGGTATTGGTTAGTCATTGCAGAGTCTTAGTTTTGTGGGCCTTTTGCTTTCAACACTAAATGTCAATTTTTGTTTTTCTTTTTTTAAAATCTGATGGTATTTTGGTTAGATAGATAGCTGAAAGGATGGAGGTTTAGAGATTTATGTGTCAGAATGTAAAGAAATGGGTCAGGCGATGCTCAAGTGGGGCTTGCAGCAGCAGAGCTGGAAGTGGCAGCAGCACGAGCTGAGCAGCCACCATGCCCTGACTGGAGGACTCATTTTTCAGGCCTCCTGATCAGGCTGGTGGAAATGCACCCCCAGAACTGTTTGCTCTGTGGTTTCAGGGGTTATTGGAGTTTCAGATAAGAGCAGTGCAAATCTGTGTAATGTTATCCTGAAGTGCAGATCAGTGCCTGCCGGGAAATTGGCAGACTCCCCTGGTGCTGCAGAACAAATCAAGGCACCACTGTTCGTGTTCTTGCCTTTCCAAGAGTGTCACTCATCCTTCATCAGCAATTCCAGGATGCGAGGGAGATGCCATTGCAGTGATTGCATTGCCTTTGTCATTTGTGTGTGCATTAACCACGTTCATCAGTCAGTTTGCTCACAGGAGCAGCCTGGGGACTTCCCTTTGCAAGGTGCATTCATAGTGAAACCCGAGAGGTTCTGTTTCCTTTTGTTTATTAACTCCTCCCTGCACCGTGTCCTTCTTGTGGCAGTGTGCATTCCCTCCCAAGCCCTGCAGAGCACAGAGGTAAATACTTGAGGACATCACCTGTTTTTCAGCTGCCCACACAGCGTTCATGTATCTTAGCTAAAGCTAGACCCGATTCTGAAACCTCTTCCATGGGGTTTCATGAACATGAAACATGAGCCTAACAATTGCTAATGGCTCCCCTCACTGTGCAGTTTCTGCGCCCTGAAGGTGAGGGGTAGGAAATGCCCTCCCCTGCCCTCTGCCCAAGGTGCTGTGCCCAGGGCAGCTGGGAGATGAAATGCACTGAGGACGCGCTGGGCGCTGTCGGTTCGGGTCAGTGCAGGGCTGAAACTGCAGGAGAGAAAGGAGAGGTGTCCCAGATATTTGATATGTGCCCTCTGTGTACAGTTTCATGTCCTTTGAGCGCTCCAGAAATCAGAACTCAGGAGTTCAGGAAGTTCCAGCTCTCTGCTTGATTTTTATCCCCATTCTCTAGCAAGTGACAACGAACTGAAGTATTATTCCAATAATCTTCTTGTTTATTGTTGTTCAGAAAAGGGCTTCTGGCTAAATGTTCGTTACCATTTTTTTCACATCCCAGCCAATACAGATCATGGCTTTATGGGTGCACTTTAAAAATGTCCCATTTAAAACTTTCTGAAGGCTATTCAAAAAGTTACTGTATACACTCTGTATGCAAAAATGCGAATCTCCTCTTGTTTTTTTTCATTTGAAGGAGAATGGCAAAATGATGAGTTGTGAGGAGTGGCATTTCCCCGTGCTGCCATCTCTTTGTAGTGCCCTGAAAGGCTGCCCTGCCCACATCCATTCCTCTTTTCTCTGGGGCCAGTTCTGCCGTTTGCATCCAGGTCAGTCCCGTACCGAGCCCGTGGATGATGGCAGCGGCGCAGGGCAGATATCGATCACACCAGTGTGACGAGGGCTCTTTGTTCAGCGCGGCCCAGGCTGGCACGGCCCTGCCCTGGGGACCATTAATGCTCACGGGGAGTTCGTGTCCCTCAGCAGCGCTTCAGGCACGGCGTGCTCGGCTCTCGGCGATGGGCTTGGACGGGCAGCACGGCAGCCTGAGGCGTGGGATGTTTATTTCTGTGTGTGCCACCTTTTAAAAAGCATTTTTAATAGCCACCGCTTGTTCGATATGCTGTGAAATTCCGACTGAAAGGCGCTTAGAGCTGGGCTTGCCCAAACAAAACCAGACCAGAAGCCCCCCGTGGCTGTGGCCGAGCCGATGATCGGCCCCTGCAGCCGGGGCTCGGGGCTGGGGCGGGGCAGCCGCAGCGCCCTCACGGCTGTGCCGGCCGTGCCGCCCGCAGTGCCCGTGGCACGGAGCGCCGTGTGGGGCTGGCACGGAGGGCTGGGGCCGGGCTCGGCGCTGTGCGCAGCGAGGAGGAGGAGGAAGGTGCCTTCCTCCCGGTCCCGTTTGCTGGGAGCAGTGACTGTCACCTCCGGGCTGTGCACACGGCTGGTGCTGAAGGAGCTTCACATTTGTGATGTTCGCCTTTCCCCTCTCCTCTGCTGTGCCAGGGCTGCTCAAACAGGACTTTGGCTTAGTTGGAGCCTCTAACAGTTACCGAGGTGCGAGTACCATTAGCCAGTAAATTTTGGTTTATTTTAAAGGAATTCAGCAATGCCCCTCAGTATTTCAGCTAATGGCATTATGTGCCTGGATTCCTCGGTGTCCTCTCAGAATTCTTCCCCTGCAGCTGAGCACTGCACACAAAGCTGTCCCTAATGAAACCCCATCATTGTGGGTAGCTGCTGCTCTGGGAGAGGAAAGCTTTCCCTGTGGAAAAGCAAGCAGCCCAGTTCTGCACAGAGAGCACAGTTCCTCCAAACTTGTCCTGTGCAATGTCAGAGCACAAGCTTTAATGAATGTGGTGGAACCGTGGTGCAGGTGTTCATTCTAAAGAAATGAACATGGAAACAATTTATTTTTGATTATTCAGTTTATTAGCACACAGTTCCCTGTGCAGCCAAGCCTAAAATAAAGCGGGTTTGGGGCTTTTATCCATGGCTTAGTGAGGGCTCTTTGAGTTGCCATTCAGCTCAGCAATGTTCCCGAAATGCCTCAGTTCCAATTTCACTCTGTATTCCCATTCACAGGGCTTCCCCTCCCTCCCCCTGCCCTGTACTCTCTGGAGATCCTAAACAACCTACACAAATTCCATTTTATTGCCCAGGGAATGGTGTTATTTGAGGATTCAGATTGTTTAGGTGCATCCCAAGTAGGATATTTGGCAAGTGCTGGAACTCTGAAATTGTAGGGAGAGGAAAGGCAGGGCCCTTGCTGCTTCTGTTCCAGACTGAAGCTGAAATTCTGATGGCTTCTGACTTTGCTGACACTTCTCTGGGATTAGATTGGTACGAGCAGCCCAAACTGAAACCCAGTTCCAGGTTAGAGAGACGTGTAGGATCTCTGCTGCTCCGTCTCAAATAAAGGATGTGGTTAAACACTGTGGCACGTGCCTTCATGGCAAATGCAGCAAAACCGCTTTCTGTGGCACCAAGTATAAAACCTGGAGATTGATGTGACAGCTGGGCTGGGCTTTTTAATCAGCTGGGACAACTCAGAACTGTCTTAGTGACAGGGTTATTTTTTTCCTATTTGTGTGTGTGTTTCAAACCAAGTCATGAGTAATGTTACCAAGTCTGTTAGCAACACTTAACTCCCACTTGTTTGCTTTTAAGAGTTTTTGGATTTAAGATTTCTGGGCAGAAAAACTCACTGGGAATCCCAAGTTGCTGCTGATGGTCAGGATTTTGTAATGCCAATTTGCGATGTGTGTGTGGATATCACGTGTAAGGAACTGCTCCTTTGAGGTTCCTGCAGGCAGCCCTGCCTGGGCCAGGGCTGGTGTGGAGCAGCCAGCCCTGCTGAAATCAGTGATCCTCACACTGCACAGCTGGTTTTCCGTAGGGAAAGGCCCTTTGTGTTTGCCTGAGGTCCTGGCTCCCTTTCCCCACGGCTGGCAGGGTATTCCAGTGCTGTTCAGTAAATGTTAACTGTCACAAATAATTCATATCAGCACGCTGGAGAGCACCTGGGGGAAAGGGAGCTCTGAAATAGAAGGGAATGATTCTGTAACGTGGTAGGGAAAGGCCTCCCCTGGACAATGAGCAATTTCTGTGCAGCATCCGTGGGTCATTGTTCCCTTTAGAAAAGAGAAGATTCCCGTGTCTTTGAGGTGACTCAGGTGGCCTTTGTGGTTTTTAATACAGCAGGTAAACCTTGTAGGAGAGCTCACTGTTTACTGGGCCCTGTGTCCGGGGGCATTTGGGCAGGCGGTGCTGTTGGATTTCTCTTTAGAGGCGTGGGCACGTGTGGAGTTTGGGAAAGGGAGGAAAAGCAGCGAGAGCTCCTGTGGGTGCATCCCCACTGGAGTCAGTCCCCGCTGCCCGTCCCAGCTCATGCCCAGGAAAATCCCCCGGCTGCTGAATTTCTCTGGAGCAACAGGGACACCGCGCGGTCACTTTTACTCGAGTTCCACGTGGAAATGTTTGTGCCGCCCCTCCGCCTCTGCCTGTGCGGAGAGCAGCAGTTGGAATGCGGGCGGCATCCTTGGCCGTGTGCTCAGCACATCCCAGACCTGGCAGCACGAGAACTGATGGATGGCAGAGCTGCTCACGAGCCAGGGTGCCAAGGGCTGCGCGGAAATCCAGTTAGCAGGATGATATTATTGGGAAATAGGGTTTTAATTGGCAGCTGATTGGTAATTGGGTATTGCACACATTTCATTAGGAAGGCACAGAGGAAGCTTGGTTGTGCACGGATGACAGAAGGCTGAGGCGCTTGGTTCCATGCAGGAGTTTAGGGATGGCAGTGTCCTTGTTTTAATTTGGGAGAATGCAATTAATTAATGTGCTTCAGGTCTCCGTTCCCACCATGGCAACCTCCCCCTTTACATTTTGGTTTCCATCTCTGAGCACAGCTTTTGCTGCCGTGTTTGCCAGTTTGCTTGCAAGACTTTATTGCATTCAGACCTATTTTTTTTTTCTTGGCATACTGAATTTGTTGCTCCAGAGGATTTTTCATTCCAGCTGGGCTCCAGTTATTCTCACATTCCCTCAGGCTCCACTCTGAGTCCTGCTGTGATCCGCATTTGTAGCTTTTCAATGAGTAAACATCAGAGCTCCTCTGGCTCTGTGCTGGCACATCCTCTCCATGGCACTCAGCTCCTGCTGGACCTTGGAAAAAGCTGGATGCTTTGCATTATGTTTTGTATGACATTCAGTTATGGAGATCCTCACATTT
The DNA here is from genome assembly GCF_028551555.1 of Melozone crissalis. Classification (NCBI taxonomy): domain Eukaryota; kingdom Metazoa; phylum Chordata; class Aves; order Passeriformes; family Passerellidae; genus Melozone; species Melozone crissalis. Next base: position 1,234,831 of record NW_026535816.1, read on the forward strand.
AAAAAAACATGGAACTGGGAGAAGAGTGATCTGCTATTAATTAGCTGTCTGATGCCCTGGACTCATGTGGATAATAATGGTTCCCTTTGGCTATGGTTTTAGTAATGTATAGGAAAACATGCCATTAGAGATATTAAAAATTCATTTCTGAATTTATACTGGCAGCTTGAAAAGTGCCACTCTTTTAACAGAGCACTTTTAAATAAAAGCTCCAGATTTGAAGTACTTAGTTCCAGCAAACCTGAAGTGAACATCTTTGTGTGAGCACAGACTTTGCACACGAGCCCTGCAATGTCTGCTTAAAGGAGCTTTGAGATCTCTGTTCCTGAACATCTGTGGGGATGGATGAGGTGTCTCAAGATGAAGCTCCCAGGCTGATGGGTCAGGTCCTTTCCCCCTGTTTCTTCCTGGCCCACAAAGCCATGCCCAGACATTTCTGCACATCCAGGCAAACTTCTTCAGTGGCTTTTTGGAAATGAATGTCAGTGGCACACTGACATCTGCTCCTCCTCTCTCCTTCCTTGTCTCCCTGCACCATCCTCGTGTTCAATCCAGCCCCTGCCTTGCCATAAATGCAGTGCATTGGTGGATTTAGGGCTGTCCTGCATCTTCTGCCTGGCATTGCTTCTCCCAGGGTTTCCCCGCTGGCTGCCAAAATACTCCTGGGAAAGAGAGAGCTGTGATTTTCTGTGTCCCCACACATCACCTTTCTTGTAAAAGCAGCAACATCTACAAGTGTTTTCTTCTTGGAATCACAGTTTAAAGTGAAGAAGTAGAAAAGAGAGCCCACAACCTAATAATGCCTTGGCTTGGGAAGAAATTTGATGGTGTTGCAGGGGACTCTTTCTGAAGAAACAACTGAAGTTCTCTTTATGCTGCAGCAATTTGTATGTACCCCCAGCACCGTGTTTATTTGGTGTCAATATAGGGTCAGCAGGAACCAGCACAGGCAGCTGGAACTAAAGGTCCTCTTGTCCCATTTTACAATATTAGTGTTCAAAATGTAAACTAAAGGCCAGATTCCACCCCAGTAATTTGGCTAAGAGGATAAGGGCTTATTGAATAGTAAAATGCTATCCTCAAAATATTTCTTTGCGTTAGGATTTTCCCAAGTATCTCATTTAGCTTTTGTTAATGGATTAAAGAAAGGGTGTTATAGTTTGGTAACCCTTTGTTAAGTGTACATATTTTCTATGTTAAATGGGTGAACAGGAGTGCAAACCCCTATGGACGAGGGCTGCTGGAGAAATCCTCCAAAACCGATTGTGTCCTAGAGACCCGAGTCATCATTTTGTCCTATTGCAACATCTCTTATTCTTTCGGTTCAGATAAACCTGCAAACAATTTAACCTTTAGAGCTTTAATATTTTTAAAGAGACATTCGTGTCCAGAAGGTGTCTCAAGGTGTTTGTGCCGTCAGGCTGGGTTTGATATCCCTATTAAAAATATATATGGCTCACTTGATGGGAAAATCTTCTTCAGAGAGAGGGGTTTTTCTTCAGCTTGAAATCTGAAATATAAAATAGAGTATAATAAAGTGAAGAGGCAAGTCATGATGCAAGGGATAGAAAAGAAAAATGGCTGGGAACACATTGTACTGAAACTGTTTGGATTTAATAGGAAAAGTACAGCTAAATCCTCAGTCAGTGAACCAATTAAAATTAATTATTGCATTGAGGGAGTTGGTGCCAAATCTGAAGAAATAATTCGAAGAAGGAAACTTATTTGAAAACTGCAATCATGGATGTTCTTTTTTTGACCGAGTAAGGAAGAGATGAACAGAGAGGGCTGCGATGGCTTTGGGCCCCGCGTTGTACCCAGGGGCAGAACGGGCTCCGGCACAGGGGAGAGGAACCCGAGCACTCAGGCTTTGCTTTGTGCCCGGCACGGTCAGTGATGGGCTTTGGTTTGTGCCTGGCACGGTCAGTGATGGGCTTTGGTTTGTGCCCGGGCACGGTCAGTGATGGGCTTTGGTTTGTGCCTGGCACGGTCAGTGATGGGCTTTGGTTTGTGCCCGGCACGGTCAGTGATGGGCTTTGGTTTGTGCCTGGCACGGTCAGTGATGGGCTTTGGTTTGTGCCTGGCACGGTCAGTGATGGGCTTTGCTCTGGGCAGGCGCCGGTGGTTTTCCATGCTTCTTGTGGCTGTTCCTAACTGCTCTGGTTTAGGATGGTAGAAGATGTCAGGTAAATTACAGCTTTTGGGTAGGAACACACATGCCTTTTATATTGAGCAGAAAATAGTCCATCTGTTGGGGGAAAAATAATTGTAATTTACATCAACACCCCTGAAAGGTACTTTCTCTACATGACATCTGTTTGTGTGGACTCCTCTGAGTTTGGGAATGTGGAATCATAGCATCATTTAGGTTGGAAAAACCCCTTATGATCACTGGGTCCAGTGGTGAAATTCTGAATGGGCTTGGGGCTGCCCCCAAAGGAACGATTGCCTTGGGTCTGGGCAGCGCCGTGCGCTTGGGACTGTTCAAAGGTGAGCCCAGCCCAGGAGTGATGTGACACATCATCCCGTACAAAGCACGAATCTAACCCTGCAAAGGTTCAATCTGAAACTGGCACACAGAAAATCCTAACTGGCCACTCGATAGGTGATGCTCCAGCAAACCAGGCATCCATCGGAATTCCCTCCTGTAGCAGAGCGTTCAGGGGCAGTTCGGTCAGAGCCGTGCCCCGGTGCCCAGAGCCCTCAGGCAGAGCTCCGAAAGCGCTGGGTGGGCTCCGTGGAGTCCCTCTGCTGGCGAGGTGACACCACGGTGCTGTGGCAGCGAATGCCCGCGGTGTCAGAGCCCCCGGGGACCGGGCTGCTGTGCCCTGGCCGCAGAGCTGTGCCGGAGCTGCGGGGACACCGGGCAGGGCATTGTCATTGCCCGGTGCCACTGCCCGGCCAGGCCTGGGATGGGACATGGGCAGGGCACGGGAGCTGCGGGGAGCGGGGGAGGGAGGGAGGGAGTGAGGGAGGGAGAGAGTGAGGGAGGGAGGGAGTGAGGGAGAGAGTGAGGGAGGGAGGGAGTGAGGGAGAGAGTGAGGGAGTGAGGGAGGGAGTGAGGGAGTGAGGGAGTGAGGGAGGGAGGGAGGGAGTGAGGGAGAGAGTGAGGGAGGGAGGGAGTGAGGGAGGGAGGGAGGGAGTGAGGGAGTGAGTGAGGGAGTGAGGGAGGGAGTGAGGGAGGGCGTGAGGGAGGGAGTGAGTCAGTCTGTCAGTCAGTCTGTCAGTCAGTCTGTCAGTCAGTCAGTCAGTCAGTCAGTCAGTCAGTGAGGGCTCTGCTCTGCTGCTCACAGCCCCGGCAGGGCCCTGTGGAGCAGCAGGGGCTGCTCTGGGACACGGGCACAGGGAAATAGGGCAGGGCACCATCTCAGCAGTGCCGCAGAGTTTCCCTTCAGAGCAGCGAGCTCAGAGAGGCCCCGCAGCCCCGCGGCCGTGCCCGCCGAGCGCAGAGGTGCCGAGGGTGGCAGTGCCAGTCACCCTGCCGGTACCTGGGCAGCACTGACGCTCCAGAGGGAATTCCTGTCCGAGTCAATTCGGTTGATTTGGGTGAGGGAATGAATTCCTCCTCCGAGTCCTCCTCTGTGCGGTCTGGCACAGTTGCCCACGGTCTGTCGTGTTGCTTACAGAAGTGCCAAAAGCCAAAACCTTGAGGAACAGACCTTAATCTGACTCTATAAATAGTTTTAATTAGCCACTCCTTCTTTTTTTTTTTTTTTCTTTTTGGGGAAATCCTAATTGACTTTGGTTTTATACAGCCAGAGTTAATCCAAAATCTGTCTCTTGAGGCCACTTTCTGGCCTTGCATAGACCACAGCACACTTTTTTCCCCCTTTAATGTTTCTCCTTGCTGGTAAGGAAATGAAAGGAGTGGGAGATGATGTGAGAGGAGCTCAGTGAGGGGCAATTGCCAAGTTCCTCGCTCTCACCTTTGAAATAAGGAGGGGAGCATTGCCCGGCAGGCAGACGATGGAATAGCGGGGATGCCTTGTGAGGGAGGCCTGAGGAATTAATGTCTGTAGGAGCCAAGTGAGTGCTGAGGCTGTGACTGCAGAGGCACAACAGACATTGTCCCCACGAAGGGCAGGGGCAGTTTCTCCTGTTTCTGGGGAGTGCCAGCGTGGCTGTCGCTGCTGCTGCCGCTGTAACTCTCAGCCCAGGGCTCAGGCCGTCAGCAGCAGTAACTTCTGCCAGGTCACGGGGATTGCTGAAAGTCTCCTTGGCTGCTCACTGATGCTCAGCAGTCTCAGTTCTGGTCAAAATAATTTCAGTGGGAACCAGGAGGCATAAAAATGCTGAGACCGATTTTCACAGAGACGCCTCTCCCTGGTGAGTGCAGGGTGCGATCCCAGCAGAGCAGGGGCAGCTCTCCCTGGCTGCGATTTCTCTCAGCACCTGAATGAGCCTCAGTGTTCGGCAGGAAAGGGGCTCCAGTAAACTGCCTCCTTTCTCCTCTTATTGGAGTCCCGGCTGTAGAAAGAACCGAGCAGCGGGGTGAAATCATTGTTTGAAATTACTGACAATGAATGTCGATCGCAGCCTCAGGACTGAGCCACGATCGCTGCGTGTGCCTTCTCCTGAACGCGCTGCAGTCGCTGCTGTGCCCAGAGCGGGGATTTGTGTGCCGGCCTCAGCGGGCTGCAGTGCCGGAGCTCTCTGTGGGCAGGAACGGGCTGCAGTGCCGGAGCTCTCTGCGGGCAGGAACGGGCTGCAGTGCCGGAGCTCTCTGCGGGCAGGAACGGGCTGCAGTGCCGGAGCTCTCTGCGGGCAGGAACGGGCTGCAGTGCCGGAGCTCTCTGTGGGCAGGAACGGGCTGGGCTGCCTCGGCCGGATCCGATCTCCATGGGGACTCTGCGCTCCCCGCGTGCGGCACTCCCGGCCCTTGGGACAGGCTCCCGGCTCTGCCCTGGGACTGAGCCGGAGCTCTGGGACACCCAAGGTTGGAGCGGCCCCCTGAGCCTCGGCAATGTGTGCGGGGGTGAGGCTTCCCCGGGCCAGGGGAGGGAATCCCTGCTCGTTCCCAGGCGGGAATTCCGGGCTGGAGCAGCTGGGAGGCGCGGCCGATGGACGGGGACGCGAGCTGAAGGCAAAGAGCTCCGGGGAAAGCGGCGGCTGCCGAGGGAGCCGAGCCAGAGGCAGCCCGGGCAGGGCACAGGATGGGAATCCTGAAAGGTGAGCGTGCCCAGACTGGCAAAGGGCAGAGAGCAAAAGTCCAAGCAAGCAAAAGACAACAGAAACCGTGGAGATTAAAAGACTCTCGAATTTGCCTTTTATTCGTGAAATAAATACAGCTGGAACAGCATAAATAAAAGCAGCTGGAAGGATCGTGTCAACAGGCGGGGTTTTGCTCACCTCTGCTTTGCTTTGAGTCCACTACAAAAAATCAAGAGTCATCAGGAAGATGGAAATGAGCACACAGGTTGATCCAGGAGCAGTGGAAAGTGGGAATGAGGCACTTTTAGCCCCGCGAATGGCTCTTCCCTTGTGCGCTGAGAGAGCTTCAGCAGCAATTCCTGCTTTGGTGACATTTTACAGCAAGGTGTGTTTTCTACAGGGGAAGACTTGAAAAAGAGCAGCTCCACGTTCGGATCATGTGAGAGCTGCTCGTGAGTGTCACAGCTGCAGCTCCCCAGAAGCTGAACTGTTTATTGCAGGAAGAGGGAGAGGCAATTGGTTTTGCCATTGTCAGCGTGGGAGCAATGTGTGCCCTGCGAACGTCACGAGCAGAGGTGGCAGCAGGCTCTGGTCTGAGAAGCAGAACTGGTTGGAGTTAGGGCACCCTAATGAGATTAGAGTGAGACAAAATCCGAGAGAATAGGAGCAGAGGAGCACGTGGATCCATCCTGGGATTTCTGTAATGGAAAGCTAAATATGCAAAGATCTGGCATCAGGTTTAATTTATGGCTGTCATCTTTCTGCTTCTGAAACCTAGTCAGTGGCACGGTATTGGCCAGAGTTTTAAAAAGAAAATGGCATCAGGTGTTATTAATCTTACCTATGTGCAATCGCATAAAGAAGGAAAGGAGAACAGCGTTGTTTGTCTTTGTTTTGAAGCCCGCAGACATCGTGGCTGTTTTGCATCACGCACGTTGCTGTCGGTCGGTGTGCGATAGTCTGTAAAATGAATATTAAAGCTTCTGGCCGTCCCTTAGTCCCGCTCAAGGAGCACAGACAGAGCAAGTTCTCCCCTCGGGCCCAGCGCTGTCGGCCGGCAGTGCCGGCTCCTCCCGGGCACTCCCGTCCGCCTCCTCCTCCTGGCGGAGCCCGAGCAGAGACCGCGGGGGGCTCAGTGCCGGCGCTGCCCAGCCCCGCCCGCCGGGGCTCCGGTTCCTCTCCCGGAGCTGCCGCTGTCCCCGAGAGAGGCGGGGCGGCTGCCGTGGCACGGGAGCGCGGCCGTCCTTGGGGAGCCGCAGCTGGGAGCTCCCTCGGCCCGAGCTCAGGGCCCGGGCGGGAGCGCCCGGATCGTCACCCGCTGCTGCCGCTCCGGCCCGGGCACCGGGCACCGCTCCGGTTCCCGCGGGCCGAGCGGATCCGGGGCTGCTCCTGCGCCGCGGGAGCGCCGGGAGCCGCGAGCGGCATCGCTCCGTGAGCCGGAGGCGGCACAGCAAATTCGGCTGGGATAACGGGATATGGCACTGCTGGGATAACGCGGTATTGCAGATGGGCTGCGTTCTGTGGCGTCCTGTCAGGGGAGGCTCCCGGCCTTCTGATCCCACCCGTGGTTTTCTGCCAGCCTGAAGCAGTTCCCACAACAGAATCAAACGTGTGAGAGCTCCATTCCCCGCCACCGTCTGTGGCGATGTCCGCAGTCAATTCCACGACCCTGTGAACTGAGACTAATAAATCGGGCATTTTTCTGGTCTCAGAATCGGAGTCTTAAGTCCTGTGGGTTGTTGTTTTTTTTGTGGTGGTGAAGGTGAGGAGGGCTCAGGGACACAGTCTCCGCTGCCGGCACTTGGGCCCAGCCCCATCTGGCCGGGCCCAGGGCTGTGAAGCGGGGACTCGAGCCCTGTGTTTGGGGAGTGCAGAGCGAGGCTGGCCCAGGCCTGAGCACAGAGGCCAAGCGCTGCATTTTGGGCCCGGGGACAGAGCCCGAATCCTGCGTGCGAGCGCTCGGAACGGGAGCCCCGGCCCGGGGCTCTTCCCGGAGCCGGGACACCGGCGGGGCCTCTCCCCGGCGCCGATGGGCGGCGGGTGACGAGCCGGGAGCGCGGCGTTCGGGGGCTCGGGCCGGGCCCCCGCCGCGCTCTCGGGCTCCGGAGGCCCCGGGGCCGTTCCCGGGGAGGTGCCGGGGGCAGGAGGCGGGGCGGGAGCCGCGGTGTCCCCGGGCCTGGGCGGTCCCGGCCGCTGCTCGGGGACCCTGGTGCGGGCAGGCGGGCCGGGGCCCGACGGAGCGGGACGGGAACGCGGGGCCGGCGGTTCTCGCTCCCTGTCCGCCTCTCCCGCCCGCGGCGCCGGGACGCGGAAGGTGACACCGGGACGCGGGGGAGACACCGGGACGGGGCTCTGCGGGCTCAGGAAAGCCAGGCTCCTCCCGTCCCGGTCCCGATACCGACGGGCGACAGGCGGCACCGCCCGGGACCCCCGGCAGACCCAGGCGGCGCTCGGCCCCCGGGCCACGGTCACGGCCCCGCCGCAGCGCCCCGGGCTCCGAGCGGTCCCCGCGGGAGCGGCCGTCGGGCGGGGCTCGCACGGCGCCGAGCGAGGCTCCCGAGCGAAGGCCCCGGGACCGGCGGGGACAGGGGGGCGGGGCCGGCACAGGTGCGAGGGGCGGGGCCACGGAGCGCGGGCAGGGGGCGCCGCGGCGGGGCCACCGCCACCGTGCCCGGGCCGGGGGGCAGAGCGCCGCTGGGGTGTGCCGGGCCGTGCCGCCTCTGCCCCGCCGGGCGGATGGAAGCGGCACCGGGCCGGGGATCGGATTGGGGCCCGGGATGGCCGCGGGCACGGGGCGCTGCCGGCTGCGGGATCGCGGCCGTTCCCCGGTGCGGGCGCGGAGCCCCCGTGTAGGGCCGGGACCCCGCAGGGCGCCCTCTGGCGGACACGGAGCGCGGTGCGAGCGCGGCGCCCCCGCGTGGCCGGGGACAGCGGTGCGGGGGCGGGGCCAGCACAGGTGTGAGGGGCGGGGCCACAGAGCAGGAGGCCGTGCCAGAGAGCGCGTGCGCAGTTTGGGACAGCAGAGCGCGTGCGCAGTTTGGGACAGTGGAGCGCGTGCGCAGTTCGGGACAGCAGAGCGCGTGCGCGGCCGTCACAGGTGTGCAGGGCGGGCCCAGCTCAGGTGTGCGGGGCCCCAGTGCGGCTGCGCGGGGCGGGGCCGAGGTTATTTAGACCCCGGAAATCGCCGCAGCCGCCATTTGCTCACCCAGAGCTCGGTGCGTACGGAGCTCCCTGTGTGGGCTCCGCAGGTAAGGCGCGGAGGTTTAGGCCTCCTCTTCTGCTCCTCTCTCTAGCCCTCCTTCCTTCTCCGCGTATTCCCCTTTCTTTCTGCCCCTTTCCTCTCGCCCTGAAACTCTCCTTTCCTCTCCTCCCAAACCCGACCGCCCCCCACTTCTTCCTGTCCTGTCCCTTCTCCGCTTCTCCCTTCTGTTCCTCCTCTCTCCACCGTTCCTCTTCTCCCCTCTCGGCCTTTCCCTTCCTCTCCCGCTTCCCTCCTCACTCCGACCCCTCTCCATTCCCGTCCTCAGCACCCCCATCTCTCCTGTCTCCCCGTCCTCCTCTCTTCTCCTTCCCTCGCACCGCGGGGCTGGGGCTGCCGGGCAATAATAAAGGCCAGAGGCCCGGAGTCCGGCGCCCCCGGCCCCGCTGGAGCCCCGCTGGTGTCCCCATGCAGTTCCGTGGTTGAACGCAGGGGGCGCCGCCGGGGCTCCGCTTCCCCCATCCCACGGGGGCCCCTCGTTTGGAGGGGGTCCCGGGATGGGGGGTCGGGTTTGAGGACCCCCTTGTTTGGAGGGGGTCCCGGGGTGGGGGGCCCCCTCATTAGGAGGGGGTCCTGAGGGGGGGGTTAGGAAGGGGCCCCCTCATTAGGAGGGGGCCCTTGGGGGAGGGGGGGGGGATTAGGAAGGGCCCCCTCATTAGGAGGGGGTCCTTGGGGGGGGGGGGGTAGGTAGGGCCCCCTCCGGAGGAGGGGGTCCCGGGGGGGGCGGGGCGGGCCCCCTCCGGGGGAGGGGGCCCGGGGGAGGGGGGCGGGGCGGAGGGGGGGCATTCCCCCCTCCTGGCCCCGCCCCCCTCCCCCGGGCCCCCTCCTCCGGACGGGGTCCGGGCCCCGCCCCCTCCCGGGGACCCCCTCCTCCGGACGGGGCCCGGGGGGGGGAGGGGGGGGCGGGTGGGGTGGGGTGGGAAGCGGAGGGGGGCACGTCACTCCGCGCCGTGAAACACAAACACAAACACATGTACACGTGTAAAAAAAACAAAAAAAACTACACACACACACGAATTGCCCTCCCCCTCCGGACCCCCCCTCCCCACCCGCCCCCCCTCCCCCTCCCACCCACCCCACCCGCCCCCCCTCCCTCCCCCCCAGGGCCCCGTCCGGAGGATGGGGTCCCCGGGAGGGGGCGGGGCCCGGACCCCGTCCGGAGGAGGGAGCCCGGGGGAGGGGGGCGGGGCCAGGAGGGGGGAATGCCCCCCCTCCGCCCCGCCCCCCTCCCCCGGGCCCCCTCCCCCGGAGGGGGCCCGCCCCGCCCCCCCCCCGGGACCCCCTCCTCCGGAGGGGGCCCTACCTACCTACCCCCCCCCCCCCCCCCCCACAGGACCCCCTCCTAATGAGGAGGCCCTTCCTAACCCCCCCACCACCCCCCCGACCCCCTCCTAACGAGGGGGCCGCTGTAACCCGCACCCCCCGCCCCAGGACCCCCCCAGTGTGATGTAGGGACAGCCGGAACCCCGGCGGTGTGGGGCGGTGCTTGAACTGCAATGGGGGGACCCGCGGAGCGGCTCCGGCCCCGTGTGGGGACCCCAGCGAGGGCGGGGGCGCCGGGCTCCGGCCCTCGGGGCTTTATTATTGCCCGGCACCCCGCGCCCCGCGGTGCGAGGGAAGGAGGAGAGCGGGGAATACAGAACGAGAATAGGGGAGCGGGGGAGAGGTCGGGGTGTGCAGGGCGGCAGGGGACGGGGCGGGGGGGAAGGCAGGGTGGCGAGGGAGGGGAGAGGATGGAGGAATAGGGTAGGGTTAGGTAGGGATGAGTAGGGTAGGGATGGGTGAGGGAATAGGGAGGTGGGATGGGAGGGAGGGGCGGGGGGCGGCCGTAGGGGGGGAGGGAGGGGAGGGCTAGGGGGGAGAGGGAGGGGGGGGGGGGTTTGGGGGGGGGGGTGGGTGTGGGGGGTGGGGGAGGGGAGGAAGGGAGGGTGGAAAGGAGAGGTGTAGAGAAACAGGAATACTAAAGAAAAGAAACGCAGAAGAAAAGAAAGAGAAACAGAGATATAGAGCCCCGACCGACAGCAACCTACCCCACCGAACGCCGAGGAGCAAATGGGTCCGCCGGGCCCCCCCCGCGCCTTAAATACCCCAAGGCCCCGCCCCGCGCAGGCGCACTGGGATCGCTCACACCTGCGCACGCCCCGCCCCTCGCACCTGTGCACGCCCCGCCCCCGGGGCCCCGCCTCCCCCCCGCCCCCCTCCCGCCCATAAAAGCCGCCGGGGCCGCGCCGGTCCCGCTTTCTGCGGGGCATCTCGGCTCGGGATGCGGCGGGAGCGGCGGTCGGAGCGCGGTGCGGAGATCCGGATCCGGGGCTGCTGCTGCTGCTGCGGCGGCTGCTGCGCGGGGACCGAGGCGCTCAGGTAGGACCGGGATCGGGATCTGGGCCCGGGGATTCGGGTCCCGGTCCCGCCGGTATTCCCTGTGGGAGCCGGGCCGAGCCGCTTTTTCCCCGGCGGGCAGGGCACTGGGGTAGTTACCCGGGGTGCCGGGGCCGGAGGATCGAGGGGGGATCGGGGCTGGATCGGGACCGGCATCACCGCGGGCGGGAAGAGCCGCTCCGGGACAGGCGGCGCCGCTCTGGCTGCGGCCGGCGCGGGGCTGGGTCCCGCCGGGCCTCCGGGCACGCTCCGGCTGCGGCGGCAGGGAGCCGGTGCTGTGCCGCTGCCGCGCCCGCCAGGAGAACGACGCTGCCCGGGAGCGGCCGCTGGATCGCAGCGGGAAGGACACGGAGACCGCCCGTACCGGCCCCGAGACCCCATCGGCATCGCCGCTCGCTCAGCGCCGCTGCCCGTCCCGGCCCGGTAACCCCGGGGGGACACCGAGCCCCCTCCCCCGGCCCGGTAACCCCGGGGGGACACCGAGCCCCTCTCCCGGCCCGGTAACCCCGGGGGGACACCGAGCCCCCTCCCCCGGCCCGGTAATCCCGGGGGACACCGAGCCCCTCCCCCGGCCCGGTAATCCCGGGGGACACCGAGCCCCTCCCCCGGCCCGGTATCCCCACGAGCCCCGCGCTCTCCCGCAGCCGCAGCGCCCGCAGCCCCCTCTCCGTGCCCGCGCCCCGGGGGCTGCAGCCCCGGCCGGGAGCAGCCGCTCTGGGACGGCCGCTGGGGCCGAGGCGTTGCTGCTCCCGCTCCCGCTGTGCCTGGGCTGGGACCGGAGCCCAGGGAAACGCTGGGGAAAAACAGTGAAAACTCTTTGCTCTTTATTTGCAGAGCCGCGAGGATCATCGAGGCAAACGCTGAGCAGCGACCGGCCCGGCCGCCCATCGATCACAGACTTTTGGCCTTGCCAGCGCCCTGCTCCAAACACCTGGGCCGATGCCAGGGCTGTTCCAAAGCCCTGCTGGGATGGCAATGACCGCTGCCAGTAAGAGAGCTCCCCTACAAACGCAGCTCCTTCCCTTCTGTGAGTGCTGCTTTGCACACCGGCCCCTGCAATGGCTGCAGGGCAGAACCGGCTGGCACTCAACCTGGCAGCACCGAGCTCTTCCCCATGACCCTGATTGTTCTGCCCTTTCCAGGATTTCCCCAGCAGCTGTGAATGTGCTCACACCATGTCCCTTTGTTTCCCCAGGAAGAAGCGACCCAGACGAGTGCTGAGGGCTCCTCTGGAGAGCGGCAGGGGGCGTTTCCTGCAGGTGAGTGCTGCCAGCTCAGAGCCACGGTGGCTGCCGAGGCCGGGGCTGCTCCCCTGGCCCAGAGGCGTCGGTGCCTCCTGCTCGCTGCCAGCCGCGCTCCCTGCTGTTCCCTCGGGGTGTCCCGGCTGGCCGGGAGCGCGGGGCAGGAGGAGCCAGAGGCTCCTGAAGGCGGCGGCCCCTCGTGTCTGTGGGATCTGCAGCAGGAGCTGTGCCTGCACCGTGGCTCCCGGGCCAGGGGCTGCTCTGAGCAGGCCCGTGGAAATGCTCCGGCCCACACGGAGCACCCGGAGCCCGGGAGGAGCCCAAGGAGCAGCTGGCATCACCTGGCACCGGAGGCACGGCCCGTCTGCACGGGGGCTGGCACAGCAATGCCCGGTTCAGAGCTCCCACACGGCTGCAGGTACGTCCCAGCCACCCCACATCCCTTCCCTCCTCCCCAGCCTGAGGCCATCGTCCCTCAGCAGCGTTAAAGCCAAGGCAATCTTCCCCCACAGATACTGAACCCCAGGCAGGAGCCCTCAGAGACACCTGAAAATCAGCGGGATGGAGTCTGGAGTGTTCAGGATCCAGCTGCAAGTGCACAAGTGATGGAAAGCTCTCACAGGTGGGTCCCACTGGAGGTGTGCTGAAGACAGGGATGTGCATCCCTTTCCTGAGGGAAAAGAATTTGTAGAGGCCACTGCTGAGGCTCTGAGAGGAGCTGAGCTCCTGCAGGGAGAGATGTCCCCCCTGGGCACAGGGGCTGCCCCAGCACGGGCTGGGAGCACATCTGGCCACTGCCTTCTCCTGCTTTAAACACCACCGGGATGTTCTCCATCCTGGAGCTCAGGGGGTGACACCAGCTCAGTTCCAGGCAGCTCTGTCCAGTGCCCTCAGGGACATCACTGGGGTGAGGGGTATAAATGCCAGTTCTGTGCCACAGAACCCTGTCCTTGTCCCTGTGCTGCTGCTGGGCTCCCTTAGAAGCTCTGCTGCTCCTGGCACAGCCGCTGTCCAAGGCAGCAGCCCTGCATGGCAATGCCCAGCTCCATGGGGCACTGGGAGGTCACTGCAGCGGGAATGGAGCAGGGAATTTGGGGCTCTGGGTGTGATTCAGCACAGCCAGCACAGCTGACAGGGAACCCCAAATCTGGGCACCGCACAGAGAACAATCCTTGTCCTGCCCCGTCAGCTCAAACCCCTGGGCTGGGAAGCTTTGGGAATTAAATATACGGAATTACACAAAGCACAGCAAGCGGCATCACCCAGAGGGACAATCCAGGTCCCAGACAATTCCTCCTCCATCCTCTATGGGGGAAAACACCCTGGGCCTGCTAGGAGCTCTGGCTCTGCTTTTCCTCCAGCTCCTGAGCAGTGTCAGGGCCACCACGAGGGCTTTAAAACCCAAATAAACCCCACATCCCACACAGTGAATAACCCAAATAAAGAAACGCATTCTTGTCATCAAAGCTCAGAGCTGTGTTAGGAGTTGTGACAACAAGCTAATGGGATTCCCAGGAATCTCATTCATGCTCCTGGTTTCATTTTCATGTGGTTTTAATCCCTCAGTGGGCAGCCTGTACAACTTCTCCTGGCATTCAGAGGTTGAGCAGGGCTGGCTTTGGATTGACCTTCACCTCTGGCCCCAGGCTGTGCAAACACACCTTGTGCCAGGGTGGGTGAGCTCCTCGCCTCAGCTTTTCCCTCCTAAACGTGCCCTTACTCATCTCTGTGCAGATGAACTCACACTTTGCCCCAAACCATCCGCTCCTCACCTCCATGTGGCCTCCGAGTGTCCCTTCTGCTCCTCACAGGTGCGCTGGTGACCCCGCGTTGGTCCCTTTGCCCTTCCCCAGCCCGAGGCCGCTCCTCTGCTCGCTCTCTCCAGCCCCATCCCACAGGGATCCTCTTGTCCCCTCCCTGCTGGCTGCTGCCGAGGAAGGAGCGCACAGTGAGTCCCAGTGCTGTCCCCTCAGCCCTGGAGAGGCCTGGCTGCGGCCCTCGGATTTCCCAGGGGAATTGTCTGCTGCTCTCCCCTCAATGACCTCAGCAATTCCCTCACAAATGCCACCTCACTGCCCCTGACATCCCCTCCCATTCCATTTTCCCACACAAACAGTTCTTGTATCCCCTCTAGATTGCGCCAGGATTTCAGCTGCATGCATGGCATCATCTGTGCCCACTGCTCCTTACTCACCCAACCAAAATCAAGAGCAAATGCTGGTTGGGCTTTAATAAGAACTTGAAATAACTTTAAAGCAAAACAAATCACCTTTTTCTCCTGTGTTTTTTTTTTCCTTCAGATGCTGGGCTTACCTCTGAGGATGTGTGCTGAGCTCTCAGTGGAGGCACTGTCAGGCTGAAGGGCTGTGAGTCTGTGTTCTTTCCCTGGCACCAGCAGTGCCCCAGTCCCTGTTCCCAGGCTGTGCCCAGGCTGTGGCAGCACGGGCAGACTCAGCTCTCAGCACTCCCTGCTCCAAACACAGCTCTGGCCTCCACTGCCATCTGTCTCTGCTGGGAGCCTTTCTCCTGGAGAAACCAAAGAATGGCTCGTGGTGGCACTTTGGAGACTCGATCTGCACAAAGGGAGGTGAGGGATGGAATGCTGCTCCAGGAGCCCCTGGGATCTGCAGGGCTGCTCAGGGAAGGGACAGTCACTCCCTGCAGTGCCCCAGCCCCCCTGCAGCACCAGCACAGGCTGCCAGCTGGGCTCTGCCAGCCCCTCTCTGCCACCCTCCCTGTGCAATCCAGCCCTGAGCCTGAGCCCAGAGCTCTGGCTGGCAGCCCAGGGACACAGGGACACTGCCAGGGATGAGGCACATTGCCAGCACACGCTGCCAGCAGGGCACACGGGCCCCCCTGGAGCTCCTGTGGGGCTGGCAGGAGGGCACAGCCCCGGGGCTGGCGGTGCCAGTGACGGCAGCACAGTGCCACGGTCTGGTGGCACGGCAGGGACACCAAGGGCAGCAGTGCCCAGGGAGGGGCACGATGGATTCTGCTCCCTGTGCTGCCCCGTGCCAGCAGGAAAGCTCCAGGGGATGGAAACTCCTCCCCTTGCCCCAGCCCCAGATCAGCCCTGCTCAGTCTCACCCCCGGCTCTCACCTCCGGCTGCTCTGGGGCTGCTGCCACATCCCTGCCAAGGTGCCAAAGCCACCTGGGACAGGGCTCCCTCCCCCTGTGCCTCAGGGCATGGCAGGGACCAGGGTGCTCCGGCAAGGACAGCCTGGAACAAAGGTGGGAGGAGTCTGGTGATTTGCCTGCCCTGAAAGAGAGGAGGAAAAGAAAATTAAGTCCACTGAGGAAGTCAAAGGATCCCAGCTCTCACAGGGTCACAGACATCTTTCCATTAAAATCCTTTCTTTAGCATTTTCCCTTCTGGGAAGCTGAGGCCCCAGAAAAAGAATGCAAACAATGGTTCTCTGCTGCTGAGGAAGGCAACAGGTGCAGCTGTGATTGGCTGTAGGATGTGTATAATTAATGTATAATTAATGGCCAATCACGGACTGAGCTCCTCTGTTACTCATTCTTTTCTATTCTCAGCTTAGCCAGCCTTCTGAGAACTTTCCTTCTATTTCTTTTCAGTACAGTTACAATGTAGTATATGTATCATAAACTAATAAATCAAGCCTTTTGAACACGGATCAACATTCTCGCCTCTCTTCACCTGCAAACCCCTGTGCCCACTGTCACACTCCCACTGCTGCCCTGATTGCTCCCTGTGGGGTTTACCCATGGCAGGTGACACCAATGCAAACACAAACCTGTCCTTTCCCAGCATTTTCATTCCTGACTATTGCAGACATTAAAAGGAAGCTCATTTTCCATACCGCATTCTTTGCCCAATTTCACAGAACCATTTCTATCCCAGCCCCCACGTGTCAGCCATTCCCTCCTTTGCCACTGGACTTGGCACAAAGGCAGGGACACCTGGGATGCTGCATCACAAAAATCCCACAGAGAATCCCCTCAAAACCTCACAGAGAAAGGGTTTTTGCTTCTGGGACACAAGAAAGGCCTTTGACCATTTGCATCCACGTGGAAAGCCCCCATGAGCACTTGGTTTTAGAGATGTTGCACTTGGAGTTACAGACATGGAACTGCTCTGGGATTTGGCATTTCCTGCACCCACACGAACACATAAAGGAATGAAGGGCAGAGTCCCAAAGTTTGGTTATTCCAGTGCTGCTCTGGTAGTGCCACTTGGCACACCAAAATCCACAGCAACACTTAAAAAATGAAAAGCAACTTTCACCCCACATCCCCCTTCCTTTTGATTTTGCAGTTCTGGGCTCCCCTTAGGAACAGGTTACAGAGGAGAAGAGCCCAGGAGCTGCTGCCAGCCAGGGCACCAAGCAGCTGTGTCCCACAGACGGCCCTCACAGCTGATGCTGTTCCAGGACAGCTCCAGCCCAGCCCTGCCACGGCCACCTGCAGCGCTCGGTGCCAGCCCCAGGGCAGAGCCCGTCCCTGTGCTGTGCCAGAGCTCGGTCCCTCTCCCTGGGACGGCCCTGCCCTGGCCAGAGCTGGCTGCAGTCCCTGCCAGCTGCGCTGCCCGGGCTGCGGGGCACAGCGTGTGCCCTCTGGGAGAGCTCCACGGGCACCCCCGGTGCCCACAGCGCTGCCGGCAGCCCCTGGCACGGGGCACGGGGCCTGCCCGCGGCTCCCGCCCTGGCACCGAGGATGGCACGGCGCAGAGGCCACGGCAGCCGCGCCAACGCCGCGCGATGGCACCGACGGCACCGAGAGCCCGGCCCGGAGCCGCTCCTGCCGGCACAGAGCCCCAGGCGCTGCCAGGGAGCCCCGCAGCCGTGACAGGGACACGGCCACAGCAGTGCCCGGCACACACAGAGCCGTCCCCGGCCGCTCCACCGGCCCAGCTCTGTGCTCAGCTCGGGTGTCCCTGCTCCGGGCAGGAGCGGCCACACAGCCCCGGGGCTGGGCACACCCTGCCCTGCAGCAGGGAACACGGGCTCAGGGAGCTCGGGGACACTGCTGTCCCCAGAGGGGTGTGACACACACCCAGAGTGTGCATCTCTAACAAGCACAGCCCGTACCTGCCCCTGCAACAGACTCGCCTGCGTTATTTCCTCAAAGTCTCTGCTTTGGAATATTTTGCCATTCCCAGTGTTTGAACAAGACTGACCGTGAGCTCTGCACCCTGGCCATGCCCCAGCCCTGAGGAAGAGCCGGACACGCTCACACCCGCCCAGTGTGAGGGAGCTGCTGCAGCATTTCAGCATTTCCAACCCGCCCTGCCCCGAGGGTGCCGGCCCAGCAGCGGGTACGGGGCAGCAGCAGAGCAGCAGCAGCAGCCGCTGCAGCCCCGGCACTGCCAGCACTCGGCTGCCCCATCCCCGCTGCCCAGCACTCCCAGCTCTGTGCCCAGGGCTCCCAGCAGGAACCCGGGGGCCCTTCCCGGGTGCCATCCCCACAGAGCCACCGCTCTCCCCTCTGCCCGCCCTCCTGCCCAGCCCTCACCCCTTGGATCGCCACCGCCCCCCCAGGACACAGAGGAGCCTCTCGGTGCCAGCCGGGACCCGAACCGTTCCGGTGCCTCGGGAAAGAAACACAAACAAACTCGTCCCCATAGGGTAACAAAATGTCTCGGTGCCCGGCTCCTGTTTCCTAAGGCAAAACACACGGAGCGGGGGAAATGGCAAATCCCAAACCCAACAAAGCCTGGTTTGTCATGGGCTTCCATCAGGACTGCTCAGGGTTCCCAGTGCCCCTCGGCTGCAGCCACAGGAGCAGCTTCTCTCTGGGACCCCGGGGGGCACAGGGACCCCCATCCCGGAGCTTCCCGGGACACAGAGCCCAGCCCGGCCTGAATGAAACACAACCAATGCAGTCATTGCCTCTGGCACTCGTGTGTGAGCTGTGGCACAGCATCACTGACCACAACCACCCTGAGAGAGCACAATCTGTGACTACTGCTCTCGATAAAGTACAATCTGTCAGCTCATGTATGCACTGCAGAGCTTTTATAAACAGCAGGGTAACAGATGCTATCTTAGACTGTAGCATAACAGAGACCGTGAAATGGTAAAATGCTTTTACATGTAAGGAACTCAGACAATGGTGTAAGATAATTAGGTGATTTGCCACATCTGGGGACAATCTTATCTGAAACACAAGATAACAGAAACAGAAACAAGAGCACCGAAAAAAAAGAAAAAATGATTGACTCTCGTTATCAAATAACGAGGGAGTGAAAATAAAACAGGATGGCACCACAGGAAGAAATAAAGTATATTGGCTAAATCCACAAGATGGCACGGAGGTTAAAACCAAGCAAAAGAACATCTCAACTCCAAGGACTGTTTGAACACGTATAAACTCCAATGAACACGCACACACCGCTGCAATGGAACAGAATACCGAGAACACGGTTTAAGGTGACCGGCTGCTCCTGGCAAACAGCCCAGCACCCCAGCGCTGCCCTTCATCCCTTAACAAACGTGTCAAAGTTCTCAGGAGTGAACTTTGTTTCCCACACAACAAAGCGCTGTCCCCGCAGCCGGGACGAGCCCCAGCTTCATTCCACGGAACGCGACCCCAGAGAGCCGCAGGGCCCGGGACAGCCCCGTCCCACCCACAGCGGGTCCCCCGCAGCAGCAGCAGCAGCGCCCGAAGCAGCCCCGGCCCGCTGTGGGCGCCCCGGCCCCCTGTGGGTGCCCTCGGCCCCGCTCCCCCCGCTCCGGCCGCTCACCTGAGGGCACCGCCCGCCGCCTCCCGCCGCCGCTGCCGAGCCGAGGGCATCGGCCCCGCTCCTGCCTCCGAGGCCGCGTTCTGCGCTGCAGGGCGCGCTCCGGGGAACGCGGGCCCGGGCAGGGACACGGTGGCCCGGGCTGAGGCGGCTGTGCCGGCGCTCTGTCCCCTCACGGGGCTCAGGCCGGGCAGCGGCGCCCCGCCACCGGCCGCCATTGCACCGCGGAGCAGAGTCAGGGACGGCCGAAGAGCCGAGCGCGGCCGAGTGGAGCCGACAACAGCCGAGTGAGGCCGAGTGGAGCCGACAACAGCCGAGTGCGGCCGACGACAGCCGAGTGCGGCCGACAACAGCCGAGTGCGGCCGACAACAGCCGAGCGTACCCGAAGGGCCGACGCTGGCCGGGATTTGCCGAAGCGATCCGAGTTTACTGAGGTGAAAGGAACGGAACGGGACAGAACCGCGTTCAGCCGAACCGAACTAGATAAGCAAAACCGAACTAGATAAGCCGAACCAACCTGAACATTACGGGGTCGTTGACTCAGCCATCTCTCAGTGCGGGCAGGCACCCTCAGCTCCGAGGAGCTGCGCAGAGCGAGCGCTTGGTCCCTTGGGAAGCACGGAGTGATCAGCCCCAGTGACAGCAAAGTACAGACAAATGCCACGCTCAGCCCTGAGGATTCAGGAGGATTCAGAGCCAGTGGCCTAGAACCTGCCACAATTACATCTACAATTGCAATGTAATTATGGTGTGACAGTGCAAGGCTGCAGTTCAGAGAGCCCAGCCATTCCACTGGGGCTGGGGACATTACTGAGGGGGTTTTGTGTCGGTCTGATGGGTCTGAGCAGCATCAAGAACTAAAAGGAAATTTTACAGAAATGTTTTGAGACTGATTGCCCCAAAAACTTGGGCTGCTTCTAGGGGGACAAAAGAGTGAAAAAGATTTCTGTTGAATTCCTGTCAGAAAGTTCAGACCCACTGGTTCAGCTATGGAAGGGATGGGTACGATGCACCACAGAAAGAGACAAAACCAGAAAGGTAAAAAGATCTATCTCCCATCCTTCCCCAAACACGCTGCAAGGAAAAAGTTTCCCACAATGAAATAACCAAGAACTGGCTCCTACCTCTGGGGTTCAGTCCTACATTCTGTCCCAGTGCTGAGCGGGATGAGCGGCAGGGCTGTGCAGCCCTCATCAGGGCAGACGCGCCCTTAAAAGCTGCCACACATCAGGGGGCACCAGGCACGTCTGCAGGAGCAAGGAGTGGCACAGAGCTGCTCTGGAAAAGGAATCCCCCTGAGCACAGCAGACAGGAGCTGCCTGAGCAGCCCTGCTGTGCCCGGGCTCCCGCCTCTGCGGGCACATCCACGGCCTCGTGCTGCGGAGCACTTGGATGGGTGCCACTGCACACACGGCCTGAATGGAGTCATGGGCTTATCCAGGTGTGGGACTGCAGCTACGTCCCTGGAATAAAAGCACTGGCACATAAACTCTGTTTTGTAGGAGGGTAACTACATACTGAAGTCATACAAACACGTAAAACTTACACTGTTCACAGAAAAAAAAGGAAGCACTGCCATTACTGTCAATAATACAGAACATGAGAATATGCACCTCACCTGTCAACATCTAAAGGTCAGAGCATTTCCATCCTGGAAATGCTTCCCAGATGGATCCTCTGAAAATTTATAGAAGCATGCTGAAGCAAAACACAAGCTGAACATATTTGGGGTGAGAGGACCAAAGAAGGAACTAAGACAATTATTGCGGCTGAGCCTCATCCAGCGTCAGTTCTGGGTCTCAGGCGGATCTGGAGGAGCCCCATTTCTGCTGCAATCCTCTTTCTGCACGGCCTGGCGTGGTGTTCTGTGGCTGCCTGGAAACTCTGCTCCCTCTGGGCTCTGACTGAAACACTGCACAGCGTGCAGGGCAGCAGAGACTCATCCCGAGGCTCCTCAGTTATCCCTGCTCTGCTGGAAGCTGCCACTCCTCTGACAGCCAGCTCCTACCTGCTCTGTGCTCACAGCTTTTCAGTTTCCCATCCTAGGGACACAGAGCACAGCAATACTCTTTTCTTTCTCCTGGCTTGTGCTCTTTGTTGATTTGTGAAAACATCTCTCGGGATAGGTGATAACTTCTGGCTTTGTACTGCAGGCACGGTTTTTCTCCTGGTATCAGCTCCTTCAAAGCCTGAAAGGTTACCTTGTTTTCCCTCACTTGCTAACTTCATGGAGGTCGCCTTCCTGCTGCTCAATTAGATTGCATTTTTGCCACGTTGGATAGACAGGAATAGAAAGGAAAGAAAGCAGAAAGAGCCCCCAAACCTGCCACTATTTCCCATTTTTGGAACTTCATGTTGCAACAAAATCAATTCCCGTAACTCCATCGTGGCAACCCCAAAACCCTGAGGTTCATCTTAGCTCCACTGAATGAGAATTAGAAACAGGGAGTTTAATTTTAATGCAATTTTAGGATTGAGACACAGGCTGAATTTCCATGAATCTGATTGTTTTCATGTTTGCTGCTGCCCAGAGCCCAGCCCACATCCCTGGCGCTGCAGTGACGCCCTGGAGCTGGATCTGCTGGGGCAGCTCTTCTGGAACTGTGCCAAAGGGGGGGCTTGCAGAGCTCTGGGTTGTACTTCCATGAGTGCAGAAAGAAAGGAGGGTTTTACAGACCAGGGCACTGGGGAACAGTGCTGGGAGCAAACAGCCATTAATGCGATCCATCCTTTATCACCCAGGAAGAATTTGTACAGCAGACACTAACCTAACTCATGTTTCACTGCTGTTTTCCTTTTCCACAAGGAGTGAGGCAAATCTAAATCTGGTTTGGCTGCCAGGTGTGAAGAGAAGCTCTGAAGTGCTGGGTTTGTGCACGGGTTTGCTCACAGACTGCAGGCTGTGCACTGGCTCTGAGCTCACCTCAGGTTCTGCTCACTGGCTCCTTACAAACAGCCCAGCTTCCCCAAGTGCCGCTGCAGCAGCCAGAATGCCTCAGTCCGTCAGTGAACCCAAGCTGAGAAATAAATATCCGTACTCACGATTGCAGAAGGGGCTTGGGGCGTTTTCTGATTGTCTGAGGAACTCAGAAACTCTTGGTAACTCTCCCATTCCTGGCAGGGATCTCAGAAATGAGGAATGGCTCTTCACAAGTCACTGACAGGTGCAAGGCTTTCCTTTGGCAGGTCTCTGAAATAAAGCACAAGTCAGGTTTGGTGGGAAGCAGTTACTGTGATTTACAAAGCAATATTTAACATTAAAGCAGAACATGAAACTCCTTGTGTTTGTTGAGCTGTCAGATGGAAAAATTCTGACTCTACTGAGCTGAGCTCTACTGAAACAGAAGATTTTGACCATTTTGTAACACTTTCGATGCTTCTAAAGGAGAACAGATCTTGAAACGACAACTTAGATGTTCTACATCTAATATTCAGGAACATTTTTATATAAAAGCATGTAACAATCAAAGATCCCTCAGTAACTACTGAAAGGATCTGGCATTTTTTGTTAATTCTCCAGTTAAAAAAAAAAATCTCAACTCAAGCAGTCACGAATTCTCTGCAGAAGGAATGTTTTCTGGTGTCTGTCAATAGCACTTCAGTGCACAACAGTGCTTAAGAGTTTCCAGTAGTCTGGGAACACGGCAATCTTTTTCCTCAGATATTAGGATAAATACATACTGAAGTATTTATAGGTGTGTATATATATGTGTGTGTGTGTGTGTGTGCTGCTGTGCCAGATTTCACAGGCATTCAGCAGCCAGCCACAGCACATTTTGTGACCCCACACCTCCACTCAAAGCGGGAAATCTCATTTGACCTCACTCCTGTCTAACACAGTTATATCCCAACGGTGTCAAAATGGGAGGGAAAACCTGGATAAGCAGGAAAGGAAAACAAACAAAGACATTCTTTGCAATAGCCCTGTAGGATAAGGGCAGCAGTTCAGCTGCCTGATAATTGCCTTGCCATGGAAGGCGTTGTGAGTGAGGGATTGGTTTGGGCTGTGTCTCACCTGGAGCTCCGTGGATGATCTGTAATTCAGAACAAAACCTCCCAGACTGGAAAGGTGATTCCAGTGACCTGTGCTGGTGAGAGGACGGTTTAACATCAGCATCCAATTCCCTGCCACAGACCAGGAGGACACATCACCCCAGGCCCAAAACTGAAAATCTCCACTGGCAGCAAAAGGTGCTCTGTGCTGTAAAAAAATTCCCTTGTCAAATGGCTCCTGCTGAAAGGAAGCCAGGAAAATTCAATGCAGTGTAAACAGAACACGGACTGGGAGTCCCCCACTGCGAGTTCGGTTTACCTGGATGGGTTCCAGGGAAAAATAACAGCACACAAGCCAGTGTATGGATACACCAGCCTGCTGCACTTGGCACATCTTGTGTGGAGTAATTAAAAACCAGCCCCTGGTACATTATGCAGCAGGAGTTTTGTACCGCAGGAATTAAAGTGCAGTTTCACACACTTTTATAATCCTTGCTTTCCCAGTAGCTACAATCTGACAGCACTAAGTCCCATGAAGATGAGGAGAATTTGAGTCCTTGTTTTGTTTCCAAGATGGGCCTCCTGTGCACAGAGTTGTTGGGAACCGGGCTGCTACTCCTTGGTAGTGAGCTGATGTTAGCAGAGCAAACAAAAATATCCAGCAGAAATAACTTTCCACGTCTGTTTTCAGCACCTGCCACCCGGGGATGCCCAACCTCGGTGGCTCCTTGTGCACCAAGCGTCTCCTCCCCTCCTCCCTCCCTGTGACAGCAATGCAGCTGCACTGACTCTGTGACCTCTGAGCTGCACAGAGAGCAGTGAGGGAGGAGCCATTCCCTGGGAGTGCAGTTCCAGCTGAAGCGCGGGCTCCTGTCCAGCCACTCACCCCCTGAGCTCCATCAGAGTCACAGAGACTCCAGGGGGGAATCCAGGTGGGATCCCACCCATCTGGGACTGTGCTGCACTCCTGAGAGGAGACAGAGCAAACCTGAAGCCCTGCCAGCCTGGGAAAAGCATTCCCATCGTGGCATCATCTTCTAGATATGATAAATCATAGCCTATCTTTTTGCAAATTGACCTGTGAGTTCCTGGCAGCAAATCAATAGGACACACATGAACAATAACAAGGCAATGACAACACTGTGCATTATCCCAGGCCCCAGATGGAAGCCTGGGGAACGATCAATATGATAAAGATTCAGCACTGCTGCTCTCTTACAAAGGAATGCCAAAGTCACAGACTCGTTTCAGAAGGCAGCTGTGCAACACACCAAACCCACCTGCCACGAGATGCAAAGAAAACCCCAAATATAAAACACTTCCTCGTTGGTTTGTCTGTTTCCTCTCCCCCAGACTTCCATTCATTTGAACTGGAATTCAGGGGAGCAATTTTTTGTCCTTGTTTGGAGGAAAAGCAAGGAAGGGAGGCAATTATCCATTTATCCTTAGCCCAAAAGCTCAAAGACACAAACTCACTTGCCCACCACGGCAATGTGAAAGGGGGAGTTTTTCCCCCAGCCCCTCCGTGCACTTTGTTTGTCTCTGATTTTAATGCCAGTCTGAACTGCCAGGGGGCACAGCCCAGAGACAGCCATGCTCAGGGGCACGGCCCAGGCGTGGCACCTCCCTGCAGGCTGGCAGGGAATCATTTCCAGTGCCAGCTGCGGGGCTGGCTGGGGCACAGGGCAACAGAGCCAGCCCTGAGGCCAAGGACTGACTGAGCACTGATCCCCAGGGGTGTTTGCTTCTCCCTGTCAGTCTGCAACCTGCTCTGTGCACAGGCAGCCCAGCACAGACTGCCCAAGGTCAGACAGTTCAAGGAGAGGGGATGAAGGCAGAACTGAGGGAGAAGAGGCAAACCCATGAGGGCAGCAGCTCTGCAAACAGCCCTGCCCATCCAGCCTGTGCTCCTGCCACAACAAGCTCCCTCGGGCATTGCTCTCAGGATCTACCCAATGCCACCTTACTGGGCAAGGTTTCACAAATGAGAGCCTGAAAAGATGATGCCAACTTGTGCCAGAATTCCCAGAACTATGTAAAATAACTTCCTCAACCAATGCAAGGTGGCACATGGCAGCTACCCTTCCATCTCACTTAGATTTTCATTCTGGATTACCAAGGGCAGGGTGAAAATAAAATGCCTTTCCTGAAAGGCAGCCAAAAGCCAAGGTTTCCAAATTCCAGTTTATGTTCAGAGCTTTATCACAATTTCACATGAGTAACAATTTCATACAAATAAGTTCTTTGCACATAAATTTCCACAACTGCCTCAGGGTGCATTTAAAGTCATTTATCTCCACATGGGTGCACTGTTTTAAGAACTTTAAGACTCAACTCAAGATGAATCCACAGTCTGTGGTTACAAGCACAGAGCAGAGAGACTCACGCAGCTTCAGCCCCAAGACAGGCAGCACCCATGGGGAGCCAGGGGACAGTCCCCTCCTGATCCCATGACACCACGAGCACTGAAGTGACTGTGCCCTTCCAAGTGAAGGGTGCCAGTCCCCAGCTCTGTGGCACATCGGCCAAGGGAGGTGTTGGAAAGTGCTGCTGCAAGGCTCTCTCTGCCAGGGGGCGGTCCCACCTTAATTCTGGGCACTTTTCAGCAAACTCTGCTTGCAGGGAGTTTTTTATCCTTTACAGTGTCCGTACCTCTGACTTTTAAACAGCATTTGTTGCAAATCAGAACCGCCTCAAAGCTGAAAAATCTCACTTTGGGAATTATCTAAAAAAACAATCAAAATTCTTTAGGGAAACCAGATGAAGTTTGTCAGACAGCTGCAGTTCCCAGCTGTTTGCAGCATTTAGGGAAAGAAACTCGGAGGTGTTTTTCCCAGGTGTGCCCAAGTGATTTCTGCATTATTCAGTCCTTCTGCTCTCCCTTGGCAGCTGTCACTGCCCAGCCTGAAGGGATCAGTCTGAGGGGATGCTCCTTCTGAGCCCACAGTCCCTTTTCCACGCCCATGGCACTGCAGGAATGCACTGAGACACGCAGGGAGCAGCAGCAGCAGCAGCTGTTCCCACACCCTGCTGGGCAGCAATGCCCCCAGCAGTGCCAGCAGCAGCCCCTGCTGCCCCTCAGTGTCCCCTCCCGCAGGGAAATCTGCCCCAGGGCCTCTGGGAGAAGGCCTGGCTGGGAGCAATCTGCTGGCACCTCCCCAGTGGTACTGACCTGGCTTCCATTTCAAACACCCAGGAAAAGATATCCTACAAACACCCTTTCCTACAGCCAGGGCTGCTCATTACCTTGAATGCTCAATCAGAGCCATATATATTGTCAAAGACCAAAACCCAAGTCTCTTCCTCTGCCATAAAGCTAAACAGAATCCTGCTCTCTGTTTCCATGTAGGCTGGTAAATCACACAAAGTATTTTTTTACTGTTTCTTTGCTGCTGTCCCTTGTTTTGAATGGCTCATGGGCCCTAGGAGCAGCCTCAGCTCAATGACATAGGCAGGCAACACTACACAGCCCTCACTGAGAAGAAACAATTAATTTTGAAATTTCCTATAGGATTTGTAATTATCAGAACCTGATTCCTACAGCTGAGGTATCCCAGACCTCAGGTATCCCATTTCAGGAGCCATAATGCTTTCAATTCAAGTGGAACAGGTTCTTAATCTTGATTTTTTGTGCTCAGGTGTTTATATTAAAAGCCTACTTAGTCACAACGTGGAGCAAAACAGGGATAATTCCAATCAAACATCTAAACCCAAGGAAAGTCAGAGGGGAGGGAAAAAAAAGACATGTCCAAGCCAACAGGGAGTGAAATAGTTGTGATCAGTCCTCAGCCTTGCTGATTTTGGGAGAGGACACAAAACCAAAGGGTAAAAATATACCTCATGTAAGCAAACAGCTGCCTGCTCTGGTTAAACAGTGTGGGAGGAGACATTTCCTTGCTTCACAGTGTGCCCTCCTTTCCTGATGCAGTCTGGAGCTCTGCAAGACCACATGGAGATCTGCGGGTCCAAAGCGCTTTACAAGTAGAACCCACACTACTGCCCAAAAATTAAATACAGCTTCTTCTTGCCAGTATCCATTCAACCCTTTGTGTAAGAAAAATGGGAATATGCTGGTAGATCTTCAGAGCCCCACCCTTAGAAAGGAACATTCATACCTTGAGCACAGAGCTGACAATTAGGCTGTGGATACTCTCCCGAGGCAGGAGGGACCATCCTGGCTGCAGCCCCAACCAGGATCTCACCACAGCACAGGGGATGGATCTGTGCACAGCTGGGAGCCCCAGGGAGAGCCACAAAGCAGCAGCTCCATGTGGAATACCACTGCCCAGCCTCACCCTTCTGAGGGAGCTGGAAAATAAAAGGTTCATGTTTAGATTAAGAAAATGGAAAAGGGAAGAGCAAGGAAAGATATTTTCTGAAACCATTTTGTATTTTGTCCTCAAACATAAGTGGAACAAAAGTGCTGTGTAAAAATCACAGCGTGAAACAAAGCCCCAGAAGAAGAGCTAAAGGCTATGCCTCCCTTCCTCTAATTTATTGCCAGAGTTATTCAGAGTGCAGACACTTAATCCCTAATGTAAACCCGCAGGCAACATTATTTATCTTTAGGAAGACCTGGGATTTTTGTCTTTTCATTGTGTGGGCTGCGAAGGAAAGATGGATTCAATTGCTTTCTGCAGATATCAATATGGAATTTAAGGAGGTGGAAGGGCCGGCATTCCTTGGAATGACTCAAGTGCACATTTGCTGTCTCCAACGAAAGGAGTTTACAATGGACAATGACAGAAACACGATCCCACCGTGTTGGTCTGTGGCATTTGGACTTGTTTAGTGAGGCACCTGAAGGAGGCGTTTCCTTACAGCACCAGCTGAAAGAACCAAGTGTGTGTGTGCAAGAGTAGAGGGCTTTCCTGCCTAAGGGTGATTTTATGCCACAAACAAATGTTCATGGTCATAATGAAAGTGACTCTGCATTCCTTCACAGTTATCACATTAGATAGTTTTCATCCTTCTTAATGAAAAAAACTATTAATGAGAATGAAACTGGCCTCTAAAGCATTTCATCCCTGCTTTCAGGAAAATGGATCAAGGGCTGCTTCTCATTATTTTTCCAAACTGAGCAGAATACATTTTAATGAGGCTTCTTTAACCTTTACTCCCTGTCCCTCTTCTGTCTGGCTTCTGCCATTCCATCTCACGGCATTTCTGTGCTCAGGTCACAGCTGCCTTAGCAACATTAAAATATGGGGTGCATGCAGGCCTGAAACACACGTGATCCTCTCTTAGAACAAGTTTAAATTTTAAACTTATTGGAACGCGTGATCCGAGTACCTGGAACAGCTTTCTCAATAACCTTTCCACAGGAAAATGGAATCAAAAACAGCCAGTGGGAACAATTCCAGCTCCAAGCAACTGGCTCCTGATCACCAAGTCTGACGGTGTGTGGCTGGGGCTGGCACCCTGTGCTGCCCAGGGCGAGCAGCCTCCACAGCCACGAGTGCCCCGGCTGTGCCAGGGCTCCATCCCCACCCCAGAGGGACACGGGGCCGGTCCCAGCAAACGGGGCCCTGGGGTGGCAGCTGGCCCTGGGAGCACAGGGACACTGCAGCCCACAGCACCTTCAGCCCCAGGCACCCGCTCCTGGGGCTAAATGTGAGTTCTCCTTTCCATGGTCCTACAATGCAGCCTTTCCCAGAGGTACAGAGAGGAAAGGGTCAGGCTTAGGGACACACCCTCCACTTGCAGCGCCTGCTGCACCCAGGCCTCGATACCAATGATCTTTCCCTCTGCTCGTGGTGCAGTGTCCTGCCAGCACCATTTTCCACGCCATTCACTTCTTCTCTTTTCCCTTTGCTAGCTCCAGCTTCTCCACTGCAGTAGGTGAAATTCACTCATCCTCACCTTAAAGGTTCTCTGTCCTTCACTCCCCGCTCATTACCTCTCACATGGGACCCAGGGAAGGACCTGGGCACCCCTGCACACCCTGGGACAGCAGCTGGCCATCCATCCCCTGTGCTGGGGCTGTCCTCCGTGCCTTTGGCACAGGGGCACGCACAGATGGCCCTGGAGCCAGGGCTGAGCCACTAAACCCCTTGGAGGGGACACAATCTCCTGTCCCAGGCCTGAGAAGCGATGTGCACAAAGTACCCACGGCCCTACCAAGCTAAATAACAGAAGGAGATAAAGAATAGGGAAATGAAGGAGAAGAGAGGACAAGCAATAAGCAAATATCCCCTGATTTCTGCAGAAAATGTTACCCCAGTGCCACTGGACACTGATGGATGAAAGGAGTCGGGCAAAGCAGGAGGATTTTTCCAAACCTTTGGCAGCCATCCGTCGTCCAGAGCTGGGAATGACCCCCTTGGTGCAGCTCCTCAGGCCGGGGCTCCCTGAGCCACCCACACAAAGGATGGATCCTCAAACAGCAGGCACAGGTGACAAGGTAAGGAGCCCAGCACACCATGCCTAGGAGATAAATGGATCCATCTGTCAGCAGTTACTTCACAAGGGAATTGCTCCCAGTTATGCTAGGAACAGCTTTTCATGAAACACGGATCTAAAGTACCACAGAGAGGAGGAAAATGTACCAAGGAAATTCCTGATATAATGGAAATTGAAAAGAGCACTGGACTCTGCTGTTATAATTGCAAAGAGAATGGAGAGTTTGATAGAGGCGACAGTGGAACAGCTTCTGGGGTATTATTTGGCTGGGACAGCAATCTTCTCATCACGTGTCCAGCCTGTCCCCAGAGGTCATTTTCAAGGTGCACGCTGAGGTGAGAAAGAGCAGAGGTGTGTGACAATCTCTGATGGCTGCAGAGAAATGTTCACTGTGCTGCCTTCCTGCCACAGAAGGGACAGCCACGTGTCAGATGGTGGGAGGGTGTCAGTGAAACACTGCAGTTTGGCTACCCTGAACTGAAATCCTTCACACAGCCCACCCCCAGCCCTTTCTCTTATGACACCAAGTCAATGAACCCATATCAGGGGGCAGGCAAATATTTTCCCTCCCCAGTTTCTTCTGGGTTTTGGTGTGAGAGACGTGGATTGCACAGGTGGCCCCAGAGCTGCTGCCCACAGCCCTGAGGGAGTGTGACACATTCCTTTGGGCTCCAAATCCCTTGGAGCTCTCCCCAGAGCCCGGCTGCTGGAACACACCACGCTTGTTTGGCAGGCACCAAACCGAGCCTCAGTTTGTGCTGTAGCCCCAAAGGGGATTCAATAATGCTGAATTTAAAGTGAGTAGAAACAGCACTGCTGTCACAAGGACACAAATACTGAATTACTGCATCTCTTTGAGATGGGCTGAATTATGATAGTGCTTCGCTGACTGATTCGTGCTGGAATCCACATTTACAAATTACATTCACCAATAAACTCGGCTTTGGTGTGGCACAGAAGTTATTGCTGTTACCTAGGAAATGTTTTCTGGTTTGGCTTTTGTTCCTGGGCATGCTGCACACCAAACAATGAACTTCCCACATCAAACAGCTTCCCTGAAACATCTGCTACCAGGAAGCTTGTCTGCAACTTGCAATGGTGGATGACTTTCTGACAGGTAATAGCAATTCAGATCAGATGCAGACAGATTTAGTACCTAGAAGCTCCCAGTTTATTAAGATCAGCACTGATTTATTCAAGCACCCCCCTCTCTTTTCAGCACCATTGAGAAATGAATCACTTGGCTGTGGTGCTCAGGGCTCAAGGTTCTGGTTCCTTGTAGCTGACAGGAAATACAGCTTTGCCAGCTGTGAGAACTCCTCACTCTCCTGCACGAGTGGGAGAGGACAGGAAGGATATGATGTTTTTACCAATGTTCATCCTCTCTTTAATTACATGGGCTGCTGCAAAGGAGTCATTCTTCTGCCAGAATTTCCCACCCATGAATGTCTGTCTATCCTTTAGTGATTTTAGATAGAAGATGTGGATTCCCTCTCTTGCTTATAAGTAGTGGTTGAAATCTTTAGTAAGCCAATATTTTAAGGAAAGAGGGCCCACAGTGTCTCTGACAAAGCTGATTATAGAACATCAGAATGAGGACACACCGCTATTCAAAAAGTTTTATAGGGAGTGAAGATTTATAGAGGTGTTCTGCTGATTCATGAGGAGGAGATATGGAAATGCATCTCTGGCAGCCACTCAGTGATGAAATATGTAGCACGTAATGCATTTGTCTGTAAGACAAATACGTGTGTTGGCCGATTAAAAAAGATACACAGACTTCTGCAAATAAAGCAGCAATTCTTCTCAGGAACAAACCAGCTAATTGTAAAACCAACAGGAAACAAAATCTGCCTGTTGAGTAACTACAATTTTCGCTAAACAGGAAACTTTCAGTATTAATTCCTAATGTGCTTCATACACAACCTCAGTATGTGATGACCAGTGTAAACTCTGAATACTTGCAATGCACCACCCTGCTGCTTCTAGGCCACTGCCAGGGTCTGTGGGGCACAGCAGGCACACACAGGTGGCTCAGGGTTTTTTCATTACTGGTTTTTAAAGTCGCCCTCAGAATCTGTCAATGTAAGAAACAATTTCTTCAGCAAGAGCAGCTCAGCTTCAAGCATTCAACAAGTGATAAATGAAGCTTTTCCAAACCAGGAGTGCCTACAGTGTTGATAAAGCAGTATGTGAATGCTGATGGATAAATGTCATCTGCCTGAGTAAGCCAGATTCCAGCTTGTGCTCACATGGAAACGATTTGCATTTGTCCAGATGTGCTGATGTTACATGCCTTTTGGAGAAGAAAACAGAAATGCTAAAAAACACTTTCTCCCTATTTATGTTTAAAAATAAATTACTCAGTTGCTCTGTCAGGTTCAGAAACTTGAAGCAATTGATGCTGTTGGAGAAAAAAATATCAGGATATAAATCATCAAGCTTGTAATCTAAAATTTCTCAAGTCCTTTGGCAAAAATAAGACCAAATTGTGTGATGGGTTCAGGCACAAACTCCTGAGAGATGAGGGCTTTGAAATCTGTAGATTTCCCTGACACCTCATGGTTCAATACATTTTCTCCCAAGTTTTAGCTCTGCTAAAAGGAGAGATAGTAGATCTGGATAAGTCTTTTAATTCAAAAAGGAAGATGGGCTGATACCTCAGGACTGACAATATTTTGGATTTTTTTCTGGTTCTGTCGGGTTTAATGGAACGCACAATGTTCAAAGGATGTTCTGCTTTTCATGAATCTTTTTTGCATTTTCTCTTCCATCCCTTAAGAAAAAGGAAGGAGAAGATAAATGGCAAGAGGAAAGGAGCGTTTGTTGCTTTGCGGTGTACAAAAGAGAGGGGGAAAAAGAAGTGTAACGTGGAACGCACAGAAAATGGTTGTTACCAATTTCTGTGAAGTAGGAGCACTAACTTTAACAACTGCTACATAAACCCCTCTAGGTTGTTCTCTTTGCTCATCCATAACCTCTTTTATCTTGTTAGGATGGGATATCAAAACACGTGGTGCTAACCAAAACTACAGAGCAGCAGAGCTGCTGCATTACCCTGCAGTCCCTTTCCAGCGAGGAATTCTGAGGCAGCTGCAGCCTTTGAGGGAAACTCCCAGCGGCAGAGCTGGCAGCAGAGCCTGAGCTCCTGTGCTGGGGATCAGGGGTGCTGCCCACAGGGGGCACAGAGGGGACTCTCTGCTGTTCCTCACCTCTCAGCCTGAGGGGACAGTGCTCAGCTTGCAGCCTGAGCTCCTGTGCTGGGGATCAGGGGTGCTGCCCACAGGGGGCACAGAGGGGACTCTCTGCTGTTCCTCACCTCTCAGCCTGAGGGGACAGTGCTCAGCTTGGAGCCTGAGCTCCTGTGCTGGGGATCAGGGGTGCTGCCCACAGGGGGCACAGAGGGGACTCTCTGCTGTTCCTCACCTCTCAGCCTGAGGGGACAGTGCTCAGCTTGGAGCCTGAGCTCCTGTGCTGGGGATCAGGGGTGCTGCCCACAGGGGGCACAGAGGGGACTCTCTGCTGTTCCTCACCTCTCAGCCTGAGGGGACAGTGCTCAGCTTGGAGCCTGAGCTCCTGTGCTGGGGATCAGGGGTGCTGCCCACAGGGGGCACAGAGGGGACTCTCTGCTGTTCCTCACCTCTCAGCCTGAGGGGACAGTGCTCAGCTTGCAGCCAGCCTGGGAGGCCGTGTGAGGACCATTCCTGCAGCGAGGCAGAGCAATCCCAGGGCAGTGCCAGCTTCTCCCAGGAGCTGCACCAAATCCCTGCTCTGAATATCCATGGGCACGCGACCAGGCACTGTTCTTTCAGCACAGGCAGCCATGGACTCAAGTTTTGCATTATTTTGACCTTTCTCATCCTCTGCCATCACATCTCCCCCTTCACTTGCTCAGGGAGCTCTTGCCTGACCCTCCCTCCCTCAGCCATGGACCAGGGTCACCCTTTGAGCTGCACTGCCCTTGGCAGCTCCCCCTGAATTCCATCCCCAGTGTCCATTTTGTCAAGGTCACCTCCAACAATCCTGCTCTCTTCTAAAGCCACGGCAGAGTCCCCCTGCACAGTTGCTCCCCCGTGACTTCATTCAAGGCTGGAACTCTCCTCTCCCTGCTCTTGGGCATGAGGGATCCTTAGGATCAAATCCCCCTGGGCAGCGTTTAAGGGGCAGCTCCTGCCCTAAGGAGGGCAGGACAGGACAGGGGAGAGGAAGGGGCAGGGCAGGGCAGGACAGAGCAGGACCAAACCCCTTTGGTGCATGGGGGTTTCTGCATCTCATCAGAGAGGTCACAGGAGTGGGTGCACATACACAAACCCCAGAACTCTCTCACACTGAGAACTGGCTGTTCACATGGTAATTCTTCCTCAGCCTCTCAGTAGTGGGGATTAGAGGGACTTCCTAACTGCACAAAACCAGCTTTGTTATACAAAATATTTTAGGTCTTTCATTGAATAAAGCTTTACTCTCTTGGTTCATCTACTCTGAGAACACTGCATCTGTTCCATATCCCTTGTTGGCACCCTCTGGATAACATGAAAATTCAGCAGCAGCAATTCCCTGTGTCACACTTAGGGTCTCCTTTCAATTAAAACATTAAAGCTGTGCCAAAACCCTACAGAAACCTGGACTAAGATTTCAGTGGCATGCTTCATTTTTTGCTGCCGTGGGCCCTTGAATCCTGCCATGCTCCTGGAGCCATCCACAAGCACTGCCCAGGATGGAGCCTTGCTCAGTAACTGCATCCTCTCTTCTTTTCTTCTTTAGCCCTGCAGTGGCTGGATGGAACTACCCAGCCTAATTATTATCCTGCAGGATATCCTACAGGAATCCCATCAGATAAAGAAATTGTTTTAACACCATAAAACATTAACACAGCCCAAAATATCTGAGCCCAGGGCAGAGGTACAAAGCCAGCTGTGCCTGCACAGATCAGAGGGCTTTGGTCACTCTGCTCTGCTGGGGAATGAACATTTTCAGTTGGATGAGCTGAAATGGGGAACTGAGGGAAGGAGATGTTGATGCCACAGCCAATATGGATCGAAGCTGAACTCACCATTTGCACGATTCCCCTTACACATACAATAGGAAGAACAGAAAGAATGAAATCCCAAGCTCTGAGGCATTGAGAGAAGGTGGTGTATGAAGGTTTCTGTATGACTCCAAATATTCCTTGTAATCAGGGTATAGGAAATAGTTGATTGAAAACAACAGCTAAAACCTTTTGTTTTTCATTAACCAAACCTTTTGTTATTCATACCAGAACTAAGCCCAAGGGATCTGGTGTGCAGGTGAAAGATCAGCTCTAAACCTGTTCTACTTCTCTGCCAGAGCTGACAATGTACAGAACACAGCTCTACAAACTAATGGGGCTGATCCTATTGCAGGCTCTCTCATTAAACTGCACATTAATTTCATAACAAGATGCTGCACCTTTGGGAAAACACAACTTTTTATGTGACCACTTTTGTGTGTAATGCCAGAATTATTTGGAGAACAGCAAAAAGGGTTTTTTTAGGGTAGAGAGAGGCTGAGAACAAATCCCTCTGATGTCACTCTTTTAGAAGTTGTCCTTCTGTCAGGTATGGTTAATGCTGGAATTTTGAGCAGAACAGTTCACAGTGCTCTGATGGCTACCCAGAAAGGACCAGAAAACAGAGGTTTAGTGAAGTATTTGACCAGGCAGAACAAAAACAGCCAAAAGTATTCAAGGTAACACCTCCACCCACAATGAGAAATCCAGTGGATTTCTTATATATTTCTCATAAAATCATAGGAAGACACAAAGGAATGCAGAGACAATCACAGGCAGCTAAAACCCAGCAGCCTCAGAGACAGAATCAAACCCAGTCCTGTCTCTTCACCACCTCACCAGTGCACTTTGCCATCCAGTCCTAAATGGGGAAGATTAGAGAATAGGTTTAAGTTGAACAATTTGTACCACAAGGAAGAAAACCTAACCAAGGTTTGCAAAGAACATTTTTATATCCATAATTCTGTTTTAAATATCACTTCCCTTACAACTCTTACTTCACTGCAAAGTACATTTTTCTCAAGTGGAAATAAGAAATTAAACAGGTATTCTTACTGAGAGGATGATTTGCCATCTGTTGAGAAATCTGAGCTATAATTTACAGAAATAGGTTACCTAATAAAAACTCCTTACAAAAGCAACAGGATTGGAAAGGACCAGGACAGGTCATTTCTCACAAGGAAGTGACCCATTACTGATTCCAATGATGTTAAAAAATCAATAGTTCTCTGATTTTTGCCTTTCCTAGGCTGACAGATTGGTAACACTTTGTTCTCCCACCTGTGCTTCCAGGCCCCGGCTGATGCTGAGGGAGTTTCCCTGTTTCCCTTGCAAGTGGCTCCCACTTTGGTGGCAGAGACTGGAAGCCTCTCTTTGCATGGAGAGGTCAGAGTTCCAGTACCTTGAATTCAAATTACCATTGTAAACCCAAACTTTTCTTATTTTGGTCATTCCAGTCTTTTCAGAGTGGATGGAGACCCTGGGTGCTAAAGATTGCCTTTGTTAGCAGAAGCAGGCTCTATAAGCCATGGTGCTGTTAATATTTCCAGTTATCTTGGCTTCCTTAATATCATTCAGCTATTTCTGTTCTCTATGGGTGCCTTACTCTGCTTGATTCTGTTTCACTTTGAACCTGCACTGATGCTGAGGGTTTCACACATTTTTTATCACACCGTGCAAAATGCTGCTGGAATCTTTGTGCAGACTCTCTGGTGACAGAAAAAGGTTATTATTGCCATCTCCCTTGTATTGTGTCTCCAGAAATCCGTGCACGTGCTGTGCAGCCGCCCATTCTGCACTGGAACCTGAAGAAATCATTTTGTTGTACTGACCACAAGAGCACTTTCTCAAAGAGGTGTCTTTCTAATTGTCCATTTCTAGAGCTGGTGCATGCACAGTGCAGAGCCT
Source organism: Melozone crissalis (assembly GCF_028551555.1). Lineage (NCBI taxonomy): Eukaryota > Metazoa > Chordata > Aves > Passeriformes > Passerellidae > Melozone > Melozone crissalis. The sequence continues at coordinate 1,270,895 of NW_026535816.1, forward strand.
CCAGGAGGGCTGCAGTGATTGGCTCCAGTTAGCTGTGCCTCAGCACTGGGGCTGCTGCCTGGCACAGAGGTGAAACCATCCAGGCTGAAAGGAAAAGGCTCTGGCAGGTTGGAATGCAGAGAGCAGAGAATTGCATTCACTGAGGGCAGGGATGGAAGAGCTGCATCCACACTCTCTCCCAGTCACTCCATTTCTCTGTTCCTGACATTCTCAAGGATCCTAACCCACATGGAGCTTTTGTGACCCCAATCCTCCATCTACAGAGGCAGAGAACAAAGAGTGAGCAGGCTTTCCTCCCCTCTCAACAGTTTCCATGCTTCCATTAATTCCATCTGCTTTCTCTCTGCTGTCCCACCCTCCCAACAGTCTGTGCCAAGGATCAGCAACTGCCCAAACTAAATGGCCACTGAGTGCCATTACTCAGAAATATTTCTGTGTGAGCAGCAGGTTCACCCAGGGCACCCCAGCCAGCCCTGCAGCCATTCCCCACTGGCACACAAAGAGCAGCTGGACATTGAGACACAGCTGTGATATCCATCACTGCCCACAGGCTCACCTTGGAGAACCTGGGGAGACCTGTGCCTTGCAAACAGCATCAAATGGAAATGATGAAATAAACCAGAAAGAGAAAAAGCCATCTAGTGAGTCTGCTGGCTTACTGTGCTCCATATTCCTAAAAACTCGCTTTGCAGTCAGGAAGGACACAGGGGGTTTGAATCATTTTCTGCCTTTACACCTTCCCTACCACCAGAAGTAACATGGGGATGCTCTTCAATAAACAAATCTGCTCTTTTCTCTCAAGGTTTGTGTACACTCTGAGTGCACTGGTGACATCAGATTTTTCACCAGGGAAATGAAAGAAACCAACAAAACCAACAGCCCACATTGCTGAAAACCCAAGAAGCTAAGCTGGTCACGTCTCTGAAATATGGTATGAGCAGAAAGAGAAATACAATAAAAATCCCCATCCAGCACAAACTGGGAAGTGATGGAACGAGGGCTTTCCTACTGAGGCTGTCTCCAGTTACCACCCTTCTGAGCATTGTCCATTATCCATTCTGCACTGAGGAGGCTCTCAGGCCAAAATTTAAAAGGTGACTGACAAACACAGGAGGCCAAAATGAAGCAAAAGAATCACAAGCAGAGCCTATGGAAGAAGCCTTCTGTAAAACATGAGGGAGCCCTGAGCCACACTGGATTAGTTTCCTCTTTTTTTCCTCTTTAATTCTCTTCTAGCAGACAATATTTCCTATCCCCCCTCTCCTGAGTCCCTACAGCGTGCAAGCTCTGTGCTGGGATGCAGGCAGGCTGAGAAGTGCAGCTGTGCTCTAGAGCTGCTGGAGCTGGGAGGCACATTCTCAGTGAGTAAAAAGCACACTTCCATCACTGACACACAAAAACTGCCCTCCCAAACCTCACCACACGTGAAACAGATCCCTGGATCAGTCCCATCTCCAGCCCTGCCCACTGCCGTGCAGGCCTGTTGGCAGTACAGCTGGGACACAGCTGGGACACAAGGGACACTGTTCCCATGGTCTCACAAAGGCCCCAGGGATGCAGGCTCAGTGTTTGTCACATTCTGCACAAGCCTGGGGAAAAACCCCGAGCCCATCACCTTCACTCCTCCAGGGGCTGTCAGGCGGCTGCAGAAGGGCAAAGCTCCCTTCCACCTGCAGCAGCAGCCAAATCTCTTTGGGAGAGCAATCCCATCTCCACAGGCACCTCCTGCCTCTGCACTCTGTGTATCCTTCCTTCCAGCAGTGACACACCTGCAAGGGACACAAGCAGCAATTACCTCTTCTGCAGGAAAAGCCCATCCTGCCCCTCCACACCAACCTGTCCCTTGCTCGTGGTTTAGCTGCTGTTCCTATTGCAGTTAGAGATTATCGATGTTTCCAATGGAGACGGGCTGGAGACACACCAGGATCTAATCATTAATAATATTTTGACCTGTAGGCCCAGATGGGCAGGAAAAAATGCTCACTCAAGAGGAGTTTTTCCTTAACTCCAGCAGACCCTGGATTTTCCATTGAATGTTTTCATTTTCAGCTGCAATCACCAGAAATAACATTAATGACTTTCAGTGCAGGGCAGAAATAATTAGAGGCAGAGCAGGTGTCCAGCTTACATGCTTATGGTAAGAAAAGACTGAGAAAAATCATGGCAAAACTTGATAACCTGAGGAGAGAAAAAAGCAAACAAGCTCAGGGGTGAGATCTAAATCAAATATAAAGCAATCTATATCTTCCATTAAAGCCATTGTGGAACTGGGCATTTTGCAAAGGTCTTGATTGAAAACCATGGCAGAGTTAATGGGTTTGACTCAAATGATCCTCAGCACTTCAGTAAGGAGCAAGGAGAAAGGAGGCCCACGAAAGCAGAACTTGAAACGTTAGTGCAAAACCATACAACAGAAAGGAAACCATTTCAATTGCTCTAGGAAGGACTATACATTGCCTTGTTCTCAAAACTAGAGGGAGACTCAAGAGTGCAGAATCTCATTAGAATTTCAGCACTGGATTTCTTTTATAAACAGCATATCAGTAAGATTTACCAATATTGTCTCAATATACTGAAAGCTTTATTATTTGTTCTTGGACAAGTAGCATTTTTCTAATTCTTTACTTCTAATAAAAAACAGTAGAGATGTTTTTGTGCTGAATTGAAAGCTAATTAGCACATTCATATCTGCCAAAAATTCAATAACTTGTACTCATTTTGGGTTCTTTTCTGGTCAGTTTAATTTAATTTTTCAGTTTAATTAAATTTTTAATTTTTCAGTTTGATTAATTTTTTTTCAGTTTAATTAAATTTTTAAATTAAATTATCAAATTTTTTGATAAAATAAAGGAGGATATGAAAAAATTAATAGCTTAGGCTAGGTTTTTCACAGGCAATTAGTAGTTAGAGCCCATTAAACTAAGGAGGGAAGCAGATCAATAATTTCTAGGGCTTTTTTAATGTTTCCCTTGAAATTTTAGGATCATCAGGAAAGGACAAAGAGCAGTCACGATCCAAGAGAATTTCCTGGGATCCAGGGACAAAACACATTGTTGAGGGGCTGAGAAACAGGAGTTCAGAGCTGCTGAGGCTGCTGACAGCCTCTTACAGTGGGTGCTCTGTTTCAGAAGCTGGGATTTCAAGAGGAGGCAAAGTGGGTCATAAATGCTACTGAGAGCTGAAAATCAGGAGATGAAAACCACTCCAGAGCACTGAAGTGTGGTGGGTCTGATTACAGCAATCAAAATGCTGTCCCATTTTGCTACAGTTTGTCTTGAACAGCAAGGCTAAGGAAAAAAAGGCCAAAAAAGAAAAGCCGTGTGATCCTAAACTGTGAGTGTGCACCAATGTTCCAGCCCTGCCAGGGGCTGCACAGGCACCTGGTCCCAAAGGTACCGTGGGATTCATCTGGGTTTGTGCTGGCAGCCAAAGCCACTCCTGCTGCTTCAGCAGGCCTTGCCCTCCCGCCCACGCTCTGAATCCCTGCGGGTTTGGCACTGAGCCCCGACTGCTTCCCACCAAACACCCGCACACCCAGCTCCATCCCTGACATCACCCTGAGGTGCCTCTGAGCGTGCACCGGCCTGGCTGCCTTGGCACGTGGCCAGGGGGACAGCAAAGGGACATTTGTCCCCTCACGACCCTGGGCAAGCAGAGCGTGCTCAGAGCACCCGGGCACGGCCCCCTGTGGGAAACCTCCTGGCTGAAGGCAGCTCCGAGGATCACTGCACAAACCTCTGCAGCTGCCCCACACACACACAGTGACAGTGACAGCTCCATCCAACCAGCCCCCACTGGCTCTCCTGGAGCAGCAGGGGACAGCAGAACAAACAGCAGGTGACAAAGGCTGGGTCCTGCCCACCTTGAGCCCCAGTGACTCCAAAGTGCTGCTGCCACACACCAGTCCTCTCCTCCTGCTGCCAGCTGACTCTGCAAGCTCATCCCAGTTCATCTGGGAGCTGCTGTGCTCGTGAACTGGGGAGGGCTTCAACAATCAATCACGTGGGAGATATTAAAGGCACTAGAGAGCAAACAAACAAACCCACAAAGAAAAGAAAGAAACCTGAGTACCAACAGCAGTACCCAGTGCAGATTAAAAATACAAACAAACAAAATAACTTCATGTGGTTTAAATCCTAATCCTCAGGGATGAGTTGAGCACCAAGGTGCACAGGCCTTGTTTATTACCAGTGAGCTGAGAACTGAGAACACCCTTCCATTTCTTTAGGCAGCATCATATAAAGCCTATTTTCAAGAGTGAAATGAATAACGGGATTGAGATAAACTCTGTGCAAGGGGAGGTACTGGGCAGTGCTTCTGGGTGCCACAGGCTGGGAGAATCCATGGAGGCATTTCCACTCACATCCCAGAAAGCACCCAGGGCATCAGCAGTTGCTGTGATCCCCTCTCCCACAATGACCATCACTGCTGTCCTCTGTGCTCTCCCCTGCTCACACTGCCTCCCTTCCCTTCCCTGATGGCAATGCTCCATCACACAGCTCCCTCAGGGGCACAGCAAGCAGGGATGTTTCCATTTTGTACTTCAGGAATCTCGGCAGGTTTAACAGCTTTAAAACAGACATGAGGCTGCTCTTGGTGTTTTTCCTTCAGCTGTGAAAAGTCTTTAAATGCCCCAATGTGCACCATGTGACCCCCTGAGCTCAGTCCTTTAGTGGCACAGGCCCTTAAATGTGAACTCAACAGATACTTCAGGTGAGGTGTCAGCAGTGCATAAGCAACAAGCTGACATAAATCCTGAGGAATTTAACTTATAAAAAACTTGAATTCCTTCTTTACTCCAGAAGGATCTCTTCAACCTTTGCACCAGCTTTACATGGCTCCTTAAGCTACATCAGCAGGATGGTGCAGCAGCTTACAGCAACTAAGTCACAAGCAAATGTATGTAAAACCAGTGTAAGGACACTTCAAAAAATGGACTTTGCAGAAAATCAATACATTTTCACTGGGGTGCATCACCCAGCATCACCATCTAATGTATTGCACTAAACCAGCTGGAGCAAAAGGAATCAAACCCAATCACCACCAGGGAAAGCAATTCTATTTATCATGAACCCACAGGGCCATTTCAAATAGTTTTTCCCAAACAGCTTCCACACTCCTTAGAGTCCCATTTGGATCTCAGCTCTGTCACTCTGCACTTCCATCTCTGTATACTCAAAATAATAAGAAGAAAATTCTAATTCCTGGGGGGAAAAGGGGATTTTTGTTTCACCCAGGCTGTGAGTAGCATTATCCCAACCTGAGGTGAAAACATCAATGAATCAACATTTCCTTAACTGACTTCACTGTAATCCTGGTATTGCACTGACCCCTGAGGAAGCAATTAAGGAGCAATAATTACAAATGGATGAGTATTTCTTCCTGAGGCACACAGCATTTTACAATGGAACTTCATGAAGTAGCTCTAAGCTATTTCCTGCAACATATTTCAATAAAAGAAAATATAAGCCACTAAAGTGTCTCATGTAAGCATTGAGGATTTAAGGAATTACTCAAATAATGAATGCATGAAGCTATTAACCATCCTGGAGAATTAAAATGTGCCCCTACGTGATGAACCAAAAGCAGCAAGTCATTTCAAGTCTGCAGGATTGATTTGATACATGTGACTGAAATATAATCACAGAAACACCAAACTGTGCTGTACCTAGAGAAAACTAGCCCAGACTGCTAGACCATGAGCACACCTCTGCAACAGCTTTTATTTGGTCCATGTGTTACCTCCTGGAAATGGTTCCAGCCAGGGAGGTTATCATGTGGCAGTTACCCCCAGGTAAAGGCACAGCATAATGAAATCAGCCATTCTTTAGTTTCATTTCATTGCAATCTTCTGCTGTACTGAAATATCAGGAGGATCAGCATGACTTAATAAAATTTTGCTCAAGCACAGCTTATTGCATAGGAGCAGTAGCAAGCAAAGAGCCCTGATACCAGACTAAAGTGGGCGCAGGTTATCTCTGAGTGTCAGGTATTTAACAGGAAAAGTTATAATAGGAAAGACTTAGAAAATTAAAACATTTTCTTTCTGAAACAGGTCACTGGAACGTTCTCTGCTAAAAGCAGCTGCAACACTGTGAGATGAAATAAAACACAAAAGGGATGAAAGAATGACCAAGTCTCTACAATCCAAGTGCAAGGGCCACAGGCACCAGGGCTGGCACAGGAAATCCCCTCCCACAGCTCCGAGGACAGGCTCATCTCCCCTGCAGTGCCCCCCCTGCATTTCCCCTCACTCTGGTTCCCCCTTGGGAGCACCTTCTGCTCCCACAGGGAAGGCACCATCTGAGCTGTCCCTCTGCACTGGGAGCTGCTCTGTCTCATGGCTGGGACAGCAGCAGCTGCTCTGCTTAACAGCTTTTCAACTCTGCTTCTACCATTTTCCCATCTACCCTTCCTGCACTGTGAGATTTCCAGTACAAACAGGACTCCTGTTGGCTACTGGAAAAGTGAAATATCATTAAATAATTTTGCTGGATAGCGATCAACCACACTTCTCTCACCTGTCGCTCCTCAAACATGCAAGTAAAGTAGAAGTATTTGGAACAGAGATCCCTTGTTCTTATTTTCTTTTTTCCCTCCTGCCTCTTCATTGTGCTTTGTTGATAGGTAAAAGGCTAATTCAGTCTCAAGACTCTTCTGTGTCCACCCCAACTATTTCACTGCAATAAATGACATTGATGTGAATATATTTTAATTAGTGACTTCATAGTTGGAATTGTGCAATTGGAATACAGCAGGCATGAGGAGCTATTGAAATAGTATAAAAAGGCATAATTATTCTCAAAAGCTCTGTGGGAATAACACAGATAAAAAAAATCCCCTGCTGGCACCTGTTTTCTGTGTCCAGTGTATCATTAGCACCTCACAGTCTCTCTGTACTCATCAAAGGCAAGATCACAGGTGCTGCAGGATGCTCCCACAGGGCTGGAGATTTTTCCTTCTCTGTTTGCTGCTCCTTGCTGAGGTCATTATAATGAAGACCAGATTTTTACTTCATTTGACAATTTCGTTCTAATTGACTGAAAGATGTTACAAAGAAAAATGGGAACAAACCCCAGAGATTCAGAAGGATTTTCCTGACTCCTGGGCCTGACCTGGGACTCTTTCATGCAACGTGGAATAAGTGAAGTAGGGCCTAAGAAGAAAAACTCAAACCCTTGTCATACCTGTTACTGCTGAAGGTCGGCTGGCAAGGGCTCTGAGGAGTGAGCAGAAGGAAAATCTTGAAAGAAGCACCAGCTCATTTCGGATCTGAACTCCAACTTGCAAGCAAGATGCTGGGCTAGAGGAACTTGGTATAAAATGAAGGCTTTGAAACTTGACTAATTCAGAAAACGAGACTTTTCAAATCCCATAAAATGAACAGATTCCAAAAGCAATTCACTGAACCTGCCGTGCCTTCCAACGTGTATCGCACTGCAAAGGCTGACAGCGTCTCTGCTTCTCCTCCTGCAATGCAGACTTGGCCTCTGCCTCACTCATCCCTCTTTGGTGTTCAATTGTTCCACCATTTCTCCAACCCTACTCATCAGCTGAGAGGAGCAGGACTGACAGAGGAGGAGCTGGCCTGGGAGTGACCTCCTCAGCACAGCCCAGCAGCATCCCTCCCTGGCAGCAGACTGCTGGAATTACTTACCTGGGCACGGCTCTGGGCACGAAGGTGCTGTCACCGAGAGCACCAAACAAACAGGAGTCCTGTTTGCAGAGAAACCTCAGGATAAATTATGTCCAGGTGTCATGGGATCTCCTGCCTGAATCCATCAATACTAAGGCCTTTGCAAGAGGAAGGGAAGGTTCAAAGATGGGGACTGGGAGTTCAGAAAGCAGCCAGGTCACCTGAAATGCAGCAGCCCTAAAACCTGGGCTCAAAAGCAGGGGAAAAGGCAAAAATCATAAAATAGTCCCAAGTATGAACACTTAGTCAGTGATGCAAGACATGAAGACTGCGAGTATTTGCCTGTGCTTTTCTACAGAATGCTTGGGAGGAAGTCTGAGCAGCCTGCACAGACTTGAAAGGAACATGCAGTAAAGCAACTCAACAGCAGAGAGTTTAGAAACTACAGAGGGGTGGATGAAGAGTTAAGACATAAAGGTCACTGTGCAAGGACCTTGCCAACTCTGTATTGGGTGCTTTCTTGGCTATCTCAGTTCTAAAAGGAAGAGAAGCTCACTCAAGTTGCAATATGGAATAGACTCCAGTCTGATTTGTACAAAGTTCCCAAATGCTGTGTATCACTGAGGAAATCAAAACACAAAACCAAGTTCTTCTGGGAATAAAAAAGACTGAAATCAAGTAATAAAAAAAAAATTATCCCCACCTGCTGCCTTGCAGTTGGTGGAAATTGAACATCTTGGATGCATCTGCCCACCCTGGACAAATAATTGCTGTTTACCATCCTAGGGGAAAGCCAGGAAAGCAGGGGAGGGAGATCATAATCCTCAGAGCATTCCCCTCCTTTTCATGGAGTGTACTCAACAAAGCTGTGATCACTCAGAACCCCTGATGAGATGCCTCCTCCAGTGACCAAAGCTCAGCTTTTCCCAGATACGGCCATCTTAACAAGAGCAAGGAAATTGTCTACTCCATTCATATTGCTGAAGTCTGAGTGAGAACAGGTACCTCCAGCTGTTCAAGGAAAGGCAGAGGGATGCACCACATGCTCCCCACCTCCCTCTCTGCTGCACTGGGCTCTCTGCGCACCTCAGTAAGGAAAGAGGCTGAGTTCTATTCCTTCCTGATGTTCCAGAGAGGAGCGAGCACCCAGGACTGCACAGCAGCCTTACAGAGATTGCAATCTGCTCCTACAGAACAACCCCCCCTTCTCCTGGTACTTCCTGAATGGAGGAATGAGATGGGGGTGCTGTGTGGTTCAACGGAGGGAAAACACTGCTGAGACACTCAATATTAGCACTACACTTTCTGGGTCTCCAAATTAGGATGCAAAAGAAGGATGCAGCCCCTGCCTTAGCCAATGGAAAGGGAATATTTTTGCATATTTTTGATATGTGATCTTATCAGCAGACAGCTTTTTCTTCTCAGTAAAATAAACCCTTGTAATTCCACAGTACAGAAATCTGGCAGTACAGAAAGGAATCTTTATGATGGCTGAAAGTCTCTGCACAGCACATATTGCAGCTTAGGATAATTATTTATTACTGGTGCTACCATTCCTGAGCCTTTAATGCACTTGTGGCTAGTGGGCAGAAAATGAGCAATCTCTGGTGACAACAGCAGAAATGCACTTCTTCCCATGGCAAGTAACTTTTTCAAGTTGCTGTCAGGCTGTAATATTTTTCTCCTCTGTGCAAGAGCATTAAAATGAAAACTCTGGATATATAAATCGGAGTAGGGTGAGTGCACTCCTGTGCCAAGAGGGAACCAAATGAATCCTGGGCATGTTAAAGCTGAGAGGGGCCTCCTGGATCATCCTGGTGTGCCTCCCTTCCCCTGGCCATGAACAGCTGCTGCTGCCACTGGAGCAGAACCCTAAACAGCCCAGGATGGGGAAGGAATGCCAGCCTCTCCCCTCCAGCTGCTCATTAGTGCATTAACATTTTCTACAAGCTATTTCATACAACAGTCTACTTCCTATTTACTTCTCTATGCCTCTCTGCTTTTTCCTGGACCTTATCAACTACTCACATCATCACCTCTACATTCACAGTGAACTTTCCCTACCTAGGTTATTGTCAGACTGACCTTCCCTCTAGAGGGCCTTTTTCTCCTAATGCATAAAAAGAACTTCCTTTGTTCTGGTTTCCGTCCATTACATCTTTTCAATACCCAATAATTCCTCAGCACCTTGAGAGTCCCTACAGTGCAGGTATTCATAGACAAGCACATCCCTCCCTCTCTGCTCCAGCATGGAGGCACACAAGTGACAGCCCTGTGACAAACAGCCAAGCTGAGGAACCACGTGGGAGCCTTTCAGAGCCACCAAGAGGAATTGCCAATCCCCAGTGGCAGCATGTGTGCACACACGGGTGTGCCAAGGCAGAAGCCAAGAGAGCAGCCATTTGCTGCATGACCAACATTCCTCCTGCAGGAATGGCTCTCCTCAGGTGCTTTCAGAGCAGTCAGATGGATCTGCTGGGATACAATTTCATTTATTTCCTCTTCACAGAAACTATCACTCTGGGAGTGAAATAAGGCACATGAGGGGATCCCATCCATCTCTCTGCCATTAGGCCCAGCAGAATAAAGCCTCCTGTTCCCTGAATTTAGCTGCCCAAGCCTTACACAACAGGCTCTCCTTGCTTGCCTGCATCAGCACCTGAGGTTTAGCCATGCCACGCTTCCTCACTGGCTGGACCAGGAGCAGAGACCTGCCAGTGCCCGGCAGGAGCTGCATCCCCTTTCCCTCTAGGTCTGCTCCAGCTGCAGCACCCAAGTTATCCACCACCACTTCCCTGAGGTGGAATTCATCATCCAAACGCGGCCCTGCTTCCTCCTGGTGTAATGGTACCTGTGCTTTCCCTAAAAGGGCTTCGCAGATGTCATCTTGAAAGAAATCTACCACAACACTTTACACTCACAGCTGACTGCATTTCCTGGTTTTCCAAAGGGAAAACTTTTTACCATGTTCCTTCTCTCACCAATCTCCTTGTTACAGCTTTTCAATATCTTCAGACCCTTTACCTGGCATCACCTTTCTGCCTCCTGAACACCAGAGCACCTGCCTAGCAGTTTTCTGATGGATCAGCTGAATGCAGGCTACTTTTTCACATTATGGAAATATATTTCTTACTGAAAGTTTGATCCATTTCCATGTTCATTAAAGAGGGTAACAGCTAGTGCTCTTATCAGTAGCTGCAACTTACACATACCCTGAAACTAACACTGTTAATGCTGGTAGTATAAGCTTAGGAACAGATAAAACTCACCAAAACACGTTGGAAAAACAAAAAAAGTTCAGTAGGTTTGGAAGAAAAGGCTAGCTGAATCCTCAGAGTAACCAATTTCAATATTGCTAAATACAAAGTTCTATCCACTATAAAAACTTCAGACAATGGTCTCCCATTGGGTTTCAGTTTAGTTCAGGTCTGTCATTTTCAAAGACTTCTTTTGCTATAGTTCAAAGCTCCATAAAGTAGGTGCAGAGACCGTAGCACAGCAACCACCACAAAGTGAGTTTAAATACAGAGAAAATGAGCTTTTAGCTTTCTAATAGCAGAGCTTTCATATTCATATCTTCTTGCTGGCTTTGAAACACCTGTTTCTATTTCAGTGACTTGATTCATTCTATCAGTACAGAAAGCTGAATGGCATTACTGAACTGCAATTAAATCAACCTGGTTTATGTGAATATTCTTTGGTCATGGACAAACAGAAAACCGAATTGTCAATGGTGAGGAACTCATTTCATGTTTAAATTAAATTATCATTTCCTTGAAGCAGAAGAAGGGTGGTTCTCTGCATGAAGCAGAATTTGTTCCCCGAGTGGGCGCAAGAATAAATCTACTTCTTCCTGCTGACTCAGGAAAACCAAATAAACCCAAACATTCACCACTGTGATTTCAAAAATCAGTTTTGAGGTTATATATGTGCCCTCTCTGCACAATAATGTGAACTCTGTCAGAACAGCTGAAGGACCAAGAGTTCAGAGTTTTGGCACCTCGGTGACTTTTCCTGTTCACCTGAACTGAGTTTAAAACTGACTGGCCTTGGATTTCCATCTTTGTTTGAAAAGATCTTGGTGCCTGGAGAAGCGGATGTGAAATGCTGATTTAAAGAGCATCTCCAGCTGGTAACATCTGCACGCCTGTGCAGGCACACAGCCTGAAAAACAGTGGATAATAATCAATGAACACTTTTAAACTCCAATTGTGCATCTTTGTTAGGCTTGAAGCCTTTTGCCTTCTCCATTATTTTTTTAATGAGGGTGATTTTTCCTGCTGATGTATTAACTGAAACTATCACCTTGCAAAGAACTTTCCTCTACCAGTGCTAGATGCAAAACCAAAAAGCAAACCTAGGAATGCCTGCCACACTCCAGCACACAAAGCTGCTGCTGCTGCTTTTAATGGCTTAGCCTGAGGGCTTTGCTGCTCTTCCTTTGCTCTGCTAATGGGAAGGACTGGGAGACCTCTTTGAACTAGCTACAGACACCAAAGACTGAATAAACAAGTATTCTTCATCCCATTTCTCTTAAGCGTTTGTCCTGACAGATGTCTTCTCCCTCCTGAGGTGTGGATTATAGTTTGTGTTTCCCCTTTTTTCCCCCTTTAGCCCTTGAAGCATTTCACACCCTGCTGGGCAAATGCCCAGAAGTAATCAGACTGACTGAACACGGAAACGCAGACAAAAGAAAAGGCTGGAAGCTACTGTTCTTCTCCCAGCTGGCACCGCCAGCTCCTGAGGGCTCAGCCACGACAGCCCACGTTTGTGACAGTACCTGTACGCTCTGGGTGTGTGCAGCCCTTGCGTCCTGCGGCAGCCTGGAGCTGCAGGCTCAGATATCCACCGCGAGCTCCTGGATCTTCCAGGACAAAGCCAGCTCTCCCTGCTGCTCCCGTGTTGCGCTGCCTGTGGAGCAGGGAGGGAAGGAGAGGCACACAGGTTAGCACAGTGGCAGTGCACGAGCTGCCAGGCGTCACCCATCTGACCCGCACCAAAGAGGAAATCTTAATTTTCAGAACTTCCCATCATGCCACACAAGACACTGAAGCCGTCCAAATCTGGAAGGGATAGCCTGGCATGATGCCTCCCCCAGGTCATATCTTACATCAAGAGTTCTTTTCCTCCTGCACAAGGCTCTATATCCTACTTGGACAGATATACAAATATCTATAGAAACTACAGATATTCAATAAGCCATCTTAAATCATAACAGCCAGGCCTCTGTACGACCGTGCTTAACTCCTGCTCAGCTCACGCCATCTCCCCGTTCCTCAGGCATCAGAAACCACTGAAACTCCCGTGTTTTCCTGGGGGCTGCCTGCCTGCAGCTGCCCTCCTCTCACCAACGGGGCCACCTGCCAGGCTCCCCAGGGCACAGCAGCCTCCAAGGGGAGCATTCGTCTGTTTGAGAGGTGATGGAAAGCCTGGGGAAAAAAAAAGCTCAGCGACACTGTGGCTCTGAAGGTGCAAGAATCATTACCCTGGAGACGTGCAGCTCACCTGGTTCATGCTGAGCACGCTCCCTGCTCGCTTCACCTGAGCGTTCAGCTGGAGAGATCCATTTCCACGCGCTGGGCTGGGTCCGTCTCCGTCCCTGCTGCGAGAAGGTGTTCGGGGGGATGCCGCTGCCCGCTCAGCAGACGCTTCACACACTCTGCCAGCAGCAGGGGCAGCCTTTGAGGCCACACCAGCCTGGCACAGAGTCGCTGAGCCATTCTGACTGTGTTAACAGCACCACTGATGAATCCTCAACCTGAACCCCAAATTCACCAGAGCAGTTCTTCCCCAATTTTCTGCTAACAGCTGTACACTGCAGCTCCTCTGCTGTTTCCCACCTACAGATGTGTGCCAGCACAGGAATATCAGTGTATTTTTTTCCTCCACATCTGTCTAATAACGTTGGCTATAATGTTGACATTGTCACGACTATTAAGTCATCCACGCTAAAATGAAATAAACCTCCTACTTTGAAGCACTAAATTCTCTACCAAAGCAAGTGTCTTACTGCTGTCTGCTTGGCCATACTGGGCAGCTTATTTTCATTCGGACAAATAAAATGAGCTTTTCCAGTACAAAACCCCTCTCCAGCAGCAGAGCACGTACCACGAGTACCTCGGCCAAGAGAAGCGCCCCCGCCAATGCCCGTCAGCGGCCCCCCCGAACCCGCCAGCCCCCCCGAGCCCACAGCCCGGGAGCCCCGCACCGGAAACACCGCGGAAAACCCCGCCGGGGCGGCGCCGCCATCGGGGCGCCGTGCGGGCAGCGCCGCAAGCGGACCGCGAGCCTCGAGTTCCCGGCCCTCTTTGTCGCCGTCTTGGGAAGGTCACCCGAGCCACTCCCGAGACGGCGGCGGCTGCAACTCCTCGGCAGAGTGAGGCGGCTCTGCCACGGCCTGTCGGCGCCCGCCCAACACCCGCCCGCCCGCGGCGCCGCTGAGCCCACAGCCCGCGTGCTCGGCACTGCGTACCTCACGGAAAATCCCGCTGCGGCCTCGGGGTGCCCAACAGCCAGTCTGGGGCACGGACCGCGCGGCTCCTTTCTCCCGCCCCCGTTGCCGCCATCTCGAGAAGGGGTCAAGGCCAAGCGCGTCCCGGCCGAGCCGCTCCCGAGGTCGCGATCGCGCCTGCGCCGCGGCAGAGACGCGTCATGGCCGCCGCCCCCCGGCTGCTGCCGCGCTCTGTGGCGGGCGGGGAAGGCGGGCAGAAAACCAGCTGCGATGCCCTCAAAAAGCCTCTAAAATAAATGCCAAACGCCTGCCTCTTACTCAACAAGAACCAAACAAGCCCCCTTCCTTTAAAACCATATTGAAATATATTTTATATTTCTATTTTTCATATTTACATTTACATGCATATTGATACCGGATATGGATGTGTTAGGCAATTGATATAGTATATTACGTCTATTCCTATTATTGATATTTGTTTATCTTTTCTGTTTTCATAAATATCTTTATATATCGACTGCATATTTCTATACTTAGATTTATATTTATATACCACTTCTATTATTCCAGATAAAAACCCCGTCTCTAAACAAATAAATACAAAAACCTCCTTTCCTTTAAACGACATAGAAATATTTTTATTTATACTTTGTAAAATTACTTTCATATTTATATATATTGTTTCTTTTGACGCATTATATTAATATTTATATACAAGATATATGAAACTCGAAAAACATAATTAAATGATTACTTAAATTATTTACCACATCTACTGCTGCAACTAATTTTTTTCTTAGAGCTTTAAATTTTAAATATATCTGTAAGTATTTAAGACATATTTCTGTACTTACATTTCCACCTTTATACTGTTTGTATTTATAATTTTTATAGTCAAAACCTTGCCAACTGGCAAATAAAAAATCTGCTTTAACTATTTTTATAAAAATATTTCTATTTATTATCTTCATAAGTATGTTTATAATGTGTTAAATATTATATGATAACATATTGATGTACTGTAATTCAAAACATTTTTTATATAGTATTATATTAAAATACTACATATACAGTATTACTTGTATTATGTATTGTATCAATTTTTATTTTTCTATATTTATGAATATTTTCTTTATACACGTCTGCATATATTTGTCATGCATTTCTATATTTATATTTGGATTGGGGTTTCGTTTCTATTTATAATCTATACTTTTATATAGCTAAAAACATATATAATACCCTGTATTAAAAAATATTATATCATATGGTAATATATAATGATTTATGTAACATGGATTTTTTTTACATATTTGATCTATATTTAAATTTTAAGTTTTTTATTCCTATTTCTATACATATATTTGTTTTGTTTAATTATCGTTATAGTCCTAATTGTACATTTATAATCCAATTCCTAAATAAAATGACAAAACAAACAGCACCGAATTCCCACCAATATGTTCCAAAACCGTCAAGATACCTCCAAGAGCCAAGCAACTGCCAGCGAAAAAACCACACAACACTCTTTTTGGTAACAATTCTCATCACGACAGGAAAATGGAACCAAAATAAAAGGAAACCCTATAGAGACACACACAGCAAATTACAAAAAGTACTAAAAAAAAGTCAAACCAATTTACTAAACTCCAAACAGTGCCACAGATCCTGAACGTTACTACAAAAAAAAAAAACAAAAAACAAAAAAAAACAACAAAATTCTACCTTTCCACTAACTCAAAGAATAACCAATCCACTGTAAAAATAACTTTAAAAACCGAACTAATTAACGAAATGGAAAAAAATTTAACCACTAAAAACTAAGAAAATAACTACCCAAATAAATACATACTTTAAAAACCCACCATATAAATACCCATGTTCCCAAAAAAAAAACCCCTGATAAACAATACTCAAATACATTAAAAGACAACAACAACAAAAAAAAGAAAATAAGGAAACCAACAATAAGAATAATCACAAAATGCAAGTAAACTTAAATCTGACACAAAAAAATTATTCCCAACTGAATAAACCCATAGTGCCTCAAGCTATCAAAATAAAAATACCACCTAGAAACAAACACAAAGACTAAAGACAAACGTAACCATAAACAATGTCTCCCAAGTGATCCGTAACCATAAAACATACACTCCAATCAAACAAACTGAATAAATAAAAGCCCTGGAAGACGATAAACACACATGCAATTATCGAGATTAAAAACCCGCCGCTATGAACGACACGACGCTACCTCAAGCCCCACAAAACAAACACTACACCCTCACGCTAATAAAAGCCGCCGCAACAGAATTAAAATCCGAACCGCTGCTTCACGCTACGACCCGTAAAAACCATTGCGCGCCTTTAAAAACACAATACCCCGTCAAAAAAAACCAAAAAAACCAAAAAACAACAACAAAAAAAAAAACCAAAAAAACACACCACCCAAAATCCGACTACAAAACTGAATCCAAAACAAACCTTTATCATCCCTACCGGCACCGAGAACCGTACAACTCAGGAAGAACACCGTATCCCTTAGCGTACAGCCGCTGCAAACCGAACACAACGATGCAATCAATGCCTACAAAGCACCTCCGAACCACGGCACCGCCGAACTGTGAGCGGCCGAACGCCGCGCTCGCTGCCGGCCCCGGACGGAGCGCGGCTCCCGGCAGGCAAGCGGCTCCTCCGGTGGCGCCTCCGGCACGCGGCGCCGTTCCGGGGAGCCCCGCCCGCTGCCCCTGCCCGCCGGGGCCGGCACCGGGCCCGGGGCTACCGGCGGCGCCCGAGCCCGGAGCGGACGGAGCGGCCGGCACCGCCCGGGCCGGCGCAGCAGCGCCCGCGCCGCCTCTGCCGCCCTCGGCCGGCCCGGCACGGCTCCCCTCGGCTCCGCACGGCTCGCACCGGCGCGGCTCCGCCACTGCCGCCCTCGGCCGGCCCGGCCGCGCCAAATCCCCCGTGCGCCCCGGCAGCTGCCCGGGCCGTGCCAGCGGCGCTCCCGAGCGAGAACGTTCCGGGCCGGGCCGCGGGCACGAGCAGCGCCCCCCGATGCAGCGGCACAGCCCCATTGCAGCCCTGCAAACGCTGCCAGAGCTGCGGCTTCCCGCAGCCGAACCCCGAAACTGACGCCGCCGGCGGGGCTCACCTCACTTCAACAAGGGCAAAGAAATGCCTTCTCCCCTTCAGTTTCGTCCCCTACGAGAGCAGAAAAGAAGGGGCGCTCCTCAAATGAAAGCCTTCGACTGATGGGAAAGGGCGATTTCGACCTCCATTCCAACCCTTGAAAAGGAGGGACACCAGGGCTGCCCCCTCCATTTAAACCAGAGGGTGATGAAAATGGGGTGGCTGCCTTCAAATCAAACCCATAACACCACAGGAATACTTTTCCCATTCCCCTTAAAATAGAACGCAGGGATTCCCTGTCACCCCCGGGATACCCGTAACAGCCTGGAAAAGGCAGCTTTTCCTGCAATCAACACCCTTAAAACCCCAAGTGAAGAGGGATCCCCTCAGCTCAAACGCAGACAATAAAAGAAGAGTAGCTGCTTCCTTCTCCTTAATCGCTTTTGTCCTCATAAGCCCCATTTTTGTTCCTGGGGATCCGGGGAGGGACTGGCGAGTGAAATTGCAAAGGGGAAGGAGAAAATTCCCCGCTCCAAACCCACACGGGCTCACCTGTTCAGCTGCTGCTCCCCGGCACAAAGATTCGTCCCTCGGCGCCTCCTTTAAGCGATGCTCCACGTATCCAAGCACGGATCCAGGCGTTCCCCCCGACCCTGTGAGAAGCTCTCGCAGTCCTTCCATGAGACAGCGCCGGGAGCGCCCCACAAACCCCTCCACTCAGCAGCTCCACGCTAAAGGGAGCTGAGGCAAAGCCTCCCCCTAAAACAGCCTTGCCCCGGCAGGAGCGGGCCCCTCATCATCCTCACACTCACACCTGGTGCTATTCCGATCCCCCATCAAATGCCTTTGCCATTTTAATTCAAAGCGCCAACCCTGCAGTCCACTTCCCAGCCCCACAGTGATTTCAGCTGCGCCCCAAGAGTTGCCATGACAGGCGCAGGCAATATTCCAGCATCAATGGGGTATTCAGTCGCAAGCTTGCAGCCCCCTTTTCCCACCCCTTTTCCCACTCCACACGTCCTGTTCTACTGTTAGTCGCAATACCCAGCCCCTGCATCCATGTCAAGGCCTACAGTGATCTCGGCGCAAGAACACTCCAGTCCCTTGACCAGCCCTAAGGTTGCTGTGATGTGTTAAGCCGCAACACCAGTCCCACAATGATGACAAGGCCAGCCGCAGTGATTTCAGCTCTTTCAGTTCCTGACCCACAAGCTTTATTTTACCGTCTCTGTGCCAGCCCTATAGTTCGTATGTTGTGCGCAGCCCCGATCCCTGATCCACAATAATGAAAACTCCAGGCCCAGTGATTTCAGCTCTTTCAGCTCCTGACCCACAAGCTTTATTTCACTGCCAGCTCTCTTCTTCCAGCTCTGTGTCCCATTCTGCAATTTGTCCTCAGATCCACAGTGAGAATCCCTTGTAGCAGTGACTGTTTCTGCAGCACTGCAGTCCCCACCCCGTCCCCAGTGATTTCAGCTCCAGTCCCACAAGCTTTATTTACCTGCCAGCTCTTCTCTTGCACTTCCTGCTCAACATCTTCACAGTAGTGCCACACAATACTACTTCTGCTTCTCAGGACAGGATCTTTGTTTTAGCTCTGGTTCTTGCGCTCAGATGACAGCCCTTACAGCAATTTCAATTCCAACCATGCAGTTCACCTCCCCGCTCCACAATCCCAT
This sequence comes from Melozone crissalis, assembly GCF_028551555.1. Classification (NCBI taxonomy): domain Eukaryota; kingdom Metazoa; phylum Chordata; class Aves; order Passeriformes; family Passerellidae; genus Melozone; species Melozone crissalis. The sequence continues at coordinate 1,289,790 of NW_026535816.1, forward strand.
CCCAGCCCCGCAGGGGTTTTACACCAAACCCTACCATATTTCTGTCTCCTCCAGCTCTGCTGCCTCAGCTCCAGCTCCTCAGCTTCCTACTGGCTGCAGCTAAAAGCTGCTCATGCTTCTCACTGCACCTTGGGGCTGTTGATAAGGCCACAAATCAGTTACTGCCATCCTTTCAATTTCAATATCTCTAGAAGCTGTCCCACCCACCCACCCACCCCTAAGTGGCATCCCGACTCTGGGGACACTGGAGGCCTGAAGATCAACATCCACCTTCCCCCTCACCCTGGCTCTCAGCCCAGCACCTGCACAAGGGCCCCCTCACCTCCCCTCAGGCAGCTCCAGGGGCTGGGAATAGCCACTGGACTCCTGCCCCCCATCCCAAAAGGCACTCTCGGGCTGGTTCTTGGGCCCTAGAACCCTCTGAGCCCCCACACCCTCAGCCCCTCGTTGGCACCACGGGGCAGGGGCTGGGAACCCCCAGGCATAACCTGCAGGCCCTGTGCTGCAGCTCCATGCCTTCCTCCCATGGCATTTATCTAGCCTCAGCATTTCCACCACTCCACACGGTTTTGGGCCTGACTCATGCCAAAATCATTATTCCACACCCTGGGGTTTTATATCCCCACTGCTCTCACAACTGGTGTTTCAGCCCCAGTCCCACAACCCTTACCGAATTAATATGAGACATCTAGTAAAGAAAACAAATCAAACCAAAAAGAGGTATTAAAACGGGCAATAATAAAATAACACAATTAAGAAAAAAAACACCACAAGTAAAACCAAAATAAAGTAATAAAAATACAAAAAGCAAGCTTTATTCCTCGTATTCTGAACATTTCTTTAAATCCAGAAACCGCGAAGCGGCTACTTCCCAGCCCCCAGTGACAGCAGGCGGTCCGTCCCCCCCCCCGCGCCACTCCAGGCCCCACACCAGCCGCCGGCTACCCGAGCCACGCAGGGCGCGGCAGAAAGAACTGGACACGGCCGGCCCCCAGACACCGCCGCAGGCGCCGCGTCCGTGCTCACCGGCGCTCCCCGGATCAGCTGCCGCGAGGGGCCCGTCCGGGCGCAGCGCCGCTCCTCGGATCGCGCATCCGCAGCTCCCGTCGCTCCCCGCTTCACCGCCCAACTGATGCCATTGCTGTACCAACGCACGCTATTTATGCCCCGCGGGCGGACAGCCAGCCAATCACAACCCGAGGCAGCGCCTGCCGGCTCCACCAATCCCAGCCCGCCCATTCCCGCCGCGCTCGGCCCCGCGACTCCCCGCGGTCCCCTCAAGCGCTGCTCCCGCCGCCGCCATTGCAGTGGCCGCGTCCGCCCGCTCCCCGCCGCCTGCCCGTTTCCCTGGACCAGAACCTGATCCCCACCAGGACCTGAACTGGAAGCTCCCGGCCGCCCTTCCCGTCCGCAACAGCTCCTGCCGAGGCAGCGGCAGCGGGGACGCTGCTCCGCCGGCTCCCAAAGCGGCGGTGGCGGGAGCGGCGCCTCAGACGTACGGGCGAGCGGGGCCAGTCTGAGGGGTCCAGCCGCGACTGAGCGGGCTGAGATTGGCGGGACCGCTTCCGGTTTGAAAGGGCGGCTGTGATTGGACAGGGCCGACGGAGAAAGGCGGGCCGTGATTGGCGGGCTTGGGAGCCGTCAGGCTCTTTCTTTTAAACAATATTTAAATATATATATCCTTATGTTTTCATATTTATAGTCACATTTATATTTAAAATATATAATAATGTATATTGCTTACTTAAACATTTATCTTTATCAATGTTAAGTTATAAAGAAATTTATGTTCTATATTGCATCTACTCCAAGCACTTATTTATTTATTTTTATACATATTTTTATATATTGGTTATATATTTCTGTGTTAAGATTTTTACATCTGTAACAGTTGCATTATTTAAAATAAAAACCCTTCCTCTACTTAAATAAAAGCCAAAAAATTCCCTTTCCTTTAAAATATATCTACCTATTTTTATATTTATATTCTCATTTATAATTCATATTGCCATACAATGTTATTTATAGTCCATATTACAACTCTGAATTTTACTCACATATATTTATAATTAAATTTCTATTCATAGATTAGTAAACTGTCTATATATATATATTATTCATTTCTATATTAAGATTCACAATTTTATAATACTTAAAATATTTCAACAAAAAACCCTGCCTCTAACCAAATAAAAACCAAAGACACCCCCTAATATACACAATATCTGAAATTCTATTTTCCCTCATATCTTCAGTTTTAGTGTATTCAAAAAGCAGGCTGCTAGAAAACGAGCTGCATTGCAAAGGACCAAAACTTGCCAAAACTGAGCTCACAGATGTTGCAAAAGCAGGGGAAAAAGACGAGGAGGAAGACAAAAATTGGAGGGGAAGATATGAGGCACATGGCATGGATAATTTAAAAAAAAAGAAAAAGAAAAAAATCTTTCCCAAAGTCAAAGCCATCAAAAGGCATGGCATGCCATCAAGGCCAGGGACAGGCACCAAGGATTCGTCTATTGGTCCGCAGTGAAATCGCAAGATCCCTTTTCTCTTAAGAAAATGAAATTTCATTTCCTTTCGGGAAAGGAAAAGGAATCTTGCAAGCCTAAAAAGAAAGGCTTACAAACACTCTGGAAAGGAGATAGGATCAAATAAAATGCAATTGAAAAAAAACCTCAAAAAAACCAAAAAATCAGGAGTTTTAGTGTCTTCAAAAAATAGGTTGTGAGGAAATCAGCTGCATTGCAAAGGATCAAAACATGCTTAAACGAAGCTCCCAGATGTTGCAAAAGCAGGGGAGAAAGTCAAGGAGGAAGACACAACTTAGGGGGCAAGATATGAGGGACATGGCATGGACACTCCATAAAACAACAAAAAAAGAACAAAATCTTTCCCAAAGTCAAAGCCATCAAAAGGCATGGCATGCCATCAAGGGCAGGGACAGGCACCAAAGATTCCTCTATTGGTCCCCATTGAAATCGCAAGGTTCCTTTTCCCTTCCCGAAAGGAAATTATATTTTGCATTTCTCTCTAATAACATAAAAATAAACCCGCCCCCTTCTTTTTAAAGATACTGTCATTTTTAATTTATACTTTTTATAATTATATTCATATTTTTATTTCATGTTTCTTTTGACTTATTCTATTATTAATTATTTAGAATATAGATAATATTCTAAATTTATATTTAAATGATTATTTAAATCATTTATTATATCCACCGTTGCAACTAATCTTTTCTTATATTCCTAAATTTTATATATCTGTCTGTATTTATCACATTTTTTATACTTAAACTTCTACCTTTATTTTTTTAATATTCATTATTTTTATAGTAAACCCCTGGCTTTTGGCAAATATAAAACCTGCTTTTTTTGAGTATTTTAAAAATATCTTTATTTTTATAATTTTCATATCGATGTAATCATTTTTTAAATAGTATGTGATAACATATTGTTCTGCTGTATTTATAAATATTTTATACATATTTCCTATAACATGTTATAATACTATATATACAGTATTACTTGTATTAATCATTGAATACTATATATACAGTATTACTTGTATTAATCATTGTATCAATTTTTATTTTTCTATAATTATGAATATTTTCTATTTCTATATATGTCTGCATATATTTGTCATACATTTCTGTCTTTATATTTTGATTGTGGTTTCGTTTCTATTTATAATCTCTATTTTTGTATATCTATAAACAAATATAATACCCTGTATTTAAAAATACTATATCCTAGTGTAATATATAATGATTTACACTACATGGATTTTTTATATATGTATTCGGTCTCTATTCAATTTTAAGTTTTTATTCCGATTTCTATACATATCTTTGTTTTGTTTAATTATAGTTATAATTTTACATTTAAAGTCCAATTCCTAAATAAAATGACGAAACAAACAGCATCGAATTGCCACCAATATCTTCAAAAACATCAAGCTAAAAAACCACACAATGCTCTTTTCCATAACAGTCCTAATCACATCAGAAAAATGGAACCAAAATAAAAGAAAACCCTATAGAAACACACACAGCAAATCACAAAAACTACTTAGAAAAAAAATCAAACCAATTTACTAAACTCCAAAGAGTTCCACTGACCCTGAACATTATTTAATGTTCAGGGTCAGTGGAACCCTAAAACACAACCTCTACACTAACTCAAAGAAGAACCAATACTCCGTAGAAATAATTTAAAAAACCGAACTAATTAACGAAGTGGAAAAAAATCTTAACCACTAAAAACTAAGAAAATTCCTACCCAAATAAAAAAACTATTTAAAGAGACCCACCATATAAATACCCACGTTCCCAAAAATTAAACTAATAAACTGCAATCAAATACATCAAAGGACAAAAAAACAAAAAAAAAACCCCAACAACAAAAACAAAAAAAACCCCACCAAAACCAAAACCAAATAAACTTAAATTTACAACAAAAAAATTACTCCCAACTGAATAAACCAATAGTGCCTCAAGCTATCAAAATAAAAATACCACCTAGAAACAAACACAAAGACTAAAGACAAACGTAACCATAAACAATGTCTCCCAAATTACCCGTAACCATAAAACATACACTACAATCAAACAAATCAAATAAATAAAAGCTCTGGAAGACGATAAACACACAGGCAATTATCAAGACTTAAAACCCGCTGGTATGAACGACACGGCTCAAGCCCCCCAAAACAAACACTACACACTCACGCTAATAAAAGCCGCCGCAACAGAATTAAAATGCGAACCGCTGCTTCACGCTACGACCCGTAAAAAGCATTGCACGCCGGAGAGCCCCGCCCGCTGCCCCTGCCCGCCGGGGCCGGCACCGGGCCCGGGGCTACCGGCGGCGCCCGAGCCCGCGCCCGGAGCGGCCGGAGCGGCCGGCACCGCCCGGGCCGGCGCAGCAGCGCCCGCGCCGCCTCTGCCGCCCTCGGCCGGCCCGGCACGGCTCCCCTCGGCTCCGCACGGCTCGCACCGGCGCGGCTCCGCCACTGCCGCCCTCGGCCGGCCCGGCCGCGCCAAATCCCCCGTGCGCCCCGGCAGCTGCCCGGGCCGTGCCAGCGGCGCTCCCGAGCGAGAACGTTCCGGGCCGGGCCGCGGGCACGAGCAGCGCCCCCCGATGCAGCGGCACAGCCCCATTGCAGCCCTGCAAACGCTGCCAGAGCTGCGGCTTCCCGCAGCCGAACCCCGAAACTGACGCCGCCGGCGGGGCTCACCTCACTTCAACAAGGGCAAAGAAATGCCTTCTCCCCTTCAGTTTCGTCCCCTACGAGAGCAGAAAAGAAGGGGCGCTCCTCAAATGAAAGCCTTCGACTGATGGGAAAGGGCGATTTCGACCTCCATTCCAACCCTTGAAAAGGAGGGACACCAGGGCTGCCCCCTCCATTTAAACCAGAGGGTGATGAAAATGGGGTGGCTGCCTTCAAATCAAACCCATAACACCACAGGAATACTTTTCCCATTCCCCTTAAAATAGAATGCAGGGATTCCCTGTCACCCCCGGGATACCCGTAACAGCCTGGAAAAGGCAGCTTTTCCTGCAATCAACACCCTTAAAACCCCAAGTGAAGAGGGATCCCCTCAGCTCAAACGCAGACAATAAAAGAAGAGTAGCTGCTTCCTTCTCCTTAATTCCTTTTGTCCTCATAAGCCCCATTTCTGTTCCTGGGGATCCGGGGAGGGACTGGCGAGTGAAATTGCAAAGGGAAAGGAGAAAATTCCCCGCTCCAAACCCACACGGGCTCACCTGTTCAGCCGCTGCTCCCCGGCACCAAGATTCGTCCCTCGGCGCCTCCTTTAAGCGATGCTCCACGTATCCAAGCACGGATCCAGGCGTTCCCCCCGACCCTGTGAGAAGCTCTCGCAGTCCTTCCATGAGACAGCGCCGGGAGCGCCCCACAAACCCCTCCACTCAGCAGCTCCACGCTAAAGGGAGCTGAGGCAAAGCCTCCCCCTAAAACAGCCTCGCCCCGGCAGGAGCGGGCCCCCATCATCCTCACAGCTCACACCTGGGCTGCTCCGAGCCCCCATCATCCTCACACTCACACCTGGGCTGCTCCGAGCCCCCTATTTTTCATATTTATATTCGCATTTATATTTAGAATTTATATTACTGTACAATAAAAATTATATTGTATATTGCATCTCTTCATGTTACTTACATAGATTTCTATTTCTATTTCTATTCATAGTTTGATATTATATCTTTATATCTCTATATATTTCTTATATATTTCTGTATGTCGATTTACATTTCTATAGTACTTATATTATTTAAAATAAAACCCCTGCCTCTAACGAAATAAAAAGCAAAGACACCCCTTTATTTAAACCACATTTAAAATTTTAAAATTAATTTTGTTTGTCATAATTCTATTCACATTTACATTTGTAATTTTCATTTGTTTTATTTATAGATATTATATATATTGGAGAGAATACCTTTTAATAGATATATTCTTTTGACACAATATATTTTTAACTTATATTTATATATATTAAATATTTATTGATATCGACATATATATGATATATTTCGATTTCTATTTTTATATTTTTTATTAAATCCCCAGCCTATACCCCAATAAAAGCCAAACAATCCCCAATTTATTTAAACTGTATTTAAACATAAATCCTGTCACAGCTGCATTGCACAGCAGTGCCCCAAGCGAATCTGACACTTGTTCATCTCCTGGACCTGAAACTGAACCCGCTCACCTTGATCGCACCTGGCAGAACCATTTTCATACCTTTTTCTGGCATTTCTTGTTTTTTTTTCTTGAGTTTTTGTGGCCTTTATTGCCTCTCTTTCTTGCCTTGTTTCTTGGGGCTTTTACTCCCTTTTTCCTTGATTTTTTTCTGGCATTTCTTGGGGTTTTTTCTTCGTTTCTTCTTGCCCATCTTGGTGTTTTTTCTGCTTGCCCCCTCCTTGGGTTTGTTTTTGTTTTTTTTTTGTTTTTGTTTTTGTTTTTTTTTTTGTTTTTTTCCCCTGGGTTTTTCTTTGCCATTTTGGCGTTTTGTTTTTTTTTTTTTTCTGGATTTTTTCTTCCCCATCTTGGTTTTTTGTTCTGATTTTATTTCTTGCCCATCTTGGGGTTTTTCCCTGGTCTGTTTTCAGGGATTTTTCTTGCCCATCTTGGGGTTCTCTTCTGGGCGTTTTCTTGCCCATCTTGTTGTTGTTGTTGTTTGGGTTTTTTTGTTTGTTTGGTTTTGGTTTTGGTTTTTTTTTCCTGTTTTTTTTTTTTCTGTGGTATTTCTGGGATTTTTCTTGCCCATCTTGGTTTTTTTTGGGGGGGGTTTACTCGCCCATCTCGAGTTTTTTTTCTGTGGGTTTGTTTTTTGTTGGTTTTTTTTTTCTTTTTCTTTTTTTTTTCCCCTAGGTTTCTCCTTGCCCTCCTGGTTTTTGATTTTTTTTTTGTCTGTCTTCCTTCCTTCCTCCCTTCCTGTCCTTCCTTCTTTCTTCCTTTCAGTTCCTTTCCTTATTTTCTTTTTTTCTTTTTCTTTCTTACTTTCTTTCTTTCTTTCCCTGTATTTCTAATCTTGGTTTTCCTTTCTAGCTTTAGAATAAAAAAGCAGCAGTAGTAACTTTCAGGCTACCTGGGAGTAAAAAAAACTCCAAAACGAAACTGATTTAAAGAAAACTATTTATTCCCTGGGAGCCTGAAATTTTCTACTGCTGCACATGACATAGAGCTTTTAATTTCTTCTTATAGAGAGTTGATATTTTCTACTTTCTTTATACAGCGCCCCCTGCCGTCTGCCCGCAGTGCACTGCAGGCACAGCGATCCCTGCCGTCTGCCCGCAGTGCACTGCAGGCACAGCGATCCCTGCCGTCTGCACAGGGGCACTGCAGGCACAGCGCCCCCTGCCGTCTGCCTCGGAGCACTGCAGGCACAGCGATCCCTGCCGTCTGCACAGGCGCACTGCAGGCAGAGCGCTGCGGCGTTGTTCGGTTCTGTTGAATGAAACTCGGCTGAATTCGGCTTGGTTCGGCTCTTGGTCTAAACTCGTTTCAGTTCGGCTCTTCGGCCGAACTCGGCACGGTTCGGCTAAACTCGGTCATATTGGGCACATTGTCTAAATGCGGCCAGTGCCGGCTACACTCGGCTATCGGTTCCAGTCGGCTATCATGGTCTCTTGGTGTAAACTGGGCTATTTTGGGCCGCCCTGGGCTCTTCGGTTCAAGTCGGCTGTTTTCGGCCACCCTCGGCTCTTCGGGTAAACTCGGCTGTTTCCGGCCACAGTCGGCTCTTCGGAACAATTCAGCCCGGCTCAGCTCCCTCAGGGCGGGAAGGCGGCCGTCAGAGGACCCCGGCACAGCGAGGCGTTTAACCCAGATGCCTGGCACAAACCCGCCAAAATACGCCCGCCCGCGGCGCCGCTGAGCCCACAGCATGTGTCGGGTACACATGAAATGCCACAGAAAAATCCGTCGGGGCCGCCATGACGTCGGTATTCCGTGCAGGCAGTCCAGTTACACCCATCCCGGTCCTCCACTTCCCCGTCCTTTTCGCCGCCATGCTGAGAAGGTCAATTAAAAGTCCGCGACACCCGCGACGCGCCACTCCCAAGGTGGCGGCCTCTCGGGGCAGGGCTGCAGTACCGCGCTCTGCCCACAAGGCGGCAGCACTGCCGCACGCCCCAGCCGGGGGCGCAGCGCGCCTCGGGGCTGCGGGCAGGGAAGGCGGCGAAAAAGAACAAGGGCGGCCCCCGCCGAAAACTGCTCTGAAATAAATGCCCCAAAACAACCGCGAAGAGGAAAAATAAACTTCTGCCTCTAATCTAATAGGATAAAAGACAAAACAAAACAAAACACAACACAAAAAAAAAAAAAAAAACCCAAACAATTTCTTTTAAAAAATATTTAGGTATTTTTTAAAATATTTTTTCATATTAATATTCACATTTCTATTTACAATGTATATTGATGTACACTGTCCATTTATACATTTCTTTTTATAAATACATTTCTATTCCATATTGCATATATCCCTAAAACTTAAATTTATTTGTGTATTTTTATACATATTTTTACATAATAAGTATATATTTCTGTTACGATTTTTACTCCTGTAACACTTGGATTATTTAAAATAAAACCTTTGCCTCCATCCAAATTAAAGCCAAAAAGAACCCTTTTCTTCTAAACTGTATTTAAATATTTTTTAAAATTCTATTTTTCAGGTTCATATTCACATTTACATTTAAAATGTATACTTATGTATACTGTTATTTGCATTCTTCATTACATCTCATCCTATTATTTGTTTTTCTTTATATTTTGTGTTTATATATATATTTAGATCTTGATTGTATATCTCAATATTTAGAAATATATGACAATAATATCTACATTCATATTATTTAAAATAAAAACCCTGCCTCTAACACAATAAGAATAAAAAAAACCCCAACCCTTTGTTGTAAACAATATTTAAATAGATTTTATCCTAATGTTCAATGTTTATGTTCATATTTGTATTTATAATGTATATTAATGTATATTGCTTACTTATACATTTATCTTTACCAATGTCAACTTAGAAATAAATTTATATTCTATATTACATCTGATGGGAGTAGTTATTTATATTTTTTATATATTTTTATTCATATTTTTTTATATTTGATTAAATGTTTCTGCGTCAAGATTTTTACTTCTGGAAGACTTATATTATTCAAAATAAAACCCCTGCCTCTACTTAAGTAAAAGCCAAAACATTCCATTTCTTTTAAACTATATTTACATATTTTTATATTTATATTCCCATTTATAATTTATATTGCCGTATAATGTTATATATATTCTATACTACAACTCTTCATATTACTTACATATATTTATATATAAATTTATATTCATACTTCAGCAATTTCTCTTTATATATTTATTATATATTTCTATCTTAAAATCCACATTTCTATATTACCTATATTATTTAAAATAAAACTCCTGCCTCTAACCAAATAAAAACCAAGGACACCCCTTTATTTGAACCAGATTTAAAATTTAGGAAGTAAACTTATTTTTCAAAATTATAATGATATTTATATGGATATTTTTATTTAATATATATAATAGATATTATATATATTAGAGAGAATACCTTCTAATATAATAATAGATATATATTTTCTGTATTATATATTTTTTTACTTATATTTATTTAAATTAAATAAATATATACAAATATATATACAAAAACAATCTGATAAGAGACTAAGAACTTTTTCAACAGATAGCCACAGTACTAATTTCAGACTTGGAAAAATATTTAGGCGTAATCACTACCACAAAATTAACCCAAAGTAGAAAAATTACCAGAAAACCAACAAAACGAGCTAAACTCATTTCTGAGCACCACAGTCCTTCCTCACTCACAATATGCAATTAATTCTCTCCTGCCATTTACATCCCCAGCATCATCCCATGCTGAGCATTCCTGGCACCAGAAGTCACTCGGAGCCAATTAACATCCAGCTTTCCCTTCCTCAGGACTGTGTGCTTTCTGTGTCTTTATGCACACAAGGAGCAGCTGTCAGACCCACCTCTCAGCAGCCTAACGAGCACCCAGATGTTCTCTCCAGGTTCAGGGGCTGCTCACAGTGAGGCAGCTTTCAATCCAGCCAGGATTGCCTCGCTTCTTCCCTGGCAGTAGCCTTGCACAATTACCTCAGCTGGAAGTCAGACCCCACTCCCTGAATTCTCATCTCTGCCTTTAAGTAATGCGTTGTGTGGAAGACTGTGCAGCAGTTTCTGAAAGAAAGTGATTTCAGGAGAAATGGGAAATTCATGGTCTCCAGTTTCTCAGTTAGTTGGTGAGTGTCAGGGGTCATCTAATAACAGCACCATCAACAGTTTCAGCACTACCTCTGTGCAACCAATACTTGTTAGGACATGAAGTGCAGTGCTGTCATGGCTAAAGTGAAGAGAAGTGCTGTCACGGCTAAACGCTTTCAGGGATCAGGGACATGGGGAGGAAGCAGGAAGGCAGGAGATCAGGAGTTTCACAGTGCCTCTCACCATAGCTCTGTGCCAAGTACTTGACACTGGCAGGGGTCCGTGCACAAATCACAAACAGGGCAGGGCTGCTGGGAACATCCTTGAGCCGTTTGATTTTCCAGCATCAGCCTCATTCCATGGTTATAGCAATGGGAAGATGCCACCAGCTCACATCCCAGGCAGCAGACCAAGAACTCAATGTCACAACTCACTTTATCAGTTTTTTGCCCAATCACACAAAGCAAAAGCACATTGACAGTAGCTCTATCCAACCACTGTAAGCACAGGTACCTTTGGTTAAACAATGCTTGCTTATTTCAAATACAATACCTGCTTGTGAGCCTTAAACACAATGCACAGAGCTCCAGTATTAAGCCTAGAACTTCCTAATATCTTGCTAGATAAACTTCCTGTAGCTTAGGGAGTTATTCTAGGCGAGTGTTAATACACAGACCATTGTTCTATTTGTCCTTGCTTTTCCACAGTTTAAATAGTTTTTCTGCTGACCAATCTCATGGCTGCTGCTCAGCTCTGATCACAGTTCTGCTGTCTCTGAGGCCTGCCTTTTGCAGCTTTCCCAAACCCCTCTGATTTTACACATTCCCACAGTACTCAGTGCTGGATGAACCCTAGTGCAGAAACAGAGGAAGCAGGATTTAGAGTGAGTCTACTCACCCAAAGTACTGGGAAAGAAACTCCCTATCAGATGAGTTCTGCAGACCACAGACAGGAGCAAATGCAGTTACAATGGGTTACGCCTGAGAACTGTGCTCACATGCAGTTTCCCTGGGGGGTTTTGGCCCTGCTAGCAAACGTCACCCTTGGAAGCACATGAGCAGAAACAGATGGGTCCCCCAGCGAGCACCTTGATAAGATAACCCTCACAAAAAAACCATTCCATCCCCTGTGGTAAACTATAACTGCTGAACTGCCAGCTGATGGCATTGCTGCCCCAGGGCTCTGTGTTTGTAACTCTGCACACGTTGGGAGCGAGAGCAGCTGAGCTGACACCTTTCTATGGGGAAGAGCCTTCAGTTTGCACGTCCTTTTCAACCACTCCAAGCAAAGACACCGGCCCAGGGTTACAAGGAATAACAGCTGTGGAACTTCTCCTTGAAAATGCTACAGCTGAAATAAAGCTGCCAAGGTGTGCTGATATGGGCCATTCTTGTTTCTCACACAGAACCTGTCACAAAACTGAATGCTGCAACAGGAGCAGACAGCATGCCAAGTAGGCACTGCTGATCTGAAATGCATCCAAAATAACTAAACCTCCTGAGCCTGGAAATCCCGGCTTGAAATTCCATTACAATAAACTTTCCAGCACTGGCACTCTGGGATTTGGAAAGTAGAGTCTGTTGTCTTGGTCTTGTTAATTCCTTGATTTATCCTCACTTTTGTGTTCAGCCCCAAATAAGTCAGATTCTACTCAATTACAGTCTGAACTGGACAATATTTCCCTACTCAGCTGAGTGGTGTTCCATCACAGTGAAATAAAAAAAAAAGGCTACAAAGATGCAGCACAGGTCCAGGTCTTTTCTTTCCTTAGCTTGCTATGCCTACATTTTTATTACTACTCCATTTTCCTAGAAACCTACTTAGACTGGGAGAATACTACCAGTTACCTGCCTATCTGTGAAAGTTATCACAAAACCCAGAAGAAATAATCCAGATTAGGACCAAAACCAGCCCCCCCCAAAATTGCCACATCTTGCAGAAGAGAATTCCACCAATAAGCCTGCTCTGGTGCAGATATAGCAGGCAGAATTTTTTTCCAAGCAAAATACAGCTGGACCTTGACTAATCCTTCACATTGAAATGAAGTTGTATTTTTGTACCTGGGAAAACTCTAATAAGTATAGTCAAAGAAACTATTCTGATAGAGAAGGGAAATACCTCCTTTATTCACATGTTAAAAAGTCTTGGATTGGTTCCTCAACATTTTGGAATTCACTTCCAGTTTTCTTGCCCAGCACAGCAATCACTGCCAGTCTCAGTCACAGGTGCATTGACAGAATCCTAAAAGATGCTGAGGACCAGTCCTAAATTCATTTATGAGTTCAGTTCTGTTATCAGAAGGATAGCATCAGTTTTCTTTGTCCCTATCTAGTTTTCTTCCTCGATTTTCAATTTCCCAGAAGGGAAGCCCGAGACTCCCACATTTGTCCTTTCCTTACTGGAAGCCTCCTCAGGGAAGATGAGGCATTATCAGATGTCATTGCTTTCCTTGTCCTGGGGACCCTCAAACACCACCACAGTCTGATTACTTGTTTAGAGACAAAACCATTTGAATTAGTGCTAGGAACCTTGTCCCACTTCTATTGGACCTCTATTTCTGCTTCTCTTGTGTTTTTATTTCACCAGACTGCAACTTGTTCAGATTTGTTTGTCAGCAAACCTGGCATGTCAAAAAATTGTTCAACTGAGAAGTTCCATCTCAAAGTGCTTAGGCTATCAGATAACCCAGGCAATGTTTTACTCACACCCTGATAGTTAAAATTATTAAACTTGCATCCCACCTAGCATGTTGACACAGCATTACCAGGAAACAAAGTTCATTTTGTCTACACATGCAAAAATCATGAGGTGAAAGACGTGGCAGAGCATTTTGACTGATACAGCAAAGTTCTTACGACATAAAGTAGTGTGTGTGGTTTTCCTGGTTTTTTTTGTTGTTGCTGTATCTTTATTTTTTTAAATAATACACAAAATTCAGTCATTTGAGAAAATCATCAAAGAGTAATTGCCACACCAGCGCTATTTAGCATGTTCCTTTCTCCTTTTTTCCCTGACTGAAACCCACATCAAGTAATTACATGCAATTAAACATATTCTTTCCAATGCTTTTGCCTTGTTTTCTTTTTTCATTTCACTACAATTACTGTGAATTCTCTTTTACTCATCAACTTGCACTTTTCAAGCAAATTTTCATGCATTTTATGCATCAAAAGGGCCAATACCTCAAAGAGGAGGATCTTTGTAGCCTGCCCTGATGGAGGGCCATTTCATCCAAATCTCATCATTTTCATCCAAATCTGTTCTGCGCCTCATCAAGGCTCTGATAATGGGCTCTACACAGCAGAAATAGTCAAATTGCAGTTTGAACCAGAGAAATTTTTTTTATTTGCTGCAAAGTAGCAATTACACGAATCTTCAGCTACAAAAGAGAACCTCTCAAACAACAGTGCTGTAAATCAAGCAGTTTGTTCACTTGAGATAGGAACCTAATAAGAGAAAAATATTCTCCAAAAGAATTCATCCCATCATTGAATTTTTAGGCTGTTTGAGATACAGACTGTGTCTGGATGCCTAAGGGGGTCTTAAGAGCTACACAGGCAGTGGTATGGTGCAAATAGCAAACACATGCGAGTCAGCACTGACAGACAGAAAGGGCAGGATCCCTGTCCTTTATCAAATCACTATGGATAGGATCTTCCTTGTCTCAAATATTTTAGGAGCACAAACACTCTTCAGCCTCCATTAAATAACATGGTATTGACTCCTCTCTATGCCAAGGATTGAAGAAACATGCTACAGCCTCACCTAGAGGAGTTATAACAACTCCCAGTCCTATGCACAGGTGACCTGCCCAATTACTAACTAAAACAGATTAATAACAGAAATATAGTCAGAGACCAACAGAACTAATTAACCTTTTTCTACAGAACATCATACTTGTTTCTCATCCTCTCCATGAACCAGTTGCCACCAAAAACATATGGGGAAACCAGAGAGCCTGAAGGAAACCATTCCTCCATGAACTCCATGTTCTTAGCACTCAAAGCTCCAGGGAATTTTCCTTGAGCAGGTAAGGATATGGTGACAATGCACTTTGAGACTATTACTGCATGATGCTCCCAGGCAATCCATTCAAACAGACTGATTCACCTCAGCCCAGCTGAGCACACCACAGGAGCAGAATAACTCTGCTAGAGCTGGTTTCTGTATGGAACAGGCTGATGAGCTCCAGCCACTGTGCTGTGCCCAGTGATTCCAGCTCACCTCTCTGAATTTCTGCTGAAATGGGAGGGCAGGTTGCCAACACAGGCTGGGATTAGACAGAAGGCAGCACTGGAATCAGCTGGGGGCTCAGGACTCAGGAGCTCCCCACCTGAGAGCTCACATGTGTTTTGTTCTGCTGAAAATCCAATTTTGTCACTGGTCTGGAAAGAGAAGTGTTGTTGAATCATTTTCATCTGAGAAGCAGTTGAAAATATGTATAGAAATATATAGTATACATAGAAATATATGTTATATAGAATATATACTTTACATATAATATTATATCTATTATTATATATAATCACATATTTTATATATTATATATTATTAATATATATTATATCTAATTCTATATATCTAGAGCTATATCTAGAGCTATATCTAGAGCTATGTGTTAAACCATCCATTTTTGCCTGAACATCAGTTCCCTGTCTGAAGTTAAAATCATGAACAGTGAACATGTTATGGACAGTGGAAGCTGAAAGCCAAACTAATTTACAGATGGATCCTGAAAACTCAGCAGAGTTAGACTACTGAAGTCAAAAGGCTCCAATATTTTATTTTCTATTTTAACCTAAAAAGGATTGTCTGGTGACATTTCAGGTTCAAATTGAGGTTGGGATAACAATTAAAATTGTAGAAGTAAAATGCCACAAGCTCTGTACATGACTGGAATCAACTTAGTCCACACAGCTATGAAGGTAATCAATTCCTAATGTTGTTTCCTGTGAGTACAATGAATTGTATAAACATAAATGCTCAAAAGTTAAGTTTATGTTTGGATTCTTCAAAACACAAACTTTTAGGGATGATAAAAACGCCTGGCTTTTCCTTCTTCCTCAGAGAATTCTCAGCTGGTATTTTGCTTTGACAATTTATGCTTCTATTCTGAATCTGAAAATAATCATCAGTAACTCAAACGGGCATAGGAAATTACATTATTTTTTCCCAGCCAACCCATGATACCACTGCACAGTTTTGTGAGGGAAAGTTTCATTTGCCTTCCAGCCATCAGGCACTGGCCAGCATTCAAGCAAGCACATCCATTCAGGTGAAGGACCGGCTTGTGGCATGACTGAGCAGCCAAATTCAATTCATCCTTGGAGTGAACCCAATTAATATTTGTAAATAGAATATATACTTTATATATAGTATTATATATATTATATAGAATTATATATTTTATCTATTATATACTATGAATATATATTATACATAATTCTATATAAAATAGAACCATACCTAGAACTGTATTCAGAACCATACTTAACACATATACAGAACATATACAGAACATACATAGAACTATATATGGAATTTATCTAGAACATTCTGGAACGTACCTAGAACTGTATCTAGAACACAGCTGGAAAAATACCTAGAAATGTATCCAGAACACACACAGAACATAATCCAGAACGCACCTAGAACCTAGTCTAGAACGCACCTAGAACGTAGTCTAGAACGCAGTCTAGATCATACCTAGAACGTAGGCCAGAACATACCGAGAACGTAGTCTAGAACGCACCTGGAATGCAGACTAGAACATACCTAGAACGCAGTCTAGAACATACCTAGAAGGCAGTCTAGAACCCACCTAGAACGCAGTCTAGAACATACCTAGAAGGCAGTCTAGAACCCCCCTAGAACGCAGTCTAGAACCTTTTACGACAGTCGCGCTGTAGGGCACCTTTTACGACAGTCGCGCTTTACTGCCGGTTTTACGACAGTCGCGCTTTACGGCACCTTTTACGACAGTCGAACTTTACGGCCGGTTTTACGACAGTCGCACTTTACGGCCGGTGTTACGACAGTCGCGATTTACGACACCTTTTACGACAGTCGCGCTTTACGGCCGGTTTTACGACAGTCGCGCTTTACGCCACCTTTGACGACAGTCGCGCTTTACGGCACCTTTTACGACAGTCGCGCTTTACGACAGGGTTTACGACAGCCGCGCTTTACGACAGGGTTTACGACAGTCGGGCTTTACGGCACCTTTTACGACAGTCGCGCTTTACGGCAGCTGTTACGACAGTCGCGCTTTACGACACCTTTTACGACAGTCGCGCTTTACGACCGGTTTTTACGACAGTCGCGCTTTACGGCACATTTTACGACAGTCGCGATTTACGACACCTTTTACGACAGTCGGGCTTTACGGCACCTTTTACGACAGTCGCGCTTTACGGCCGGTTTTACGACAGTCGCGCTTTACGGCACCTTTTACGACAGTCGCACTTTACGACAGGGTTTACGACAGTCGCGCTTTGCGGCCGGTTTTACGACAGTCGCGCTTTACGGCACCTTTTACGACAGTCGCGCTTTACGACCGGTTATACGACGGTCGCGCTCTACGACACCTTTGACGACAGTCGCGCTTTACGGCCGGTTTTACGACAGTCGCGCTTTACGACACCTTTTACGACAGTCGCACTTTACGACAGGGTTTACGACAGTCGCGCTTTGCGGCCGGTTTTACGACAGTCGCGCTTTACGGCACCTTTTACGACAGTCGCGCTTTACGACCGGTTATACGACGGTCGCGCTTTACGACACCTTTGACGACAGTCGCGCTTTACGGCCGGTTTTACGACAGTCGCGCTTTACGGCAGCTGTTACGACAGTCGCGCTTTACGGCCGGTTTTACGACAGTCGGGCTTTACGACACCTTTTACGACAGTCGCGCTTTACGGCCGGTTTTACGACAGTCGCGCTTTACGACCGGTTTTACGACAGTCGCGCTTAATGGCAGCTGTTACGACAGTCGCGCTTTACGGCCGGTTTACGACAGTCGCGATTTACGACACCTTTTACGACAGTCGCGCTTTACGGCCGGTTTTACGACAGTCGCGTTTTACGACACCTTTTACGGCAGTCGCGCTTTACGGCACCTTTTACGACAGTCGCGCTTTACGGCCGGTTTTACGACAGTCGCGCTTTACGGCACCTTTTACGACAGTCGCACTTTACGACAGGGTTTACGACAGTCGCGCTTTGCGGCCGGTTTTACGACAGTCGCGCTTTACGGCACCTTTTACGACAGTCGCGCTTTACGACCGGTTATACGACGGTCGCGCTTTACGACACCTTTTACGACAGTCGCGCTTTACGGCACCTTTTACGACAGTCGCGCTTTACGGCCGGTTTTACGACGGTCGGGCTTTACGGCACCTTTTACGACAGTCGCGCTTTACGGCCGGTTTTACGACAGTCGCGCTTTACGGCACCTTTTACAACAGTCGCGCTTTACGGCCGGTTTTACGACAGTCGCGCTTTCCGACCGGTTTTACGACAGTCGTGCTTTACGGCAGCTGTTACGACAGTCGCGCTTTACGGCCGGTTTTACGACAGTCGTGCTTTACGGCAGCTTTCACGACAGTCGCGCTTTACGGCAGCTGTTACGACAGTCGCGCTTTACGGCCGGTTTTACGACAGTCGCGCTTTACGGCAGCTGTTACGACAGTCGCGCTTTACGACACCTTTTACGACAGTCGGGCTTTACGGCAGCTGTTACGACAGTCGCGCTTTACGACCGGTTTTACGACAGTCGCGCTTTACGACACCTTTTACGACAGTCGCGCTTTCCGACCGGTTTTACGACAGTCGTGCTTTACGGCAGCTGTTACGACAGTCGCGCTTTACGGCCGGTTTTACGACACTCGCGCTTTACGGCAGCTGTTACGACAGTCGCGCTTTACGACACCTTTTACGACAGTCGGGCTTTACGGCAGCTGTTACGACAGTCGCGCTTTACGGCCGGTTTTACGACAGTCGCGCTTTACGGCACCTTTTACGACAGTCGCGCTTTACGGCCGGTTTTACGACAGTCGCGCTTTCCGACCGGTTTTACGACAGTCGCGCTTTACGACACCTTTTACGACAGTCGCGTTTCACGGCCGGCTTTACGACAGTCGCGATTTACGACACCTTTTACGACAGACGCGCTTTACGACCGGTTTTACGACAGTCGCGCTTTACGGCCGGTTTTACGACAGTCGCGTTTTACGACACCTTTTACGACAGTCGCGCTTCACGGCCGGCTTTACGACAGTCGCGCTTTACGGCACCTTTTACGACAGTCGCGTTTTACGACACCTTTGACGACAGTCGCGCTTTACGACACCTTTTACGACAGTCGGGCTTTATGGCAGCTGTTACGACAGTCGCGCTTTACGACCGGTTTTACGACGGTCGGGCTTTACGGCACCTTTTACGACAGTCGCGCTTTACGGCCGGTTTTACGACAGTCGCGCTTTACGACCGGTTTTACGACAGTCGCGCTTTACGCCACCTTTGACGACAGTCGCGCTTTACGGCCGGTGTACGACAGTCGCGATTTACGACACCTTTTACGACAGTCGCGCTTTACGGCCGGTTTTACGACAGTCGCGCTTTACGGCAGCTGTTACAACAGTCGCGCTTTACGGCCGGTTTTACGACAGTCGCGATTTACGACACCTTTTACGACAGTCGCGCTTTACGGCCGGTTTTACGACAGTCGCGCTTTATGGCAGCTGTTACGACAGTCGCGCTTTACGGCCGGTTTACGACAGTCGCGATTTACGACACCTTTTACGACAGTCGCGCTTTACGGCCGGTTTTACGACAGTCGCGTTTTACGACACCTTTTACGGCAGTCGCGCTTTACGGCCGGTTTTACGACAGTCGCGCTTTACGGCATCTTTTACGACAGTCGCGCTTTACGACACCTTTTACGACAGCCGGGGTTTACGGCCGGTTTTACGACAGTCGCGCTTTACGACACCTTTTACGACAGTCGCGCTTTACGACACCTTTTACGACAGTCGCGCTTTGCGGCACCTTTTACGACAGTCACGCTTTGCGGCACCTTTTACGACAGTCGCGCTTCACGGCACCTTTTACGACAGTCGCGCTTTACGGCCGGTTTTACGACAGTCGCGCTTTACGGCACCTTTTACGACAGGTTTTTCTTGCCCATCTTGAGGTTTTTTCCTGTGTTTTTTTCTGGGATTCTTCTTGCCCATCTTGGGGTTTTTTTCCTTGGCTTTCGTTGGGTGTGTTCCGAGTTTTTTCTTGCCCATCTTGGAGTTTTTTTCGGTGATTTTTCTGGGTTTCTTGTTTATCTTTTCCTTGCCCATCTTGTTTTTTTTTTCCTGAGTCTTTCTCTTGCCCATCTTGGTTTTTTTTTCCCTGGGTTTTCTTGCCCATGTTGGGTTTTTTTCCTTGTTTTTTTTTGGATTTTTCTTGCCCGTCTTGGGGTTTTTTAGCTTTTTTTCCTGGGTTTCCTCTAGCTCCTCTTGAGGTTTTTTCCCTGGGATTGTTCTGGGTTTTTTCTTGAATTTTTCTTGCCCATCTTGAAGTTTTTTTCCTGGGTTTTTGTGGGGTTTTTTTGTTGCCCATCTTGGGGTTTTTCCTGCATTTTTTCTGGGTTTTTCTTGCCCATCACGGGCTTTTTTACTGAGTTTTTTGGGTCTTTTCTAGCTTATCTTGGGGTATTTTTCTGGGTTTTTACTAGGCCGGGACCAAAAAAAAAATAAAAACAACAGCCAGGGTGGGAGGCAGCTGGGGTTTTTTTATTCTCAATTTAACAACGAGTTGCAAAACTTGAAAAGCAAAAGTCATATACACAAGGTTAAATCCAGTGAGCATGCACTCACACACGCAGAGATGAGCAGATAGACACAGCCACGTGCTCTCACACACACTCACACACTCCTTCCACTTACATGCTCGCTGCGGCCCTTACCTGAGATGCTGAAGAAGGTGCTTTGACTCATCTTCTGGCTGCCGCTCCTTGAGGTAAATGGCAGATCCTGGGGAAATCAGCAGCCTCGGGGACCTTATACGACAGGAAGGATCAACAAGTGGCTATCTGACAGCTAGGAGTTGTCCCCACTCTGGACTGATAAATTTTCTACCCAAAATCCCACAAAACACAGATGAACAGTAAAGTTGTTATAACTGTTCCACCTAACTGTGACTACAGGCCAGGGCAGGCCAGCTCCGATCAGAAGTGGTACAGTGTAAGTACACACAATATAAGCTGACGCATACAGTGCAAGTGTACATAGAGTGTAAGTACACACAATATAAGGCGACATGCTTACATACAGTGTAAGTACAGACAATATAAGGCAATGCACTTACATACAGTATAAGCCAGCATAGGTACATGCAATGTAAGTACATACAGTATAAGCCAACATAGGTACACACAATATAAACCAACACAGGTACATGCAATATAAGTACATACAGTATAAGCCAACATAGGAACATACAATATAAACCACAACTTAAGGTAACTCTCTGGAAGATTACTGATTGAGCCCTATACCCTTGGAGAAGATGGAACCTATAGAACTACTGCAGTCACGTGAGGAGGGTGTAAGATGCTCCCTCTAGAAGTCCAAGAAAATGGAAAAAAAGGCACTACCAAAGCTGGTAGTGAGAAGGAAGATGGATGAGAACATCTTGTCCCTGTGAGACATTCCTGTCTCAACAAATAAAAATGTAAAGATGCTGGAATAAGGGATATCTGGAAAGGAATGTGAGTAGAACACGGCCTATATGGCACAGAAGAGTGCCGATAAAGCATCGAGATGTAACAAAGGCCTGTGACGTGGAAGACAATGGACACAGACTATGTAACACAGACACCATAACATAGACACAGATGACATAACACAGAGACAAGTTGCTACTGCTTGGCACTTGCCCCTTAGGGACCCGAGAGTCCTAGCACAAGACAAGCCAGAGGCCAATGAGGCCAAGGGAAAGGAAGCCGTATGATGACACCACGTGATGATGAAATGTAACTCATTAAAGGAAGTTAGGGCCAAAGCAGTTAAGAGAATGCCCAAGAGGCTCAGCAAGCCTAGAGAAGGAAGCGGACTGCCGGGTGACCGCGGCTATAGCTCCGGACCTGAAGGCGAGCTCCTCGGGGGAAAGAGCCGTGACGACATCGAGTCGAGGAAGGCAGATGACGCAAAGTTCATGAGAATGTGGAGATGGGTCGGAACTGCCCTGCCCAGCAAAGGCTCTGGTGAGGCTGAGGAGAAACCCTCTCCCTTTACTTCCAGGGAGCCCGTCCCACTACAGGCCTCTCCGCTAAGCTGACATCAGATTGCCTCCTGTGATAGGAAAGGCTTCTCCCCTTCTCCCAACCACTGGCCCTGACATTTAGCTTTTGGAAGACGAGCGGACAAAAGCCATCATCGGTCAGACAGGGACATTGAGATGTTCTCAACGTGTGTGCTTCGGTGCTGCCGCTTCCAAGCTGTGGCTACGAGCCTCCCCAGGGTACCTAAGGCAAAACAGAAAAGGTGACTACTGCCCTCAAAAACAGTAATCCCCGGGACTCCTCCGCACCCCTGCCCCAGCTCACCTCAAGTCTTGATTTGACTCCAGAGGCTGCCCAGAAGGTACCTGCAAAAAGAAAACGGACACGCCCAGCATGCTGCTGCATAACGCTCGCCTATGAGTCAGCCTGCATAAACCCCGAGTCACCTGCCCTCCTCTGTTCCTTGGCATGCCTAGGGCAGCGACAGCACCTGCAAAGAAACAAAGCAGAAAAGCATGCTCAGATACTGTGAAAACACAACCTCCCAACCCTGACAAGTATGCCACACCAATACCTTAAGCTTGCACCCACCTGGCATGGGCATGCTGGGCTAGGATAGATGGCAAGCAGAAAATCTAAAATAAAAATAGGAATAATACATACTTAGAGCAGCACCAAAAACTGAGACCTCAGAAATAACAATAGCTTCGGTACCCTACTCAATGCTCACCTTGCCCACTCAGCCTTGACACCTGCTCTCTGCCTTGACTCAAATAAAGACAAAGAGCAGAGCTGAAACAGCCACCATTTATGCTTCCTCTACAGAGACAAACAGTGACTGACCTGCACGGGGGAATCCCCTCACCCAGGATGGGTGGCTCTGCCCTGGATTTTATCCTTCTGCAACTAAAAGAAAGTCAGGATGAAAGTCAAAGGGCGGCAGGATACCTTATGGGCTCCAGATATCCTGCGTCCATCTACAAATCCCATCTAGAGCCCACCTGCACCCCACATTACAAATTCCAAGTCCCCGGGACTTCTCCTATTGCACCAGGCTATGCAGCAGGGCAGAGCAGCCCCAGCACAAATGTGTGCTGACACCTGTGACACAGGACAGACAGGATGTGACAAACAAAGGGCACAAGACACAGACAGAAATCTCTTTGCAAGGAAAACGGCTGCAAGGACTGAGAGAATGCAAAAGGAGATGACCGAGCCGAGACCGATGGTGAGCTGATGAGGCTCAGAGAACCCTGGAGGAAGAAGATGCTAACTGAAAGATCTTTTCCAAGAACTGCAAAGATTGATGCCTAGCAATCCTATGGTCAGAATCCTCTGCCTAACCTCACATTCTTACAAGTCCTAGTCCACCATAATGGATCCAGGTGGGGCATAGCTGTCCATACAGCTCAGAACAAGACCTGACAAGACATCTGACTGGATGCTTCCAAAGAGAGATGGAAGTCTGATACCTGTCTGAGCTCCCGAGTCAAAAGTTCTATGGCCTGGGTGCCAGGCCAAGGAATGCAGAGATCACAGATGCTAACAATGATGCCAAGATTTCTGACAGACCCCTCAAAGGGCTAAGGAATAAGACATGAGATACACAAAAGACAAGTGACATGAGACACACCGGGACTGCTCTGCCCTGCTCCACACCTCAGCACTGTGATCAAAAGTGAGACTTTGCTTTTATGGGGCCTAAGGGGCCACTTCATGAAAAACACCCACCTCCTAAGTGGACTCAAAAACCCCTCCCAGTAATTCCCAAACCAGCACCATGCCTTCATCCCCACTGTGGGTCGTAGCCCTCTACTTATCTCTCAGACATCTGGGGATGCCAGTCTGTGTCAGGTGCAAAGAAAGGCCACCTCATCAGCTGGGAAGGTCCTGCTGGCACAGGGCTGGTGTCTCTCAAACAGCTATATTAAACAAAACCAAACATAAGTGCCTGAGCCTGGCACCACATCGGCCAAAACCCCACCACTCTGCTACTCACCGCGCTCCTAAGACGGCCCGGCACCTCCTAACCCTGACCCTCTGCCTCACATGGAATGCATCTGCACCTGAAAGAAAGTTAGAGCTTATGTCAAACACCACCAGGGTAACTCACAAGCCGCAAACACCTTATGTCAACCTAGGAACAGCATCTAAAGCCCAAGTACAGCCCACATTACTAATTCAACTCCCCAGGCCTGTCCTATTGCAGCAGGCCATGCGGCAGGGCAAAACAGCTCTGGCACAAATATGTGCAGACACCCGTGACACAGAACGTGACAAACAGGGGGACACAAAACACGACACATCATGCTTGTGGTGAGGGCCTCGAGGGGAGAAGGCAAAAGGGACCCCAAAGACACACCAGGGAACACAGCACACCGGACAACAAGACACAGACCAGAGCTGTTCTGCACTGCCCGCCTGAAAGCTGCCATCAAAAGTAGAGCCTCTCCCTTTAGCTGTCCTAACAGGCCCTTGGAGAAGATTGCTTTTCCCTCTGCTAATTTTGAAATCTGCCCCAAAAACTCCCAACCCACTACTCTCCCCGCATCCCATCTCCAGGCCGTGGCCCCCAACTTATCTTTTGCATGATCGGTGATGGGAATCCACGTTGCACCTGAAATGAGTCTGCCTCGGAGGGCCTCGTGATGGCCTGTCAGCCTCTCAGTCAGCTACAATGATGAAAACCAAAACCAAAGTGTGAGTCCAGAGTTATGTGGGACAAATCCCACCAAGGCAGCTACTTGCCCTTTCCTGAGTGTGCCGGGCTCCTTCAGCCTCCAGCTTCATCCTGATTCCAAGGCTGTGGCCTTTATTAGGAGTGGCACCTGGGTTAGGGAAAGGCAAAGTTAAATGGCATTCCTGTGACTGCAGTGGATGACCTTGTGTGCTGTAAGACATGTGAAAAACTCTGCTAGGCTTCTGAGAAGCCTTGGGAGGGGGGGCCCTCAAATAAACAAATAAACACCCTCTCTCACCCTGCTGTCTGCAAACCTCCCCCTGCCCACAATAACTCCTAACTGGATACCTGCTCACCCTCCCTCTCCCAGTCACAATCCTCAACTCACCTGAAGCCTCTATCTCAAACATCATCCTTCACACTGGGCAGATCCCTCTTGTGACATGATGAATCTGCTGAAAAATTGTTTTGCTTGAGAGCTGAGTAATAAGAACTACTTCTCTCCACTGCTCACCTTGGCTGCTGGTATGCAGATTGACTTCCTAAAAAGAAAGACAAAGAACAGAGCTGTAACACAGTCACCATACACACCTCTGCTGCAGAGACAAATGCAGCCTCACCTGCTAAGGGGAATCCCCTCACTAAGGATGGGGCCCTCTGGCACTGATTTAATCCATCTGAATCTGAAAAACAAAGTTAGGGCAAGAGTCACACTGTTGCAGGATAAGGTAAGAGCTCCAGATATCCTGGGTCCATCAACAAATCCCATCTAGAGTCCAACTACACCCCACATTACAAATTCCAAGTCCCCGGGCCCTCTCCTATTGCACCTGGCTACGCGGCAGGGCAGAGCAGCCCCGGCACAAATGTGTGCAGACACCCGTGACACAGGACAGGACGTGACAGACAATGGGGACACAACACAGACAGAAACCTCTTGGCAAGGAAAATGGCTGCAAGGACTGAGAGAATGCAAAAGGAGATGACCAAGCTGAGACCGATGGTGAGCTGATGAGGCTCAGAGAATCCTGGACAAAGAAGATGCTAAACTGAATGGTTTATTCCAAGAACTGTAAAGATGGATGTCCAAGAATCCTACAGTCAGAAGCCTCTACCTAACCTCACATTCTTTCAAGTCCTAATCCACCACAATGGATCCAGGTGGGGCATAGCTGTCCAATACAGCCCGGAATATGACCTGACAAGACATCTGACTGGACGCTTCTAAAGAGAACAATTTTGACTGGGGAGCTCAGACAGCTATCAGAATTGCATCTATGGCCTGTGTTCCAGGCCAAGGAATGCAGAGATCACAGATGCTAACAATGATGCCAGGGTTTCTGACAGGCTCCCCCCTAAGGTAAAAGACATGAGATACACAAACAACACCTAATGCACAACAGACATGCGACACGAGACACACCCGGATTGCTCTGCCCTGCTGCACACCTCAGCACTGCGACCAAAAGTGAGACTTTGCTTTTATGGGGCCAAATGGGCCACATCTTGGCTACCCTCATTTCCAGAGCCAACTCAAACCACCCACCCACGTCAGGGAGTCCTGACCCAGCACCCTGCTTTCATCCCCTCTGTGGGTTGCAACCCTCTACTTATCTCTCAGACATCTGGGGATGCCAGTCGGTCTCAGGTGCAAAGAAAGGCCACACCTCCAGCTGGGAAGGTCCTGCTGGCACCACACTGGTGTCTCTCAGACAGCTAGATTAAACATAACCAAACATCAGTGCCTGAGCTTGGCACCACATCAGCGAAAACCCCAGCACTCTGCTACTCACCGCGCTCCTAAGAAGGCCCGGCACCTCCTAACCCTGACCCTCTGCCACACATGGAATGCATCTGCACCTGAAAGAAAGTGAGAACATAAGTCAAACAACACCAGGGTAACTCACAAGCTGCAAACACCTTATGTCAATCAAGGAACAGCATCTAGAGCCCATGTACACCCCACATTACAAATTCCAACTCCCCAGGTTGGTCCCATTGCAGCAGGCCATGCAGCAGGGCAGAACAGCTCTGGCATAAATACGTGCAGACACCCGTGACACAGAACGTGACAAACAGGGGGACATCAAACACGACACATCATGCTTGTGGTGAGGACCTCGAGGGGAAAAGGCAAAAGGGCCCTCAAAGACACACCAGGGAACACAGCACACCGGACAACACAACAGACCAGAGCTGTTCTGCACTGCCCGCCTGAAAGCTGCCATCAAAAGTAGAGCCTCTCCCTTTAGCTGTCCTAAGAGGCCCTTGGAGAAGAATGCTTTTCCCTCTGCTAATTTTGAAATCTGCCCCAAGAAACCCCAACCCACTACTCTCCCATCATCCCATCTCCAGGCCGTGGCCCCCAACTTATCTTTTGCATGATCGGTGATGGGAATCCACGTTGCACCTGAAATGAGTCTGCCTCGGAGGGCCTCGTGATGGCCTGTCAGCCTCTCGGTCAGCTACAATGAAGAAAACCAAAACCAAAGTGTGAGTCCAGAGTTATGTGGGCCAAATCCCACCAAGGCAGCTACTTGCCCTCTCCTGAGTGTGCCGGGCTCCTTCAGCTTCCAGCTTCATCCTGATTCCAAGGCTGTGGCCTTTATTAGGAGTGGCACCTGGGTTAGAGAAAGGCAAACCTAAATAGCATTCCTGTGAGTGCAGTGGATGACCCTGTGTGCTGTAAGACATGTGAAAAACTCTGCTAGGCTTCTGAGAAGCCTTGGGAGGGCCCCTCAAATAAAGAAATAAACACCCTTTCTCACCCTGCTGACTGCAAATCACCCCTCCCAAGAACTCCTAACTGGACACCTGCTCACCCTCCCTCTCCCAGTCACAATCCTCAACTCACCTGAAACCTCAATCTCAAACATCATCCTTCACACTGGGCAGATGCCTCTTGTGACATGACGAATCTGCTGAAAAATTGTTGTGCTTGAGAGCTGAGCAGTAACAACCACTTCTCTCCACAGCTCACCTTGGCTGCTGGTATCCAGATTGACTTCCTAAAAAGAAAGACAAAGAACAGAGCTGTAACACAGTCACCATACACACTTCTGCTGCAGAGACAAATGGGACCTCACCTGCTCGGGGCAATCCCCTCACCAAGGATGGGGCCCTCAGGCACAGATTTAATCCATCTGAATCTGAAAAAAGTTAGGGCAAGAGTCACACTGTTGCAGGATAAGGTAAGAGCTCCAGATTTCCTGGGTCCATCTGCAAACCCCATCTAGAGTCCAACTACACCCCACATTACAAATTCCACATCCCCGGGCCCTCTCCTATTGCACCTGGCTACGCGGCAGGGCAGAGCAGCCCCGGCACAAATGTGTGCAGACACCCGTGACACAGGACAGGACAAACAATGGGCACAAGACACAGACAGAAATCTCTTGGCAAGGGAAAGGGCTGCAAGGACTGAGAGGACGCAAAAGGAGATTACTGAGGTGAGACCAATGGTGAGCTGATGAGGCTCAGAGAACCCTGGAGGAAGAAGATGCTAGACTGAATGATTTGTTCCAAGAACAGCAAAGGTGGATGCCCAAGAATCCTACACTCAGAAGCCTCTACCTGCCCTCACATTCTTACAAGTCCTAATCAGCCACAATGGATCCTGGCGGGGCATAGCTGTCCATACAGCTCAGAACAAGACCTGACAAGACATCTGACTGGATGCTTCCAAAGAGAGATGCATTTCTGATGCCTGTCCGAGCTCCCGAGTCAAAAGTTCCATGGCACGCGTGCCAGGCCAAGGAATACTGAGATAACGGATGCTAAGAATGGTGCCAAGGTTTCTGACAGGCCTCTCAAAGGGCTAAGGTAAAGGACATGAGATACACAAACAACACATAATGCACAACAGACAAGTGACACGAGACACACCGGAACTGCTCTGCCCTGCGCACCTCAGCACTGGGATCAAAAGCGAGACTTGGCTTTTATGAGGCCTAAGGGGCCCTCTTGGCTACCCTCATCTCCAGAGCCAACTCAAAACACCCCCCTCCCAGGGAGTCCTGACCCAGCACACTACTTTCATGCCCTCTGTGTGTCAAGGCCCTCTACTTACCTCTCAGACATCTGGGGATGCTGGTCCATGTCAGGTGCAAAAAAAGGCCACCTCGTCAGCTGGGAAGGTCCTGCTGGCACAGGGCTGGTGTCTCTCAAACAGCTGTATTAAACAAAACCAAATATCAGTGTCTGAGCTTGGCACCGCATCGGCCAAATCCCCACCACTCTGCTACTCACCGCGCTCCTAGGAAGGCCCAACACCCCCTAACCCCGACCCTCTGCCATGGATGCAATGCATCTGCACCTGAAAGAAAGTTAGAACACATGTCAAACACCACCAGGACAACTCACAAGCTGCAAACACCTTATGTCAATCTAGGAATAGCATCTAGAGCCCATGTACACCCCACGTTACAAATTCCAACTCCCCATGGTTTGTCCTATTGCAGCAGGCCATGCGGCAGGGCAAAACAGCTCTGGCACCAATGTGGGCAGACACCCGTGACACAGAACGTGACAAACAGGGGGACATCAAACACAACACATCATGCTTGTGGTGAGGGCCTTGAGGGGAGAAGGCAAAAGGGATCCCAAAGACACACCAGGGAACACAGCACACCGGACAACATGACACAGACCAGAGCTGTTCTGCACTGCCCGCCTGAAAGCTGCCATCAAAAGTAGAGCCTCTCCCTTTAGCTGTCCTAGCAGACCCTTGGAGAAGATTGCTTTTCCCTCTGCTAATCTTTAAATCTGCCCCAGGAACTCCCAATCTGCTACTCTCCCATCTCCAGGCTGTCGCCCCCAACTTATCTTTTGCATGATCGGTGATGGGAATCCACGTTGCACCTGAAATGAGTCTGCCTCAGAGGGCCCCGTGATGGCCTGTCAGCCTCTCGGTCAGCTACAATGAAGAAAACCAAAACCAAAGTGTGAGTCCAGAGTTATGTGGGACAAATCCCACCAAGGCAGCTACTTGCCCTCTCCTGAGTGTGCCTGGCTCCCTCAGCCTCCAGCGTCATCCTGATTCCAAGGCTGTGGCCTTTATTAGGAGTGGCACCTGGGTTAGAGAAAGGCAAAGTTAAATGGCATTCCTGTGAGTGCAGTGGATGACCTTGTGTGCTGTAAGACATGTGAAAACCTCTGCTAGGCTTCTGAGAAGCCTTGTGTAGGGGGGCCCTCAAATAAACAAATAAACACCCTCTCTCACCATGCTGCCTGCAAACCTCCCCCTGCCCACAATAACTCCTAACTGGATACCTGCTCACCCTCCCTCTCCCAGTCACAATCCTCAACTCACCTGAAGCCTCAATCTCAAACATCATCCTTCACACTGGGCACATGCCTCTTGTGACATGATGAATCCGCTGAAAAATTGTTTTGCTTGAGAGCTAAGTAATAAGAACTACTTCTCTCCACTGCTCACCTTGACTGCTGGTATCCAGATTGACTTCCTAAAAAGAAAGACAAAGAACAGAGCTGTAACAGAGTCACCATACACACTTCTGCTGCAGAGACAAATGCAGCCTCACCTGCTAAGGGGAATCCCCTCACCAAGGATGGGGCCCTCTGGCACTGATTTAATCCATCTGAATCTGAAAAAAAAAAGTTAGGGCAAGAGTCACACTGTTGCAGGATAAGGTAAGAGCTCCAGATATCCTGGGTCCATCAACAAAACCCATCTAGAGTCCAACTACACCCCACATTACAAATTCCAAGTCCCCGGGCCCTCTCCTATTTCACCAGGCTATGGCAGCAGGGCAGAGCAGCTCCAGCACAAATGTGTGCAGACACCTGTGACACAGGACAGGACGTGACAGACAATGGGGACACAACACAGACACAAACCTCTTGGCAAGGAAAATGGCTGCAAGGACTGAGAGAATGCAAAAGGAGATGACCAAGCTGAGACCGATGGTGAGCTGATGAGGCTCAAAGAATCCTGGAGAAAGAAGATGCTAACTGAATGATTTATTCCAAGAACAGCAAAGATGGATGCCTAGCAATCCTACGGTCAGAATCCTCTCCCTGCCCTCACATTCTTTCAAGTTCTAATCCACCACAATGGATCCAGGTGGGTCAGAGCTGTCCATACAGCTCAGAACAAGACCTGACAAGACATCTGACTGGATGCTTCCAAAGAGAGAGCTTTTGACTGGGGAGCTGAGACAGGTATCAGAATCACATCTATGCCCTGGGTGCCAGGCCAAGGAATGCAGAGATCACAGATGCTAAGAATGATGCCAAGGTTTCTGACAGACCCCTGGAAAGGGCTAAGGTAAAAGACATGAGATACACAAACAACACATAATGCACAACAGACACGCGACACGAGACACACTGGGACTGCTCTGCCCTGTGCACGTCCGCACTGTGATCAAAAGTGAGACCTTGCTTTTATGGGGCCTAAGGGGCCACTTCATGGACACCCCCCACCTCCTAAGTGGACTCAAAACCCCCTCCCAGTAATTCCCAAACCAGCACCCTGCTTTCATCCCCTTTGTGGGTCACAGCCCTCTACTTATCTCGCAGACATCTGGGGATGCCAGTCCGTTTCAGGTGCAAAGAAAGGCCACCTCGTCAGCTGGGAAGGTCCTGCTGGCACCGGGCTGGTGTCTCCCAGACAGCTGTATTAAACAAAACCAAACATCAGTGCCTGGTCTTGGCACCACATCAGCCAAACCCCACCAGTCTGCTACTCACCGTGCTCCCAGGAATGCCCGGCTGCTCGGACCGCACGCTTCGGGCACACTCAGAGACCGACGCCGTCGTCACAGGGGACGTCTAGGTTAGGAGCAGATGAGGTGATTTCCCAGGGCTGAAACCTGAGCAGACCCTCGCTCCTCCGCCCTGCTGCCCCGACTCACCGCAACTCCTCGGCAGTTGCCCAAGGCTATCCTGGTGACACCTTTAAATAGAAAAGGCAGAGGCTTCATTGCTGAGTCCTGTGATACTTCCGCAGGCCTCGGGAGAGCACGAACCCGGGGCGTCGGCCGGTCAGTGACTGGGGCTTGGCGTGCTCTGAGTGGATTGCCTAAAGCACAGAAACAGGAACAGATGCTTAGAGTTGCACTGGAAAGTGAGCCTCGAACAATAGCACTGCTTCTGTACCCTACTCAATGCTCACCTTGCCCACCTCATCTTGACTGCTGATATCCAGCTTTATTTCCTAAAAAGAAAAACAACAGTGCTGTAACAGAGTCACACTTCACACTCCCCGTGCAGAGACAAACAGTGACTGACCTGCTAGGGGGAACCTCTTCACCCGGGATGGGTGGAGGGATTTTGCCCTGGATTTTATCCTTCTGTGTCTGAAAGAAAGTGAGGAGAAAAGTCAAAGGGCTGCAGGATAACTTCACAGCTCCAAACACCTTGTGTCTATCTAGGAATATCATCTAGAGCCTGCCAACACCCCACAAACTGCAGTTCCCAGGACTCGTCCCATTGCAGCAGGCCATGCAGCAGGGCAAAACAGCTCCGGCACAAATGTGTGCAGACACCCGTGACACAGAACGTGACAAACAGGGGGACACGAAACACAACACATCATGCTTGTGGTGAGGGCCTCAAGGGGAGAAGGCAGAGATCTCTGACCACAGGGATCCCAAAGACACACCAGGGAACACAGCACACCGGACAACATGACACAGACCAGAGCTGTTCTGCACTGCCCGCCTGAAAGCTGCCATCAAAAGTAGAGCCTCTCCCTTTAGCCGTCCTAAGAGGCCCTTGGAGAAGATTGCCTTTCCCTCTGCTAATCCTTAAATCTGCCCCAGGAACTCCCAATCTGCTACTCTCCCATCTCCAGGCTGTCGCCCCCAACTTATCTTTTGCATGATCGGTGATGGGAATCCACGTTGCACCTGAAATGAGTCTGCCTCGGAGGGCCCCGTGATGGCCTGTCAGCCTCTCGGTCAGCTACAATGAAGAAAACCAAAACCAAAGTGTGAGTCCAGAGTTATGTGGGCCAAATCCCACCAAGGCAGCTACTTGCCCTCTCCTGAGTGTGCCGGGCTCCTTCAGCCTCCAGCTTCATCCTGATTCCAAGGCTGTGGCCTTTATTAGGAGTGGCACCTGGGTTAGGGAAAGGCAAAGTTAAATGGCATTCCTGTGAGTGCAGCGGATGACCCTGTGTGCTGTAAGACATGTGAAAACCTCTGCTAGGCTTCTGAGAAGCCTTGTGTAGGGGGGCCCTCAAATAAACAAATAAACACCCTCTCTCACCCTGCTGCCAGCAAACCTCCCCCTGCCCACAATAACTCCTAACTGGATACCTGCTCACCCTCCCTCTCCCAGTCACAATCCTCAACTCACCTGAAGCCTCTATCTCAAACATCATCCTTCACACTGGGCACATGCCTTTTGTGACATGATGAATCTGCTGAAAAATTGTTGTAATTGACACAACCGGGAACCTCTGGAAGCTGCACTCCTCCTAAAATGAACGAAATAAAACAAGAACAAAACCAGAAATTAAAGGTGCTTTACCACCCCTGAACACAAAATCCAAAATCATCAACTTCAATACTGCCTGTATTCCATGCTGTTTTCTTCACAGTCTCTTCCAAGCCTCTGTTGCTTTAGATGCCCAGAAACACCTGCTGAAAACAAGCTGAAATAAGCTGAAAGAGCCTCTCCACTGAATTGAGAGGGAAGCTCTTACCCCAGCACATCCCAGAGAGGGAATGAAGCCCCTCAGCCACGACTGGGGTTAATATACCCCTGATGGTGCCCGCCCCTCATTCCCATGGCACCCAGGGAAAGGCAGGGGGTGAATCCCACCGGGTATAAAAGCCCTCAGAGCAGCTGCAGCTGTTTGGCCCCTCTGACTCAGATTCAAGGGCAGTAAAGGGCTTGTTATAGAAGAAAACTCTTCAGAAAAATAACAGCACTTTCTTTTTTGCAACAACTACTTGGAGCAGAAGAACAGAAAACTGGTAAGACATAAAAGTTTGTGTTTAGGTAGCATAGCTAGATAAACTGGGTAATTAGGTAATTTGCTGTTAACTTACATAATTATTCTGTGTTTAACAAAAGCCATCTAATAAATTCACACCCAAAACTCCAGCAGCCCAGCTCGCCCTATCAAAGCTCTATGTTTATACATACAGTAAACAAAACTAAAATCCCAGTAATACTTATCAGAAATCTATGAAAGAAACCTATTGAAATTAATCCTACCTCAAATACAAACCAACCCATCCAGAAAGTTAGCTCCACTCAAACAATTTACACAGAGGTAATAATACCAAGAAATAAAACAACACACCATATACCACCAATTAATATTATAGTGAACGGAAAAAACAATTTTTTTCTTTTTTAAATTTAAACTAACTTATTTTATTAGCTAGAACAAAAAATTTTGCCAGGACTATAACAACACTTCTTCTCCTCCTTCTCCTGAAATGTCCCTTCTCATTCCCAAATTCCTTACAACTTCTGAGTTTAAATCCAAGTAAAAAGCAAAATTCGTGCACTTGTGCGTTCAATGCTCCTGTCAGATTCTGTTTCCCTCCACATCTTCTTACACTTTCAGTCTTCACGCTGTCCTGCCGTGATGAGTCTGACAGAACTGGTAAATGTTAGGAGAGGATTTCCCTCCCCAGAGCTGGTTTCCTCACCGCATTTCACTCAATCCCAAGCCGGCAATGATGCACGCTCACCTGAAGGAAGGGGATAAATCTGTAAACGTCACTAAATACATAAAAGGGCATCCCCATTGTTCCAACACTCAGGAGGCCATGCGGCCAAGGTCAGAGCTCTCTGCCCACCGAGGACACGGCAACCAGCATGGCCCTTTGTCCCACTCTCCAGCACGGACCTGTGAAGCCAGAGAGGAGTTTACAGAGAGCGGGAGGCGGCGGGACGGGGCGGGCGCCCGGCCCGACCTTCCAAAGCTGGCGGCAGCGAGGGCGGGGAGCGCCACGGCCCCGCTCCGCCGCCTGCCCGCCGCCCCGGGGCCACTCCGCCGGGATTGTCCGGCCCGCGGTCGCTCCCAGCACCTGGAGCGGGGCGGGCGCGGGCTCGGGGGCTGCAGCCCCGTTCCGACGCCGCTGGCTCCCGCCCCTCGCCCTTCCCACGCTCGGCAGCCGCGTCTTTCCCCCGCCCCCGGCGCCCAGCGGCGAGGGGCAGGGCGCTGGCTCGGGGGGTGCAGTACCTCGCTGTGGCCACAGGGGGGCAGACTCACCGGGGTGTGCGAGTTTGCCGCCCTTTTGGCCGCCATTTTGAGAAGGTCAAAGAAAGTCCGCGACATTAGGGACACGCCACACCCCAGATGGCGGCCGTGAGAGGACCCTCGGCAGAAACAGGCGTTTAACCCAGATGCCTGGCACAAACCCGCGAAATGCGCCCGCCCACGACGCCGCTGACCCCACAGCCTGTGTCGGGTACACCTAAAACGCCACAGAAAATCCCACCGGGGCCGCGCCGGCGTCGGTATTCCATGCAGGCAGTCCAGTTACACCCA
This sequence comes from Melozone crissalis, assembly GCF_028551555.1. NCBI lineage: Eukaryota > Metazoa > Chordata > Aves > Passeriformes > Passerellidae > Melozone > Melozone crissalis. The sequence goes on from NW_026535816.1 coordinate 1,325,028, forward strand.
CACCGGTCCTCCACTTCCCCGCCCTTTTCGCCGCCGTGTTGAGAAGGTCAATTAAAAGTCCGCGACACCCGCGACGCGCCACTCCCAAGGTGGCGGCCTCTCGGTGCAGGGCTGCAGTACCGCGCTCTGCCCACAAGGCGGCAGCACTGCCGCACGCCCCAGCCGGGGGCGCAGCGCGCCTCGGGGCTGCGGGCAGGGAAGGCGGCGAAAAAGAACAGGGGCGGCCCCCGCCGAAAACTGCTCTGAAATAAATGCCAAACACCTGCCTCTTACCCGACCAGAAACAAACAAGCCCCCTTGATTTAAAGCCATGTTTAAATAAAGGTTATATTTCTATTTTTCGTATTTATAGTCACATGCATATTTATAGTGGACATTGATGTAGCATGTAATTTATATAATATATTCTGTCTATTCCTATTGTTTATATGTATTTCTCTTTTGTGTTATTTATAAATATCTTTATTGATTGTATATTTCTATTTTTAAAACTACATTTCTACAATACTTTTATTATTTGAAATAAAAATCCCATTCTAACCAAATAAATACAATAAAACCTCTTTTAAAATGTATTGAAACTTTTTTATATTTATAGTTTGCATGACTATATTCACACTTATATTTATAATCTATATTGATGCATTATATTCATAACAATATAAATATGTATCCTATACAAATAATAGAGATAGATAATGTAAAAATAACTTATCATATCTACTGCTACAACTTATTTTTTTCATATATTTCTAATTTTGATATTAATCTTTAGCTATTCATGATATATTTCTATACTTAGATTTCAACCTTTATATTATTATCATTTATAATTTTTATACTAAAACTCCTGCTTTTGCCAAATAAAAAACAAAACTCCCCTTTTTTTTAAACTACTGTAAAAATATTTTTATTTTTATATTTATCATATCTATAATTGGTTGTATATTATATCACATTGATGTACTATACTTATATCTATTTTATATCTACTTCCTATAATATATTAAGTAAGATATATACAGTTTTACTTGTATTATGGATTGTATCAATTGATGTTATTTCATATTTACAAGTATTTGATCATTTTTTATATATCTGCATATATTTGCAATACATTCCTATTTTTATATTTCAGTTTGGCTTGTGTCTATATTTATATTCTCTATTTATATATCTATCAACATACATAATACTCTATTATGAAATAGAATATCTTATTGTAACATATAATGACTTATGTTACATGTTACATTTTGAAAAGAGATCAAATATATAAAAACAAAAGTGGTTTATTCCCATTTCCACACATCTGTTTCACTTAAATATAGTTACAGTTATAGCTGTACATTTAAAATGCGATTCCTAAATATAATGACAAAACAAACAGCATCGAATTCCCACCAATATCTTCCAAAACCTTCAAGATACCTCCAACAGCAAACAACTGCCAGCGAAAAAACCACACAACACTCTTTTCGATAACAGTTCTCATCACGTCAGAAAAATGGAACCAAAGTAAAAGGAAACCCTATAGAAACACACACAGCAAATCACAAAAACTACTGAAAAAGATGAAACCAGCCTAATGAACTCCAAACAGTGCCACTGATCCTGAACGTTACTAAAAAAAATAAACAAAATTCTACAAAATTCATTCATTTCTACAAAATTCATGTGTATGTGGCTGTCATTATCTAGGAGTTACTCTCCTACTGATTTACTTCAAAGCCACCTAGATTTGGCACCTGGGGACACCATTTAGTGGTGGGCTTGGCAGTGCAGGGTCAGCACACTTGATAATCTTCAATTGATACTCTTAAAGCTCTTTTCAAAAGTAAATGATTCCATGGGCTGGAAGGTGGCTGAAATATTAACTTACTCATCACTGGAAGCACCCCCTTAAAGATGGTAACTGGTTTAATGGGGCACCCTTCCCTTTCTTAGGAAGCTCTTCATTCAACTGTTCATTGTGCTCCTGTACCACAGTAATGTCGCTGTGAATACATAACCTACATAAAATGTATGTTTGCACAACATATTGCAGAGATCAATAGGGGATTTGGCATGAAATAGGAGCACATAAACCCCATCATTTCAAATAGAAAAGTTAGTAACTACTTGAAGGAAAAAAAAAAAGTACATTGCTGGAACAAATTTATCATATGTGCATTTTAGGTAGGTTTTACACCTTTTTTTAGGTCCTCTGTCTTTATTCCAGGGAAAAGAAATTCAAGACACAATTTTATTACCTTTGTACTATTCACAGTTTTATTACCTTTGTACTATTCCCATCAAATAAATCTAGCTGTAAGAAGGTCTTTCTCTGTTTTTCAGAAGATCATTCTTGAAATGAAACTTGCTTTTCATTTCAGTGTAACATATCCTGTTTTAATAAAGAGTTTTGCTTCCTATTGAGAGCATTTTGACAAAATAATAAGGTTGCTTTTGTTTGCCATTTAATTTACCAGTGGATCGATAGAGTTAGACATAACTGCTTCTGGTATTAAAACTCACAAATTCCAGGGGAGCTGGAGGTTAAATTGTAAACAAAATATTTCATTGGCATTGATCTGAAAAGCAGACTGACAGCATTGCTAAAATTCATCAGCTTACAATTATAAATCTCCCCAAAATGACAAGAGACAGATTTGATTATTTTGCTTTGAAAGGGTCATGCCTTTAAAGCTGCAAGAGTTGATCGATTTATAAAAGATCCAATGAACTGCATTTTGCTTTAGTTCCTGTCACAAGTCCTCCTCGTGATTACCCAGGCTAGGTCAGCTTGACTTGAGATGAGTGACTGATCACTTTGCTCTCTATTTTAGGCAACATCAAATTTACAGGATTTATGACCCATACTAGATCATTAGTGATATAAAGATTACAGGTAACCTGAATTTACTTTATCTACCGTGATACCCTGCCAGAAGTACAGCCACTCATTATGCCACAAGAGTATGAAAAAGTGCCTGAATTTCATCCTCCTTTTGGGCACTACCCACCAAAGTTACAGTGACAGCTTATTCCCTTAAATAAACAAGAATTTTCACGTACACTGTAGGTGACAGAAGTACTGCCTTCTTTACCCAATTCCCCTCCCACACCTCTTTTGTCTTGCTCCAAGAAAAACCCGAGTAGGCCGGGTCTTGACACAACCTTGACTGTTCTATTTCCATCACTGATTGTGCACATTTTAATTGCCAGAGAACATGGAACATTAGCAAATTCCAAAACAAGCACCAGGCCTTATAAACCTCTGAATGGAAGCGCTGGTAAAAGAGAACCCTTCCCTGAAAAGCACTTTGCAGACGTTGGTTACTGGATTCCCCCATTACCACACAACACAAGTGGGATTCCATTTTGACTGCTGATATCCCTGTCCCTGGATCACGCTGACCCCAACCCCAGGGTATCAGTGCCTCTGCTGTGCTGATGGCTGAGCTCCCAGCAATGACAGAATTCTCTGCCTGGTGCCAAGAACCCAGGAAGCCCCAACTTCCCTCTGGAACCAACGCTCCTCCTGCAGCTCTTACAGCCAGAACAAAGGCAAGGAGACAGCAAGACGGTGGGATAATAGCTAAACCCCAGTTCCCTGTGCATGTGTGCACAGCCTCCAGAGAGCTGCTCATTCCATTGATGAATTCCTGCAGCGCTTTCCTGGGAGCTTACAGGGCTAGGGAATGTGAGGGGGAATTCTGGTGGTGGTGTGTGGGTAAGCATGAGTAGGAACCCAGCCTGAACACCAGTAAGTAACAGAACACTAATGAAGTAAAATACAACACTGCTTTTAAAATTATTTTTGTCTCTTCCTGCACAAGACAAGTTCAGACGCCTCCAACTCCTGTCTAACTACATCTAAAAAAAAACCAAGCAGACAAAATTTTTTTAAATGGTAACACTTTCAATAACAATGTTAAGGTTGTAAAGGTAACTTTTTTCTTAACCTTGTACCAATCTGCATTATCTACCAAAACCAGAGCTGTGCTCTTTTCCCTCAGATTGTATGCACAGCGTTAATTAGATTAGTTTTTTCAGCCAGGTTACTATATTATTTAGAATAAGGTACTGCACAACTTTCCTGTTACAGCCATAAATAAAGAAGCATGGCTATAGGGCCATATGTATGGTGATAAACAGGAATATAGAAATTATTAATGTTGAAGTTATTATTAATGGAAAAATGAAAAAGCGCAATGGTAGGTGCAAAGTGTGAAAGTGAATACCTCTACACTTTGTTTAAAGTACTAGTGGTCTCTAAAAATATTTTCATGAAGTGAGATTATTGTTAGTGACGTTTTTTCCTGATTTGGACAAGGTTTGTCAAAGAAATATTGTTAGAAAGACCAGGACAACTCATAGCCATTACTACCACGAACATCATTTTGCAAATGAAAGCTTCAAGTTATTTCTCTCATCCGCTTCCTGAAAAGAAAGCACTTTTGCTATGCAGACAGTGACCAACGTGTGCAGTTAAAATCTTGCTAGAGCACTTCAAAGGAACCTTAGTGACTTATTCTGGTTGTTTTCTTCTTTACAAGGAGAAACAAAAAACCATAAGAGATACCTTCAAAGACGTTCGCCTTTCTCAAACTGCCCACCACTGACATTCTAGTCTTGAAACTTACATTAAAGCAAAACCCCTCCTCTAAAAACTCCACTTCTACTGTTCAAACTGTCCCTTACTTCTATTGAAATATAAGATGTTATGCTACAAAATGTACGTTCAGTTACAATTTTGCTTTACTTTTATGCACTAGATGGTTTACAGGAATTCAGTCCACTAAAAGTCAGCTCAGTCAAAATGATAACTTCACCAGCACTTTAATCTGTCTCTTATTTTAAGCTTTATATCTCTCCTTGTTTGAATCAAACGCCTTCCAGCCATTCTAAGCATTTTTGTGTCAGTATTTCAAAGTTCCCTGTGTTCTAAAAAGCTACAGATGAAGCTGGTGCTCTATAGCATTATGTAATCAACTCATCAATTTTTTATAATTATTTCCAGTAGTCTGCTCCCATCATTCTACATGGAACTATCTGCCTGAGGCCACCACTCAGAACGTTGTTACTTTAAAGCAGATGCGGGCAACACTTTGCTCTTTCTTGGCCAATTTTTTTTTTCAATTGTGTTTCCATTTTTTTGCTTAGTCATCCATAAACAGGACTCTATTAATAGTAGTTTTGAATAACAAGTAGAAATGTACAACGTTGCAATATTTGCTAAAGTTTCAGCTTCACATTTACAAACATGGCTCAGTGCAATAGGTGCAAGTCAGAAACAAGGAGATAAGCAAAAAACTCCATACCTTTTTACTGCAAATTACCCCATACAGGTCTTGTTAAAAGGATCAAGCTTCAGTGGGAAAGCAGAAATCCTGAAAAACAGCAGTGAAGGCATACATACTTCAAACAGTGAAAGAGAAGGAGACTCATGCTTGGCATTAGTGAATAGCAAATAAAAAATCAGCATTGATCTGGAAGTTGTTACTCACCAGCTAAGCCCTTGGTCAGAGAGGAACAGGACAGCAGTTGTTCTTGGCTGACTTTTAAACACCTAAGATGTAATTTTTATTTCTTATGCACAGGTTTCTAGAGACCTGAACAAAAATATTGCTACTCTGCACAGTCTATTACAGAGACAAACCTTGACTTCTGATCTCCAGCCTAAAAGTTAGTCATTTCTGCTTTTGAAAACGTGTGTGAACAGGCATCCACCCTCCTACACACACTTTACTGGGATGTATAACACCATACGCTAAAATCCAGGAGTTTTTGCACTTCTACACCTGATTCCTGGCATAGGAATTGCAGATATCACCTACATTTTATTCAACAGTTAAATTAGCCAATACAACCAAAGTTTGATAGTCTATGTCTCTTGAACTCCCTAAAAGGGACTGTTGCTCTTGCTCATGTAAAGGCATCCCCAGCCACAGCAGTCAGTGAGCCAGCATAAAGGACACGCGGCTGTGCAGCCACCCCTCACGGTGCCAGCAGCACCAAGGGAATGCTGCCACTACCTCGTGGCTCTGTGCCACTGCGAGATTTCCCAATGTCACTGCAGTTGGGACGGCCCCAGGAGTTGAAATTATTAGCTTCCATTCATTAATTTTGATGCTGGCTGAGAACACCTTAATGCATTTTTGTGCAAAAATACAGTAGTAACACGCTTGAGTTCCATCAATCTGGACACCATAGACATTTGCATTTATGTTTAATCACACCTTAATGACAACCATTAAAGGTAGGAATGTGAGATTGGTAAGCAGGGCATTTTACAGAGTCATCTTTCTGGAGATGTTCTGTTGTTACTATATTACAAAATTGCCATATTTCTAAAGTTTTGTACCTCCTTGATGTTTCCCACAGGCAGCTCCTCCAGACACTGGCCCTTCTTTCTCTCACAGCAGCCAACCGACTCCAGCTCCCCCCAACCAACCAACCCACTCTTTTATAGCACTCTTCTTCTTATTGGCTACAGCTGTGGCCTGGTAAAGTCAGGCCTGTTCCCAAGCTCTAATAATTAACCCAGCTGCAACTCCTTAAGGGGTAAGATTACTTCCTATACTGCCTTTATTTTCTTATATTGGATTCTCCTACAATATTTTATATTTTCTGGTTAAATTATTTCATTTATATCAAGCCCTCTGAGCTTACTGTGACCTCACTTGCAGCCAGTCAGCAAAAGCAACAAACAAAGAAGATTTGCACAGCACATTTCTCTTTTTACTTAACTGCTGACAGAGCCCTCATCCAAAGATTGTTTTGGAAACAGTTGTCTGACTCACTGAAATAGAAAGGAAGTTTCATCAGGAACTGGAGGGAGAAGGAGCACCACAACATGCAGTTGCAGCTGGGAAGAGATGGAGTAGCTTCTGAAACACATCAATGCCTATGGTGGTGTCTGCAGACGGACAGACAATTGACCTTAATGAAAGAATTAAACCTCAATTTTAAAACTGCTGGTGCTGTGATTGGGATTTGGATTGATATAGGTAGGTTTGCAGACAGCAATACAAACTAATGATCTGACAGAAACCACAGATCTGAAAGCCTTTTACAAAGTAAGCAGCATCTGTATCAGTACTTCATAAATGGAGTAATACTGGCATAAGATAATGAAATACTTAGGTAATTCAACAGGCAAATTACAGACTTCAAAATAAAAGCTTAAGCCTGTACATCCTCTATCAGCAATGAATTTATGGACTTTCTCTGTTAAAGACATTAATATGATAAAATTTAGAAAGGTTCAATTAATCTCTCTATGGCTGGGGTTTCTTTATTCTTTTTTGAGGTACAGGTTCAAGCAGATATTTAGAAAGGAATCATGAGTTTTCTCCCTGCAACAGGCCAAAGTTTAGGAAGAAAAGGCAGCTGAAAGCAGAGTGTGTGTCTGGGACAGAATTAGAATGCCCTGGTCTCTTTTCAGGCACATTGCCAGAACAACCCTGGGTTTGTGTGGGAGGGAATGGGATCCAGGTAGGCTTTCTTTGAAGCAGGAGCTGGTGGGAATTTGTGTTTTGCAAACCTGCTGAGAGAAGAGCTCTATCTTTCTGCCCCATGTGGCCTGAGTCACACCTGCAAGCCAGAATTGGGTTTATGTGCACACAGCAGAACACTCTTATACACAGACTGTCATTTAAATACTTCTTATCGATGTTCATTATTTTTTAAAAACTCCCAAACTCTTAACCTATATCTAATGTAACAGCGCATCCTCTTCAGTTCTTGATAATTCTTTAAACCAGTTGTTCTTACAGAGAAGATTTTCTTTGACAATAACATCAAAGCAATTCACTTTTGTCACCCATTCCCCAAGCTAATTTGTCACTGGGAGCTCTGCACATCAGGCTGTATCAATCACATTACACTACAATGCACCAGCCATGCCCCAAGGCATGAGTGATGTAGCTGAGAGGAGATGTCACAAACACTCACATTACTGAGATGCTTGAGAAGCCAGAGGATCAAATTCTTGTCTGATATGAAGTGGCTTAACTTGATTGGGAGAGTCTGGGAGATTTTCTCTTGGGGGAGAAACTCTAAGACAGGATTTGCTTTATCTGCCAGCATTACACCATTCCTTTTGATTCTGTGTCATTTGCTGTACCGCTATATGGGTCATGTAACAGGAGCGCATTCAGCCTGTGTTCCTCCATGGATATTTGACTAGCATGGAAAATCACCTCCTGGAAGAGCAGCTGGTGGAAACTGACCTTAGCAAAAGTGAAATGGTGGTGTTTGGAAAAGAAAATGTTTCAGAAGTTTTCACAAATCTTACCATTTGTATTTGTTAATCCAGTGCACATGCCTGGGTCTTGTAGGGTCCCTCCCAAACTTTGACACTGATGAATCACGAGTCTCCGAAAGGAGCCTTTGCCCTTCCATTTTATGAGTTTAATTTTGCCTGAGGACCGTTTCCCACAGCAGGGTCTGGATTTACCATCACATCTTTGTGACCAAATCAAGAAGAGACAGCATGACCTCCCCACTCACTGCAAGCCCATGCCTATGCTACTTACATAAATCAGCTGAGGGCATTCCATACGGCATGGCAGTACAATCTAACAGCTTAATGAGAAGAAAAACATCCCAGAATTCAATATTCCTGTTAGACAGGGAAGTCTAGAAATGCATGAATAAACTGGTCATAACTTTATCCCTCCATGAGGAGTGAAATATATGTCATTTGTACTGTCAGGTAACCGAGAATACAAAAAACTCAAGAATATAAGACTATCAAAAATATAACAAAAGACAGTTAAGTATTACCAGTACAAAAATGTAAATAAATAGATAAGAACGGTCTAAACGTTTCCTTTTTTTAACTTTAGAGCGAAGTTTATTCCCCACTGGAAAAATGTTCCTTACAATGGACTATAATACCATAAATACACATGCAAGTCACACCCTTTGATGTCTTCTATAGATTCATATCTCAATAAACCCATCAAGATTAGGTATGATGGCTTTATTTCTTTGTGTAAAAGAATCTCTCGTGATAATGCCTTATCACATACCCTGCAGAACTTCAGCCCAACACACCCAATAAATTCACACAAATTCAAGCTCCTGGATTCTCTCTCCAAATGATTCTGCATTTTTGTAATCTGATTCAAAGACCAATAGCTTCAGGTTAGTCAGAAGAGTCTAGGACATGAACAAATACTGCAATGGATAGAGATACCTTACCTGGGCTAGTTCTCACATCAAAATTCATGAAAACCTCGAGAGCTGTGAACTGCAGCTGCTGAGGCACCGTGCCTGTCTGGACATCCTGGAGTCACCCCTGCACTGGGACTGAGGCCCCTTCTCACCTGTGCCCTCCACACTCACAGCCAGACCAGGTCTCCTCAGCGGCTCCATCCCAGGATCCCCACAGTGCAGTCTCAGACATCACGATCCTTAACATACTCTATTCATGGTGCAATAAGAAAAAGAGCAGCTCCAGTTTGGTGCCTGGAATGAGGAGCCCCACACAAAGGAACCCCTGGGTTTTTATACCCCCATAGTGTGAGCACTTGACAGTCTGGAGTCCTCATCTCCCGCTCTGTCTGCGCTGGTCACCTGCACTGATTGCATTTCTCAGCTCTGGGAAGTCACCACTGTGTGTCACATCCTCCAAGCAGCTCTAACAAAGGAGTTTGCCAAACAGATCTGCGAATTCTCTGCCTTAAAAGTGTCTCATTTTCCCTTGTGATGAGTTGTTTCTTACACACATTCCTAGTGACTCATAATGTTGCTGTTTAGGCTCCAGACCATCTGTGGAGGGTGAGCACTGTCCACCTCCACCAGGGCTTTTGATTGTGTAGAGAAGGCTCAGAAAGAAGAAAAGAATGGGCCCACCTTATACTTACCACAGAAGAAAGGAAAATATATATTTTACAAAAGATAAGGCCCAATAAAAATCAGATGTCAAATAAATAAAGACAGAACTTGGTGCAAAACAGGAAATAGGAAAGACAACACCCCTATGACACCTGGACTATGTGTCAGAACACACATTGACATATGTGTTCACCTACCTTGTGCTGTGTCTCCTCTAATAGCACTGTGCACGAGTAAGACACATACAGAATGTGCCAAAACAGTGCCAAAAGAGGCAGCACCTCAAATTAACCTTCTGAAATGTAACCTTCTGAAATGCAGTCATTTGGTAAAATTCACCTACTAATTCTAGTGTTTCAATATGGAGTTAGAGTACGGATGCTCTTGTGTTATACTGTAAATTATGAGCATTTATAAATACCTTCTGTTTCATTACTCAGCGGCTCCAGTGAGGTGCAAAGGACAAGTCAAATAATGAAAGTAATTGCGGATGATAAAAAAAGAAATAATTAGCTTTGTAATAGAAAAAAATGTCTGTAGCCAGTGCAGGATGCTAAAGCCAATTTTAGCTTCATTAATTGAAGTAGTTATTCAGCATCCATTAATTCAGTACCCAGAATTTAGAAGTGGCGACTAATCAATAAAAAGAAATGAGTATTGATAGGGCAGGACCTGCGCAATGCTGTGTTTACAGTGCCCCTGAGGCAAGCTGGATCCTCCATGAAAAGATCCATAAACTGAGGCAGAGGCTGAGGCCCTGCGTGCAGAAAGCCTCAGTGGTGGGGATCAGGGAAGGAAGGTGAACACCCACCCCCGTGCTCCTGACGGCACTGCAGAGCTCTGCTGGGGCTGAGCCCAGCCAGGGATTACCTTTCCAGCAGAGCCCGGTGCTGCTCCGCAGCGCTCGGCCAAGGTCCGTCCGTCAGGAAAGGGCTTCCTCTTCCCGAGGCTCCGGCACTCCCCTCTTGGTCACTGGGAGAGAAAGAGAAAACCTCCCCTCTTTATCAGCAACAACACAGCTCTGCAAGCTTTGAGTGTGCCTGACTCATTGCTCTGATCCCAAAATAAAAGGAGAATTGGAATAAAATCAGATTTTTTTTTACTAAATATAAAAAACAAAAAGAACCCCCAAAATCTAATCAAAAATTGAATCAAAACCAGTCAATGAAAATTCCAGGCCAAATCATGTCATGCAGAAATTATAGTAACAGCTATCAAAAAAAAAAAATCACAGTCAGCCCCTTGATCAAATGCTAGATTTTCTCTCTGATACATGTAACGCAACGTAAGGGTAGAATCACACATTCCAAAAACCTGCATTACTGCAAAACTGCACATAACACTCACCTTCTCAGAATTTAAAGCAGCACTGTTTGTATTAAGAGACTTGGGCTGATTTTATTGAAGGATATATGAGAAATAATTAATGGGTTTTGTCATAAAATATGTGACCGGATAATAGAATGTCAAAATAAGCATTATTTGATGAAAACCACATAATTTAAAAAAAAAAACTGCTTCACTTTCTTATTACTTTTACCCCACATTTTTCATTCGATTAAATTTGGCTCGAAAACAGCCAAATCTGATCATTTACTACTGTAATACATGTATTTTACTGTTGTTCATGAAAAGAGAAGGAAAAAAAAAAATCTGTTTTCTATAAGATGGATATACTTCATAAGTTGTTTTCCAAAATGATTGCTTCAATGATTTTACCCTCAAGAAAACATTCTCTCTAGAGTTTAAATCAGATTATCTAAACAAAATAATTTTCAAGCTTTTCTAATAAAAAAATATTTCAGCCCTGCCTACTCTACAGTTTGTCTTCACCTGGGCTTTTGTTTTCTGTGTTCCTTGTTTTGGCTCAGAGCCTGGATTTCCAGGTTCATTGGTCAGCAGTGAGAGTGACTCAGTGAGGTGACATTCTTCAGCTTCCTGGGCTGCCTTCCAGTCCACACTATGAAGAGATTTCAAACTGTCTCACTTCCCTTAATTGCTGATTTAAAGGGATTCACAAAGCGGAACTTCTGATAAAAATGTATTCCTGCAGAGTCTTGTATTTCTCAGATTTTATAGTACCTAAAATAGAACTACCTAAGCACACTGATTTGGCCTTGGTCAAAATGATTGAGCTGACACAAAAGCATTAATATCAGTGAAGCAAATCGAAATAAGGAAATCAAAGATTTCCTGACACCTCAAGCTATTTTTCCTTGGGATCCTATACCCTCTCTATTGCTGTTAAAATTGGCCCTTCCCTCAAATCACAATTTTGTTTTCATTTTCAAAGCAATTGGCCTGCCTGGAGATTTCACTGCACTCCTGATGTGCACACCTGCTTTACACACCCAGCAGCTTTGATTTTCTGCACCCTTGTGCCGGTTTTTAGCCGGGATACAGCTTGCATGACCTCTTGTTCAGTCAGTATTTTACAGCCTAAGTTATTTTTTGCAAGAACTGTTCTTCAATGGCTGCTGTTAGGTAACTAACTGTGATAATGATAAAGATATTTTTGTACATATGAACTTCTCAGGCAGCCTGGTCAGTAAATCTTACTTATTAGTACCAGCTATGGATGGATTTGCCAGCACTGAAGAGTTTAATCAGGATTTTTAGGTAGCTGTGATTAGAGAGCAGTTCTTGTGGCTGGGTTCATTGGGGGTTTTTAAACAATAAAAATTGACACCTCTGACCTCACCCTCTTTATTTTGATGAGCATTTAATCTGTCTTTAAAAAGACCACTTTTGTTTAAATAAAGACTTCCAATTTGTGCCTGGAAATAATGCAATCCAAGGAAAAAGAATACAGTCTTTGCTTGAAATTCCAATGTTTTGAGATGATATAAGAGTTGATTCTGTTCCTAAAGGCTGGTGCTGAAATTAAGATTGATAAGTAAGTATTAGAAGAAAATAACTTTGAGTTACATGCAATAGCATTTAATTGCATCATTTAAATTCTTAAGCATTTCAATTTTATATTCATTCAGGGTTTTTCATAATTAATTTGCAGATTTTCAGAATGCATTAGGATGAAACTTTTAAATGGCTGGATGGTTATTAATGGATGATATAAATACATTATTCATTTTTTTTGTTGTCATGGTAAATGGCACCGAATACTTCTGAATGAATAGTAAATTAAACATCATCCCATGAATTCAAAAGCAAAATGCATCCCCCAGTAAAAATTTGTTGTAATATAGAATACTTGAGGTGCCATTTCATAATAAATACTCTGTAACAAAGTGTTAAATATGGTTAATGTCACACTTTCCTTTTCTCTAGAAAATGGCAGGATCACCCAGGCAAAACTGAATTTCAAGCAGCCAACCTTTTCAAAGATGCCAACGCCAGCAGATCTGCTCCAGTCCAGAAATAAATTCTCAAAGCTCAGATTGCCTAAGCAATACTAAAACCTGCAGCAGCACATTAATTTTAACCCAAGTTTTGGTTTGTGTGAAAAGCTGAGTACTAAACCCAGTTATCAGTATAAAGTTGATCTAAAGGTTTTTCAGAACCTGAGAGAGTATCACAGATTTCCTGAGATCTTTCCTCTACAGTTAGGTGAAACTCGTACTCTAGACCAGACAATCTCTTCTCTGGAAACTTTTCAAATCTAGCAAGAACCTTTGAAAACACACTGCAGTTATTTAGAATGATAGGTCAGCAACATGCAAGCAAATAAAGACAACAAACAAACAAACAAACACCCCTAACAACCCCAACCTTTTTTCCACACACACTCATAGACCACAGTAAACTTCTTTAAGAGTGAGGAATTACCATAGACTTTTAGAAATGGGCTTTTTGCTTTAAACCAGCAGCCTTCCCATCTGGTCTGCGCTCATTAGGAATGCAAGAAGAACACATCTCACAGTTCCATCAGCACAGAGCCAAACCAAACTGGTTAAATGGCTGGGTAGGAGCTTCCCATGTTCCTACAATGGTATTTCCAGCTGTGTTTCCCATGTTTGTGACACATACAAGGAAAAACGATGCCCTGAACGACAGGGAAGCTTTAGAGTGAATAAAAGCTTCTTTGTATCTGCTGTCAGACACAACGATCTGTCAGGGCAGCACTGCAGCTCATTCTCCTGACCTGGACCAGGAGCTCAGTGCAAAAGTGAAGAGACAGCACAAAAAAAACCCCAGTGTACATTCATTTGGAATTAGAGCAACACCTTGGGGTAAAAGAATCTACTCCATCTATCATTAATACCTCAGCTGCTAGAAATTAGTGTGAATTTTATATACCGAGATATCACTTTTATTAATATCTGGAAAATCTAACAAGTGCTGGGGAATGCTGAGGTCAGGAAATGACATCTGGCTGGCAAGAATAATGAATAAAAATACCCCTTTAAAAAGTTAAGTTAGTTGGGTCTGAATCGGGAAATATCACAAATGCAGAATATAACGGGTGAAACACTAACAGAGATATTTGAGGAGCAATCAAAAGCAAGAGCAGATTTTTAAATACGTGAAAAGCCGCCAGACTGAAGTAAAAAGGAGTTGCTTGCAACACTATCAGAGAAAAACGGGACACACAAAACAATTCCTTTTCTTTAACTAGAGATGAAATACTGTGAGACTGCAGCAAAGCAGCTCCGCCATGAGACTTCCACAGACTGCTGGTGGTTCAGCCTGAAAATGGGAACAATTGTGGTTTGAGTAAGATGATTTCTATGCCATGTAGAAGAAATTTCCTAGAATCCTCCAGACTTCTAACAATGTAGCAGTCGTTAAACGTGCAGGAGATAGATAATAGATGGCACATGTAAAAATGTATTGGTTATATTACTTAAGAAAGCAAACATTGCATAAGATAGCACTTGGTGTTGGAGATGCTATGTTAGATTTAAAGCAGATTGTCAGTTTCTACTTTTCCCCATTTCTTCAAGTTTTTAAAATAAAATTCATGCTTTAAAAACATAACTTGCTTTATAAAAACACCCTCAGAATAAACACCTGCACACATTCTATAAATCAATCCATTTCTTTCTTAAGTTTCATGCCAATGCTGCACGGTATTTCTCTGTTCCATTTCAGCAATTATTTATAACAAAGAAATCCCTTCACAATTGTTCTAGTGGACTTTCCTCAAGTAATGCAAATCGTTGTTATCACTCTCCTCATATTTTCTCAGAACTTATTTAGACTAAGAATCTAATGATGCCAACCTGGTTTTAAAACACTTTTTGTGCTGATCGGCCTTCTACCGTTTGAGGAACAGTTCTGTTATTTGAGGAACATTGGAAAAGATTCTCCTTAAACATTCTAGGAACACTGAAAAGCCTATTCTGTTTGGTGTGTTAAATGGGGCTTTCTGAGGGTGTTTTATTTTGCTTTGGGGTCTGAGGAAGGCACCCCATGGAAGGCCGGATTCACCCTGACAGCCCAGTCAGGAGATGGGCCCGGCTTCCCTCACATGGCTCTGAGGGGGCTTTGGGGGCCAAACTTAAAAACAAAACAAAACTCCAAACACGCAGAAAGAACACGCGCAAAAAAGATGGCAAAAAATGAACTTACCAAGCGCAGACAAGACAACTGGAGAGCTCCGCCGGTCCGTGTCCACCCGTTCGGCGACCCTGAGGCGAAGCTGAGGGCGGGAACGCCGCCCCCTCACGGCTTTCCGCCATTTTCCAGGCGTCTGAGGGCAGGAAGAGCCGAGCCCGCCCCTCACGGCTGCTCTCCCTCAGAAATCCTCAGCAAGGTGGGAAGGTGTGGGGCGCAGCTGTTCCTCGTTCTTTTGAGGATTTCTGAGGGCGGGCAGCTGTGAGGGGGCGGCGTTCCCGCCCTTTCAGAGGCTTTTTAGCCCCTTTGCTCAGGCCCGCGGGGGTGCGGGGGAAGCTTCCGCTCCTCTGGGCTGCCGTGAGGCGCTGGCGGTGTCCCGGTAGCTTGGGGCGGTCTTTGCTGTGTGGGAGTGCGGTGTGGCTGGGGGTGCTTCCTTCCTCCTCTTCCTCTGCAAAGTTAATTTTTGTGTTTTAGGAGGTGTGGAACTGTGAGGGGTTGTTTACGGCCCGTCCGTGCTGCCTCCTCTTGCGGCTCCTTTGTTTTTGGCTGTGTCGCTGTGTGGAGGTATGAGGTAATACCTTTCTTTGTGCTTGTGGTTTTATATGTGCGTGTATTATTTTTAAAGTACCTGTGTATATCTATACATGCTGTATGTGTGTACATACATATACCTTCGTAAGGCCCGGAGGCTGAAAAAAAGACTCTGCTGAGCACTTTCAGGGAGGTGAGGGTTAACCCTGCTTGCGGACCTGATCTGTGAGGGGTAATGGTTTCACTTATCTCATCTACTTAATAAACTAACCAGCAGGGTGTTCGTGAAAGAAAAAGTTACTACTAAAGCTTTTTTCTCTCATCGAAGTAAACAAGTCCGTGACTTTGGTTTTATCAGACCCAAACATTGCCTTGAGGGAGTGGGGTGGGTTTAAAGTAGCTATTAAAATTATTGCTGGGAAATGAAATTTGATTAAAAAAGCAGCAGCGCCATTGTTTTACAGAGGTATTTTGTTAAAAGAGTGCCATTTCAGGTTGTTATTTGAGCTCTGGCTGCTGTTTTATTGAAGATATCTACTTAGAATATTACAGCTGTGAGATGAAGAACTGCCTCACCTTTTATTATTTGATATTTGAACAGCAAATACAGGCCATTAGAAGGAAAAACATTTGCTTGCCCCACTGGTAGATGTGTATTATTTCTGTAGCACGCATGGCTCTTACACAGCAGTATGGTGTTATTTTTATGACTTTGGGATTTTTTGTTACTATTCCTGCCAGTGATTAGAATTCGACGGAGACAAGTGTGTGTGTGTCTGTGTTTTGTTTGAGTTTTTGTTGGTTTGCTCTGAAAGGGGGCCCGAACATGTCAATTGCTGCTACTTTCTCCTTGCAGCTGACTTACCAAAGCCTTCTTTGCCCGGGAATAAACACTTATAGTTGCTGGCAGCCTTCCAGGGGAAGGTCTGCTGTAGTTCTTGATCCTCCCAGGGTTCAAGTAGTAGCATCGGCCAAAGAGGTGTGAGAAAGGCCGTCTCCATTATGGCTTTCATTCCACAAAAGCAAATTGTAAGTAGTGGGTGTAAGTGTTTTATTTGCTGACGTTTATTCACCTGAATAAAAACAAGTTATGTTTGAAGAAGAGATCAGGAGAGTGGTGTGAAAGGAGACAATGTGGGGTGAGAAAAGCATCAAATGGTGTGTGAGTGACTTCCATGTACTAAGAAATAGTTATATCGTGTTAGGTGGTATTAATGATTTCAGGAAGGAAAGTTTCAGACATGAACGCTGTAAGTGCATGTGTGAATGGCTCTTATGGCATCAACCAGAAAGCATTCAGTGTTAATGCTTTTATTGCATTGATTTTATAGAGTTATGTTCCCTTAAGGGCTTAGGGAGGCTGCCAGTATTTGACATGACTTGTGCTTTGCTATGGTTAGATCAAGGTTTTAGTATAAAGCTCGGTGAATGTTGCCAGGATGTTTGGCTCATGTGATAGATCAGTATCCCTCAATTTTTCCATATGCCTTTGTCTGTTGTAGCTGCTTTTAACAAATGGGCTTAATTAGTGCTAATAAAAGTGAGACAAACAAGCATGCTCCATTCTTTGCTGGAGTTATTTGGGTTTTTTTAAGTGGGAATGTGAATCTGTGTGGAAGGTAATCATGCCTATTTTCTCATTTCAGAGTGCCTGATTTCAAACAGCTCACTTGGCTTTTCAGGAGAATCCTGCTTTGTGCCTATTCAAGGCACCTGTGACAGCCTCTGCTGGCCTGGAGTTTTCAATAAAAGCACAGAAAGTAGTGAGTTTGTCCCACGGGATTCAGAACAGCTGAGATGTGACCCTGGTGTCCTGTGTGTCCTTGCCGTACTCATGCTGTGGTTTTGTGTGTCTATAACAGCAGTAAATCCTCAGTGTTCCTGTCAAATGGATCAGGTAGGTGCCAACTTCACCATTTACAGGTAAGGGCTTGGAAGGAGAGCTTTGTTTTTGTGTCTTTGTTGCTGGGTTCCAAAGTTAATACAGAGTAACAGATAAAAATGTTGCTGTGTTCAGCCGCTGTTCCTGGTGTTACAGTGTTACTTCTCTGTCAAGGGGCATTTCCGTATGTACTGCATGCAGGTGTAATCCCAGAGATATGGGTACACAACCAGGATCCTTTGTGTTTTATGTTCCTACAGCTTTTCAAACACTTGAACAGCTCCCACAGCCTTGTTTTATTTATCTGTAAGCTGCTTGGAACTTGCTGGAAATGGCAGGCTCCGAGGCTGGAAGCGCAGCTGGGCCCCCAGGTCAGAGGCTTGTTGTCAGCTTACTCAGCAGTTACTGCATTGGTTATTCCCCTTGTGGAGGTGCCAGATTTGGGAGCCTGAACCCGAATTCCAAGCTGGGTGTTTAACTCCAGGCTGTGAGTGCAAAACCTTTGTCTGGAATACCAGATTTCCTTGTATTGGCTGTGTGGTGGGGTACAGTCAACCTGTGGTGCTTGGGAAGATTTGTCTCAGACTGATTGTGCCTCTCAGAAAGAGGATATGCATTTATAAGTCTTGTTGGTCTTTCTAAATCCATGGCTTTAATGAATACTGGCTGTTGTGTTTATCCATTTGGCCTCACTGTAAATCCATGTAGAATTATTCAGACACATTAAAGCAAACCCAGAGCTCTCTGGTTTGTCTGCTACAGAAGTGGAGACTGGCAGGTCAGTAATGGCAATCAGCTCATTTTCTTCATGTAAAAGGTTTTGGGAGAAATACATTACATCCTCCTGGTTTGTGGTGAGGGATTTTTGATCTGAAGTGGACCATGAGGAGCATAAAATCCTTCATGTTTGCGCTGCTGTTCTGTACTGCCATTAAAGCTGTATATTCATTACAGCTCCTCCCTGAGAAGGATGCAAGTGTGTTTCCAGTTTAGCACCGTTTTTCAGCTGAAGTTTTAGGTAGAAGGATGATCACATCTGGCATGCAACATGAGCTTGATTTTGTGTTGTAGACCTTGTTTTGGCAACATCAAATAAGGGTCAATTTCTACCTGTTGGAATTCTCCTAAGTTCAAGGAGAGAAAACAGAAAAAGTTCAGTATTAAAGCAGTGTTTATTTCATATTTATAAACCAGTAGATAATCCCTTTCAGGTTGATACTTGAAAAAAAATTTGCTTTAGTGGGTATGTTCTCTATTGAGTAATTACAAAAAAAATCTGATTGCTGAGAAAATAATTATAGAACTGAATCTAAATCAATTCCTTTTATTTTTCTTCTGGCAGATGGATGTCTGGCAGGGTCTATATTCTGTCTTTCCTATGACTAAAACACAGAATGAAATATTTTCTTGTCTTTGATGGTGAATATTTATTCTTGTGTTCTTGTTATTTTATTACCTAATCGTAGCTGTGCTGGCTTTGCTGCCTTTTCCCTGGAGCAGGCATCTTTGCACAGCTCAGCTGGGCTGTTTTGGCTGAGCCAGGCAGGAAGGAGAAGCAAGAAGAGACTCTTGACCTTTTTCTCATCCAACTGCAATGGGGAGCGTCCTTGCTGTTCCATCAGGTCATGTGTTGCACAGAAAGGATGGGGACAGGTCCTGAAACAACATGGACACACTTGGATCAAATTGCACATGGGCTCTCCTCAGAGACAGCGAGTATCCAAGGTCTGAAATCATGTAGGTGTGGCAGTCTGTGTTATCTCTTAGGTTCACCTAGGAAAAGGAAAGAGCTGTGTAAAATGAGAACATGAACAAAAAGGGTTCCTCTATTCCTGCCCACATTGTGGGGCTAGCTGGTAGCACTGTATTATCTCATGCATGAAAATCTTGCTTTCAATTAATTGCACACTCCTTCAGCACTGGTGTAATGCACGAGGCTATCACAAATTATGGGACTAGATTAAATATAAAATGCAAACTTTTAAAGGAATTGGCTAGCTCTATGCAGGAGCATTATTTAATTAATCTGAAAGCCTAACAAACTGTTAGTTTCTACAGTGCAAATGCCTCTGCATAATTGCTTACTGCTGTTGGGTGTTTTTCTTCACCAAAGCCAAAAATCCTAGGATGACTAAATAATAAGCTTTTTCATGGTCAAAAGCAAGGTTGGAATAAGGTTGGCATGGTTTTAGTCTTGTTTTGAACTCAGGGTCTGAGACTTACTGTTCCTTTTAGGAATGGTAGGTGAATTTTAAATGTACTTCCAGGACAGTACTATTCATACATCCTTTGCCTGATTCTTTCCCTAATTTTCTCATTTAAAAAAAAAGCCAGAATTTTTTCTGTTTTGTACTTTATTTTTCTCTTAGAACTGCTGCTTTTTATTAACTCTAGGTATCTTTACATTAGGCTCACAGATGTGCTAGGGTTTAATAACACAAATGTGTGTGATTTCTTTACTTGATTGCCATTAATGATGTGACTATGTAGGAACTAGCTATAAGTGTAATAGGTCACAGGGCTTTTCTCATGGATTTTGCTATTAGGAAGGAATAATGCATGGAATAATGGGGGTACAAGCAACAGCTTTATCTTGGATGCTGTGATTTCTACTTCACTTGGGTTTGCCTGTTGTGTTTTGATGTTAATTAATAGAGATAATTATTGTGGTGCTCAGTGTATTGCATGCTTTGAATGACAAGAGCCATGGTTTATAATTTAGTGCTTAGGAGCAGCTTTTGTGTTATGCAAGTGCTATGGGGGAAAACAAATGCACTGTAGGAATAAGGAACACAGAGGCTGACGGTGGGACAGGGTACATGGCTGCTGCCATTCTCAGCAAGCAGAGAAATTGCTGTTCCAATGACTCAATTTTCCAATTAGGGAGAGCTAAGTGTTCTGTTTGATAACTAAATGCACCACAACTATGACTGTAACACTGGAAAGAGAAAAGCAGCCAGCAGTAACCAAGATGTGGCTCGTGAATCTGCTGGGGTAAGAATAGCTGAATGAATTTATTCCTTTTCTTGGAACAATCTGAAATGAATGGGGAGTTGCTTATTAACAAACCTTCATAGCACACTGCAGAAAAGACCCATTATTAATCTGTGTAATGAAACAAGTCAGATTCTGTTGAACAAGTTCAGTATTTCTGCTGAAATTGAACATGCATCTACAACTGTTTCTTGTTATTCTGCACATCAGAGAATGGTAAAATGCCAGTAAAAACTGAGTGATCTGCGATGAACAAGACACATTTCAATATGGTACCTTCATTTCCTGGGCTTTGCAGGGCTGTTTGTGCCATTATTTCCCTGGATACATTTCCCATGTTCTGTTCTCAGTCACAGAGGTCTGAAGCTGTTGTTTGCTGAGGCATTAACCCACCTTACTGTGCCCAGGCTGTAGTAAGGAGACACAGCTGCTGAGGTGGCTGTGAGGTTGCTGAAGTGCCTCAGAAACCCTATTTTGTATCCAATAGAAGAATGTGGTTTTTGCTGCAGGAGAGGTGTCCTCCTTTAAAAGGAGGAATATGCTCATTTACAGTCAAGAGGGGGCTCCAGGCCAGGGATGAAGGCTGGATGCTTTGAGGCTCTCATGAAAATCTCATATCTGAGAGTGAAGTTTTTCTGATTTGATATTTGTCTCAATTGCAGCTCAGTGGCCCCATTCTTGGGCAACACAGCCCTTTGCTGATATACATATGATATTGCTTTTCTGGTGCTCTCTATGTTGTTGTGCCACTGAAAGGAGCTGATGGTCCCTGGATAGCACAGGTGGGGTAAAGGAGCTCCTGTGTTGTCTTCCAGTCCCTTTAGATCTTGTAGGAAGGAGGTGACATGTTTAAATTATCCTGTTGCTCTGGTGATCTCTGGCTTGCAGGATCTGCTGCAGCAGCTTGGAGCAGTTGAATGCTGCCCACCCCAGCCTAAATCACAGATGTGTGCCTACATATTGGCAATACTAATTGTGAGTGATTTCTTGCTATGGTGAAAAAAAATAGGGACTGGCTATGGCACTCTTTGAATGCAGTCTGTGCAAGAGCAATTTAAAATAAATTGTTCTTTCTAAAACAGAAGAAAATTGTAACAAAAAAATGGACACATTTCACAATATTTTCATCAGTTACTGGCTGCTGTGAATAATTTTAAATCCATTCTAAAAACTGAATGTTGGAAAACATGATCAAGTTCTACTAGGTTCCTGGTGGATTTTACAAGAAAGAATTTTATAGTTAAAAAGATAAAATGTGTAGTAAAATTAGCCTTTCCTGCAGCAATCTCCACTACAATTAGATGTCATTAGTAATGTAGTGTTGGAAGAGTTTGCATAGGAAATGCAGAGCATGAATATTTTATTGTCACTAATACACTTTGATTTCAGGTCACGTTTTCTGACTGGAGCAAGGGAGAAGTGGTTTCTAACAGTGTTTTTTCCATATGAGTAGGCAAGTATTAATCACTTGCTCAGGAAACCCCCAGGGGAACTTGCACGTGGGCCAAGCTTATTTTCAGGCTTCTTTCTCGTTCAGGTTTGCTCTGATTAACATCATGTGAGCTTTTTCCTTTAAATTCAGCGTGTAAAATCTTGTTCTGCCACTGCCCGAGGCACAAATTGCCTGCTTAGATTTGGAATGAAATTCTGACCCTACTAATAATCAAAGATTTGACAAATGCCCGTGTGCTGAATGTGATCCGAACACAGAAGTTCCTTGCAGGTAAGGAGTTCTTAACAGCTCATCACTGGAGTCCTTTCCAGCAGCTGGAGGCCTCCCAGCCTCAGGAATCCTTCACCTTTAGCACTTCATCAAAGCACTCACATGGACTTTGGTGATGACTCACAGTGGCTGCTGGAATTTGACACAGTGAAGCAATCTGCCAAATGAGAACCACAGCAGAGGGGAGTGGGTTTGTATTTCAGAGCAGAGCTAAGGCAGGAAGATTTGTGTGCTCTGCTGCTGGATGTGCATGAGCTGGAACCCTGCTATGGAATGCATCAGCAGAAACCAGAATCCTGGTGAAACTGTAGGAACAGTCATGGGTGTGATCCCCACAAAACCCTGACTTGAAAACAGACACAAAACTTGTTTGAGGTCAGCAGGTGTGAGTCAGTGGCACAAATAGTCTGGTGGTGTTGTTGTTTTACATGACTAATTTATTCCTCACAGATACTTCCAGTCTTTCCTTTCTTGCTGTGTACTTTGTGTTCAGATGACTTGGAAATAGTGTTGGCTCTGTAATTACCTACTCTGATCACCAATAAAAACAATAGTCTTATATCCTAGAGTAATTTCAGTGAAGCTATGATTTCATAGCTATGTAACTGTAACAAGTTAGTGAGACATTGTTTATGGAATTCCGCTGTACTCGTAAAGAAGGCTATTTTTTTGGTAGATGAAAATATTCCTACTTTGACATTGAAATGAGGATCCCTTTTCACTGCAGTAGTAACTACAACTTATAGTCATTTACCCTCAAAGTCCTTTGTTACCTTCTCTTTTTAGTTTTTTTAAGGTGACATTTTGTAGAAATAAGTAACAGTCAGATCTTTGTGCCAGTGTTCAGCTGTTCCAGCAAGTATTTGATTAAGTTAATGTGGTAATATGTCCATTTTGTTGCCTTAACAGTATTATCTGGTTAGCCTTTTACTGACTGTTTCCTTGATTGAAAAAAAATCTTACTATTTTTACATTACTAAAAATATTTGTAGTAAAATATGCCACATTAACTGTCTAAAAATGGTATTGTAGAGGGCAATTACTTTAAAGATTTATTTACTCAAAAATGTTCTAAATTACCTAATTCATTATTTCCCCCCTTACTAGTGGCCTTGTCAGCTTATAAGGACAGCGTGGCTAATCAGATGTCAACAAAATGCAATTACTACCAAGTGAAAAGTAATTTTCATCCTTATGTTTGTAATGAGCCTGGTACAAAGCAAATTTAGCTGTAATTGCAGAGTTCCTCAACTGTGCACCATAAATTTATGGCTTGGGCTTTCCATCACTATGAGTGCCTTGGAGAAGGGATTTGAGGTACTGAATGGCTTTCTTTTTTCTTTGACTCAATTTCATGGGTTAGTCAGCTCCCTATGGAACACTTGTTGGTTTTATTGGCAATTACTGTATAGGTTTCTGAAGTACAAAATTGAAATATTAGTTTTTTATTAATCTGTGCCTGGTTAAATTTTGTAGAGTCCTGTATTAATGCATTAATAGCAATTCTATATTTTTTATTTCCAACTTTATTTTCCAATTCTAAAAATATTTTTTTGTTAAGAAAATCCTCGAGTCCAGCACTTTCTTGAGCTTTTATTGAACAGGAAAATCTGTTTCTCTTGGTGAAACTGTTTTTAGTTATTCTATAGTTTTGGGGACTGAAGGCAACGTTGATAGCTTAACAGCATGAGATGTTTTTGAACATCATCAATTACTGAATAATATCTTGAAATTACTGGATGGACACAATGGCACTGGAACTTAATCCTTGAAATCCTTTGCACTGTGCCTGTGTCACAGCCTGTCCAAGAGCTGGGAGTGCTCCTGGTGACTGGGTGAGCTCACTGACATTTAGGAGGTTTTCAGTTGTTTCTTGTCCATCTCTGAACAAACCCAGTTGGTACCATAAGTCTGTAGCCATGGAAAAAGAGAAGCCAAGAGCTCCCAGATAACACCCTGCTGATGTGTCTGGTGCTTTTGGAGGCAGTGCCAGTGAGGGTTTCTAAGCAGACTGAGGCACTGAGGTCAACTGAGCACTTGAACAAGAACACCCCACCTATACAAAAATAATCAACTATTATCTCAAGGCACATAATTACAAAGTGATACACTTGCTTGTAGCAGGATGTCTTAATGATGAAAATTGCTCTCATGGAGCATTCAGAATACATAAATTCTCTTTGTGTTTCCCCCCTCACTGTAACCATAGCAAGTCTTTTAATGCAAAGAGTATTGTGGCTTTCAGATCATACCTTAGAGCTGCTAGAGACTATTTGCCAAGATCTTGAAAGTTACATAAATGAACTCGGAGATGACAGAAAGAGGAGTGTGGCAATTTGGGTGCTGGTTTGCAAGCACCACTGCTGTGTGTCAGGAGTTTAGCTCAGCAGAGGTGGGAGGGTCTGAGCCTGTGGAAGCCTCAACATCCAGCTCTTGCCAAAATATGGCAAGGTAAGAAGATGGTTCTGTTTTGTTTTCTTTAATCTTCCTGATTTATGATGCTGGCAGTTTATTTACAGACACAAACAGGATGGGGCTGCTGGGAGAGCGTCTTGAGCTACTTATTGTTCAGCATCAGTCTCATGACATGAGGATGCTAATGGAAAGATGTGAACAGCTCACTGTCTAAGCAGCAGGCTGGAAAACTTCATGTTACAGCTTACTTTGTAACTTAGCCAGTTACATGAAGCAAAAGCATATTGACAGTAGTTCTATCTAATCACTATAAACACACACAGCTTTGGTTAAAACAATGCTTGCTTTTTTTTGAATACAATACCTGTTTGTGAGGCATAATGCATAGAGCCCTATTCATAAGCTTAACCCTCCTAATATCTAGCTAGATCAACTTCTTGCAACTTAGAAAGCCATTCAGACAAGCCCTCTTGTTCTATTCCCATGTCTTCTCTACAGCTTAAATCATTTTTCTGCTGCTTTAGCAGTGTTCACAATTCTGCTGTATCTGAGGCCTGTCTTCTGCAGTTTTCCTAAAGCCTTCTGATTTTATAGATTCCCACAATTTACAGTCACCTGCTGCTCTTTGTACTCATGTGTATTTTGCTTCTGAGTACCTTAAATACACAGCTCAAGTTTTGCTGAGTCTTTGAGCCACAAAAAGTACTGCTGTTTGCTTTTTAAATGCAATGAATCATCTCTCCAGAGGCTACTGCTAAATCTATAATTTTCTAGCTACTATGACTACTATTTTAAGGTGAGTGCCTTTGTGAATGTTAGCAAAGCTCTGTTTTCTGCTTGCCCCTGTGTTTAATTGCTGTAGCTGTGCCAGATGTGACTTCTGATGTGATTGTTTCACTGCAATGGCTTCTGTTATCCCCTGTTTCTAGTTTGGATGGCCAGATTAGTCTCAGTATTTTATTCAGATTTTACAAGCTGAACTGTGTTGCCTCAGCTGAAGAACTGTCACATGAAATAACATTCTGCACCTCACTGGTTGTTACCAGTAAGGGGCTTGTGGAATTGGGAGCATGAGGAAGACCTGGAACTATTTAACAAAAGGCCTAACTCCCCTCACCTGTATACTAAGGGCCAAATTGAATTGGGTTCAGAAGTGCTGTGTTAGGGAATTGTGCTATCAGAGTCAGTTTGCAGGTCTTTGCTGAGTCTCCATACTGTTCTAGCCAAATTTTCTCTCTTTGTGCTGCTTGCATCAACATCTGTTTTACTAAGAGCTACACTACTTTTTCAAGTGATGAACAGAAATTAAAAGAAGACCGATTGTAGTATGCCTACATAACCAATTATGTTTTCCACCCATCTTGTGAAGTTAATATTTAAAAAAGCAGTGCATTTTCAGACTTGAAAGCCACCTAACATGTGAAATTACAACTTGCTGCCATCCTGATAGAAAGTCAGTCAGGCAGCAGAATGACAGCTGAGCAGGATCCAGCTGGACAATTTTGACTTGGAAAGTAACCTGAAATCCTACCAGCGTGTCACAAGGATTGTAGTATCATGTGCAGCAAGACAATTTTTTTGGTTTTCATTGTGGTAGATGTTTAAAAACTATCTTTTCTCACAGATTAGTAAGTCAGGCTTGCCAAGCAGTGCTGAGGTGCTGAATATCCAACTTAAAGGAATGCAGGAGCAGAGCTTGTGGTAAATGGGAGTGGGGCTGGAGCCTCATCCCCAGTGGGCTGCAGCTGTGCCAGGCAGGTGAGCAGCATTGAGGGTAAGGAGCCACGGAGTGCCCAGGGGCCTGACCAATCACCCAGGGCAGCAGAGGGCACACAGGGGCTGTGCATGAGCAGGAGGGGATAAAAGGCTGGGCTGGGGAACGAGAGGGGCTGATGCCTGCAGCCTTCTGAAGGGATTCCATGTTGTACTGCATGGGCTGATGCCTGCAGCCTTCTGAAGGGATTGATTCCATGTTGTACTGTGTGGGCTGATGCCTGCAGCCTTCTGAAGGGATTCCATGTTGTACTGCATGGGCTGATGCCTGCAGCCTTCTGAAGGGATCCCATGTTGTACTGCATGGGCTGATGCCTGCAGCCTTCTGAAGGGATTGATTCCATGTTGTACTGCATGGGCTGATGGCTGCAGCCTTCTGAAGGGATCCCATGTTGTACTGCATGGGCTGATGCCTGCAGCCTTCTGAAGGGATCCCATGTTGTACTGTGTGGGCTGATGCCTGCAGCCTTCTGAAGGGATTGATTCCATGTTGTACTGCATGGGCTGATGCCTGCAGCCTTCTGAAGGGATTGATTCCATGTTGTACTGTGTGGGCTGATGCCTGCAGCCTTCTGAAGGGATTGATTCCATGTTGTACTGTATGGGCTGATGCCTGCAGCCTTCTGAAGGGATCCCATGTTGTACTGTGTGGGCTGATGCCTGCAGCCTTCCGGTGAGGTTGGTGTTACTCTGGGTGGGTGAGGGCTTAAAGCTTTCTGAAATTGTGTGCTGGTTCTCTGGGTGTTGTGGCCGTGTGCTGCAACAAAGGACAAGTATCCAAAGGAGGACACCTGCTCTTCAAAGAACAAAAAATGCTGGTAGTATAGGTGGAAACAGAGTGCTGTTCTCTTTTCCAGTGTTCTGTCTTTGTTTCAACACCTTGGGGATCATGGTAACCAAAGATTAAAAAAAACTTAATTCCAAGTTTGTTAAAGGATTTTTCTTGGGTGCTACCCTTCAGTTAGGAAAAATGCAGGAACTGGAAGTTCACCGAACACCATGAGTTTCTTTGGAGAATGTGTAGGAATATTTTGATTTCAGCCTTAGGAGCTTGCCAGATCTTTCTCTTAAGGAATGTGATTTGTCACATTTTGTAGCTTATTAAAAAAAAAATTGCTGTGTTGGGTTGTAGGATAGAAGTGCTGTAGACTGGCAAAAAATGGGAGAAAGAAAAGAATTACAGCTTTCCAGATGAAAAACCAAATATGCTTGTCCTCCTTCCAGAGACTTGTACAGGAGGTAAATTATAACGAATTGGAACTGTAGTGCTAATTATTGTTCTGGAGTCTCAGTGAATAGGATAATCATAATCATCACATTCCTCTGGAAATAATTAAGCTAGAGGACAATCAATAACTTCAGATTCAGGATGGCATGTTGAGCCACTCAGATATACCTTTAACCTCTTATGTTTTTCATAAGGCATACCAGCAGTGTGTTACACATTCATGGATTTAGAATCATCTATGTAAGTGGGAGATCTGCTTTCATATTTTTTCAAAGCATTAACTGTGCAGCTATTAATCAGATAATGGAGAAGCACAGTACTGCTTAAAAACTGTTTGCTGTGGAGTTCATACCATTTTTCCAGTGTGGGTTTCTTCTGGTTTAAAACTGGGCAGTCAGACAAGTCCCCATCTTGCTGAACAGAACCTGGCACCTGTGCTCTCTCTCTCCCAGGACTACAAGTCTCAGCTGGGGAAGGCAGAGAGGGAGATCAAGCCCAGTGTTTATGCTCCCTAGCAAAGTGTAAGAACCTGGGAGAATGTGAATACATCTCTTGTGTATTGAACAGAAAGCGAGTCGGGCACTGTTTGTGTGCAAGAAAACAAGTGTCCCTTAGTCCATGCAGCAGGGTGACCTTATGAATTGCTGGGATTCCCAAATTGCCAAGAGGTGCAAGCATTCAGTTTTTCCTCCCTGCTCAGTTTTTCAAGTTGCAGAACTGAAGCATGTCATCCGTGGGTGCGTGCCACATAGCCTTTGCTTTGGCCTTTTCAATGTGTGGAAGAGGAGGGATCTGTGTACTGACAGTGCCATGACCTGAGCTGCTGAGCATTGAGTCATAATGCTAAATGCTAATGGCTGAAAGTCATCCTGTAATCCCATTTTGGGACTCATTCACTCAGTGCTACTCTCCCCTGGTATGCACAGACCTGCTCTCTATCCAAGTCTGTGTTTTTGCATATGAGCTGGTTTGGAGTTGCTGTCTAGGCACTAGTGGGCTGCTTTTTGGGAGAGGCATGGGGAAGGAAGGAAAAGCAGATCAGCTGTGTTTGCAGCCTGTCTCAGTGACAAAATGCACTGTGGTGGGTGTGAATTGCTGCTGGGCAGCTGTGTAAAGCAGCACCAAGGTGAGCCAGCTCAAGTGACTGTGATGTCCCTCAATGCAGTGCCCCTGAGCTTTGATGTGGGTGGCCTTCCCAAGTGTGACAGCAAGTCAGGAGCTGAAAGCTTTGGATCTGTTTGCCCAGTGTGATCCCGCTCCCAGGTATCTGGGAAATCAGACAGCAATATCAGGTGTACTGTCTCAGTGTGCTTGTTCAGATGCTCAGTTTGCTTGGGATGATGAGTCAGGCAAGCCAGGAATCTTCAACTTCCTGAAGGGTGACTGTGGTGAGCTGGGGGTCAGTCTCTTTCTTTGAGCAACAACAGACAGAACAAGAGGACACAGTCTCAAGCTGTGCCAAGGGAGGTACAGGCTAGAAGTAAGGGGGAAGTTTTTCACAGAAAGAGTGGTCAAATACTGGGATGATCTACCCAGGGAGGTGGTGGAGTCACCATCCCTTGATGTGTTTATGAAAAGACTGGATGTGGCACTTGGTGCCATGATCTAGTTGAGGTGTTGGAACATGGGTTGGACTTGATGATCTTAAAGGTCTCTTCCAACCTAGAACTTGTGTGTTTCTGAGATATTCCTTATGATGCCTAGGTGTACATCAATGCTCCAGTGTAGCTTACATGATATCAGCAGTAATACTTGTCTGCTTTGCAGCTTCCAGGGCTTGCATCAACAGAGAAAGAGCGACATAAGGGGGTTGAGTTTTGCTGCTCATTACAAAAGCTAAGTGCTCTAAGAGATGCTTGGCTTTTACCAGGTGCTTGGATAGGTGAGAGGCTTCAGCTTTTCCTGCTCCAGGAAAGATTTCATTCTTAGTATGAGCAATGCTCCTTTAAATCAAGTCCATTTCTGGTTTTCTTTTCCTCAGTCTTACTCCAACATGGTTTTGTACCTTGTGTCTGGTCCATAGCATTAGCTCAGAGGTAAAGGTCTCCTTGTAGTGTCTGCCCGTAGAATGTGGAGGAAAGCTGACATCTTGTGAACAGCTTTTAGTTGCTATTACAGAGGAAACCCTGCTAAAGAGCAAGGTCAGAGTAGTGTGTGCTTCAATGTATGCTGTAAAGCAGTTGTTATCATTAGTACTAATTAGCCTCTCTGTTGACAGAGCTGTAAAGAAGAAAAGTAAGATGGTTTTTTTTCCTGTGTTAGTGGGGTCCTTTGCTATGATCAAGCCTTGTTGGTCCATTTGCACTTCCTAATTTTATTCTCCAGGACTTTTAGCCAGGAACCTTTCACCAATGCACAAGGCACGAAAATATTTTCTACAAGAACTATCAAACAAAGAATGAATAATTTAGCATATTAGACAATTATCCTGCTGAGGGCTCTGTGTCATCAGACACCTTGCTTGGCAGGAAGAGTGTCTCCACTTCATAAGAAATCCTTTTGGGTGTTCCTTCAGCACCAGGAACTCATTCATGGCAGAATAAGAGTAGTTGAATCTAACTGTACTCAATAGTAAACCTTATTTTGGATCATAATCCTATGAAAATAGGAAAAAAGACATCTGGGAACTTTTATGTCAGATATAATTCCAATTCACTAATATAAAGTGAGTAGTTTAGTTTTCATGACTCTAAAACTGCAGCTGTTTGCTCTCCAGTATCTTACATTAATGCTTGTGAAGTTGTCTTTGTTACTTGGTAATATTTGCACCCTTGAGTCCAGAAGGTTTAAGGTAACTGGAGGAGCCAAATGCAGGTTAAACTGCTGGTGTTGTTTGGCTTGACTCTAAAATTGCAGAACAGGAAACGTTTGGGCAAATGGGACCTGGTTTTGTTTAGTCTTTGTGTCTTTGCTTGCACCAACTACCCTCCTTTTCAGGCAGTAGACTGCTGACCTTTCCAGTGTGTGTGCAATTTCAAGTTCTCTTTTTTCAGTGACAGATGATTGTCTCTAGCATTTGGTTCCTGCATGTGCCCATTTGCATTGCTATGGAATTTCATTGATGTGGTTTTCATTGTACTGCATGCAAGTCTCCCTCTTTCACTATAATAAAGGGCAGTACTTGAGGTGATTGGGGAGGGTTACAGGAGTGGGAACGATGTAAGTGGTGTTAGCCTGAAGGTACTTGAAGGCTGTCAACAAATCAGTACAATCAGTGGAGCAATCATGCTCGCTCTCAATCGCTCTCAATCAAGTGCCGTTTTTTAAGCATTCTTCTTGCCTGTATTGTTATGCTGAGTGAATTTCCTCCTAAAATTGCTTCACATTTGGTGGAGGACATGGTAAGATCTTGAAGCCAGTCTGAAAGGGAAAAACCAGGGTTTAAACAACGCTGATCTCTCACAGACTGGTGGAAATAAGTTTACAAAGGCTGTATCAAAATTAAGAATACCAGATGGATTTCAATGTTTTTGCAATTTCAATCCAGTTCAGACTGACTGTCTCCTTGGGTTGGTGTGTTTGTGTTTTGCCTCTTTCCAATCTCGTCTTAAATGGCAGAGAAAATTTCTGCTATTCATGACCGCAGTCAGTGTGGTTTTGGTTATTCATGAAGGTGCAATTACAGAGCTTGTGTGCAGTTTTAGATTTTAGGGAATGACATCTGTGTGTACAATTGCAGTCACACTGATGATGCAGTTACTAAATATTTAGGCAGTAGTCCCTGTGACTTTAAGCCATTGCCGTATTGAGACAATAAGTACTCTTTTGGTAGTTTACGGTTTTGGAGCAAAATTCCTTTTTTTTCCCCCCTCAAATTAGTTTTCTTTGTTTTCTAGCTTCTCCCAGTTTAACTTGAGCTCATTTGGTGTCTTGGATGAAGATTAATTATTTCTTCCCTACTTGATTATATGCAAAAAAGAACAGGCCTAGCTGTATTGGGACTGTATATATAAAAAAGGATTTGATATTTAAGTATCCAAGTTTCCAGTGTTTACTGAATAGGCTTTTTTAATTAGCTGTCTCATGAGCTGGTTTTACCACCTG
This sequence comes from Melozone crissalis, assembly GCF_028551555.1. Classification (NCBI taxonomy): domain Eukaryota; kingdom Metazoa; phylum Chordata; class Aves; order Passeriformes; family Passerellidae; genus Melozone; species Melozone crissalis. The sequence continues at coordinate 1,356,966 of NW_026535816.1, forward strand.
AGAAACAAGAGGTGTTTTTGTTTGCTTTTTCATGCAGTTGTTGAATATGATATATCCTGAATTTTTTCAGACGTTTTTGCTGGTTATTGGTTTCAAAAACACTGGGTATAGTAGCAGAGGGGCCTTCTTAAATAATGTCAAGGTAGTTCCTTTTATGATGAATGAGAGAAAAGGAACGTTTCCATTTTTTTCCGTTTTATTGCCGTGTTACCTGAAAGAAAAGAGCAAGGAGAGGGCTTTTGCACCTTGTCACTGAGTGTAAATTGAGTAATTTATTGGTATAAGCCCTTTTTATTTGATGGCTGATGTCTGCTGCTGTAGAGTCATTGACCACCTCTGGCTGACTGGAAGGCAAGAAGTGTGTTTGGGATCTTTTCCTTTCTGGTAGACAGGTGTAAGGAAAAGAAAGGTGGGGCTGGATTATTGTTTCTCAGCTTCTGAGCTCTGACCAACTGCTGCATGCCTTGAGTTAGGAGGAGGAAGGGATTTATTCCTTTTCCTTTGTTTGTCTTAGGCTTTGGGGATTTTGTATGCTCTGATGCTGCTTTGTGTAATGCCAGGAGTAAGAGAAGTGGGGGCTGAGTGTGGCAAGTTGTGATCTTGAACAAGGTCACCACAGTCACCAACAGATCCTGAATCCCCAAACTGTGAGGTTCATATTCAGCTGATTGTTTTTTACCCTCTTAGATAGTACCAGAGAATAATGAAGGAAGCTGGCATTGAATTTCACATTTCATGGCGTAAAAGTTGTCCTTTATGGGAAACATTGCAGAAATTGTATGGTGCAGTTCTCCACAAGCTCCTGTTTCCCCTTCATGATGGCTGTGGAAAACTCTGAGTTTTAGACTTGATTGTCACATTCATGACTGAGGTTTGTAAGAAATGACCGTGGTTGTGTGCATCCCTTTGCAGGCTGTAAACTTCAGAGCTTTACCTTTTCCCATGCTTAGCTGCTTATGGTAAAAGAAGGAGAAACGTGTTTTTGCCAGGCACAACTGCTGTGTAGCAGATTAGGCTGGTAAAAAACTCAGTCCATGGCATTGCATGTTTTAAATATTGAAGGTGCCATAATTAATCACTGAATTACCCATGAAAATTAGCAGTGTATTTTGGATGTTATATCTTTGTAGCTGTGAGAGTTGTCTTCCAATAAGGATAAAAACGGGGAAGAATTTTATTTGCCGGTTTTTAGCATGGCCTCTTAGCCTGTCAGTTGACCAGCACTAGAAGTCCTGGGATCTAATCCAGGTTCTTAGGACACAAATAAATCCCTTATAGGAGACCAATGCTTAAAAAACCCCCAAAGTCAGGAAGGGCAGGAGAAATTGACTTTTTTTTGGTCCAGTTATCCAGGAAGGTAAGTTAATGTGTTGTAGTCCCTGTTTCATAAACTACCTTTAATTACCATGGTAAATGAAGTTTTACATGAGTTTTAACCCCTTCCTTCTGCTGAAGCATGTCCCAGTACTTAGAGCTCTTGCCTTGGGAGCCAGCCGGTGTCTCAGGACCTGGGCACATCACCCACAGACCAGGAATGCTTCACCAGGAGGAGTTATCCTGCTTGCTGGGCCTTCTGAGCCTTGAGATCCTTACAGCAGCAGATTTCTGTGCTTGTCAGTCCCCTCTGATGTGGAGAATTCTGTGCAGAGGTATCAGTTTCTTTGGAGATGGCAAGCTGAAAATGTAGTGCCCTTTCCCCTACAGAGCAGAGTTAGGTTTTCCTGCAGCTGTAGTTATGAGGCATTGCTCATTAATAAGGGTTTTGAAGTGCAAAACAGGGGTGAATATTCCAGCAGAGGTGACTTTTGAACTGTAGACTGCCAGTGTGGCAAGCCCTGTTCATCTTCTGATAGGCTGAGGTATTTGAAGGTAAATTCCCATCTCCTTTATGGAACAGAGATCTGAGTCTTTTCATTGGTCTCCTTCTACCATTTTACATTGTGGACATGTTGCAGTTCTGAATGTTTGCTGAAGTTTTAGCTATGGCTTATATTGTGTGAAAAAGCCAATTTTTGTGTTTCCCTTACATAAGGAAGTGCTTTGCATGATATTTTTCGGTGTATTTAAAAAAAGTCAAGTTGCTTTAAAAGGAACTTCATATATTCCTGTTAGTGCATCATTCAGAACTTGTGTTTTGGGGAACCTTGGTTTCTTTCAAGGAATTTTTTTTCATCTTCTGGTTCAAGTGTGCGAAATGCAGTGTAGAAACATCCCAGAAGGTTTTCAGTGATTTTCATCTCTAAAACTGGAGAGGTAAAAGCTGATACCATGCGCATTCCAAATGGTTCTAGGAGTACTGTACTTCATCTTGAGATGAATCAATTATTTTCACCTGAAGCCTGCCTTGTAACTGTGATGGGCAGTGGCTTGGCAGCACATTTGGTGCCTACCCTTGGCAAGACCCATCTAATTGCATCAGGTGACCTATTGAGATGAGCTCAACCTAGACTCAAGTTGTTGGTTATTTCTGAGTGGAGAAAATGTGCTTTTTGTTTTTCTCTGGAAGACTGGAAAAGAGCTGCTGTCATTGCCAGCACTATCAAGGACATGTCATTGTTCAATTTGTGGTTTTTCCAGCCTTGAACAGGGCTCTTTGAAAATGATTGACACCTGCAAATTAGGTCCTTTGGTCCTGAGCTTGTGCCATCGCTGATAATTTAATTACGAAGACAGGTAAGAACTTGCTTGGAGAAATATAAAGATAGACAGGAATGGAGCAATGTGATTTTAGTCACATGGCATTTTTTCTGTCTCTAATTCATCTCAAGTTGTTATCACCAGCCCTATCTTGACACAGACTACTTGTAGTAATTGCCAGAGTTTGACTGCTTCATAGCTCTGTTTTAATGCAGTTTGGGTTATTGTGGTTTTGGATGGCTTTCAAGATGGTGAGCTACTTTGCACAAGTGTCTTTCAAGGAAGTGTGTGCCAAAATAATTAGTACATTATTTCTGCTTCCAATCCAATGTTGTCTAGGTCTTGTGGATTTGAGGAACTAAACTTGAGCCTAATAAGCTTGTCTGTTCTTTCCAGGATGAGATCAAGTGCATGAAATGAGTTGAGCCAAGTGCATGCCCTAAACACATGTGAAATCCTGTCTGTCAGACATGGAATACCAGGTGAGCCTTTGGAGGGACCCATTCCTGGTGTGTCCCAAGGCTGCAGCCCATAGGGAGCACCCCTGCTGAGGCAGAGGGAAAATGAGAGGAAGGAGCAACAGAAAAGACACTTGACTGATGAATTACAGCCCCTCATTGCTCATGCCCTCTGTGCCACCTGGCTGTGGGAGGAGGAGGTGAAGGGATAGGGAATGAAGGATTGATGTTTGGCCTGGAAAGAAGGGATGGTGCCTAGGGAAGGTATTTTGGCTTTTTTTCATTTTGTTTTCATGTCATCATCCATCTTTATTTTTAATTGCTGTTATATTAAACTAATTTATACTTAGGTCTGTTGTGCCTATGATAATAAGTGGAAAAGAATCACCCTGTGTTTACCTTGACCCATGAGATTTTCCATGTTGTTTTATCACCCTGTTCTGCTGTGGAGAGAGAGAGAGAGCAGCTGGCTGGGTGGGGGGGGGCCTCATATCTGGACAGGGTCAACCCACCACAGCCATTTGAGGGTGAGAGGAAGGAATATATATTTGTTTTTTAGGTATTAGTCCTTAGATTGAGTGTACTCCTGCTTGGCAGGCTCAGTGTCACAGTCATAACACAGTCACTTTTTTATTGCTTCTCCTGAAGGAGTAGCCTTGAAGGGAGAGAGAAATCCCACCTTCCCTGAGCAGACAAGTGTAATTGGAAACCAGGTGAGATTTACTGTTCTCTGCAGCAGGACAACTTTGTCTCCCAACACATCTGCAGCCCCATGGCAATCAGTATATTTAGCTGAAATTATGATTGCCATTTCTTCACTTACTCTGTAGCAGGAACTGCTATTTATGCAGCACAAGTGGCATGGGTGGTGAAATTGGTATCCAAGCAAATTTTGCATATTTATAGGGTTTTTGTAATCAGCTAATTGTCAGTAGTTTTTCTGAACAGTCAAATGTGTTCTGAAGTTATGCTTATTTTTGGAGTAGTGCACCTTTTGCAAATTGTGTAGCACACAGCAAGTGCTGCATGGGAAATTGAACATTGGGAGCTGCAGAAACTGAGGAGAAGATGTGGGGTTCTTTTTGTGGTCAAGGCATCCACACTGAGGTTGCCTTTATTCAGTTTATGCAGACTGAGCATGGCTGTGAAACAGAATGGAATGAGGCAGTCACTGGATGGTGAGCTGTTGTGCTGACATGCCAATGCTAAAAAGATAACTCCTCTTATGTAGTTCAGGGTAATCCTGGAGGTTTTTGGAGCAATTACTGGATTCCCACATTCATTGCTTATGTATGGCATTTGCCTCAGAATTCCATAGAGATCTAACGAAATGATGAGAAAATGATTTATTCATAGCACATAATATAAGTTATTATGCAGCACAACCATTCAGTTTTCAACAACAAAAAAACAGTTCCTATTTAAAATACACAGTTCTATGAAAACAGATGGTGCTTGTGAACATTTTCTCTCACTGAAAGCAGATTTTAATAATTAGCTCAAAAACTGAAGTTAATATTTTTGAGTGTTGTACAAAAAAAAAGAAATCACATTAGTGGTGTGCATTTCATTACAAAAATGCTCTCTAAGCAGTTCATGTTCCTAAAATGTAAAAGAGGAAGTGACCTATATTAGAAAGTTCTTCACAGCTCTAGATAGAGTAAAAGGATTAGTATTTATGCCAAGGCTTAATCCTGTGAAAAGTTCTATCTTGATTGATATCACCTTTTCACTTCAGTTGGAAGCAGATCCACAGTAGCTATTAATCTGTTTCACAGTGGTTTATATCATAAACTTGAAGGGGTAATTGTTACCAAAATTTCTGCTGTGCCTCTGCACAGGACTGTGCTGCAGCTGAATGTATGGTGGCACTTAAACAATTACTTACTTGTGGATTCCGTCAACAGCACCAACAGAGCCCTTAAGTTATCGCTGAAAAAAAATTTAGGATGAAAACCTAAGAACCATGACAGGACAGGAGTGTTGGAACTAGATTGTCTCTAAGGTCCCTCCCAATGTAAAGCATTTTAAGGTTCTGTGACTAAAGTGTATGGATATGGAAATGTAGTTAGACCAGTTACACCAAGAGTTCCTTGATACATTTCTATAAATGGAGATTCCCAGCCTATAAACTCACCAGTTTTTCAGTAAGCCAGGCAGTCATCTTGTGTAACATTTTATGTTGTAGCAGCCCAAGGTGGTAAATCATCAATGAGGCTTGCTGTTGAGGTTAGGGCATGAAATGCAAGATTATGACTTGCATGTGAAGATGCAGTTTTTCAAATTTCAAGACAGTGTTCCCACAGGCAAACAAATATAAGCCAGTAACAATAGATTTTTCTTCTCCCCTTGAAATTGAAACACAGCCCTTGCCTTGAACAGGCAAAGGTAACTGGTTTGATCAATCCCGTAGCACCTATTGTGGTGGTGCTCTTTCAGAGCCAGCTCTGTGGCAGTTTAGAACTGGCATGTAGTTACAGAAGGAAAGTTTCCTGAGCCCAGTGCATTGTTTGATTGTGCACTTAGCATTGGTGGGTTAGTGCACGCTGGCTTTCAGAGAACAGCCAAGTCAGAATTGTTCTTTAATGTTCTTGCAGTGAGGAACTGAAATCCTATCGCAATTCTGTGGGCATCCAGGCCCCTTTGAAATGTCAGTTGACAGACACATCCCTGGGGAGATGCCAGAAAAAGCTGTTGCTATCCTGAGTGGAATACAGGAAAATGTGTCAGAGCTGGCTGTAGATCTGTGAGGCACCAGTGAGTAGTGAACTGCTGTGTTGTGACCACAGCAATGAATGAGCTGACTGAAAGCCTGTGCAGGGAGATGAAGGGAATACAAATGGCATCATCAAGCAGCAGGCCAGAGATGACAGAGCTGTTCCTGAGCCAAGCAGGGCATGGAAAGCAGGCACAGGGTTGTTCCAGGGCAGGTGTAATGCTCCTGCTAGCCCAGGGGGCAGCCTGGGTTCCCCTGCACTCAGGTGTGTGGCCAGGCCCTGTTTCGCATGGTGGAACAGGCAGGACTGCCCACCCTGCCCGAGTGGCTCTGTGCCCTCACAGAAATGGCAGCGCTCTGGTACCTGCCTCAGTGGCTCCCTGCTCTTGGCCCAGGTGTTAGCAGGGAGCTGGGGCCTCAGGGAGAAAAGGAATGGGGTGCACTGAGCCACTGCTTTGTCTGATGAGAGGGCATGGATGTGGCTGCTGATATGTAGGGACTTCTGAGTGCTCAAATTGTGAAAGGAGGCATAATGGAGTTTGTTTGTAAGCTGTGTCCTAAAGTGTTAATTCTAAAATGCACTGAACTGATTCCTGGCAAGTAAATGGTTTTGTGATCAAATGGAGCAATCTTTGGCCAATATACAGGAGTATACAAATATTCAGACAATATAAATTCTTTTCAGATTTTAAGACAATCTGAAGGAAGAGTAGGATGGATTCTTGTTTTCTGAGGTATTCATGCTGGCTTTGTCTCTCTCTGCTTAGTGATGTGCATTAAAAACAGTCCTCATGTTTTTCTGCAAGTTCTGGCTTACAGTACCTTGTATTATACAATTTTATGGTGTTGCACGTGTTCCTCTACTTCCAGCTACATCAGGGAGTTGGAAGTGTTACACAATGCTGTCACCTGATGGTAAGAAATGATGGTATTGGAGGCTTAGACTTGAAAAAGAAGGGGTTTTCTGTTTTATTTTTAGCTGGTCTTAATGGCACATCTGACTTTGTTTGGATTTATTTTGTTATGTTTCAGTAAAATGGAACACGGGAAATCATTGCTTTCCCAATATTCAGCTAGCAGCTTTACTGTTAGAAGAAGACTGTTGTTGAGATCCCTCAGCTGCATAATTGAACTTGTGTCCTCTGCATGGCCTCAGCTGCAGTTTTGGGTGTAATTGCCTTATCCAGGACCAAGAGATATTTAAACAAAAGATTTGGTATACATTCTGCAATTTTATACTGAGCAATTCAGGTAAATCTGGTTCTGTTAGTTACGACAAGCATAGGAGATGTCACTTCACCCACATGATTTGAACACTGATATTTTTTGAGGTGATTTACTAAACAGAGAACTTTATTTTTGTTGGCGAAGACCCCCAAACTATTAAATTAGAAAAACAGAGGGCACCTGTGCTGTGTGAGACACTTGTAATAAGAAGGAAAAAATCAATCTGGAACTTCACAAGAAGACACCAAAGCTGCACAGAGTGATCTGAAAGGTAGAAATGGTAAATTGTTTTCCAGAGAATGAAATAATTCCTTCCCTCTTTCCCTATAATGCCTTATTATTGGGAGCTGAGAAGTCAAGTTGCTCAGCTGTGTTAGGAAGAAAATATTGCATCTTTGAAAGTTTTGTTTTGTTTTTGCTTCTTTTTCTTGTTATTGGCCTGAACACCTCAGCTGCTTTGTAGTTTTACCTCTTGTGAACATCTGGAATAACTTATCCACTGCTCAGGACTTCAGATGAGGAAGGGAATGACATGTCCTGAATAATCCCCTTATAAACCAGTGAGGATCTAGGCAGGTAGCTTTTGTTTAATGGAATTAATGGGCTTCTCTATTGAGACATGTAAGGCAAATCTTTGACAGGTACAAGCTGAAGATCTGATTGACTTGGGTTAATGCTGCTGAATTTGATCCCAGTGATTACAAGAGCCTCCAATGTGGTGGCCAAACCAGAAGAGGCTTTAACGTTTTTCAAGCAACTTTTACTGATCTGCACTGAATAGTAACATCCTTTGAAGGCAAAACAATTAGAATTATCTAGTCTTCTTCCAGATGCAGAGTTCTTCTGGATTCCTTTAAAAGGTCCAGGTATTAAATCTGGGGATTTGAGAAGGTGTGTGAGGCAGATACTGAATTAAAAAACTGTTTCCATCATCTGATTAAGTGTACTTGATGTTATGGCTGATTTCCCCATGATATTTCAAGTTCCTATTTCTGGTATTTTTCAAGTTACTGGAATTGCTTGGTGGGAGAAGTGGGCAGCAATTTCGCAGTTGCGCTTTGCAGAAAGCACTGTCAACTTTTTTCAGTTCAGAATGAAGACAAATGGCAGAGGTGGCAGACCTACAGGTTTGCTGGAGCTCACATTTTTCCCTGCAGTTCACATTTAGCCTGGTAAGGCTCAGAAAAAACCACAGGTTACTGAACAGAGCCCTGTGGACCAGTACAGGGTGAAAAGCCTTTAATAAGGGGTGTGTGTAAATAGCTGCAACTTAATTCCCATATGGCAGCATTATAATAAATATTTTTTCCCTAAAGTAAATCCTTGTATGTGTAGATCCTAGTCTGCTGTATTTTTAAAATATAGGGTTTATACTTTTCAGTTTAATTATTAAATTAAGACATTTATTTTATCTTTGCCTAGAAAAGTGTGGAATATCGCCTGTACCTTTTGGGAGCAGAAGCAAGCTGGAGAGCTGCAGGGGCTATCACCTTAGATTTCAGCAAAGATATGTGTGCTATGTCTTCATCAGAGATGTCAACAATTGAAAGGAGAGGAGTCTGTCACAGCAATTGGTGTTTGAGGTTATTATCAGACAAAGGCTCCTCTGGAAGGGTTGGCAGAGTGTGAAGGGAATGATTTTCCTAGTGACAATTAATCAAGTATCAGGACAAACTGCATCAAGGTAGGAATAGCTAATCCAGAGGTAGTCCTCTGCTTTCCAATCAAAAGTAACCTTAAAGAAACCTCTGCATTCCAAGTGTTTGTGCATTAAATCACTGATGGAAGTGTACTGTCCCCTTTAAAAATAGAGAGTGTGTGCTGACCCTCAGAGTGCTGAGCTCCCAGTGAGGGTACAAGTGACAGAGGAGCTTGTCCAGGGCACCAGGAAGGTGATTGCAATGCTTATTTCCAGCCTGGAGTGGCCATGCTCTTTTCAGGAGAGCTTTGGTCTACAGGGAAGCTGATCTTTGCTTTCCCTCGCAGGGATGGGGTGATTTAATCTGTTTTCTTGTGTGGAAATAATTGCCAACAGCTTTAGTGTATCCAGGTAGAGTTTGTATCACACTTACTGGAGGAGTTTAGGCTTAGGAGTTGTGTGAATTACAGTAGTGATTGTTTGTTCTCTGCTGCTTATAATAGCAAAAACTTCTGAGCAGTTTCAGTGAATATTGTTATTGAGTTTATAGATTCTTTATACAAAAGGTGAGGGGTGATTAAAATCTAACCTGCTCACATGTGAGTAGAAATTTGTTGAATTTAGCCAATGGGGCATGCTGTGTAAAAAGCTGTATCTCTAATTGCCTCTTAGTTGCAAAATGGCTGCATAGGAGAAGGGAATTCTTCAAGCCTTGTGAGGAAAGCATTCCTTTAATTGTTGAATAATTAAAGTTAATAATGTGTAGTTCATATGGCGACTTTCTGCCCCATTTGTGCAACTCCCATGTGGGAAATACTTAGCACAGTATTTAATTTCTGGTGTTCTCAGTCAGATTAATTTGTTACGTAATTGGGTGTTCTGCATTTTCATGTAAACCAGGTGAATTAGGCATAAGTAGGGAGGGGGAGAGGAGGGTCTGTGGTGCTGTTGTCAGACACTGTTTGTGGCAATGGTATGAGGACCAGCTTACCCTCCTGTTTCCTTATGGTCAGTTCTAGACTTTGTTGCTTTCTAAACCTCTAACTGGCAGCTGTGGTCATTCCAAGAAGTGGGTTATTCCTGGTTTTAATGTGGTGGGAGGGAAGAGATCATCAAAGTTTGTTAAGAGAGGTAAAGATCTTGTATAGATGAGAATCAGAGTAGTGGGATGGCTTCCATGTGAGGAACAGCTGCTTGCCATCTCTTCAGCCTGGAAATGCAAGAATTGGGTGGAAGGCAAAGAGGGCAGAAGGATTGAAGAAATGATGAACTCATTTCTTCTTCAGGGATGTGGTAGCTGGAGTGCCACAAATGAAGCAGCAGGTCCTGGGTTTGAAACAAAAGAGATCCCACACTGTAGTTGATCTGTGTAACTGCTTGGAATGGAATTTTGAGATGAATCCCCATGAAATCTGAGTTATGGAGCTTTCAAATGGAGCTTGACTTTGTTCTGAGTAAGGTAGCAGAGCCACACTGTGGAGGATGAGGCTTTGAGTGCAGAGAATGAGTACCAAAACCAGCTGTGGGGCAGCACAAGACATCAGTAAGTATAAACCAAGCACAGGAAGCAGCAGTTGAGTTGTGCTGTGGTTGCCTTGCCACTTGGAGGGGATGTTTGACTTTTCAAATGGTGAACAATAATACTCTGGGAAAAGTTTCATTGTTATTCAGCAAGAGGAGCCTGTTGGTGCTGCCTCATTGAGGAGCTCTTGGACACCCTGGATGTGGGAGAGGGGAACATCAAGGTCACTACATCACATCATGAGGTTCTGAGAACTCATTGTGCAGAAGACGAAGCTTATGCTTGAGGAGAGAGGAGACCTGAGCCCTTTGTCCTAAAAGTTCTATAGACATGAAAAGCTGTCATGACATATTATTACTGAATAGAAACCTTTTGGTTGCTAAAAGCCACATTAAATTTGAAGGTTATGACAAGTATGTAAGAGTTAAAATATTTCAAGGTCTAAACTCCAGTTTATCCAAGTATTCAATTCCTCAAACTCTGATAGAAGGATTGGCAATACAATCCTTCCTAGGAGTCACTGTGTAAATGAGTCTTTTTACCCAGTTCAATTATTCTCTCATGACCTTGCAGCATTGGGTACTGAGGGTGTCATGGGCAGCTTCTGCTTCCTTCAGTCTCTGCTCTGGCTCAGTCTGTGCAATGGGGAGTCACTTCTGGCTGAGCCCCAGCTGTAGCTCTTGGCTCCAGTGGAATCCAGCCCAGCAGAGTGTGCTGAGCCAGACAAGGGGGTAATGTCGCTAGCAGGAGTGAGCCAGAGATCCCTGGGATAGGAGGAGAATGGGAGTAAGGTTTTGTGTGACAAGGTAGAGGTGTCATGATGAAATTATGCTTATAGGCGATTTAACTTTTTAAAAAATTATCTCCAAGTTCATGAGACATGACATACTGGAGAGAGTGCTGGTAATTACAGTAAATAATCATTTTATGAGCACTTGTGTGATAGTAACCCTAATAAATTCTGTTTCTCCCACACTGAGGTCACCTTCTCCCTGTCTGTAACACATCTTATGGCAAAGTTTTCTTCAGCTGTGAAGTGCTAGAAAATACAGGAGTGATAGCACTGGAGAAGATGGAGTAGAAGTGCTTAGGAGGAAAAATAGATCAAGAATAGGTAGTGTTAAAGGGAAATAAATAGGATTATTACTGTACTCTATTGTTAAGGATTGCACGGAGAAAAGGGATGAGTAATATTTACAGAGCTGTTGAACTACAAAAGTTGGTTTGGTTTAATGTTCAACACAGTGAATGGTGGAGTCCATAGCTCCTTAACAAAGTTTCATGAGGAGCAGCTCACCAAAGGAAATGTGAATTAAGCTGAATTGTGCCTTGCCTGCTGAGTACACCTGAAAGGTAGAGAGGCTGGGGGTGTGGCAGGTCAGTAAAGTCAGGGACAGTTCAGACACTTGATTGCAAGTGGCATCTTTTTTCAGGTGTGTCCTGACAGAATCTAAGGCACTGCTGTTTTAAAGAAGAGTGTGAGATTGGCTGGAGCTGTGTAAAATAAAACCTTCCAAAGGACACAAACTGGAACTGCTCTGCTGTGCACTTGAATGCAAGCAGGAGTTTTTCCTCACTGGGGTTGTCACTGCACTGCTTAGGCTTTATTTCATAAGGTACAGTCCTAATTTAAACTTTGACTTGCTGTTACAAAGTATAAATCAGAAGATGAAAAACCTCCTGCTATAGGTTTTTTAATAGAAAGTGACAGTTTAATTTGGCAGAGTACAACTGAAAGGATGCTTAAACCTGGTAGAGAGTGCCAGCATCAGCAGCTCCAGAGTAGCTGGAAATGAAAACAGAAAGATGAATAATTAACAGATAAGCTGGAGTTCCTCAGATACTTTGCAATTACTTAAGAAAAGTTTACTTCTCCATTAAATCCTGGAGATCTATTTCTGTAGTAAACCTGGTTCTGCTTAATGAAAAATAGTGAATCTGTGTTACTGGTGCTCAACAGTGAAAGTTTGGGGTTTGTTGTTTCTATTTATTTAATGAGAAAGTACTTTTGGAGGGAAGCCCATTTTTTGACCAATAGGTAATTTCTTGCTGTCATATTGGTGTATCTTTCCCAAAATACAGCAGCCTTTGAAACTAAATTAATTTAGGTTTGTTGTGTTCCTTGAGGTCCAAGAACCTTCGGTGTTTAGGTGCAGTGAGGAATTAATGATCACTTGTGGCCCTCTTGGCAAGGCATTCCAAACCAGGGTGCAGCTTTATGTAACAAGGAGCTGTTAAACACCAGAGTTACTCCATGTGCTTATGGAAAATGGCATTGAGGGAATGATCATCATGCTAATGGCACAGGAAATACTCCTTTTTTAGTATTTCTACCATCTATTTTACTAGCTGTGAAACAGCTTCATGAGGTGGGATATGGTTCAGCCAGATGGTGGAATCAAAAGAGCCAGTTTGTCCTGCAGGGAAATGACTCTGCAGAGTCCTTGCTTTGCAAGTTTTTTTATTTCAGCCTACAGGAGGCTTTGTGAACCCAGATGGGGATTTCAGTTGAGAAATTTGTTTAGAGCATTTTGTTGGTGAAATCTAGGCAGTTTTGCTTTGAGAAAAAAAATTAATGCCAGCAAGTTTGTCTTGTCTTCCCCCCACCCCTTGTGCCACCTTACCAAGTAGGATGACAGCCTGCTTTTGTTCCAGTTTCCTCTTCATAATATTCTAATTTGGGAAATGTTTCTTATTTGATGAAGATATGTACTTTTTATAGGAAACCAATTTAACTTGGGTTCTGCTGCTCTGATTTCCAGTGTTAAGTGTATTTGTAACAGCAGTGACCAAAGTGAAGAGAAAAAGTGATGCCAGTTTTTGTGTTTTATGCACAACTGGTTAATATTTTTTGCATTAAAATCCTGCCTTTGATGTTTACCATACTGCCTTCCGTCTCCCTTATGTATCAGCATGTTCAGATATTCCCATTTTATACCTGCTCTGAATCTTTCACAAAGGATTTGCTTCCCAACATCTTTAAAAAAGAGAGCACCCTGTCTCTTAGTGCATGTAGCTTTTTGGTATTGGTGATTTTTGTGTAAAAGCACAGTAGAGTCAAATTGCTCCATCACTTTTAAGGGTAAGGAATATTGCAGGAGCAGTTCCAGCAGGATTTTTCTCCCAAGGGAAGAACAGAAGTAACTGAGGTCTCAGCCATCCTGATGATGACATCTCTGGTTTCCCTCTGCCATGACTGGTGTCATCAGTGAGGCAGGGTCAGGAGGTGCTCTAGTGAAGTGTTGGGAGATCGGCAGTAGCAACAGGTGCTGTCACTCGGTGATTATCCTGAGGCATAAAGTCAAAGGACAAATGAAAACAAACAAAACCAAGCAAACAGCCTCCAGGTATATGTATCTATCAGCAAGTCAAAGCAGCGCAATTGTAAACTAAGGGAAGGCATTATTTGGCTTCTGACATAGTGTGAAGGGTATGTTTTAGAATGTGGAATTACTCAAGTGTGATACATTGTATTTTCCTGTTGTAATGCTGCTTTATACCATAACGAAAGGAAACTAGAGAACTGAAATGCTTTCGGGCTCAACATAATGAAGCAGACAAATGTTCTTTTTCTTTTCTTTAAATGTCAGATTTGGTTCTCATTATTTTAAGAACCTCTGTTAAGAAGCAATTGGTCAGGCACAATTTTCAGCAAGCATTTGGTCCACAAGCCTTAGCTTCTCAAATGCTAATCCCAACTGTGTTTTATTACCATTCCTATTAATGCAACAAGTATCATGGTGTCACTTTTCTTATTTCTGCTATCAGGGAAAAGGTTACTGACCAAGTACAGCTCTTGCTGCTTGCATTTTGTGACTGTTCTCAGCTTTAACCTTGAGACTACATTGGTAACATGGCTTAGAGATAAAGCTGACTTTATTACTGGAGTAAGAAATTCAAGTTTGGGGCTGGGGAATTTGATGTGTTTTTTTAGAAAGACTAAGAGCTTTGCATTACTGAAAAACTACTTATTGTGTTTGGCCAGTTAAAAAGGATCTGTTCTATTGCTTTAAGAAGTTCCTTTGTAGCATGTTTGCACTAGAGATGGTGATTTTGAAAGGAGGGGTGTACAACTCCAAAATCCTGTAGGAAATCCTGTTAAACTTTATCAAGTACTTGATCAAGTTGAGGCTAATCCCAAGTCACAATGTTTGCTTTTCCTATCCTGGAATTTGTAAGCAAATTGTGGTTTTCAAGGTAACATCTACAACTTGAGTAGATGGAGGAAAATCAAGAAGTTAAATTGATTGGAAGGAGTCTTGTGTGGAAATGCATAGATATTAAGATACAGATCAGAAAACATAGTAAAAAAATAGAATTGGTGTCACCGATTAAGTGAGTTTTGACGGAATATTCAGTGTCTTATAAAACAGATTCTAGCAGGGTTTTGGAGATGAGTTATTGCTTTTCACCTGTGCTTAGTATTGAAAAATAGAATATCCATGTTATGTGAAATTAAAGCAGCTTACTAGCAAATACCAGGAGTTTGTTTTTGATGATAGTTCATGGTACCGTCATCATTTCTTTCTGTGTAGTGTGGTGGATGTGCTGTATCTCCCTTGAGGAGTCAGTCTGTAGTGTGGTGTAGTGAACCCATCTGTTGGTCTGTCTGAAAGCTGGATAATGGGGTGAGTAACAGAATGGCATCTGCTGGGAGTTACTGAGGCGCTGTCCCTTCGAGAATGACCCAAATGTGACTCTCATTCCTTCTAAAAAAGTCTTTCACAGCCTTGTTATTGGTAGAGGTAGTGCTCTTTAGCTGTCCATTGTCACTAAGTGTCTTTTTTGTTAACTGAAGCCTCATGCCTGCATTTGAATCTTATCTAAACCCTTCACCCGAGAAACGAGGCAAGAGGGTTTGTTTTCTGAATGGAAGGATTCAAAAACAATCAGTGTGTTGTTTCTTGTAACTTGCTGAGTAGCTTGAGTTGTTTCTTGAGGGGATAAATATTTTTTTCATTTTCTTCGTGTGTAAGTTGTCCTTTAAGGGAAAAGCAGAATACAATCCATCTGCAAGAATTTGAAGCAATTTTGTGAGTTTGGTTAATTTGCTGTCCAACAAGAATTTCTTTGTCCAGCTTGTCAGTGGGGGAGCAGGATACAATCTGGGAAACCTTGATAACACACGGCAAAGAGCTTTTAGTGTGTCTGATCTGTCATGCAAATATAAACAAATGCTGCTGCATAAAGCGGAAGTGTATGGCAGGGAGGTGGGAAACTCTCCCCCAAAACAAGAGAATGAGCAAAAGGGCTGTGTTTAGCTCCACTGTCCTTTTAAGCTGTCTGAGAATGTTGTGCAAAAGAGCAGCAGTCATTCCTCAACTGAAATAGTAAGTGTACCATGTGCCAAGTAAACATTGAATGGGTGCCAGGAGCTTCCAACAGCAGCCCCAGGTTTACACCTGGTGAGACTGAACTCAACAAGGATCTCATGAAGCTGCTCAGGGAAATGTTGAGGCAGGTATGATGCTCAGCAATTTGTGAGCGTGGATCTTACAAAGCCAAGGGTGTATCTCCTTATTCCAGATGACACTGAGGCAGCTGGGTAATGCTCACCAAACCAAATCAATTCACTTCAGAGGGCTTGGAGGGAAAGGCGTTTTGTCTGTTGGTTGTTTGGAAATGCAGCTGGAAAGCACTAGACTGGCAGTTTTTTCAGAATCAGACATTGCATTTGTGCTTGAGAGAAGATTAGTTTGGGGCTTCCTTTTTGCTTTAGGGAGAAAAATCCTTCAGTGTGTAGCAAGTTGCTGAACAAATACTGAAACATTGCAAAATGGAATTGACATGCAGGTGTTGTGGCACAAGGAAATGTAATGCAGCTGTACCTTTTGGTATGAGGAATAGAAAAAGAAGGTTATGTTGGTTGTAGGAGCAGAATTCCACCCTTTCTAGGAATGACCTGAAAAACGTGAAATTTCTGTAGCAGGCTTCATCAGTATGTAATCAAAATGCAGAATTTGCCTCAAGTTCAGGACTTGTGGTTTTGATACAGGAGCTTCCCTCAGCAGCTGACAGAGTAAATAGAGAAGTGCCTGCTGGTCTGTGTGCCACAGATGGGAGCCTTTTGTTCAAATTCAGGAAACCAATGCAGAAATTGCTTTCTGGATGTCACTGCACCACTGTGTTTATCAGCAGACAAACACACCAGTCAGTGTGTGTAAATAGCCACTAATAATATGTGCTCCCAAAGGAAATGTTTTCAGTGGCTTCAGCATATTTTTTCAGGTGTGAAAGAGAAGATGGGTGGAAACAAGCTTTAAATAGCAGCCAGTGTGTGCATTTCCTGTCTTTCTCTCTCTTTTAATACCGAGTTCTTCTGTTAGGAGATTAATACATGGATCATCTCTCCATATCTCTCCAAGCACCTATCCTGCCTCCCACTGAAATACACATTAAGCTCATCTATTGTGAAATAAATCCCCAGAAATCTCTCCAAGATAGACTTACAGGTGTAATGGATTGAATTAAAATTGAGTGACATAAGTTTAAAAAATACTTGATAAAAACAGTTAATCCTGATGAAAGGTATAAATACCTTGCCTGAAGCAGAGATAATGTTGGACTGAAAATAATGTTACACATTTTAATCACTTTTACTGCAACCATTTTTATCTATGAAATAAGCGGTCTTGGAAGCTCTTTTCAAGTAAAAGAAGGCTTGAATGGTATTGTAGTTGTGAAATCTGCTCAGTTTGGAACCTGGGAAGTGTGTAATGGTCTGTTCTCTTTCCTTCTCTGTGTAAATGCAGTTGAAGAATTACTTTCAGTACCACTTTAGACAAGTTCTCAGAAATTCTAAGCTTAGCAGTGAGCTTCTTTGTTGTCACAGTAGCGCAGAGGAAATAATGTAATATTTACTGGAGAGCCATTCAACTTTGAGCAGGGGATCCCAGCATTAGGTACCATTGGGCCTGCTTGTTCCTGATTACAACAGGGAGGTGGTACCTAACCAAAATTGAAATCACTGCAGCAATTGTTGTCATAGGTTTTGCAGCCCATTCAGTGTCTTGTAGCTGCAGCTCACTCCCAGCTGTCCCAAGGCCATTGCACAGCATTCCAGCACCCTCTCTAATGAGGCTTCCTGTGTCCCAGTCTGGGGCTCTGGCCAGGGACCGGCCCCTGGTGTGGAGCACTGGGGTCACTGGGATGGGGGAGCAGCCTCTGTTACTGCTTGCTGTGCTGCTGTCACATCTGCACTGGCCTGTTCTTGTGAGGGAGCTGGCAGGGGAGTGATGCTCCTGAAAAGGAGCTAAGCCTCTTGGAAATGGAAAGCCTTTGGGAGTTATTTTCAGGTGACTGTAATGTTTTCTTTTCTCAGCCTTCCATGGAGTCCAATTAGCCTTGTCTGTGCCATTTCAAGTCATGTGCTGGAGGTATTAAATACCCAGGTGGAGAGGTAGATAAAATAATAGGGCACTGTTGGGGACAACTTGTATAAAAAATCCTTTCCTTAGTATTTTTTCCTCCTGGGAAGCTGGGAGGCCTTGGAAACAAAATGTGGGCAGTGATTATCTGTTGCTGTGGAAGGCAGCCAGGTGGATCTGTGATTGGTCTCATGTGGATGTTAGGAATTCATGGCCAATCTCAGCACAGCTGGCTCAGGCTCTGTCTGAGCCACAAACCTTTGTTATTCATTCCATGCTGTTCTTAGCTTAGCCAGCCTTCTGAGGTGAAACCTTTTCTTCTATTCTTCTAGTGTAGTTTTAATGTAATATATATCATAAAATAATAAATGAAGCCTTCTGAAATACGGAGTCAGATCCTCGTCTCTTCCTTCAACATGAGACCCCTGTGAACACGGTCACAGGGCACCAAGTACATTTTGACCCAACTTTATCTGTATCCTAGGTGCTTAATTCAAAACTCAGCCACAGGTATAATTGTAAAGAAGTTTAATCTGTAGCTGGAAACAGTGAGGTACTTGAATGGGCAACAGGAGTATGAAACGTTTTCCTTTATCAATGCAAACTTTGTGCAGCTACACTACTTCTATTTCTACTTCTTCCCCACCAAGTTTTAGAATATTGCTGAATTGATGGCAGAAAAAAAGCTACAGCCACATCCTTACAGAAAACCTGTTGTGTCCATGGGTAGGTTCAGACTTCCCACTTGGTTTAGCATGAAGCAGATTTCTAGATATAAAAAGCCCTATACCTGTGCCCTTGGCATACATCATGTTGTGGCCTGGCCTTCTTGGTCATGATTTTCTTCAGTAGTGTCTGTAAACAGTTTTGGGACCCAGATTAAGTAAATGGTGTTAAATCAGGATATGTCTCACCTCTGCAGTCTCTCAGAACAGACCTACTCTTCATGGGAAATTCATAGCTTGATCATATGTTAAGCACAAAATGTGGTGGTTTTTTTGTTTTATTTTTAACTCCTTCTAGCATAAGCGTGTTTTCAGGTAATACTGATTTTCTTTTCTTTTTCTTACATAGAGTGCACAGCTACCAAAGTGTCTTCTCATTTAATGCACTGCACAAATAAACACTTCAAGAGCCGAAGTGTAATATTTCAGGGGTTTTTACCTGCACACATTGCATTGTGAAGGTGCTGTCCCTTGTCAGCCTGCCAAGCAAAGAGGAAACTGCCTCTGAAGCAGAGTCCCTGGGAAGAAGCTTTGACATTGTGTCTGTCACCTGGTGTTAATTGTCTTGTGGCAAATGCTGTTTCTAGTAGTGTTAAACACTTTAGGTGAACTGATTGTCAAGAAACAAGACAATTATCATCATTTGCCTTGTGCTTTACCTTTGGGGAAATATCTTATTGACAGGATTTATCTGTTTAAGGTCGGTGGTGAAGTGTGAGTTCAGCGTTGCTCTCCTTGGGCATT